>NC_134572.1:4297500-4897500 GCF_050947875.1 Dermacentor variabilis | reverse complement strand
GGGAAAAAAAAGTTAATGCAAGTTCAGTAATTTCTGTGAAGCTTTTGTTATACAAGCATTAGTGGAATTCGAACTTTGAGACCCCAGAAGCTTCATAGTAAAGACAAAAATCTATTTTTGCTTTATAAATAATAAAGAGATAGAGAGAGAGAGAACGATGCTTCATCTCATTTGGCTAAACCAATGTGTGGTACAATGTGTTCACACTTGTGTGGCACAGCATAACTTGGCATTCAGTTTATTACAGCCTGTGCAATCTCCCCAACATTTGTGCATTCAAAGGAACATGTAAAGCCCAACCCAATACTCACATAAACTGAAAGAGCCATCTGCTCGCCTGAAGGAGCCATCGTAACAAGACTCGTTTGTAGTCACCTCGCCATCCAAGTGCCGACGATATGGTCGCTTTTTGTCACTATGATGCCTCCTCATCTCTGCAAGCAAGCAGGCAAGCAAAAAAAGAAAAAAAGGGAAAGAGAACATTTTGGGGCTTTACATGCCAAAACCATGAAAGGAGCATTAGAATTGGGGTAAATATTGTACTCGGACACTGCGAGCTACCATTATTGCTTAGAAATCTTCTCAGGGCAGGCCAAAATGTGCATTTCCAATGGGAGATGACATGTGATCAAGGCATTCACTGTACCCATAAGCTCTGCTGAAACAGACAGTGCCAGTAATGGGGTGGCTATTGGGGTCACCATATGACAATCAGGCACGTGCATGTTGACTAGTAGTGTTCGAATTATCTGCCGAAGGCCAATTTTAGGATCAATATAATGAAATCTTGGTCCCATAGAACTGCATGAGCTGCAGCATGGGACCTTCAATTGAGATGGAATTAACAGAAGTCTACTGCACTTACATTTGTACATTTGTGATGCATACACCATAAATGCGGCTGAAATGTGTTCAGTGCAATCGGCCTTTTGCGACACCGAACTGCGTATCAACGCCCTAGTGGCTGATGATAGAAGCAACTTTGCAGGCGCACCATATAGGTATTCTGTGGGCGCACGGCCGGAATCGACTCCCTCCTTCAAGTGAGTGGAGTACGGCCATGGGAGGCCGCTGCACTTGTCAGTGGAATAGGGCGCCAAACGTTTCTCCGAGACGCTTACAGACCGGCACATACCCGTGTCTTGCCGCTCTACACGGTTTACCCCGACGTATATCGCGACGACGCCTGCCCGTCCGGCGGGAAGACCTCCGCTATAGCACACATGCTCCGGGAGTGCGGGTCGAGTTACCCCACGTTCAGCAAGGAACAGTGGAACTCGCGTTTGAGCAGCCCCACTCTAGACAAGCAAATCCTGACTGTCCGGCATGCCCGTGACCAAGTCGGTGGGCTAGACCTGCCAGTCCCAACGTGGAACTAGCCAGATGCGCGATGAGTTCACATCTTCGTCGGAACTCCAATGAAATTATTTCACTCACTTGGCAGCATTGCCATTCTCGCTGCCGCGTGCATGTAACGCCTTTCAAACATCATTACCATCGAAATTTGACACGATGCCAATGTCGTGTCTCGTTTACGGCTGCACCTCCCATGACCATCCCAGCAGGGCAATGTGGATTCTCCGATTTCCGTCGGTAAAACGCGATCAACAGCGCCGTGAAGCCTGGATTAAGGTAGCACTTTGTGACAGGTATATATTGGCATGTGCAGTTTACCTCTCTGTTTTTGTCATTACTGACTCATACGAATAATCTCGACGAAGATGCAAATGTATGTTTGAGCTAGCAAAACAAACGATCTCCGAGCTCGTGCAACCTGGTTGCGAAGTGTTCTTTTTTTTCCCCTATCGTCTCTGAGCGTCTGTCGCTAGAACGCCATCATTTTGCAACTTCACATCGCGCACACTTGCAGCTCTATAAACACTCAGCGAATGCTCGTGATGTCGGCGTAGTTATCTGTCGGAGCCAAGCTCATCTGCACTGCCGGGCTGATGTGGGAAACAACGTGCACTGTGGAAGTAGCCGATACAGTCGAACCCGGCTATATCGAACTCGCAAAAAAACGCCTATCTGTTCGATATAGAGCATAATTCGATATAAGCCTGCTAAATAATTGGATGTCATAAAAGCACATACCATTTATAAAATCACTTTATTGATTAAACTAGCTTAGTTTCGCACGAAATATTCCTGCATTTTCCTCTGTTTTGGCAATTTCGCTGCCTGCGACGCATGCACTTTTCCACATTAGGGATTCGGAGCAGCTGAGGCCGCAACTTTCCGCATTCACGCAGAAGCACCGGACTAGTGCGAGCGCACCAATCACTTCGGAGGATGTGGGCCAAGGACCGTCAGCGTCAATGAGGCTTTCCTCATTGTGCCCACTTTCACTTGTGCTCGGCACGATGTTGGCAATGTAGTCTTCGTTTTCGGGCTCTCCCGTGGTCGCGACACATCATATGCGCTCACAAACTCATCCACTGTTGATTCGTCAACAGCTTCCGGAAATTCTGACAGTTCGCTCCAAACTTCGGCAACACTGGCAACGGCTTCGTCGCATTCATCAGAATTTACGGTCATCACCGACCACGCGGAAGTCGGCACGGCTGAAGCAATTTCAGATTAACCACTCGTACACGGCCGTGCGTACGGGTCGGGTGCCACGGGCACCGGGTCGCGAGTTTGGACGCTTTAGCCCTAATCTCCCCCTTATTCTTCAAGATCATGCCGAGAGTGCCCTTCGGAATCTTGTGCTCTGCGGGGACATCCGACTTCTCACCGCGTTCGACACGATTTATGATTGCGAGCTTCACGACGAAAGGCAAATTCTTCCGCTTCATCACGGCAACACTGCGAGAGAAGGCCTACAAGGCGCACACAAAATCAGCGAGACAGGTCGCACTTTCGCCATCTTGCATGACGAAGGCACAAGAGCATCTGATTGGCTGTCTGAGCAAGCGCTGTGGGCGGGCCAGAATCATTTTTTGCAAGGGGGGGGGGGGGGTGCCGTCGGCTCGTCCGAAGCAGCGTGGTCGGGCGCGGTCACGGTAGGGAGAGCGGTTGGATGGAGCCGCGCAACCGGGTTTTCTCCACCACTGCGAGGGAAAGCCAACTTCCGGGGGCACTTTTCGTCGCTTGACGTTCGATATATCGGGTGTCGCTGCTATTTTTGTTCGATGTAAGCGTAATTTTTGCAATATATACTCATTGTAACTATATCGTGTCCAGAAATTGTTCGATATATAGAATAATTCGATGTAAACGGGTTCGATATAGTCGGGTTCGACTGTAGTGCTAGTCAGCAATCGTTGCTGGTTGTTGTGTCGTCATTCTTTTCGGCACCAAGTAAAGTAATATTTACTTGCAGAAGGCTTTCCTGTGGCTCATTTTCCTGTGCGGCATTTTCTGGAGTCGAGTGGCGCGTGTTTAACCGACATATTTCAGGGGTGCCTTCGCTGTGGCCCAGACATCTGGACATCATAGTGACACGTGTACTTGTCTTTTTTGGGTGACCACTCTTCACCGTCAAACAAATGCTATCGCTCAGCGCAGGATGTGCCCACATGTATGGGAAGCTTCTCAAATGTTATCAATCGTTCTATCCGCTGTCTATCATCGCCGAACCTTGTGTAATCTGATTGCATGTATGTGCGACGCAAATGGTGTAGAACTTTCTGGAAGGCACACGGGCACATTCGATGGTTCTTGCATAAAAACTGACGCGCTTGACCCGCTGATCAGATTTCGCCGATCGCCGACTGTGTTTTCCGCTATTTTCGTGCTTTAAAGGGACACTAAAGGTTACTATGAAGTCAAGTTAAAGTGATAAAGCAACGCTCTAGAACGTCTAAGGCGTCAATATAATCGCGAACAAAGCTTTAGTAACTGAGAAATTGAGGTAAGCGGATGACATGATTTGAGACCCGCCAGCGACATTCCGGTACTAGCCTGATGACGAAGGCACTCCTCATCATAATTTATGTCACTAGTACTCAACTACTCATATTAAAAAGATCATTCCATTAGGTTATAAGACAGAAGAAAATGCTACTTGTCTACTTCTGTTCGATTCTAAGAAAAAATAACATTTTGACGTTACCCTTCAGTAGTATGGGTGGTCGAAAGGTTTCCTTTTCGTTCGACTCTCCACCGCGTGCGCTTTGAAGCTTCAGTTGTTTCGTTATTGCGTCGTGCTGTGCTGGTTCTGCTGGCTTGCGAAACTTGCACTTGGAATAAGCAGCGAGAATGCCACATCCGTGCGATGTCGTGGGATGCGCGAACGGTTCGCGGAACTTGGCCAAGGGCAGTTGCAGCGGTGAGTCCAACGTTACTTATCACTGTGTGCCAATGAGTCCTCTCCGTTCGAAGTGGTTTAGTGCCGTACCTCTGCCACAGCGTGTTGGCAAAAAGCCGAAAAATCGCATAGTGAGCTCACGTTCAGCAGGTCACATTCATCAGTGCTTAAATCGCTGAAGTCGAGCCCAGCATCGCGAGCCTGTTCTGTTTTCGCGCTGTTCTGTTCGCGAGTTCTGTTTTCGCGCTGCTGTTGGCTCTGGCTTGGCTCTGTTCTGGTTGCGCGTTTGCGCAGAAAAGCGGTAGCGCCGTCTGCGGGCGCCGTTTTCCTCACAGTCGGCGCAATGTTACTAGGAGACCATGACGTCACCACTCCTCGATCGGAGGGCAGGCGATTTGAACTGCGATAGAGGTACGCGGACGCCTCATAATGCATTTTCTCTGAAAATAAGTCTCTTCTTCGCAAGAAACAAGCGTTTCAAGGTTTCTGGGATGGTATTTCAACAGTCCAGATTGACTGAATATGAACCTTTAGTGTCCCTTTAAGTGTAACCTGTTTTTGTGGGCACAGGTTCGGCCAATAAAAGTTAGTTTCGTAATTCACAGTACTGCTACTGTGTTCTTTGTCGTCACTACTACATGACGATACCTACGCTGTTTGTGTACACGCACCACTTAAAAAGAAAGGACGCGGTCAGTCACTATGTTCGTACCACGGCGCGTTCTAAGAGGAATACAGGCTCTCAACAAGGAGGGGGTGCCACCAGTTTTGGTCATTCTGACCAATTTTTGGCATTTTTCTAGATGTACACACACTTTATGTAGGTAAATAATGTATGCAACTTGGTATTCTGTTGGTCTGTGTATGTATGTACGCCTAGCACACGACACACCACAAGGCAAGACATGCAGTGGTGAAACGTGATATTCGCCCTAAGAACTACACCTCTTGCCCTATTCGAGTCATGTGTTTTTGTGCGTACTCGTACTGTTTTATTACTTATTGACTTTACGCCACAGGTGCTAAGGAGGAGCTTGTAGATCGTTGCCGAAGCTCTTCTTCCAGCTGTTCGTCACACTGAAGAAACCTCTGGGTACACAGCATTCACCAGCAGGCTCAATGGCTAGCTGACGATGACAAAATATGACGGCGCGTACACATTGTTTTGGTCATGTCTCACACGCTGCTTGTTTGGCCACGAGTCTCGCGTTGGGTGGCTGTCGCGGCGCGCAGCGGCGCCTGCCAAATTGTTTCTCGTGGCCGCTGCACGATGGCGCCACAATGCATCGCAAAAGGCGGCTTGCTTACTGATGTGAATAGCATAGAGTATGCATTGTAGCTAGCATAACGCTACACTTGTGTATCATGACCAGCTGTCACCACGATGAAAGTGTTTAAAGTACTTACAATGTGAATGCAGTGTAACACAGCAGCATTTTTCTAAAAAGTTCTCATCACTACTTGTTTGCAAAATAGGAAGCAATGTTCAATTCCATCCAAACAATGCCTGCCGATTCAGGAGCAAAGTCTCTAGAAATTTTGTTTCTGCAGCAAGTCTTACATATCAAACAGGATTTTAGACCTCAAAATTAGGGTGGAAAATGTTGCTAAAAGCACATTTCGAATAGTGAAAAGCACATTTTGAATGCCAGTAAAAACAACAACAATACAGGAGGCTGTGATTTTGTTAGCAAATGCTTCAAATGACTACTCACTTGCAGATGAGAGAAGAGTTTGTGCAGCATTGTGGGCAAGCTTCCTACTTTTCTTGCGCGCCTGGTCCACGGTGAGCCCTGTCACTTGTGCCAAGCGCGACTTCCTGCATAGAAGAGCATACCCAGTGTGGCACATCCAAGTAACCACAATGGCTGAAACAGCATAGTTGCATTTCGTGAAAAAAAAATTTAAAAAGTATGGCTGTCATCCGACTGGTTCTCTAAATGATTTTCCGCTGCCCATATTGTGACGGGCACCAAATAGATGTAAAGCACAATTTGTAAACAGACTGTTTACAGAGATGGCCAAGATGGCTGAACACACGTAGCGTCCCGGTGGTCGTCGTCGTCTTCGTCAGTTCGAGGAGCTGGCTAGGAACATGTAACCTCCCAGCGTGGCGCAGACTAAGTACACAAGGAGGCGATGGCAGAAAAGTAATGTTTCAACCAGGGATATGTGCACGACCTCAACGAAATTACAGGGCAGATGGTGAAGCACTGTACAGTGGCGCGACCTCATAGTTAACACCACTAAGCTGCTGTAAAACCTTGTAAGGTCAGGTGTAATGTTACAAAAGCTTTCTGGAAGGACCTACACAATGAGATGGAGTCCACAAAAGTACAAGAGATGCCAGAGAAAAGCAGAGGTGTCAGTGGCTGTGATCACAGCGGTCCTTTTCAAATAATTGCCAGTCGGATAGTTGCTCACGAGCGATCCAATGTGCCAGGTGAGCTTACGCGGCAGCATCGTGGGGAATACTCTGTGCTATCTTGTAGAACAGCAGATAGGAGCGTGTTGAAAGGCAATGCTGGGTAGTGGCCAAACAGTAGGTACAATGGCAAAAAAATAGGCAGTGTCATGATGAGACGAGTTGTGCGTGAACATGACGTACGGTAAAGTGCTGTCCCAGTCACGATGATCGTCAGACGCTTGCATTGACAGCATATTAGTTAAGGTGTGGTTCAGTCTCACGGTGAAGCCCGTTGGTCTGCGGGTGGTAAGCAGTAGTGAGCATGTGCTCCACAGAACAGGAACGAAGGAGGTCATTGACGACGTTGGACAGGAAGTAGTGGCCTAGGTAAGTGAGCAATCGCCTAGGGGCACCATGATGAAGGATAACGTCATGAAGTAGGAAATCAGCGACATCAGTGGCGCAACTGGTCAGCAAAGCTTGCGTGATGGCATACTGCGAAGCATGGTCGGTCATAACTGCTACCCACCTGTTCCCTGAAGTAGACGTAGGGAATGGACCAAGGAGGTCAAGACATGCGGTAGAATGGCTCTTTCGGTATGTCAATGGGCTGCAGGAAGCCTGCAGGCAACGCCAAGGGCAACTTACATTGCTGACAAAGGTCACACACAGCAGTGTAGCGTCGAAAAGATGAGCACACACCAGGCTACAAAAAGCGGCGCCGCACACGGTTGTATGTGCAGGATACTCCAAGATGGCCTGTGGTTGGGGCATCGTAGAGTTCCTTTAGAACAGCAGCACGAAGTTGCTTGGGGAGAACAAGCAGAAAGGCTGTCTTGAGAGGTACTATGACAGTAAATATTGTCATGAAGCTTAAACAGACGGAGCGATGGGTTGGGCTGACGAGAATGGAGGCAACCGATTACAGATCATAGTATGGCGTCACTTTTCAGTTCAGCGCGGATGTTGGCCAAATCTGGAACAACCATGACGAACGAAGTCACCGGTATCATGTGCGGCGGTGTCGTGAGAGTAGACAGGCTAGCGTGATGAACAATCAGCATCTTGGTGCATCCGGCCACACTAGTAGAGAACGCCAAAGGTGCATTCCTAGAGCCATAATGCACAGCGACCAAGCCTTCCTGAAGGATCCTTCAGTGACGAGAGCCAGCAAAGGGTGTTGTGGTGCGTGATGACGGAAAACATGCGGCCATATATACATGTACGGGTGGAATTTCGCCACAGCCCCGACTAAAGTGAGGCACTTCTGCTCAGTTATCAAAAAATTCCACTCTTGACGATGAGATAAGGTGGCGGGCATAGGCAATGACACGCTCCTGGTCATTCTGATGTCGGGTGAGGACTGCACCTATGCCATAGCCTGTTAGGGATGGCCGGACGCCAAGGACGATACGTCATCCCCTTACCCTCTACATGGTCGTGGCACCGTGGGTGCTACGTCATCCCCTTCCCCTCTCATGGTCGTGGCACCGTGGGTGCGACGTCATCCCCTTCCTCTCTCATGGTCATGGCACCGTGGGTGCTACGTCATCCCCTTACCTTCTCTTGGCCAGACCCCACGGCGCCGGAGAGGTCATTCACCCGTCATCGACGGAAGCAAGATCCCGCCCACACTTGTAGAGAGCCTATTTAAGGGGCTCCGGAAGATACTTCATACTTCATGCTCTTCTTATTTTCTTTCAACTACCTTTGAATAAACAGTGCAAGTTTCGCACTAGCAAATCGTCTCGCCCCTGCTTGGTCCCCATGATCTACCGGATGCCTGCAGCTTGCCGACAACGCCACGCTACCCAATAAGTAATGTCGGTCGAGCTTCGATAGGCAGGCGTCGCTACTTCTCGGCAGCAGTATGGTACGCTACCCTGGAGCACGCAACAAACTGGCTGGCAGCGATTGGGATACGGAATCCTGGAGACCCCAACTTGGACGACAACTACAAGATCGTAGCCTCTTCGACCTGGCAACAACGTTCGGAAGGAAGGTGTCTGGATCATGACTGCATATGGTGAGTGCACGGCTTTTCTTCACTGAGATATCACTTGGCTTTTACGTATTTTTTGGAAAGTACATAGCAGTGATTTTTCTTTAAACCGTTGATGGAAGTTTGAGTAAGTCAAGGTTGTATAGAGTGAAGGTTTAGCAGCACTAAGGGCAGCCATGAACTTGAAGGCACTAAAGAAGCCGGAATTGTTGAGCTTGGCCAAAGAGTTGGGCCTCCAAATTACCGAATCAAAGAGAAAGCCGGAGATCATTGAGGCGATCGAAGCGACCGGGGCAGACGATAGGAACTGACGGAATGCCTAGAGAGCATTAAAGAGAGATAGGAAGAGCGTATGCGCCTAAAGGAACAAGAAGAGCATAAGCGCCTAGAGGAAAAAGAAGAGCGTAAGCGCCTAGAGGAAAAAGAAGAGCGTAAGCACCTTGAGGAAAAAGAAGAGCGTAAGCGCCTAGAGGCCAAAGAAGAGCGCGACCGTGTTGCACGCGACGCACTCGAAATGAAGCGTCTAGAGATTGAGCTTCTGAAAACACAAAATAGCGAAAGACCTAGCACAGAGGCACGTGAAAGCGAGCGCAGAATGACAGACTTGATGGCACCCTACGCAGTAGGAGGGGACATAGGTCTTTTTCTGGTACAGTTTGAGCGCACGTGTGAGAAGGCAAAATTCGCGAGAAACACGTGGCCGCAACGCTTGCTTACGTTACTGCCACGTGAGGTAGCTGATATTATCGCCCGCATGGGGAAAGAAGAAGCAGAGGACTTCGATGAAGTCAAAGCAAATCTGCTTAAGAAGTATAGATTATCAGCTGAAGCATTCAGGCAAAAGTTCAGGGAAGTCGAGAAGACCAAAAGTGAGTCATATTCAGATTTTGCATACACCTTGGAGGTAAACCTGAAGGAATGGCTCAGAGAAGAGGGTGCACTCGGCGATGCCGAAAAGACAATGCAGTGCGTTGCCTTAGAACAGTTCTACCGCCTGCTGCCAGTAAACATCAAGCATTGGGTTCAGGATAGGCCAGGCGTAGACACTATCATGAGAGCGGCCAATCTCGCTGAGGAGTACGTAACCCGCCGTGCGTTCGAAGGCAACGAAGCTCCTACGAAGGAGGTGACTAAATACAGAGCCGACAAGCCAGAGCGTTGGTCGAAGTCGAATCAGTATAAATCAAAGGAAAGGTCAGATTTAGTGAAAAGTAGTGATGAGAACAGCAAGGGAAGGGAAGGGTCACCCGAACAGAGGGCAGAAAGGCAAAAGAAAAGGGCTTTCGAGGCCAAGAAACCAATAGTTTGCTACAACTGCCAGCAAACGGGGCATATCTCCGTGGGATGCAAAAATCCCAAGTTAGTATTGATGTCACTAACTAGTAACGAGGAAAACCTGAAATTGCTAGAGCCGTACATTCGAGACCTTGTGTTAAACGGCAAACAGTGTAGGGTGCTTCGCGACTCAGCAGCCACAATGGATGTAGTGCACCCGTCGTACGTAGAGGAAGGCCAGTTCACGGGAGAATGTGCTTGGATAAGGCAAGCCATGGAAACCTCCAGTGTTTGTCTCCCTGTGGCCAAGGACCTTTTTGGAGTACTAGACATTGAAGCTGCCGTCTCGGCACATCTCCCGCCTCAGTATCCATATTTGTTTTCTAACAAATCTGAAGATTTGCTAAGACGCAGGGGAATCGGGATTAGTGAAGGGATAGTGCAAGCCTTAACTCGTTCCAAGGCATGGGAGCTCGCGCCCAAGGCAGTGTACGAGTGTCCAGTAATGGAGAAAACAGGTTTGAAGGAGGATTCGTCCACCAGTACCGAACCGGACGGCCCTATAGGGGATGATGCGGAAGGTACGCCAGCTAATGAAGAAGTCAGGAAAGCAGCAGAGCCTGAAATGTCTAGCGAGGCAGAATGCAGGCAAAGGTTATTGAATATAAGCCCTGCCACATAGATTGCTGAGCAGGAAAAAGATTCCACCCTGCGTAACCTAAGGCCTGACGCTAAAGAAGGTGTAGCCAAACAGAACGTGGAGTTCCTAAAGAGGGCAGGCGTCCTCTATAGAAAGTACACCAGTCGAAAGGGAGTGAAATTTGACCAACTCGTGGTGCCGCATCCCTATCGTGAGCAGCTCCTGCACCTGGTTCACGGGGGCTTTTGGACAGGGCATCTAGGCATTCGTAAAACAAAGGACCGCTTATTGCAGGAATTTTACTGGCCCGGCTGCTTTCGAGAAATAGAAGCATTTGTAAGAAGCTGCGACACATGTCAACGCATAGGCAAGCCCGGAGATAAGGCTAAAGCGCCAATGAAACTTGTTCCCATTATCACGGAGCCATTTCGCAGGCTCATAATAGACACAGTGGGACCACTTCCTGCGACGCAGTCTGGCTATCGACATATTCTTACTGCACTATGCCCCGCAACGAAATTTCCCGAGGCAGTGCCTCTCAAAGCACTGAGCTCGGCGGAGATCGTCAACGCGCTTTTATCTATCTTCACGAGAGTAGGGTTTCCCGCAGAAATCCAGTCAGATCAAGGATCAGTCTTTACGAACGCACTGACCTCGATGTTTCTGGAAAGGTGCGGTATTAAAATTATCCATAGCTCAGTGTACCACCCGCAGTCCAACGCGGTAGAGAAATTCCACTCAGTCATGAAACGGCTTTTGCGAGCCCTTTGTTATGAGTACAAAGCCGACTGGGAGAGCTGCTTGCCTGCAGCCATGTTCGCGCTTCGAACTGCACTGCACGAATCAACAGGTTTTTCACCTTCAGAGCTCGTTTACGGACGCTGCCTTCGCTCCCCTCTCCGCATTGTTCGAGAAGCCTGGGAAGGCCGGGCAGACGATCCTTCGGTTGTGGCATACGTGCTAGAGCTGCTGGACCGTCTGCACGCTTCTCAGGAATTAGCAGGGCAGGAAATGCGTAAGGCACAAAGCAAGGCTAAGCGTTACTATGACAGGATGGCTCGCACGCGACGCTTTGAAGTGGGGGAAAAGGTAATGATCCTGAAACCCTCGTTGAAAAACAAACTAGAGGTTCAATGGGAAGGACCGGTTGACATAATTCAGAAATTATCTGAAACAAACTACGTAATCACGGTACCGGGAAAACGAAGGACACTACAAGTGTACCATAGCAATCTACTTAAACCCTACAGGCAGCGGGAAGCCATTGTGAACATGTCCCTTAACCAACCTGAGGAAACGCCTGTCGACTTTCCGGAGTTACCAGCAGTGACGGAGACAAAAGACATTGATGAGACCATTGATAAGTTAGTAGAACAGGCGGAGTTGAATCCCATTCAGAGGGCCGAACTGAGGGAACTCGTGTTTGAATTTAAAGACGTATTTTCAGACACACCGGGCAGGACGACTGCGATCGTTCACAATATCGAGTTAACCTCGTCGGACCCTGTTCGTTCGAAAGCTTATCGCGTTTCGCCTCGTCAACGTGAAGTCATGACCGCTGAAATAAACAAGATGTTAGAGCTAGGTGTAATCGAGCCAGGAGAGAGTGATTATACCTCACCTCTTATCTTGGTTGAGGCCCCAGGAAAAGAGCCGCGGCCATGTATCGACTACCGCAGGCTCAATTTAATCACGAAGGACCAGACTTATCCAATACCGCATATCGAGGAGAGGCTTGAGAAAGTGAGCAGTGCTAATTTCATTTCTACGCTCAATTTAGTCAGAGGGTATTGGCAGGTTCCGTTGACCGAGAGGGCAAGCAGGCTTGCAGCGTTTATTTCCCCGATGGGAACCTTTCGTCCGAAAGTCCCGAGTTTTGGATTGAAGAATGCGCCATATTGCTTCTCTAGCCTTATGGACTAGGTGCTACGAGGAATGGAGGACTTTGCACTTCCCTATCTCGATGACATAGCTATCTTTTCTTCATCATGGGCGGACCATATGCAACACCTGCAAACCGTGTTGTGTCGGCTACGAGAGGCCAACGTAACTGTTAAGGCTCCCAAATGCCAATTAGGGCGCGCGGAGGTAGCTTATCTAGGTCATGTAATAGGGCAAGGCCATCGTCGGTCTTCCGAGGTTAAACTGACCGCGATAGACAACTTCCCGCAACCACGCACCAAGCGGGACATCAGATCATTCCTTGGCTTGGCGGGTTATTACCAAAGATATATTCCACGGTATTCCGAGATTGCGAGTCCTTTAACGGATGCTCTCAGAAAAACAGAACCACAAACAGTAAAGTGGGACGACGCAAAAGAAAAGGCTTTTAGTATGCTGAAGAACGCACTAACGAGTCAGCCAGTGTTGAACGCGCCCGACTACTCTAAGCCATTCATTCTTCAGTGTGATGCCAGTGACAAGGGTATGGGGGTGGTGCTCTGTCAAAAGAAAGATGACGAGAACGAACATCCTGTACTGTACGCCAGTAGAAAGCTTTCAGTTCGTGAGGAAGCATACAGTGCATCAGAAAAGGAATGCGCCTGCGTAGTTTGGGCGGTACAGAAGCTAGCTTGCTATATCGCTGGCTCAAGATTCACCATAGAGACTGACACTGTCCCCTCACATGGCTGCAGTCCATGTCTACGAAAAACGGTCGTCTTTTGCGCTGGAGCTTGGCTCTTCAACAGTACACCTTCGATATTCGCTACAAGAAGGGTAAGCTTAACGGCAATGCCGACGGTTTAAGTCGTTGCCCCTAGAGTATCGAAAGCCTCATGCTCATCCGGGTTTCCGTGGCATTTTTTTCATGCATTCACATGTTTTTCCGAAGTGAAGCTGATTATTAGCTGATTTTAATAACCACGTCCTAACGCTTTCAAGAAATGGCTGTTTTTAGTGTTGAGGGGGGGAGGACGCGCGTTGGAAATGGGAAAGGTGTAGCGGTTTTCTTTTTTTGTTAAAAGCCGGGTGTGTCTTGGGGGGAGAGTGGCCTTGTGCTCGCTGCTTTGTGGTTGTGGGTCCGGCACTGTTCTGGGGTGATTGCTTGCCCACGCAGGAGACAAAAAGTTGCGAGACCTGCTTGCAAAGACCAATTTCACCGGACCGGACCAAGGAGAAAAGTCACAAGAGCGCCACGAGGACGGATGACCACTCCCGGAATCTACCTGCTACGAACGAAGGGTTCGTGACCTCTACGGGGAATCCTGATACCGAAACGCCGATCCCTCGTACAGCGGCTGCTGGCCCCTACACGTCGGGATCTTCCTCCCCCGCCGGAGATGCTGTTAGGGATGGCCCAACGCCAAGGATGATACGTCATCCCCTTGCCTTCTACATGGTCGTGGCACCGTGGGTGCTACGTCATCCCCTTCACCTCTCATTGTCGTGGCACCATGGGTGCCACGTCATCCCCTTCCCCTCTCATGGTCGTGGCACCGTGGGTGCTACGTCATCCCCTTCCCCTCTCATGGTCGTGGCACCGTGGGTGCTACGTCATCCCCTTACCTTCTCTTGGCCGGACCCCACGGCGCCGGAGAGGTCATTCACCCGACCTTCTCCCCGGATTCGTCAAAAAGAGGATCGACTTCTCCTACCCGTGCTCGGTATTGCAGGAGGAGGGGCCCTCTCTCGGTGCCTGTCACGTGTCATCGACGGAAGCAAGATCCCGCCCACACTTGTAGAGAGCCTATTTAAGGAGCTCCGGAAGATACTTCGTACTTCATACTCTTCTTATTTTCTTTCAACTACCTTTGAATAAACAGTGCAAGTTTTGCACTAGCAAATCGTCTCGCCCCTGCTAGGTCGCCATGATCTACCGGATGCCTGCAGCCCGCCGACAACACCACGCTACCCAATAAGTAATGTCGGTCGAGCTTCGATAGGCAGGCGTCGCTACTTCTCGGCAGCAGTACGGCACGCTACCCTGGAGCACGCAACAAGCCACCAGCATTGGCAAAAACGTCTGTAGGGGCTGGCGAGTCAAAATGCACCAAAATGGGCAGTGATGTAAGTAAACTGACCAGGTTGGTGAATGCAGTAGCTTGCTCATGACCCCAACAAAAAGAGGCGTCTTTCTTGAGCAGGTCAGTAAGTGGCCGGACAATGTCGGCGAAGAGCATAAGCCGACAAAACTACTGACATCTCTGACTGAGCGAGGAACAGGAAAGTCTTGGACGCCATGTACCTTGTCAGGGTCAGGTTGGACACCACTAGCACTAATGAGGTAAATGACAACAGTGATGCGACATGTAGCGAAACAGCACTTGGAGTAGTTAAGTTGCGGCCAGCACAGCAAAACACATCGAGAAAGGCCGAGAGGCAGGGTCCGGTGGTTCTCAAAAGTAGGCAAAAAGACAATCATATCATCTAGATAGCAAAGACAAGTAGACCACTTATAGAATCCATCATCTGCTCAAAGATTGCGGGCGCATTACACAATCCAAAAGGCACAACCTTGAACTGGTTAAGTCCATTTCGTGCGACAAATGTAGTCTTCTCGCAGCCCATGACAACAACGGTAGCCTGCCAGTATCCAGAGTGCAGGTCAATGGAGGAAAATTATGTGGCTCCATTGAGACAGTTCAAGGTGTAATCTATCCAGGGCAGTGGGTATATGTCCTTGCACGTGATGTTGTTCAGGTGCCGGTAGTCGACACAAAAGTTCCAGCTGCCGTCTTTCTTTTTGACTAGCACCACAGGGGACGCCCACAGACAGGAAAAAGGTTCGATAAAGCTTTTTGTGAGCTTTTCGTGATCACATAGCGATCGGCAAGGAAGACACGATAGGGACAACGGTGGGTAGGGCTTGTTCGAAACACGTTTGGCTCGGACATTGATCGCTGAAGTCGTAAATGTCATGGTATGACTCAACGATGCGGCGAAGATTGGTAGCGTGAGCAGGAGAAAGGTCAGCAGGTATCATTCCAACAAAGGCATTGCGCAGTGAACTGGTCATGGGGCAAATTAAGGATAAACTGGAGGGACTGGCGAGATCCAATGCACAAATTTCAATCTTCGGAAGCAGTGATGGTGGCAACAGACGTGCCTGCCTGAATTAGTTGAGGAGAGGCACTAAAGGTTAAGATGGGAATGGCAATGTGATTGCCAGCTACAGTCATTAGGGTGTTCGGCACGGCAACATTTTTGACGAGCAGAACGTCTGTTACCGGGGTGAGCATGTAATTGCCATCAGCCACAGGAGGGCTGGAGATCATGGAGACATACATGGCAGCACGAGGGGACATGTGCACATAGTCGAGAGAGAAGAGACGGTATGAAGATGTGGTTGGAGCACTGGCTAGGCAAGGTAATTCGAGCTGCAGGAGGCCAGTCTACAGTTAATTAGGGCAGAATGAGCTGTTAGAAACAAGCCCATAAGAAGTATAACATCATGAAGGCATTGCTCAAGAATGGTAAATAAAAAAGAAGTTGGGTGACCGACGACGACGTTGGGTGTTTGACGAGTTTGGTGATCCAGGCGGTAAACATTCCAAGGATGGTGGGAGTACCTCCATCGGCCACTCTTACAGCGTGGGATAGAACAGGTGTGCCCACCTTCCTTAGGTGATGGCAAAGACCAGAGCTCATAACAGAAATATGAGCCTCGGTGTTGACAAGTGCAGAGATGGTCACACCATCGTCAATGTCAATGTCCAGCCTCCACAGAGGCCTATCACAGAAATTAATTTCTCAAACAGAGGCAATTTATAAAGTAGAAAAAATGTGGCTGTTTTGTGGATACTTCCCAAAAAGCAACCCGTTAAGCCTGTTAACCCAATGCACTTGTTTGTCAAGACTTTCAAGAAATGATGTAAGTGAATGACACACACAAGTATGAAAAACAGCAATATATAGACAATACAGTCCAAGGGCAAGAAAGGGAGGCAAGAAAGTTTACATAACAAATGCATAATAAGCATACGAGGTGTAAATTACTTCCCTGACTAAACTGCTCTCTTGTTTAAAATCAAACTTTGCAAATTTTGCAATGCATGCATTTTAATATACCCACACTTAGGTGCATTAGTTGGTGGTCTCGTTCAGGATAAATCACCCAGGAGAAAGTATGTGTGCCAGATTGAAAAAGAGCCCATTTTGCCGCAATGGAACAGTGGCATTGTACTGTGTCACTGTTGGCATGAAACACTGTGTGCACTATGTTTCCACTATCTTGTTCTTGCAATTTTTTACTGGCATCTCCAAAGGTGACATGCACTTCCAATTTATCCTTGACGGAACTGGCAAGTACTGCACTGGACTAGTATACTTGAAACACGCACCATGAATTTCCACCTCTGTGCAAAAGGCTTATTTTATTAATAGATGGGCCATATTTATGGAACATTCGGAACAGCTATGCATGCAGAACCACAACTAAGTACAAGGGCTAACTTTAAGCCGGTGAAGCCACATGTTATCAAAGAAATGCAACTGCATATCTTAAGCATCAAGCTTTGTAAATTAAAGCTGCCACTCTTCAACCTTTTGAGCAAATAATTGTTTTACGACATGGAAACAGTGATTTTTACCCATTGTCATAATACCATATGTCTACGATGTGTCAAATTACACATTGATATAAAGTACAGACGTGTCACCTTGTAGAATGTTGAAATTTTAGAGCTTCCTCATTTATCATTGTTATAATGACACCAATAATTTTCACTTTTAAATTGTGTCCCCTGTTTAGGGCAAAAACTGATTTTAATATGAAATCAAAATAGTCAATGAAATTTGCTGAGCCCGATTTTCTGTAGTCTAATTATTCAAACCCACCCACAGCACTGATACCCACTCCATAGAACAATTATATAAATGACAGAAAAACTTTGGAAACCGTTCCTTGAATATATTATGAATAATCTTGACTAATATTTCGGTTTATCTGTGGTGCAGGTCATTCTACCTGTGTATGGAGAACAGTGAATTTTTTTTATGAACACTTGACATCTTGAGTAATAAAACAATTTTTAGTACTTCTGCCTAATCTTAGCTGTGGTTTTTGCAAATATTAAACTTCGCAAGTCTGGTAGTTTAATCAAGTTGTTTTGTTACATTTACAAGGAAACAGGAGCCATGTACAGTAAACTGCCTTGAAGCTGAACTATGTAGATATTTCCTGACAAGCTGCACAGTTCGGCGACCCTTTCACAAAACTAGATTCCTAACAAGATACTTTCTGTTCATCCTAAAAGTTTTTTTTTTTTATTCAGAGATCCACACATACTTCCTTAATGTTGCAGATGCTTTCAGGGCAAGCTTTTGAAGCTCTCCAGTCCGTAGCAGCATTTCGAAGTGCAGCTTCAGGGGTATGTCTGTAAACAGAGCCAGAAAGTAAAAGAAGCCAGTTAGGTGGACCATTCATCAGTTCCATCAAAATGATGCCAATCTGTGGAACTCAGTGGTTCCAGTTCTCACTGTGGCTCGCATATCAAACAAGCAGTGTAAGCTAACCCGAGACTGCCAGTATTGATGTTCACACAAGCAGAAAGGGACAAAATACAGTGACAGCACTACCTCCTCGGTTTTTTACTTGGAGACACTAAAGCATATACTTTGTAGACCAAGCCTTGAAGAACACATGCACTGTAGGCCTTTACAAGCAGGTATGAAAGGCAAGAGACGCACGATCTTCTACATACAGTGCACAAGAAAGAATAACACACAGTGCTGTGTGTGCATCATGTTTTGTGTCTTATGCACGTGTGTGCTGCACGTACAACACCTTGCCAGTGCTTCTGAAGAGGTATTTGTGCACGATTACGGCTGCACTGAGGTGGCAATTGCTAGAATGGCCTATTAGCCTCCAGCGCAGCCTATAGGGGTGTTTCAAGCTCCATTCGCGTGACATCATGGTCAGTGCTTGCGTCTGCGAAGTGCTAGAGTCCAGTGTTTCCGTTTGTTCACTCTAGCTTTGTACGCTATTACATTTCTGATTGTACTTTCAAATAACCTTTTCGATTGTTTTGATGTGTTAAAATTTATAAAAACGGCTCAAAAATCTGTTTCTTAAAGGGCCCCTCACCAGGCTCCATAACAAATTTTGGCTATATGCTGGAAGTTGTTACGTGTCCTCTAGGGAGCGTTCTGCCACAAAAATTTTTCAAATCGGCTCATTAATAGCCGAGATAGAAATATTTGAGCGCCACGAACCCATGATTTCAGCAGGCGGGCTCCACTGCGAAGCAAGACGCTCTCTCCACTCACCCCACCTGGCTTCTGCAAGCGAAATTCCTTCCCTGCGTTCTCCCATACAGAACCTCGACGATCGCGCAACACACACGTCACAGGGCCCGCCTTCGTATTTTTTCCTCTTTTCTTTCTTTCCCGGCGCTATGCATTTCCACTGCCGGCGTCGCGTGCCAGCTGTTGTCTCGTTCGCGCAGGCACGATTTTGCGTGCTATGCACAAGGAAACATGAATAGCGGTATAATTCAGTACTCCATGAATACTGAGGCAGAACAAGCAGATTGCAGTGCATGATCACGCACTCGAACACGGTAGAAAATGGCATAGTTTTGGTACCTGCGCACGTGACCGCACAACCGTGGGAACAAGCAGACGAAGCGGAAGTACACCTCTCTTGCTTTGGTGCGAAGTAAAACAAAAAAACATGCAGACATTCCATTTGTGTGTTTTATTGTTTCTCTAAACTTAATTCGTCAATTCAAGCAACAGATCGCACAGATAACAGATGTTGTCTTGAATAATTTTCGAAGTCATGTGTCACCACGAGCGACGTCACACTGCGGATACGAGCACGTAGGTGCAGGGACGAGAGTACGACACCGTCCGGCTTGAAGCGCACCGGCCCGCGAGGAGAAGGGAAAACGGCGTCCAGTTTGAAATTTCAGACCTTTGTGTGGGGCCTAGCGATGTAATACTTTGCAGACACGATCGTTGGCGCGCATTGTATTCTCTGCGCTTGTCAGCTCAAAATGGCCAGACCTGGTGAGGGGCCCTTTAAAGGCAATGCTTACAGTGCTGGCCAATGGAGCTTCATCCACCACGTTTCAAACTTTTCATGAGCAGCTTTAGACCCTGGAGTGGCAGTTTAGGTGGAGAGTCAAAGCATAAATGTTAAAGATAGGATCGAACATCTGAATATGAGACCAAAGAATTATTTGCTGCGGTGCAACAAGCGTGTAACAAGTTCTCACTACACAATGTTTACCTTGATTTTAGCCTGTTATAACTTGCTTTGCCACCACCACAATACATAGTAAAACACCTAATTTTTGGATTTGTTGACTGAAACTTCTGGCAGTAGCATGAGGACTGAACAAAAACAAATCGACATTCTGCTGGTGCCAATTGCTCATGAAACATATACTATACATGACACGCCCTGAATAATGCTTTTGCCAGTGGCTGTTGCGGACAATTGTGACCGCTGTAACAAGTCATTATTAGAAAAGGTATGTTTAGCTCTTCCATTAGTGCATTGTTATAGTGCCTACATTTGACTAGAACAAATATCAGACCAACAGAAGCTCAATAGGAAGTTTGCAGGGAGTATCCATCTTATATATATGCATGTACAGCGTTCACACCAAATGCAAGGTTGCTGTTCTGTGTAAAATGTGGTGTACGCCATAAGTAAGTAATACAGGGAATCTTGACACTTTCAGCAAAGTGTGGCCCCATTGTACACACTTTTAACACAATAGTTTTCAACTAAATTTATCGTCATACAGGGCACACCCCTGCATTGCAAGAGCAGTAGGCACCTTTACTCTACATAGCTTCCATATCTAAGCCTCAATTTTTCATGAGTCGCATGGCTTTGAGAAAAGTCAAACTGCACTTCAGGCTTGACAGTAGAAATCCACCAAAACATAGTTCAGGAAGCTTGCATGTACTCCTAGTATTCACAAAGCGAACGAGCTGGAGCAGTACCTTCTAGAACCACCACTTTGAGGTGCCGATCAAAGTGAACAGCGTCCTGGTCATGACATCACTCACGAAAAGGCACTGCTCCAATTTCTCGCAGCTAATAGGCCACTAATGCACCATTCTGCATGGGTAAAACGCAGAAAGGAGATGGCTTCATTGGTGCTCCATTGCGTGAATGAACTCATGAGTTGCAAGATGATAATATACTGGGGCAAAAAACGTACACTCACCAACAATAAAAGAGATTAAATAATGACATTTTGAACCCCGTACAGGTCTCTTGATCACAATGGAGATGCAAGCAAGGGTGCCTGGCTATTTATGCGTCAGGTGTATCTCTCGGGAGGATTACCACCCGTCCTGTTTATTGTTGGGTCAATTGATCTATTGTAGTACAATTCTAAATGCAAACGGGCAGGTAAATGTTCCTTGGTTGCGATGATTGCTGCCAAGTCCCAGTCAATGCAGTGTCCAGTTAGTTTGCGATGTTCTGCCAAGGCGTTTGCAGCTGTGTGGTCCTTGGTGACATCCTTTTTGCGTTGCTTCAAATGCCGTCTAAAATTTCCGAGCTTGCCGATGCACAACACGTCACACTCCTCGCACGGTATCTTGTGGATTACTCCCAGGTAGTCTGTGCACTCCAAAGAGTCTCTTGCAAGGACCAGCTGTTAGCCAAGTTTTCGGGAAGGCACGTGGGCAATTTGAACACCACAGCCTTTGAATATCCTTGCAAGGGCCTCACTCTTTCCCACAGTATAGTCTTTCACCGTGTCACGGCGGGGCTTAGCTGAATTAGCAGCACAAAAATGACGTTGCCAAAGGCCACACAGCGGTGAAACCCTTGGCGGAACATCACAAACTAACCGGACACTGCATTGACTGGGACTCAGCAGCTATCATCGCAACGGAGAAACATTTATCTGCCTGTTTGCTTTTAGAATCGTATTACATTCAATCAATTGAATGAACGACAAACAGGACGGGGATTAATCTTCCTAAGATATATACCTACATGCTGCGCCACCTCACCCATAGTCATGCGCGCCTATGCTTGCATCTCCATTGTGATCAACGGACCTGTATGGGGCCCGAAGCCTCATGTTGTTATTTTTATTTCTTTTATCCTTGGTGAGAGCCCATTTTTTGCACCAGCATGTTTCCTCTCCAGCTGAGTTTTCGTCAAACACTTGACAATGAGTTGATAACATGCATGCAGACGATTGTGATTCCCCTGCCCCTCTTATTACTGCATAGAAACTTGACCCAACCATGTATCCACAAAACATGTAGCTATATGCCATAAGCCTTTAAAGAAAGGCAAGCATAAACAAGTCACAGTAGCACCACAGAACAATTGCTATACGTGAACCCTGCCTGGGCTCAGCTACGTGCGCCCCACTCAAATGCCATCATGGAGAGAGCTCTGGGTCAATTTTTACCACCTGCCCTCTTTCATCATGCACCGAAATCTAAAATCTAAGTACTGGAGCGTTTTGCTTTCGTTCCCATTGCAATACAGTCACCGCAGCAGGAAGTTGAAGTTGCAATATTTCGTGCAGCAGGAGAAAGTCACAAACTGAGCAAGGGTGATGGAGGTAGTTAGCCTTCGCATCTTTTTTTTTAACTAGAAGGACACCTGTGTTCTTCCTGTAGTGCTGCAGGTTGCTTATTATAAAAAAACAACAAAGGCCATAAAACCTGACGCTTACATGGCCCGACATTCTATAGAAGTGACAGCATGGGGTGTCCAATATCGCAGCTGCACATCACTGTTCATTGCTTTCTTTTGAACAAGGAACAAAATGATGCAACATGTTTTTGCATATAACAGATAACCAATGAAGGGTATAATACGGGGGAAATTTGAGCAAAATCAGAGATTATTTTTTTTTTCTTAATTTCCACGTGACACCCAAGCTTTTGATGTGTCACCATGTCTTGAACTTTGCTCCCGTAATTAGAAAGAATGGTACATAAGAACGACTGTCACTTTGCTGCGCGTTTGGCATGCAGCAATGCATGCACATAAATATCCCGAGTGAAACTCCATTATAAGACACATTAACGAGCTAAAGTAATGCCTATCTTACAGCCTTCTGTACAAAAGCTAGTTTGGCTATTTCTGGTGTCGTTCACTTTACAAAACATTGACTTTATTTCTTTCAGATAAACAAAGCTCTGTTAATCAGGTAAACGTAAGTATGAAGGCATAGAAAATTGTATTAACTGTTTAACACTTTCTCAAAGTCGGAACACCGTGCTCTTGCGTAGGCGGCATTTTAAACCTCGTCTCTGTTAGGATTTCTTTTTCCTTTTCTTTTTCGTGCTGGAACAGAGGCGTGCGCTGAAAAATAAACTCGGTTGCGATGTACGTCAGTATCTCGTTATGTCACAAAACTTTTATTAAAATAAGAGATCGTCGGGACCCCCTGTGACTGCCCTTATCTGAACACGCCCCACAACCTGTCTTCCCAATAGGAATGGTTGGGGCAAGAGTGCGGAGAAGGGCTGGGTGAGTCCTCGTGGCGCACTGAACATGTGCGCCTCACAGGAGCGTTTGCAATCCCGTTGTGGCGAAAATAAACAATTCTGCGCCGAATGCCCACTACAACACAGCATGCGCACACATGCCCGAGCAGACGGAGGGAGAAGGGAGAGTGCGAGAAGAGTAGACTAGAGAGGGGCGAGAAAGGAACGGGGGTGCCGTCCGCTCGGCGGAACAGCGTCGCTCTCAGCCGCCTCCGCTTTCTCATGACCTCCAACGGAACCTGACGATGGCTCGGCACGCGCGCTTTTCCTCCCGCCATTTATCGCTCCCCGCCACTCCCCGCCATTCAAAGGGCGGCGCCAGGCTCCTCGCGGTCCAGCCATCAGATGGCGGCACCGTCGCCGTTAAAGCGGGCGCTTTGTGATCTTTGAACACGAAACGTGCTCCGAAGACTTAGCCAGAGAGCCAGCGACCGCCCAAACAGATTCAGCGCAGCCAAACCCGGACGGCGCAGGCGTGGAAGTTGCGACTACGGTGTAGTTGCGACCTCCTCAGATTGATACGGAGGAATTGAACCGCTGCAGGGGGCGAACTGGGCCCTCGTTTTGCAATGTTTCCATTTCAGTTCCTGTTCTTATTCGTCGCAGCGACGTCCGAGCTAATGACGTAGGGCGAGCATAATCAAGAATGGGCCATTATAAACTACGGCCGCTGCTTTCATAAATCCCTATACGCTCCTGACACTGGGCTTCTTCGATTTTCCACTTCTGGCTACCCGCGGGCTGCCAGAGCCAGCCAGAGCGCCTTCGTTTTTCTCGGGTTGCTCCGCCCACCGCGCGACGCACTTCCGCCGGGCGTTCGTTTTGCTCGCGCTGGACGGTTCTGGCTACCCGCGGGCTGCCAGAACCTGCCAGGACGATTTTGGTCTGGCTGCTCTCTGGAAGTTCTCTGGCTAGCAGACGACGAAAAGAGGCGATGGGCGCTCGCCGCCATATTTACGGGGACTTCACGGATTGCAACGCGGGCGCTTGAGGACTTAAATTTACCTCGCTTAGCTAACTGTCTACGGTCATCTTCGGATTTCCTTACTTCTAGCGTTATATTTTTAGGTGCTAACGCACCGTTCCGCATCGCGAAGCGGTGTGATACAAGCCGTGGTGAACCGTTTGAAGCTTTTGTGTGCGTGTCCCCAGGTGATTGCTTCTTCGCGGCGGTGAACAGCGCGCCGCGCTCTTATGCGTGCATGTTATCTGCATCGTGTTCCACTCAAGTTGTAGACGCTCATTCACACATTGCGGTACATTTTAGGTTCGTCTTTCTCTGGTGGCGTTCCTTTTCACATATCTCACGTATGTATATCTCCTTTCTCTGCAGTTAGCGAAGGCTTTGCAGCTAGCCCGTGTTCGCTCCGTCTCTCCGTCGTATGCTGTGGCAGCTCGAAACCGATATGTGTTCGAACTGCAGGCCGTTGATCTAAGAATACGCTGATTGCACTCGGTACATTTAGACACACGTACATTGGCTTATTGCTCTCATGATTGCGACCAATGTTGTTTTTCGTGTGAAACGTTTCGCTCGTCACAGGCGACGTGCATTTTCATGCGCCAGCCGCGGCCCCAGCTCCTTAAATGAGAAGCACCATCAGCCACACCAAACTTTATGAAGTCGAAGCCCAAGCAGGTCGGCGCGAAATTTTATGCGTATGAGCTAGACGTACCCGATAACCTGCTTTTTCATGTCTTGTGATGACACAACGCCAACTCATCAATGTCGCCGGTGGTCGACGTGATCGCTGCGAGCAGGGATCCTCCAGCTACCGCTTTCAAGTGTACAATCACGATTTCGCGTCTTGTCATCCGCCGCGTCGGAGGCCATCTGTTGCGCTGCGCAATTAAGCGAGGTTGGCCGAGTACGCGTCCTGCGCCGAGTCGCGCGAAATCGCGCGAAACTGATGGTATCCCTGAAAGCAACAATATATTTTCCAAGCTGGCAACGCATAAATGGGCCGTCTACGCCGAGCGCGCGCCGGCCTCGACGGGCGCTGCCATGCTGGTAGCACGTTTACATTTGGCCAGCTGTACCGGCGTTCGATTTTGCAAACTTCGGGCAGGTTCCAGTTGTCTTGGGATCCCAGCGCATGTGACTTCCTGTCAGAACCAGAACTAGCTGGCTGCCGGAACTCCGAAAATCGAAGACGCCCACTGCCCAGGCGGCGCGACCGAGCAGCGATCGTCAGCGCCACTTGCGGCACCTTCCGTCAAAACTGAAACTGATGGACCACGGTACTCAGGCTGCCCACGCGCATCTGCCAGCGTAATCGAATGCCCATGCTTGTTTTGAAACGAACAAATGGCGCAAGTTTTGCTGTGTGGTTTCCAACCAATCTCAAAATTAGACGGTCGGATACGCTCTGCCATTCGTCGTAAAGGGCAAAAGCTCTATGCTGCCGGGCACGTTCACAGCGTGAAAGAAGTCGCCGGTGTGACTGCTGGCGAAGTGTCACTCCCAGCAAGGCATACACAACTACAGCGTATCTCTGGACGTGAGAAAACGCAACTATCATATTATGCTTTGATCAAGCAGTTCAATTGAGTGAGCAGGCACGGATGAGCTTCTTGAGGGTTAGGCGTAGGCGTTCTAGGCCAACCATTTGAGTTACCGTAGACAAAACGTGTTTTTCCGTGGTGTTGTTCTGACACGCTTGCGAAGTCTCATTGGCCACGAACGATAGGCGCCATTTAAGTTATGGGGTTTAACGTGCAAAAACCACTTTCTGATTATGAGGCACGCCGTAGTGGATGAATCCGGAAATTTCACCATCTGGGGTTCTTTAACGTGCACCTAAATCTAAGTACACGGGTGTTTTCGCATTTCGGCCTCATCGAAATGCGGCCGCCACGGCCGATAGGCGCCATATCTTTTCGAATTACGAAAAGGCTCTTTTAAACAACTTGCACAAACATTGTATTAGACTGCTATGCTCTGCCAAGCAACCGCAGAACTTTGTTTGCAACTGCCGAGGAACCTGCACGACCTTGGGCCGCTCCGGCAGCCATGACTAGGGTGACCGTATCCGGCAGCCTGAACCCAAGCAGAGCCGCACAACGTGAAGCGCTCAGCAACTCATGCAAGCCAGAACACCTGCAGCCACCACGCAGTACGCTTCGTACAGCAAAATAAATAGCTCTAAATGATATTGTCACGTGGTAGTGACGGTGAAGAAAGCAGCAATACGGTGGAATACAAAACTAGCTTTTATTGGGCGAACCTGTGCCCACAACAGGCTACTTACAGCACAACGATAGCGGCGAACACGGTCGGCGATCGTCGGAAATCTGATCAGCGGGTCAAGTGCATCGGCTTTTATACAGCAGTCATCGAATGTTCCACACTAATCGTTGGGACCCGCATGCCTTCCACAAAGTTCTACAATATTCGAGTCACGCGATGAAATCAGATAACACAAGGTTCGGCGGATAGAAGCATCGGTAACTTTCCAGAAACTTCGGATACATGCAGGCGCGTCCCGCGCTGTGCGATAACATTTCTTAGGCGGCAAAACATGCCCGATAAAGACAAGTACACGTGTCAATACCTCCCTCTTAAAAAGCATCGACCCGATGCTACAAATACAGGAGAGCGAAACACAAAAGGACACTTATTAAACATAAGTAACAAAACAACGAAAAGAAACAAAGTCCAAAGGTCAGTTACGCGAAGCCCCAAAGTTCATTAACGCTGGTAGTACGGCTTGAGTCGCACAACGGGGACTATTTCAGGTCGTGAGCGGCGCCGCTGTGATAGCGAAATGCCGTCTGGCACGACCTCATAGTCCAGTGCGCCAATACGTCGGATGATCTTGTACGGTCCGAAATAGCGACGCAAAAGCTTCTCGCTCAGTCCTCGTCGGCGTACAGGGGTCCAAACCCAAACACGGTCACCGGGTTGGTACTCGACGAAGCTTCGTCGGAGGTTGTAGTGTCGGCTGTCGGTCCTCTGCTGGTTCTTTATTCGCAGGCGGGCGAGCTGTCGGGCTTCTTCGGCGCGCTGGAGATAGGTAGTGACGTCAAGGTTCTCCTCGTCAGTGACGTGCGGCAGCATGGCGTCGAGCGTCGTCGTCGGGTTCCTGCCGTAGACCAGCTTGAACGGCGTGATCTCTTGTTTCTTGCACCGCCGTGTTGTAAGCGAATGTTACGTACGGCAGGACGGCATCCCAGGTCTTGTGTTCGACGTCGACGTACATCGCTAGCATGTCGGCGAGGGCCTTATTCAGCCGCTCCGTAAGACCATTCGTCTGCGGATGGTAGGCCGTTGTCCTCCTGTGCCTTATCTGACTGTATTTCAGAATGGCTTGGGTGAGTTCCGCTGTAAAGGCCGTTCCTCTGTCAGTGATGAGGACTTCCGGGGCGCCATGTCACAGCAGGATGTTTTCGACAAAGAATTTCGCCACTTCGGCTGCGCTACCTTTCGGCAGTGCTTTAGTTTCAGCGAAGCGGGTGAGGTAGTCCGTCGCCACGACGATCCACTTATTTCCGGTTGTTGACGTCGGAAAGGGTCCCAGCAAGTCCATCCCGATCTGCTGGAATGGTCGGCAAGGAGGCTCGATTGGCTGTAGTAATCCGGCTGGCCTTGTCGGCGGTGTCTTGCGTCGCTGACAGTCTCGGCATGCTCTGACGTAACGGACGACGTCGGCGGTCAGGCGCGGCCAATAATACTTTTCTTGTATCCTCGATAGTGTCCGGGAAAATCCGAGGTGTCCAGCGGTCGGATCGTCATGTAGGGCGTGCAATACTTCTGGACGAAGTCCTGACGGGACAACAAGAAGGTAGTTGGCGCGGACTGGTGAGAAGTTCTTCTTCACGAGTAGATTGTTTTGAAGCGTGAAGGAAGATAATCCGCGCTTAAATGCCCTCGGGACAACGTCGGTGTGCCCTTCCAAATATTCGACGAGGCCTTTTAGCTCCGGGTCTGCCCGTTGCTGTTCAGCGAAGCCTTCCGCACTTATCATTCAAAGGAAGGCGTCGTCGTTCTCGTCGTCTTGCGGCGGCGGGTCAATGGGGGCGCGTGATAAGCAATCGGCATCGGAGTGTTTTCGTCCGGACTTGTAGGTTACAGTGATGTCATATTCTTGTAGTCTGAGGCTCCACCGCGCCAGTCGTCCTGAAGGATCCTTTATATTTGCTAGCCAACACAACGCGTGATGGTCACTGACGACTTTGAATGGCCTGCCATAAAGATAAGGGCGAAATTTAGCTGTAGCCAAAACGATGGCGAGGCATTCCTTTTCGGTCGTAGAATAGTTGCTTTCCGCTTTTGACAGCGACCGGCTAGCGTAAGCTATCACTTGTTCGACTCCGTTTCTCCTCTGGACTAGAACAGCACCGAGGCCTTGGCTACTGGCGTCAGTATGGATTTCTGTATCGGCGTACACGGTCGGCGATCGTCGGAAATCTGATCAGCGGGTCAAGTGCGTCGGCTTTTATACAGCAGTCATCGAATGTTCCACACTAATCGTTGGGACCCGCATGCCTTCCACAAAGTTCTACAAAATTCGAGTCACGCGATGAAATCAGATAACACAAGGTTTGGCGACAACAGACAGCGGATAGAAGCATCGATAACTTTCCAGAAACTTCGGATACATGCAGGCGCATCCCGCGCTGTGCGATAACATTTCTTAGGCGGCAAAACATGTCGCCCGATAAAGACAAGTACACGTGTCAATATGGAGAATTTACAAAAAATAAAAATTAGGTCGGCCTCTCGGCAAGACTCTTTCTCGACCAAAAACTTCAGTCTACTGACTACAATATTTTCTAGTGCGATCCTCCAGGAAGGAAGCGCGAGCACAAAACCACGGCCGGCCAGAAAACCTGTAGAGTCGGAGAGCAGCCAGTCCTGCGCGGCCGCTACAGTGTTTGAAGCAGCAGAACCGCCGTCCGCACGTTCTTTCTTTCCTGGGCAGTTTTCATTATCTTGCAAATTTGCCATCGTAAAACAGCGGTATGAGAACGTTTACTTGCAGGACGGTGGCGCACGTGGTTCAGGCGTTTCGAATCACACGCGGTCATAACAACAACACGTACACCAGCTGGGTTCTACGCCGTTGACTGAAGTTGCATCAGTGCCAGAGTTGCGCTTTCGACGCTACAGGTGGCGCGGCCGTCGCGGGGAAACTCCACTGTCAGGAGCGTATACCACGAGAGCAAAACGTGAACAAGATGAATGCAGCAGCTCCTACATTCACCTTGTTCACGTTTTTCTCATCGTCTTGAATTTCCATCTCCCGCATTCCCCGTCATTTCTCTGGATTTATACCACGAGAGCAAAAACACACGTCTTCAAAGTTTGCCTTGGACCAAGGTTATTTCGCGCATTTCATTTCAATTATAAGCTGCACAGGCTACTTCATCCTCATGAAGACAACAAGGATAAAAAAAAATGCGCGTTCTTAGTGTAAGAGTTGAGGAGGTCTTTGGGATGAAAACTGGAGGTTTATTTACATTATTTACAGTGAGACGACCAAGAAATTAACAGTCATAGAGTCATTACAGGCCGGCAGCAACTCGGACGCTGCGGCCCGTGGCAAGAAGCTCGAAAGAGATGAATCAAGGAATGCTCCTTTGCTGCTCCCGGTCTGTGTATTTTAAGCCCATCAGTGTCTCGAAGTCACGTCACGTTCGGCCAATCGGCGAGCCCGCTCAGGTGACACCATTTTCGGCCAATCCGCGAGCCCGCTCAGGTGTCGTCATTTTCGGCCAATGGTAGGCGCCCATGCGATTGTGTCACACCCGGAGGAGAGGGTCGCTCCTTGGTCCCCAATTGTCCGAGTGCTTACTTCTCTCTGCGGTCTTGCCTTCCCGGTCTGCAACTACCGTGACAAAGGCGGACGAGGGGGAGGATTGCTGCCAGGGCTTCACGGTGCATTACACCCGTCTTGCCTCTTGGACCCAAGTTACCTGGAACAGTGCCAGGCTCTCACTTCACTTTGGGGAAGAGTCAAGCAGTGAATAGCTCCACCTGCGGCACACGAGGTGGGGGCCGCCAACTTGTTTGCACGTGCCCCGCCTTGGGAATGTGGTATCCGTGTTTCTGCGCTTCTTAATTAGCTGTGGCGCGATTCGATGTGGTCTGCTGAACTCGAAGGAGGCTCAGGAAAAGGCCCCGTATCTAACACCTCGTCCTCGCCCCGGAAGTTCAGTATGGCCGGTGAAATCAATTCGCTGGCCATGAGGAACGCTGAAAGAATCTGCAGGGTACTGGTGTCGAGCCTCGCTTAACGAACTTCGGTATCTTGGGCCCTGGAGAACGTACGTCAAACAAAAAAAAAACACAGCGCTGCACCACGTGTAAGCGCAGGCTCTTCACCCCTGACTCGCCAGGCTATACTGAGTCAAAATGAACCCTGATCTTTTATTTCCCCAATTTTGACAAAGCAGTTCCAACCACCTTTCCACACCGCTATCCATTTCTCCCCGAATGCCGACAAGACCAGAGTGACATTGTTGTTGCAAAACAAAGGGCCGTTGTCGTTGCAAACAACAAATGAAAACAGCCGAACATAACTTAATTGGCCTAATTTCGCGAACAACCTGTTCTCACCCTAGCGCGGTGGCGTACTTATCTCGCGTACTGTAGCCACTGAACAGTCTGGCCATCTTCACAAGTACGTAATCACAAGCGCGCTAGCCTTGTGGTCACTAATCAGAACGCGTACTTGCGTCGTAGGCAAACTTTTCATTACGCCTACTCACGTGTCTTTCTCTAGTCCATACAGGCCACGTACCTTAAACGAGAACTTAATTTGCGTAACTTACGCACTCCGCAAAACCCTCTTTAAAATATGCGTCTCCTAATTACTAGTTCTACGCACGCTCACTAAAGAAACACGGCTGCCCTCAACACACACGAGCAACCCAGTCATAAATCTGCTTCCTTCCGTCCACACAGGACACGCGCTAATGGAACTAAAAACGCTTCTCAGTGCAAATGATGCACTTACTGAAAACCTACGCGGTTAACCTTAGAAAATAAGAAAACGCATAAGGAAGGTTAACTAATACACACGCGCGTTACGATAGGCCTCTCACCGATAACCTTGACACTCAGGTTACTCACACACACACACACACACACAAAAAAGGAGCCTCTCTACTCATTAATGAACAGCTCACGGGACTTAATGTTTACATAAAACGCGTCTTTCCAATCTCAGAGCTTCTCGAACAAAACACAAGGCTCATACCTTACATACTGAAAGAAACTAGTCTCAATTCGCGAAAATTTTCAAATGCTCAAAAAAAAAAAAGAAAAACCCCAACGCGTTTTCCTTCTACGGAAGCTCTCTTGGCCTCCCGTGCCAAACGTTTACGTCTGACTCATACTTTGAGCCGTACTCGAGGTGGTCGCGGTTCAAAAGCTACTCTGGCTACCGAGGAACAACAAAAGGGCTGATATACCATCAGCTCCTCCAAGACGTTACAGTCTCCTGCCAATTTGCGTCCTGGCGCCCCTCTTTCATCACGAACTCTATTGAGCGCGTCGCTACTCCCCGTCATCTCGTTTCGTCTTGCCACATTGCGCTCCCTCGCCCTACACGCTGAGCTTCGAAAAGAACGACGGAACGACGAGGAATTTAACTGCCCCGTGCCCTTTGTCCGCGTCCGTGCAGAACATGCTTCTCGGTCTCTCTTTGACCGGTGGCTCGAACGTGCTTGATGCGCACACGTCGTCAGTGACGACCGCACCTTTCTTTTCTCCGCGCCCTGCCTTTTCGCGCCTGTCGCCGTCTTTGGCTTCGCTACATTAGCCACCGCATTCTGATCTTTACGGCGCTTTCTCTTTGAATTCGCTTTCATGTCGCTCTCTCGCGCCTCGTGCTGGCCGTTACACATATCGTCGGCCCGGATCGCTCTCTTACCCGCACAGTCTGAATGATCCTTAACTATAGTAAATCATTCCTCTCATGGCTACCTAGACTGGCGGAGAGCCGCACCGATCCCTGAACAATGCAGTTGTTCTCTCGTGAGCTACGCAGCTCGCAATCCTGAGAGCTGCCCTCAACTGCATCGACCAGCTGGCACTTCACTTCGGCACGCAGATCTGACTCGACATGGGTGCTCGTGTCTGTCGGGTCAACAGTACCCTGTACCTCGCTAACGACCTCGACACCATGAGATGCGACGCACACGCGCGGTAACTAAGCCAATTTGTTCGCAGCTGGCCTAGCTGTCTCTACAGTCCTCTGTTGGCACAGCACCTCGTCGCTCTCACTCTGGCCTTTAACGGCCTCTGTTGCCACTAAGGCATCGTTAGCAGCTAGCCCTTCCCGTTCGCGTATGAATGGGCCGCTAATCTCACAGGCACTACTTTTCTCGTCGACTTTTTGTAAAAATCCGCCAGATACTTCCTCATTCTTTTGCTCTGTACTGCCTACAGAATTTTCAGACAGGCGTTGTCTTTGTTCCTTTAACTGGCGCCCAATATTGTATCTGTTTTATCAATGTTGCCTTCTCTTTCTCGTACTTTTGCTTACGTTCGTGACTCTCACGCTTACGTTCACGACGCTCACGCTCCCGTGGTTCTTGTATCACCTCCCAAGCAATCTTAATGCTTTCATCATCATTGCCACTATCTTGAATCGCCTTTATGATAGCTGGCTCTTTCATCTGTTCGTCCGCCTCAACTCCCAAATCACGACACTTTGTCACTACTTTGACACTACTTTGTCGTTCTCAGTTTTCAGAAAGCCAACTCACACAGGACGCTACTTGCATTTCTGCTCGTTGCAAGCTGCTTCTCACAAAAGGGCAGTGGTTTCGACGCTTCTACAACGCGCGGAGAAAATCTGCACGAGACAAGAAGACTACGCAGCCGACGCAAGCGTGGTACGGCGAGAACTAACAGCCTGTGGTTACCCGTGTCCTTTCTTGAATGCTGTCGAACGACAAATGGCACGTCCGCAGTTACCCTATGCTGCCTCTAGTCAAAAGCGCGCCGGAATACCATATATCCCGTCCACAAGTGAAGCTCTAAGCCGTATTCTGCGTTCATACAATGTTCAAGTGGCACACATTCCAAACTAGAATCTACGACAATCACTCGTCAATGTTAAGGACGATATACCAAGAGAAATTCCCAGGTGTTGTGTACGTTGTCCCATGCGCGGATTGCGACTACGTGTACATTGGCGAAACTGGTGACTTTGAAAGGCGTCTTAAACAGCACAATTATGACGTCAAAAAAGAAAATGTGAAATCCAGTGCTTTGGCTGAGCATGCCGCTTCAAGCGGCCACGCAATCGACTTGGGGAAGGCACGTGTCCTTGCCAGGGAAATAGGGCTATCTCGACGCCTTTGCCTTGAGTCGCTCACGATTCAGACCTCGCCACACACACGCTGAACAGGAGCGATGGCAATCTGCCGTCAGTGTATGCGCGCTGCCTGCGTCACTTGCTCAAGACTATTTAAGCGAGCTGCTCGGGCACCTTTGTTTATTTTACCTGTGAACAAGGCTCCCGTGTGGGAGCCGAAACGTCTTCCTTTCTTTTAAATATTTATTTGGTCGGCGAAGTGCCCCAGGTTCTTCTTTACCTTTTAACCATCCTTTCGCTGTAGGCGATGTTCTTGCTTTTGAGCCACTCCTGTACATTTTCCTTCTTCCAGGCCGTCGTCGGAAATTTCTCTTCTCGCTGGGTATGATAGGGTGCACTGTTCATAACAACGACGCTACCAGCTGGCAACTTCTGCAGAACGTCATTGAACCATCCCACGAAGCGAATGCCGTCCATTTCTTCGTGATAGTAGCCTGTATACATCCAAGCAGGCGTCGACGAAGCCATCCTGAACGCTGCCGATGTGCGTCATGATCAGGCGCCGGCCTTTCTCGAAAGGTCATTTCACATATCCCGTCCACAGGCATCTGCTCGAGCATACTGGCGTCCGCGCTTCTGTACCACGGTGCCTGTCGACACGATCGACCGACTGCGCTCCCGTCGTTGCCCAAAGCCTCGTGCAAGAAGGAATACCTTTCGCCCTTCCGCCCAGTAGCGCTCCACGCCACGAACGTAGCGATTCTTCCATTCAGGGATGTCATTCCTGTCGATAAGCAGCAAGCTGTGGCTCCTTCGCGTGCTTGAAGGCGACCTCGGCAAGCAGGCGACGCACAACTAGTACACCCTTTCAGTGATGGTACATCCATACGCTTCGAGAACTCTTTAGTTATCGTCTCGACTGTCGGTATCTTGTTGCGGCGAAATAAATCGTACACGCATGATGTCAGCGCACAATGCGAAGCTGTCAAAATTCGTGCTGCGTCTTCTCCGCGTTTCGTGGGCGCTTTCGCGACGGCGTCGACAGTTTGCTACCCGAAAAACACGAAGCTCTGACTTCCTCCCTCCCTCACCCGGAACGCGGTCCTTTCGCCGACACCGAGCATCACGGCGAGAAACTTGCCGGTGTCCTCCACGCTGCCTTCAAGCGCCCTGTTACGCCAACCGCTGTTGAGCACGTGACCGCGCTTGTTGTTCTTGCTGAGGCTCCTCGGCGTTCGGCAACAAAGGATCGCGTGACGCTGGGCTCCATGGCGGAGCACGGAACGCACTCGCGAGATTGCAGGCTCGGAAAAAAAAGTCAGAAGAAAATGAACGAAAAAAAAACTTATCACATTCTTGAAAATAAGCTTGCAAACACCCAAAACTAAAAAAAAAGATATCAATATAATGCTACTCAAAACCGAGAGGCAAGCATCTTAAACGATGAATGAAGCATTTTGTATACCTTCCCTGTCTCGTCGTCTCGCCCAACTTTAAAATGGATTCGATAAATGCATTGTTTTAACTACTTGTTAAACAGCAAATGATTTATTTTAAGCGCGGAAGACGAGTAGTTTTGCTCAGTGACCTAACTTGCCAGGATGTTCACTGAAGAGCGGCACATGCTGTGTGGATTCGTGGCGCACCTCGCTGAAGTGCACCTGCTGTGACGTGTGTGTGACTCCACCCAGCGTCGAAGTAATTTAAAGGATATTTTCGTCATCGTAGAGCGGCACACAGCTACTGGCGCATAGCCAGTCACCGAAGCTGGCATCAAAGAGATGACACACACAAGACGAGCACACAGACCGAGCGGCACACAGCCAGTGCTCGAAGTCGGCGCAAAGGAGTTCCACTGAACACCGGTGCCCGCCTGGTGCTGGTAGTCCCGCATCGACAGCGGCCGGTGTCGGCATGAAAAAGGTTCGTTGGAGAGCGGCACATATGTGCACACATTGTTACAGACTCAGTGACGCAAGCTGGTACAACGGTTGATTTCGCACCGACCATATTCCGTCAGCACGGCAGCCCGATGCACTACCCATTCGACAACGGACTGACCAGGTAGGCGGGAAAACAAACACAAACAAACAAAGACAGACAGACAGACACAGACAGACACAGACAGACACAGACACAGACAGACAGACAGACAGACAGACAGACAGACAGACAGACAGACAGACAGACAGACAGACAGACAGACAGACAGACAACGCCCGAAAAGTTCGTCAAGTACCTCAAGAATGCTAACGCAATAAACTAATGAGAGCAGCGATGCCTGCAGTATCAGTGTAAAACGAAATAGATGCCAGGGCTTAAAGGGACACTAAAGGTTACCAGAAAGTCAAGTTAAGGTGGTAAAGCAATGTTCTAGAACGTCTAAGGCGTCAATATAATCGCGAACAGAGCTTTAGTAACCGAGAAATTGAGGTAAATGCATGACACTATTTGAGACCCCCCAGCGACATTGCGGTACTAGCCCGATGACGAAAGCACTCCTCATAATTTGTGTTACTAATACTCAACTACTCGTATTAAAAATATCATTTCATTCGATTATAAGCCGGAAGAAAATGCTACTTGACTACGTCTATTCGATTCTAAGAAAAAATAACATTTTGACGTTACCCTTTAGTATGGGTGGTCGAAAGGTTTCGTTTTCGCTCGACTCTGCGCCGCGCACGCTTTGGAGTTTCAGTAGTTTCGTTATCGCGTCGTGCTGTGCGGGTTCTGCTGGCTCGCGAAACAATCATTTGGAACAAGCAGCGAGAATGCCACGTCCATGTGATGTCGTGGGAAGCCCTCGTTGCTTTCCCGCTCCGGAGAGCCGGTGTCGAGGCCGCAGTCGTAGTACGCAACGACGCCGGCAGCGTCAGCACTCAGCAGCAGGTCGCGCTCGTCAGTGCTGAAACCGCTGAAGTTGAGCCCAGCATCGCGAGCCAATCTGTCGTTGTCAGGGTCCATTGCGACGAGCGTCGAAGTTTGCGTGATATAATGAAGTACCAGCTTATGGTCGCGCGTTTCTCCTTCCGCTAGCCACCATACTCCCGCTTTCGCTCTGCTGTCGGCTCTGTTTCTGGCCGCGCGTTTGCGTTTTGCGCAGAAAAGCCGTAGCGCCGTCTGCGGACGCCGTTTTACTCCCCGACGGCGCAACGTCACTATGAGACCATGATGTCAGTACTCCTCGATCGGAGGGCGGGCGATTTGAACTGCGCTAGAGGCACGCGGACGCTTCAGAACGCATTTTCTCTGAAAACAAGTCTCTCCTTGGCACGAAACAAGCGTTTCGAGGTTTCTGGGGTGGTATTTCAACAGTCCACGTTGACTTAATAGTAACCTTTAGTGTCCCTTTAAAGTGCCAAAACAACGTTACGATTACGAGGCACGCCGTACAGGGGTACTGTGGATTAGCCTTAGCCAACTGGAGTTCTTGGACGTGCACCTAAACCACGAGCGCGTCTCACTCCCATCGAACTGTCGCCGCCGGGACGGAGCACGCGACGTCGAGTGGAGCACAATAGCCACGGGGCGACCGCAGCGAATTGAAAGGAAATGTCACTGCTGACCTGTTAAATTCAGGCGAGATCTCGAACAGGTACATGACACCATGAGAATAATCTGCGCAACTAGAGCAAAGAACTAATAATTCCTAGCAGAAATTTTGCGCTTTCATCAGCACTGAGCATTCATCGCAAGCGCTATGAACAGCCATTTCAGTGACGCCGTCGTGTCGTTGCCGACTGGTTATCATGGATCGCTCTTAGCCAGAAGGTTCGCCACCCATCTGAATTGACCACGTGACATCGTCGAACGTGTACTCATGCACAAACACTGGAAACTAGTGAATTTCCTTCTTAGCTGCAATTCTTCAGGTGGCTTTTCACTGTCGACTTTCCCATTGTAATGTGCCCGGCTTCAGCGAAAGATAACCGCCTTATTCATGCCAAACGGCTCAAACACTTTTCGCGAGGCATTTCTAGAGCCTAGGGCTTCAAAATGGAACCTTAATTGCTGCAGTGTGAACGCACCAGCAAAACAACAAAAATAGTGGTACGGCCTGTTCGCTTGGCCTGGTTTAACCTAGCTCCACGATAACAATGACAATTTAGAAAAGCTTATCGTTGGCAGCTAAGAACATGCCACACTACATTGCTTAGCGACATCCAATAAGGAAAATATCTAGGACTTTTTCCCGTGTAGAGTATCTGTGGCATAACCCTTACACGGAGTTTGTTACTTTGAATGTTCAAAAGTCACCCCAAACCTGTTTTCAAGGGGCTCATCTATTTTCAAGGAGCTCTAGGGGCTGTTAAATGGAATTGCAAGAGTGGCTTGTTGGGCTAGTCGGTACAGGGTTAAACTATGAGAATGCCAGCAAACTTGAAAAAGGGAAAAAATCAGGAGGCAGACAGACAAAACGACATGAAGGTGGCTGGAGCCACCTTCCTGTCGAATACACTTTCGAATAGTCAACTATCGAAAGGAACAGCCGTATCGGTCGCACCACTGGCTAATGCTCAACTAGTTTGGAAAAGAGATTTCGAATGTCCCCCTTTCCTAAGATAAACGTTTTCTTTGTTTACTGGTGCAATTTTCAGCAAGATTGCACCAGCATCACCAGCTTACGTGTGACCCACCCTCGGGCAGTGAAGAGACCCGTGCTCGTGACCGGTTCATGCCGGGGGTGCGCTCGGCCACACGTACCTGGCGGTGTGCATCTACCTTCTGCGATCCCGCGTCTGGGTTTCGCATCGATCGGGACCCGCTTCTGGAGGCCCGGTTTCGGGAAGATTTCCCCCCCGGAAGGGAGGAGGAAAACGAGGTCGACGGCCCGGCGCTGCTGCGCCTGCGCCGCCCTCGGTCGCGCTTGAAGAATGCCGCCGTCGTCGTCATACCGAAGCCGGCTTTAGCGAGCATAATTATACCGGGTGTGTTGTTTTTTCTTTCTTTCTCTTTCGTTTTTTTTTCTTTCTTCTTGGGGGGGGGGGGGTTTACTTAACTTTAATATCGCTTGAGGCACATCACATAATTCCAGTCATTGAGCTGGATACTCAAAGGCGGAGATTACTTGCAGGCAAAATCGAAATGCAAAAATATCGTAAAATTCGTTACGTCGCATTACAGTACAAGCTTTGGCAAGGCTTTCTCAAAAGGCTTGCTCAACCTATTTTGCTTCAGCAGTTCCTATATTCACACTGGTCGACGTTTCTTGTGAACACAAAGACTAGGATTTGTTCCATCTGTTAAGCGTCATTGAAAGCAGATGAACTCTTTTGGCTATAGCATGTTGACGAGCCAGTTGGTTCGAACTTATGATTAAAAAATTTGGAGGATGCTTAAGCTTCGCCTTGAAGAGCGGAACGCGATAGCATTCAAAGATCCCTGGACCGCTTCTCACGCTTCCCGGCAACTGCAGCTTTTGGAACCATAATCTTTTCCGGGAAACACTGGCGGGGAACGCTACCCCCTTCAGTCACGAATTAGGATCGATTGTTGATAAATGCATGAAATTTACACACATATATGCTAAGGTGCTGCAGACTCCATTAAGAGAGCAAGTCAAGGTGGTAGAATGACTATTTCCGCATTTCGTGATGAGCCACCATAAATACAGACGGATTAATTATCTAATTATTGTGCACTCAGTAATGATACGTTTCGTCATCACTAGAGCGAATTAACTGTACAAGTTAATTACTTATTGCAAACATTACTAGAAAGAAAAAGAAAACATTCTAAGTGATTTTCGGTAGTGACAGACTTCCCTCAGAAGCAAAATGAAGGTACTTGCGGTAGGCAGAACATTCAATTCACCCTAAGCCTACTTTTTGTGGTGTATTCGTTGCCACAACTGCGCAGAAATGAAAAAAAAAAAAGCAGCGTCCACAAACGTGTACACCGTGACTGAAGGGGCTACGCACAAAGAAACGCGACCTCCTGCGTGGGCCGATCCCGCAGATTTATTTCGCACTTTTAATATTTAGTCTTAGAAGATTTAACATAAAGGCATGCGCTGTCGGTGCTTTGTTACATGAAATTAGTCTGTGGGCTGTCATTCTCAAAAATTCCGAAGAATAAATTTGTAAAGAACGTAAGACTACAAGGTATGAGCAACATTAGTGATAGAAAGGGGTGGCAATATAACCCGCATATACCGCATGTCATATGGCAAGGCGTGGCGGAAATTCTCGCTCGCGGACAACTGTTCCGGCGCCGACACCGGATTTTCTACGAGACGCTTCTTATCACTGACGCGTTAAAATCTGCAGCGCGCCTAGATGACAGTATGTGTCACCGTCTTTCTCTGTCATAATCAAGTCGCGAGTAAAATTTTAACAATCTTGGCTTACGTTTTAGCTCAGTTAGGCTCCTGTGACAGCTATTTTTCTGGAAAATTGCACTTAGAGGCAAATGTAGCGTATCGTCCCGGAAATACGGTGACCAAGTAGCGAAAAAACGTGGTTTTATAACCTCTATCGAAAGAGAACGTAAATATCGAAATTACGCGATCACTACTCTTCTTTTTTAACATGAGAGGTTTTATGAGGGACTTCACCCAAAATTTGTCTCACGCCACACGCCACGCAATCATCACGCAAATCTGCGATATGGCGATACTTTGGCCCTCTGTATCTGTCTAATGGTTAGGAAAATAGCCATACACATGTTAGAAAGGATTGCACTATTAAAGAAACTGTGCTCTTGATGACGCACATTTATTGCAATGAGAAAACTTGGGTACAACTTGTTTTATGACTGAGCAATTCTGTAGGAAAGATGGCTGGCCGGCAGGACAACCATGCGGGTGGCAAAGATGGTAGTGGAGTATTTTGCGGTCATGGCGGAAGGAAAGCGTTAAGCTGGAACTGCATGGCGCGTTTTTCGCGAGCGAAAAACGCGACGGGCGGCAAACGCCCGCGTTGCCGCCGACGCGCGAGCACCCGTACGAAAAAAAGGAGCGGCGCTTTCGCGCCGCGTTTTCCGGGTTGCCAGACAACATAACTCCCAAAGACCTGTATTGTCTCTGTTACCGCATATATAATATGCCCTTAAACTTACAGAACACTACAATAAGAATAATCTGAGTGTAACTAGACAGCGACATTTCTTTCCGAAGTGTATTTATCAAGCTTAATTTCAAGCAGCAATATTGTGTGCGAAACTGCGACTATGTACCTTCCGCATGCTGAGAAGCCGCTGCTTGTTTACAACTTCACATATAAAAAGGAGGGTCGCCCGCTTACTACCGAGCAGAAGAGGCGATTGCTACTATTAAGGTGGATGCTGATACTGAAGCAAGAAAAAATGCGGGTCAGGAGGTACATGTGGGTGCGGCCTGCTTGGTGAGAAGAGAGCTAACACCATACACTGGTAATATTATTAGCAAATTGTCTTGCCAGTATTAGCGATGAGACGCGACGCTTTTCCACTTCAGTTATTAGGGCCTCGTTGAAGGTTGCTTTGTTCATTTTAGGTGAACACGATGCGCGAACGAAATCACGGTAGCACATGTTTTCCTTGACGCGCGCGCCAGTTCTGCCGAGAAAAAAAAAAAAGTTCCGCCGAGGAGGTTCCGTCGAGATGCGCAGAGAGCAAGGCCATCTGGTGGCAAAAAAAGAACCAAAATGCCACGTGACCAAATGCCACGTGACTTACCTGAACTCTGATTGGTGGACGCGTCGCGCGACGCGTTTTTTTCTACTCCGAGCAGCAGCACGCGGCGGCGCGATTTCGTGGCGGATCATGCTGGGCACGCGTCAAAATGACGCGCGCGTCCCACCATCCGCGCGTCAATCGCGCCTGAAATCGCGCCATGCGGTTCCGCCTTTAGGAGGAGGCATCGCGCAACGCGACTGAAACCAAACCTGGTGGCCCAACACGTGAGGGCACGTCAAAGTGCGCGGTTGATTTTACGGTGCCCGCTCTGCAGCTGCGGCCAGGCAGCCGAACGAACACGCACCGAAGAACTCGCATGTCGCGTAGCTACTGGAAACCAAACGTCCCAACAAACCGCGATGCTTGCTCCGTGATCTCGACGCAAGAGGTTGCATGTAGGGCCAACACTAGGCAAATGTATGGGCTTCACGGAGCGTTCGCTCGCCAAGGCTGACTGCGTGACGCAATGCTCTCTCCCAACTTTTTCCTCCCTCCATGTTAGCGGTCCAACTCAGTCCGCGTCTACGGGCGACTACATTCCTGCCGCTTTATTGAAGGCCTACCCCCCCCCCCCAAATAAAAACGAAGAAAAGAAGAAAAAGAAACGCTGCATCGATTCCACGGACCACTTGTCGCAAGTTCTGCAGGGAACGCTTCCCGCTCCCCTTACCTCTCTCATAACACATAACACACCGGTGGAGGTTGCGTAAATTCCCTGTCTTGTCGGAGAATGAACGGGATAACCAGCTAACGTGTGAAGCTTTATGTACGACTCCCGACATCCCGGAACCAACTGTACACTACAGACCGTACAGCCCTATCGTCTCCTCAGGCGCGCCTTTTTCCGCTGCCCGCGTGCGCATGGCGTTCTACTGCGGCAGGTCCAGTGCAACTCTTTGCCCTCTCCAACTCAGTTTTTCCTTCTCCGCGCTTTAAGCTCCACCTGTTTGCCCTTTCTGTGGAGGTTACCATAACTCCCAACATATTCTGTGGCACTGTCTCCCACATATTCCTTCCCACTATCCTTCCTTGTCCCTTATTGGATCTTGCCGTTGAGTGCGAGAGTTGGCCGACGTTGAGGAGGATTTTGAGATGAAACTGAAGGTTCATTTACATTATTTACAGTAATAACACAAAGTAATTAAGTCATAATGTCACTGACGGCCGGCAGCAAATCGGACGCTGCGGCCCGTGGCAAGAAGAACGAAAAAGATGAATGACTGAAGGAATGCCTGTCTCTGCTCCCTGTCTCTCGCTTTTAACCCCCTTCGGTGTCTCGGGGTCACGTCATTTTCGGCCAATCGTCGAGCCCGCTCAGGTGTCATTTTCCTCCATTGGTAGGCGCCCGTGCAAGTGCCGTCATATTCGGCCAACGGGGACGCTCCAAGGTCTGCCCTGTCGGACGGGTGACTTGTCACCGGCGTTTTATTGGGGTTGCCTCTTGGTCTGAAAGCGCTCAGCTTGAGGAGACGGATTGTTCTTCGAACGACCTTTTAGAGCTGCAAAACAGCTTTGCTCGGGACGAAGATTACCTGGAACCGTGCCAGGCTCCCGTTGCACTTTCGGGAAGAGCCAAGAAGGGCGTGGAGACAATAGCTCGACGTGCGGCGACCGAGGTGGGGGTCGCCAACTTGTCTGACAAGTCCGGGAACGTGTCAGACGCGCTTCTGCGCACCTTAATTCGAACGCGACGGCGATTGGATGTGGTCGGGAAACTCAAGTGATGACAGGAAAAGAGTCCGTATCTAACCGCTCCTCCTAGCCCCAGTAGTTCGGAACGGCCGGTGAAGTCAATTCGCTGGCCATGAGGGACGCCGATGGAACATGTAGTGTACTGGTGACAAGCCTCGTGTGATGAATATCGGGATCCCAGGCCCTGGAGAACGTACGTAAAACAAACGAAACATAGCGCTGCACCACTTGCAAGCGCAGGCCCTTCATCCCTGACTCGCCAGGCTATTACTATGTCAAGATGAACCTTTCTTTTTTGTTCCCCCAATTTTGATAAAGCAGCTCCAACCACCTTTCTAAACAGCTTTCCATATCTCCTCGAATGCCGACAAGGCCAGAGTGATATTGTCGTCGCAAAAGAAACGGGAGAAAGTTAAAACAATTACTGAAAACAACTTGTATAATTATACACAAGCAATGTTTTGAAGCTACAAGTATGACTTCCAGCCCATAATACTTCCTACCTCGTTAGTCAAAGGAGGGAAGGTAATACGTCGGTTTACCGAAACCACCGGCTCAAACCATCCACATTCCCATTTAACTTGCCCTTTTTGTAACGGACGGTGAAGTTATATTCCTGGAGAATTCGACTCCATCTGAGCAAGCGCCCGTCCGTAGGGGACGTGCGTCTGAGCCAGGTCAGGCAGTGGTCGGCATCGAAAGTACAGATAAGACAATTTCTGGGCCGCCCAAACTAAGCAGGCGCATTCTTTTTCGGAAGCGCTGTGCGCCTACTCTCTGCACGTGGCTAGCATACAGTAACGGATACTCCTCCGCGTCTTCGCCCACCTGGCTGAGGACGACTCCCAAACCTCCGTCACTATCGTCGCACTGCACTGGTCCCGAGCTCAGAACCTTTTTCAGGTGCTGTAATGCGGTTTCTCTGGCCTCACTCCATCGAACTTTTTCGGGCTCTCCCTTTCGGAGGGTGTCTGCCAGGGGGCTTGCCACCTGTGAGAAATTTGGAATGTACCGCTGGTAATATCACACGAGCCCCTAGAAAGGCTCTGACATCCGTCTTAGTTCGCGGTTCAGGAAAGTTACTGATAAGCCCTATCTTTAGTTCGGAGGGCCGCCGCGTTCCTTGTCCTACGACATGACCTAGGTAGGTAATTTGCGAACACCCGAAGTTGCACTTTTCGGCATTTACCGTGAGACCCGCGTCTCGTAGACGTGCCAGCACCTTCCTTAAGTGCTCTATTTGATCGTTCCAGCTGTTAGAAAAGATGGCCACATCATCGAAGTAGGGGATCGTGTAATCTTGTAGGTCTTTCAAAACAATTTCCATCAGCTTGGAAAAGCTAAACGGTGCGTTCTTAAGCCCGAAACTTAATTAACATTAGTGGTCGAAATGTGACAAGCGGGGAAGTGAGTGCTGCGTAGCGACTTGAGCTTTCTGGCATAGGCACCTACCAGTACCCCCTAGCGAAGTCGATTGTTGAAATGTACTGGGCTCCGCCCACCCGTTCAACTCGTTCTTCAATGTTAGGTATAGGGTAAAGTTGGTCACTTGTGATCGCATTCAATTTCCTATAGTCCACGCATGGACGCGGCTCTTTCCCGCTCGCCTCTACAAGAATCATGGGGGATGTGTAATCATTGTCTGCTGGCTCAACGATTCCCAACTCAAGCATTCGTTTGATCTCTACTTCCATTATTTCTCGCTGACCAGGTGAGACCCGGTACGGTTCGGATTGATGTCAACTCAATCTCATGAGTAATGAGCGTCGTTTTCCCCGGCCGGCTACTGAAGCAGTGGCGAAATTCATCAAATTGTTTCCGGAGGTCGCCTACTGATCGGCCTCGAGAGCAAGTCGGTTTACAAACAGATTTAGGTTGTTCTCCATGGAGAGTTCCGAATCTGTCACTGTCGCTAAAACTGGAAGTTCGACCGCTACTTCTTCAGACGCATTTACCACCATGTTCACAACCTCTTCCCTTCCACAATAAGGTTTCATGAAATTGGAGTGGTAAATGATTCCTTTTTTGGGGGACTTCTAGGGTGTAGTTAGTCTCCGATATCTTCTGGGTAACCTTTACAGGTCCGTCCCACTGTACCTCAAGTTTTTTTTTCGTGAAAGCCTTAGGATCCTGACCCTGTCGCCTACCTTAAATGTTAGCCTACGCGCATTTCTGTCATAGTAAGCCTTCGGGATTTCCGGGCCTCTTTTAGGTTTTTTTCAACCAGTTCTCGTGAGACACTTAACCGGTCCAGCAATTTTAAAACGTAACTCACCACCGTCTGGCTTTCACCTGTTCCCACATTTCTCTTAACATTCTGAGGGGGGAACGGATCGCCCGACCGTACACCAGCTCGGAAGGAGTGAACCCCGTTGCCTTATGTGGGACCGTTCTCAACGCGAACAGGGTTGCCGGTTAACAGTCCTCCCAGTCTGCTTTGTGTTCATGGCACAATGCATGTAACACTCTCTTAAGCACCGAGTGCATCTTCTCAACGCTGTTCGATTGTGGATGGTACACGAAGCTGTGTATCAGCCACACACCACACCTTTCTAGGAACGTCGTGGTTAAAGGGACACTAAAGGTTAATATTAAGTCAACGTGGACTGTTGAAATACCATCCCAGAAACCTCGAAACGCTTGTTTCGCGCGAAGAAGAGACTTATTTTAAGAGAAAATGCGTTCTGAAGCGTCCGCGTACCTCTAGCGCAGTTCAAATCGCCCGCCCTCTGATCAAGGAGTACTGACGTCATCGTCTCATAGTGACGTTGCGCCGTCGGTGAGTAAAACTGCTCCCGCAGACGGCGCTACGGCTTTTCTGCACAAAACGCAAAAGCACGGCCAGAAACAGAGCCAAGAGAGAGCCGACAGCAGCGCGAAAGTGGTACTATGGTGGCTAGCGGAAGGGAAAGCGCACGACGATAAGCTGGTTCTTTATTTTATGACGCCAACTTTGATGCTCGCTGCAATGGATGACCCTGACAACGACACATTAGCTCGCGATGCTGGGCTCGAATTCAGCGATTTAAGCACTGATGAACGTGACCTGCTGTTGAGGGCTCGCGCTGCCGGCGTCGTTGCGTACTACTACGACGACGGCCTGCTTTGAAAGGCACTTCACGCGACTTCAGTAAGACGGTGTTGAACTCGTAATCCTCTGGAAGAAAGTGCAGCGAGCACACTACGTGATTCTTCGGCGCTTTGCCAGCGCGCTGTGGCAGAGGTACGGCACTTAACCACTTCGAACAGAGAGGTTCACTCGTTGGCACAGTGATAAGTAACGTTGGATTCGCCGCTGCAACTGCCTTTGGCCAAGTTCCGCGGACCGTTCGCGCATCCCACGGCATCACATGGACGTGGCATTCTCGCTGCTTGTTCCAAATGCAATTTTCGCGAGCCAGCAGGACCACCGCAGCACGACGCGATAAAGAAACAACTGAAACTCCAAAGCGCGCGCGGCGCTAAGTCGAGCGCGCAGAGTCGAGCGAAAACGAAACATTTCGATCACCCATACTACTCAAGGGTAACGTCAAAATGTTTTTTTTTCCTTATAATCGAATAGAAGTAGACAAGTAGCATTTTCTTCCGTCTTATAATCTAATGAAATGATCTTTTTAATTCAAGTAGTTGAGTACTAGTGACAAATTATGACGAGGAGTGCTTTCGTCATCGGGCTAGTACCGGAATGTCGCTGGGGGGTCTCAAATCGTGTCGTGCATTTACGGCAATTTCTCGGTAACTAAAGCTCTGTTCGCGATTATATTGACGCCTCAGACGTTCTAGAGCATTGCTTTATCGCTTTAACTTGACTTTCTGGTAACCTTTAGTGTCCCTTTAAAGCACTTGTAAATACTGTCCCCTGGTCAGCCTGTATCTCGCAGGAAAACCGATTCGTGCAAACGTGGTGACTATCTCGGTGGAATTCAGTTCCTTCAAAGGAATCACTTCAGGAAACTTTGTCGCGGGACAAAGCACAGTCAAAAGGTACTTGCACCCTGATCGGCTCGGCGGCAAAGGCCCGACTGTCTCGATCACCAGCCGACGGAATGGCTCCATGATTAAGGGAACCAACTTTAAAGGTGCCTTGCGTTTATCTCCCGGCTTCCCAACTCACTGACACGCGTCACAGGACCTTACATAATTTTCCACATCCTTAAAGCATCGTGGCCAGTAATATTCTAACAAAAGCCTCTCCTTCGTTTTGTTGATTCCTAGATGGCCCGACCAGCCATTTCCTTGACACAAAGTCACGAGATCCGCCCGATACCTCTCCGCAACGATTAATTGATCGAGGATATGGCCCCTACGATCTCGGTAGTGTCTATAGAAAAGTCCTCCCTTTTCGTGGATGGTAACGTTGCGCCTAGCTATTCCCTCTTTTGCGTTGTAGTGTAAACTTGTCAGAGTCTGGTCCCTCTGTTGCTCCGCGCTGAGCGACTCCCTGTCCACCTGGAGAAGCCTGTCAAAGCCCCCCGAGGCAGGTGAAAGTGCAAAGCTGCTTTCCCTTTCTCTTGCTTCCACTGACGACCTTTCTTCGCTACGCGAGTTTTCTACGGGGATCATTTTAATTGGCACCTCTGCTGTCACACTGTTTTCTTTTTCCTCCGTAGTCCGAGGTTCTACTAGGGAGTGCGCTTCCTCGTGTTCCGACACCGCTGCGCTGGGGTCCTCGGTCAGCTGAGCGGCGATTTGGCATGCTCGGGAGCGGGTTAATGCCTGCACCCTTCCTTCTCCGAACTCCTGACTGCGCTCCCGTAACAAACGCTTCGAATGGTTTAAAAAGAGATACGGGTAGTCCATTGGTAGCGCCTTCGAAACGCCTGCCTCTGTCTAGTTCTCCGGAAGGACCTGAAATTGTCACTCGTGCTATTGGCAGACACACACAGTGTTCCTCTAGCACTGACTTGATCCAAGTTACCTTCCCTGTATAGTACTTGGCTTTTACAAAAGAAGGGTGAACTAGGTCCATGGTTGCTCCACTGTCCCTTCATAGCTTACAGGTTTTTCCGCTAATCCGTAGCTCCTGGAGGTATGGACGGAGAAACTCCAAGCTTTCGTCGCTTCCGCCCACGTAGGAAAGCCCTACCGTCATTTTTTTTCTTTTTTTTTCTATCCGAAGCATAGTGACCTAGGCCCTGGCCCTGATAACATCGGACCGGTCGCCTCTTCTCGAACTCTTGCGTATCAACGTTCTTTGTCCCCTCATCCCGAGGGCTGCTAGCTCCTTTATCGTTGTTCCCACTCGAGTTTTTGTCATCGACTCGGCCCTCTCGGTAGCTTTTACCTGTGTGTGTGTGTGTGTGTGTGTGTGTGTGTGTGTGCGTGCGTGTGTGTGTGTGTGTGTGTGTGTGTGTGTGTGTGTGTGTGTGTGTGTGTGTGTGTGTGTGTGTGTGTGTGTGTGTGTGTGTGTGTGTGTGTGTGTGTGTGTGTGTGTGTGTGTGTGTGTGTGTGTGTGTGTGTGTGTGTGTGTGTTGTGATGGATGTACCTTCTCGGATTATCCCTTCCATTTGAACGCTCGTCGTCGGTAGTGAGTTTTCGCCGCATCACGTACTCATCAGCTAGCCGAGCCGCCTTATCTACCATGTCTACGGTGTCTCTATCCTGCACCCAAAACCTGACTGACTGTGGAATGCTGCGGTAGAATTGTTTGACATAAATACATTCTATAATTTTGTCTCTACTTTCGTAGGCTTCGGCACCATTAAGCCACTCAACAAGGTTTGTTTTCAAACCGTACGCGAACTCCGAGTAGCCCTGGTCGCTCTTTTTGCTCGCGTCTCTGAATCGCTGCCTAAATGCTTCCGGGGAAATTCCGTACCTCCTCAATAGCGCCGCCTTTACTGGTGCTCAGTTTCAAACATTTACTGACAACACTGACGTCAGGCCAAGTCGCCCAACTACGTCTGCGAACCTTCGAAGTTGCACGAAACTGCCCACCCCTTCCCGTGGGTCAAATTGAATCCGGTGGCGTGCCGCAGACTACTGCCGTGATGAATGAGGAATGCGACGCGGGTGCCGTCAGCACCCGCCCCGCCTCATTCCTGCGATGGGTCTCAAAGGGATTTAAGGTAGAACCGGCTCATTGTTAGGAGAGGGAGGCTGCAGCGGGCAGTGTCGCTGCGAGCGGACGCGCCGTGATCAAAGTCCACAGCGACCGGATATTTAGACCTGAGGATCTCAATATCGCCACCATCGTATCCAGGAAGGTTAGCCGCGTATTTAGAGCCCGCCCGGTTGTCACTATACCGTCCATGTCGGATTTTTCGGCCTTTTCTCCGTCTCCCTGGTGCACGCCGAAGCTAGGCCTGTCTTACGCCTAGCGTCCGTGGCCCACTCAGCCATGGAATACCAAGTAAACGGCACTGACATCAACCCCGCCGGAGCCCTAAACGGGTAATGGGAGACTGTCCTGCGTCTCTGCAACCAGTACCGCCCGGCGACTGCCACACACTCTCCCCAAACGGAACCTAATCGCGGCAGCAGCGGCCGTTCAACCGCCGAGAAATCCCGAGCTGCGGCGCCGCCAGCTGCGTACGCGCGACGCGCGCCTCTCCCGCAACTCCCTCGGGGAGACTTCAAAACCGTAGTCCGACCACGCTACAGTTTGGACGTGACCAAGGAAACCACTCGCACGCTCTTCGCAGCAATCTGTGATGCGACGAAAATCCCCTTGCAGGAAGCGCTCGCTCAGGACTAGGTGCAGATGCATCCAACAAACAATACCTTGACGATCAGCACTCCAGAGAGGGCTCGAGCTCGGGCTTGTGCCCAAATCACGTCAATTCGCATCGGCACAAGCTCAACTGATGTCACCGCATACCTCGCTCCACTCGATGCCGTGAGGGGCGTCATTCACATGGCCCACAGTGGTGAGTCGCACGGTGAAATCCTAAGGAGGGCTTGTTCCCTTCCAATCCTCAACTACCAATTATTGACGCTCGGCCCTTGGGAAAAAAACGCGGTCCATTATCACTTTCGCCACCGGCCCCCCGCCTAAAGCTGTCCGCTTTTGGGCGGGTATTCACACTTGCTTTCCTCATCGACCCAAAATGGAGGCTTGCTACAACTGCCGCCGTATCGGACACCGCCAGGATGTCTGTCCCGCCCCAACTAGCGGATGTTGCCACAATTGCGGTGACAAGCACACGCCAACGGAACCCCCCAACCTGTACGCCCAAGTGCATCTTCCGTGCGAACGGGCATCACAATGGGAATAGTCATGTAAGTACCGGTACGCCCGCCCGCCACCACGCACTAGCCAGCTAACCGCCGGACGCCAGTCAAGAACCCGGGAGCAGAAGCCAGCCTAGCGCAAGTCATCGCGCAGTGCAAGCACTGAGCGCTACACCTCACGTGACCGTAACCACAAGCCCCAGCAGGAGCTCACCTGGGCCGACCGTGCAAGGAGATCGCCTGCCCCCGCCCAGAAAATTCCGGACCACAACGAAGGGGAGCTCCGGGCCCTGCGGGAGGAGGTAAGACGCCTCACAGACCTCACTCAACTTTCCCTCCTACTCTGTCACAAACCAAAACCGCTCCCTCTCAATTACCCCCCTCAAAAAACAACGTATCACTCCCCCACCCCTCACCTCCGGGCCGATCGACGTCAACTCCAAACTGAAAGACCTCTCCGAACAATTCGACAAAAAACTCAAGGATATTGAGGTTCGCCTCGAAAGCAAATTCAATGCTCTCATCCCTGACCTCACTACGAAAGTGGAGGCGCACATGGAACGCTGCATGGAATCTATACTCCAGAAAATGGTCGACCTCCTCGAAGCACGCCTCACGCAGCTTCCCCCGCTCTCTGCCCCCCCTTCTCCCCATAGCACAACTAACCGCCATGCAACCCCACATCCCAATAGACGCGAGACTAACCCCTCTTATCCATCCCTCTACGCTCCAATATGGCGGGACGGGGCAACAATAAGTCACTTCAAATCATAACCTAGAACTGCCGCAGCTTCCGGGGCAAGCAAGCGCCCCTGCAGCTTCTACTTCCAATTTTTCCCCAACGCCCCAAGTCCTTCTCCAAGATAGCGCCAATCAGGCCACACTGCCCAGTTACAACTCCACACACTGACACTACAAACAGACCCAGGGTGTCCACATTTGTGCACCGCACTCTAACACACACTACATCACGTCAGAGAAACCCTGCGTGATCACCGAAATTATCCATCACACACATACACGCCCATCCATCTTTATTGCCAATATCTACCACCCCCCATCCCAACCGACGGCCTCGTTGGACTCCCTCCTCCGAGAGCTGTACAGCCTGGCAGGGAAGCACCCCATACTAATCGGTGGGGATTTCAACAGTCAGCACTCTGACTGGAGATACAAAACAACCACACACAGAGGTCGCAGGCTCTGGCTGCTCATGCAGAACCTCCAACTTTCCGTCCACAACAACTTTCAGACCCCTATGCGAATCGGCAAAAGTGCCAGCATGGACACTAGTCCGGATCTGGTGATCAGCCGCTCCCTCCGTGATGTGACCTGGACGAGAACACAACCCACACTGGGCAGTGATCATTACATGATACAAGTCACTGTCCCCTTCAAACCACCCCGCCACGCCTACATGACACACAAACTCCTTAACTCTCTGCACTGTGCAGACTGCCCTCCCTGACAACCCCATCACCGACTGGGTAGACTTTCTTCCGACTGACATCCAACACTATACGCAGCAGATTGAAACCACCACAGACACCTCCAACACTAGATACCCGAGAGAGAGAGAGAGAGAGATAAAACTTTATTATGTCCTTGATGGGTTTAAGGGGTGGCGGGGGTCGGGAGACTAACCCCCAATCCCCCCCTTCCTCAGACGGCGGCCAGTCCTTGCTTTCTGGCGGCGTCTTCGGCCATCCGGACGGCCCAGAGCTGCTCCTCTGGGTCCAAGCTGAGCAGCAATGTCTCCCACTGCTCGGCCGTACTAATGATGCGTGTGTTAGTGCGGGAGGTGTTGGTGGATGAGGCTTTGGGGCATTGCCAGATAATATGATCGAGGTCAGCGCGGGCCTTGCACGCTTTGCAGAGTGGGGAGTATGCATCGGGGTAAACACAACAGAACACTAAAAAAAACGCTTACCTGCTTTACAATCCCAAATTCAACTAAATTCAGAGGAGCTTTGCCGCACAAATTGTGGGCAGGTATGCGACGGCATCTCCGGCAAACTGACCTGAGGACAGCCATCCTGACAAAGAAAAATCTCACCAAGCAAGATCACACAATCCAGGGAACAACCGTGGAACACACCCTAGTGGAAGTGCTACCTGAGAAGAAGACACATCAAAGACTATACGTCCTATGCTTATATAGTCCACCCAGGGATCCGTTATCAGACTTTGTAAACTTCATCACGCAACCCAGAAGACATCTAAAGGCCGTGAACTCGTAATTATGGGGGATTTTAATGCCCCCCACACAGCATGGAGTTACCAGCACACGACCAAGAAAGGAGCGCGAGTGCACGATTCGGCGCAACAGAATCCCCTCACTCTCTGGAATGATCCTAAACTGATGGCTCGAATAGGCAACAGTGTGTCCAGGGATACAAATCCCGACCTCACTTTTACAATAGGAATATTCAAGGCCGAATGGTCCCGACTGGAAGAAAACCTCGGCAGTGTTTACCACATCCTTCAGCTTGAAATCCTGCACCATAAGAAGCCGAGCAGAACCAGAATGGCAAAGCTGGCGGACTGGAAGGCCTTCCGAGAACATGACTGAGAAGAAAACATCGAAAATATTGAAGAGTGGCTCGCCGAAGTGGTCAAGATGGCAGAGAAGCACACTAAGGTCATCCAACTCACCAAGAACACGCCAGCCATAGACTCTCACCTCCTACATCTTTGGGATGCCAGAAGAGGACTACTGAGGCGGTGGAAAAAGATTAAACTTAACCGCAAACTGCAGAAATGGATCGCTCACATAACAAAGCAAGCAGAAGAATAAGGAGACCAACTCAGCAGTCAGAATTGGCATAAGCTGTGTGACCAACTTCAAGGTGCACACAGCATGAAGAAGACCTGGCATATACTGTGAGCCCTTCTAGCTACCACCAAAGCCAAGACTCAACGAAGACATGACCTCAAAAAAATCAATCACTCCCATCCAAACACATTTTGGAAGAAATCAAGTGTAAACTTGCCGGAGACAATGCTCCCAAGGCCACATATCCCCGACTGTACAAAGGCGAACCAAACCTCACCCTCGACGGCCCTTGCACGCTTCCTTGCCGCCCTTGCCAAATTGACTCATAACATATCGCTAGGAAATGACAAGGCGACCAACAAGATCCTACGAAACCTCCCAGACAAGGCCCTAAATGGACTCAACTACATGAATAACTGCTGGGAAAAAGGCGAGCTCCAGGCAGAATGGAAGCACACAAGTCATTATGATCCCAAAACACAACAAGCCACTACAAATCAGCAACTTACGGCCCATCTTCCGTACTTCCTGCGCTGGAAAGCTTCTCGAACACATGATTCACGATCGCCTGACCGCATACCTCTAAGACTCGGGACTCATGCCCGACACAATGTTTAGCTTCTGATAGCTCCTCTCAGCACAAGATCTACTCCTACAGCTCAAGGAAGACTTCTTGGACTACCTAGAACGCGACAAAATGTTATCTATTTTAGCAATAGATATAAAAGGAGCCTTCGATACTGTGAAGCATGAAGCAATCCTCCACAATCTCAAGACACAAACTGCGGAATCCGGGCCTACCAATACATACACGACGTTCTCAAAGATCGCATGGCTACGGTGAGTATCGGCAACATCTGAACAGAGAAATTCAATATGCCCAACAAAGGAACTCCACAAGGGTCAGTCATTTCACCTTTGCTGTTCAGTCTTGCCATGATTAAGCTCCCGCAACAACTCAATGGCATCGAACGTTTAAGCCATGCAATATACGCCGACGATATAACGTTATGGACAAAAGCGTCCACAACTGGCCAACAGCAAACTACCCTCCAAGAGGCAATCGATCAGATAGAACAGTACCTCTCAAGATGCGGTCTCCAATGTGCCCCCGAAAAATCAGAGCTACTTATACTCAAGGCAAGGACCCGGGGAAGACCACCAGCCTACGTCGCCCCAGATCCCAATATCGGACTCAATGGAATCGATATCCCTCACGTTGACTCCCTCCGCGTTCTTGGCCTCACAATACATAAAGACTCTTTTGACACAGCTACACTTCCAAAGCTTCAGCTAACACAAGTAACTCATCTCATTCAGCGTATAACCACCCGAAGAAGAGGACTTAAAAAGCAAGAAACCATCCAATTATTTCTCTTTATAAGCCCTTATAAGCCGGATCACATATGGCACCCTGCATCTACTCCTCAAGAAAGCTGAAATTTAAAAGCACAACATCGTCATCAAAAATGCAATCAAGAGCGCACTAGGACTTCCCGATACGACCTCAACCACGACACTCCGAAAATTTGGCCTCCGTAACCCCTGGGAAGAAATTAGTGAAGTGCATAGAGCCAGCCAGCTGGAACACCTTAAGCTGACTCAAACAGGCAGAGTAGTACTTCACAAACTCGCATACAGCAAAAACTTCATAGCAAATTCAAACGCGAAAGCCAGATTGCTGCCACTTCTTTGTGACTATATCTCAGTCGCTCCAATACCTTGCAACATGCATGCAACACACCACAACGACAGAAGACAAGCAAGAGGCAACCCTTTAATGGTCAATGACGTAAATATACGGCGCTGCCAGCAAATCCAAAAATGGTCGATGCCATATATATTTACGGTGCCGTCTGTACGTTAAAAAAGCACGCCAATTTCCTAACTTTTTCTTTTCTGTCATGTGCTGCCACTATGTGGGAATACAGGGAAGTTCTTTCGTGCTCCTCCATCTCTCAGTTTTCGTTGCATGGTTTGTATTAGAACTAGTTTGCTCTCGCGTGTCTATATACTACCGCTCGCGCATTAGCGCACGCGCGCGCGCGGCGGATCGGGTTTTGTTCCGCATGCGGTTTCGGCTTCTTGCGCTTGCAAAACTGATGGCTATCTCGTTACTAATCGCTCAAAAGGCGACCGCCTGTCTATTGCTCGTTTTGTGCTCACAGGCGTGCACATAGGAAGGATGCTGCCGTGCATGCGTTTCCATTGCTTTTTTTTAGGGGGGGGGGGGACACTCCACACGCACAAACTAATTGCCTCTGGTTGGTGATAAGATGAAGATCACCGGAAGTTTGTCACACGTTTTGCTTTCCTGACAGGCACACAAGCACACAGTTTTCTTGAGTGTGTGCACCTACGCAGTTCTATTACGCTATGGATGTACATATTAGTGTAAGAGCAGGAACATTTGAGTCTTGCGAAATATTCTCGAGTGCACATTTTCGAAGCCTTGAACTATGTGTATAACAATTCATCAAATGTTTAATTCTTAAGTTTATTTACTTTTTATTGTTGCTATTAATGAATGAAGAGTACATATATACCAACCCAAAATATTTTTTCTCACTGTATGGTCACCCTAGAAAAATTACGGTAAATTATTTCTGAAATAAGTCCCTAAGAAGAATTGGAATCTGCAATAAAAAAAAATCGACCGTGGGCGGTTGCATATGGCGAAAAAAATCGACCCTCAAAGGGTTAAAGTGCTCAGCAAGACATACTCAAAGAATGCCAACACAAGATATACAGATGCAGCAAAATACCCAAGTAGAAGAGCATACGCAATTACCGTGACCAACAACCAAGGGAATAAGCTAGTCGCTGCCACCATACCGGCCAGAAATCCAGGAACAGTGGAGGAAGTGGCCATCGTCCTCGGGATCGCCACATGCAGACATAGCAATCATCTTGAGCGACTCGGAAACGGCATGTAGAAACCTACAAATAGGCCGAATTTCTGCCGCAGCAGTGAAGATTCTAAAAGAGATAACAAGATGCCAATAAATACCTGAAACCTGCGTCGTGTGGACCACAAGCCACAAACACCTGGCAGAAAATGAAGCAGCACATGCTGTCGCCAGAGAGCATACCAGCTGGGATTTCCTGCCGCATAATCTCCAGAAAGCGACGAGGGTGGAGGACATTCCCATCAACTATGCCGTAATATTGCAACATTACCGACTGGAAAGAAGACAATATCCTTTACCACACCCAAAATAAAGCAAGAAAGAAGCCACCGCCCTCCGCAGACTACAAACAAATACGTATGTCCATGGAATTATTATGCACCCCACCAAATTCTCTTACCTATGCCGATATTGTGATGGACCAGACACCCTGTAACACATGGTGTTGGTGTAGCCACACCATGAGAAAAACACTCAAGATGATGCCTCAGAACCACTACAAGCCATCGAAGAAACATGGGAGGCAATGTTAAAGGCACAGAGCCTGGAAGATCAGCGAAGTCTGGTGGTTCAGGCCCGGGATGCGGCATTAGCCAACGGCTTCCTGGACTAAGAGAGCCGCCCACCTGGGGTGAAGAAGGAACACTTTCTCGCCGTTTCTCACAATAAACGTTCCTTCCTCCTCCTCTGTGGGCGGGTCATGCTATGTCTTGCTTCACGCCATATCATGACGGTGAAACGCACAGACGAAAGCATGCGCCGTTACCAGCTGGCAAACCTGCTTTGAAACTGGCTCACAAAATTATAAACATATTTATGTAGCCCCCAATTTTTGAAGTATAATGCATTTCCAGCTCATTAGATCTTTTGCAGAGGTATTCTAGTTCAACATACTCACTTGAACGTAGCGGGTGTATGTCTGCAGAAAAATACTGAACGCATTTGAGAACAGAGGCTCCAGCTTGCACTTTGCCGCTCGTACACCATGAGCCATCATTTCCAAATCAGTAAAAGGTAATATAGGAGCACAAAAGAATTCTTTTCTCGCCTCATTTAAGTCGCAGCGATGGTACAAGAGCGCTCGAAAGCCTCCTCGACGTACGAACAGCCTTCGGTTGCGAGCACCCCAGTACAGAGAAGCCGCCGCCCACGCCCACCTCTGAAATTACGCTCTCTCCGTTCGAATGGGACAGCCGGAAGAAAACCAGCTGGCGTGCAAATCTCAGAGGCCATGGCTTGCCCAAGCCAGCTTGCTTCTGGCCATAGATGGCGCCACTGCCTACACAATATGGCAGCATCGATGAAAAAACACTCTATAAATAATGCATAGTTAAACTAGGAGAATGCCAGCAAACTTGAAAAAGGGATAAAATCTAGAGGCAAACAACATATCATATACTACCCAGTAATCCCTTTATCTGTACACGGCAACATTGATAAAGAAATTCAAGCGTTTTCTTGGTTAGGAACACCGATGGCATGCTTACACACTTCTCGGGGCGACGTTTATATATCTTGCAGGCTTCAATCAACTCTCTTTCCTGCCGAGTCTTACGATGACTGAAACATTGTCGAAGATCAGAGTGCAACCGCACTCCTTACAATATAGTGGAAGATTACCTCCCATGCCTGTGGGTACCAGATTACCATGCCCATGCATCTGATGATTCACAGAGCGATCAGTTTGCCCTATGCAAACTTTGCCACGTCTTAACGGTATACGATACACTACACATCTGTCACACATGGAAAACTTGTTGACATGCTTGCGCATACCTGCCAACCTGGCGAGATCAAAAATCAGGAGACTTTTTATTTGTGCCAAGGAGGGGGGTTTCGTTCAAACTTTCAAACAGTGTTTGTTGAGTCCTCTTGCAGGGACCTTGCAGTAGCAGATTTTGCTCACTTCCAAAATTTGTCCGAGTAGCTTTGCTCAGACAAATTGCTCAAAGTAGCTTTGCTCACTAGCAGCAGCTGTTGGAGGGCTGTGTTTCATATTGATGAGCGGAATTCAGTCCTAGTTTTTCGTGCCGTGCTAAAAATCACCTCAAACTCTGCATTGCTATGCGGTATCACGAGTAAATCCAGCATCACCTCAGCAACTCAGGGAAACATGTTTTCCAATAGTGTTTTTCATTTTTCCAACCATAGACCACTGCACGTCCCCCACCTTTGTTCATTCAGAATGTCCTCTGGAAAACTACGCCTGTAGTGAGGCAAATTCAGCTTCGAGAGCAGCTAAAGCGTCTTCACCAGATTCGTTGGAATCTCGAGGCAGCAGATGAGGGAAACTCTGAATAAAGAAACAAAGACTAGAGAGCGATGCCTATGAAATAAGTTTCAGGTTGGCCGCCTCCACATTCTTCAGAGTTGCGTCGACATCTGTAAAGTTTTGCCTCGTCGCATTTCAGAAACATTTTCCGTAGGAGAGGCCCAACGTGGTCGCTGACACGAAGGGCTAGGTTGTGTTCGACGAGGAATCCCATATACAGGCACTCCACAAGTACGACACATGACACTGTTGTCGCAGTTGTTCCGGAGAAAGTTCACTATGTGGTCTAGCTGCTCAGCGGTGCGAACGTAGCTTTGATGCTTCGCCATGGAAACGTGCTGTTTCAAGTCACCTTTGCCACCGTGAGACACGCTGACGTCGCATCCAGATGCCGTACGAAACACAAGATGTTCTCATTTTCTTGATGTCAAAAAGCACAGAAATTAAGAAGTATAAGATCGCAAGAACTTCTGCAAATACCTTTTCTAGGGCTTTGATAATGTCATGCCATAAAGCACACGAGGATTCTAACTTTACACGGTGCACCGCACACACACGGCCTAGCCAACACTAATCAAACACACAAGCAGCAGCAACAAGATGCACCATGGAGGAAGGCATGCATGAAATACAAGAGCTACATTGGCTCTGGCTTTGGTCGGCTTACTTGGCACCATAGTCGGCTGCTTAGTCGATGATAGCAATGGTGCTAGTGCGGCCGTTGTTGGTGATCCGGACGATTACGATGCTGCTGTAGATTCCGCAATGCCGGTTTCGCAAAAAACATTACTGCGCGAACAGAGACCACTTTTTGGGAGATATAAGACCGATCGTACAATCGGAAAGTTCAGTAAAAAATCGGGAGTCTCCAGGGCGAATCGGGAGGGTTAGCATGTATGGCTTGATATTACACATACTCCTTCGCGAATTGTGCTGCGAGACCCTCATGCAAAGTTTTGCAAGCTTACAAGCTACAGAGCAAACCAATCTGACATCGTTTCTTACGGCAACCTTCTTCAATCTGTGTGAAATGCCATGCACATACAGCACAACCATCAGGTTTTCGTTTTTATTTTGTCCCACACTTTGCGATCCCTTCTGTGTTTAATTTTCAAACATTTCTGCGCAGATTCAGCCACTGCAGTGACCAAAGCCTTGGGATAGTCTACAGCAGTCTCCGCTCCTGCTGGGGAGTGCTGTTTTGCATTTGATGCATGCAACTGTTTTCTACCGCATTAAACAAGCACAAGTTCACTATACCATGCTTGACCAGTTTCGAGAGGGTGGATTGATACGGTAGTAGCATCTTTTTAGTTCTTGATCTACAAACCCAGAAAATGCGACCATGAGTAAGAAAGGTTAGAGTCGGACCTAAAAACCTGATGGAATTTTCATGTGCTGCTTCGTGGGTGAACCAAGATGTCAAAAGCAAACATGAAGTACTGATAAGACACTACAAATGATGACAGTGATACAACCACTTCGTTCGATATTTAAAAGAACAAGGAAATCATCTACACACCTAAAGACACAGGCAATGCAGTAATCATTAATAGTGTCACGAAGAGACTTGTAAAACTTGGCTAAGAAAATACCTCACAGTACCGTCGCAACAATGAACCTGATACATACACCATTCATTTGTAAAAAAAGAAAAGACAAACAAAGCTGATGTGCTTTGCACTTTTCACTGTGAAAGCACATCGACCTGACTGACCTATGAGAACCATTGTGACTGAAGAAGGTTCATGGCAGAAGCCTGTTAGAAAGTTATTGCACAGTTCCTTAAATGCACTTGTTACTGAGGACCCATTAGGAATTGACAGTTCAAATCCAGTGACATGAAAATTCCATCAGGTTTTTAGAACTGACTAACCTTTCATACTCATGGTCGCATTTGCTTGGTTTACAGTCCAGGAAATAAAAAGGCGCTACTAACGTACCAATCCGCCCACTCGAAACTGGTCAAGTGTGGTATAGCCAACTTGTGCTTGTCCAATGCAGTGCAAAAAAAATTGTATGCATCAAATGCAAGATAGTGCTGCCCGGCAGGAGAGGAGACTGTTAGCAGCAGGCTATCCCAAGGATTTTATCACTGCGATGGCTGAATCTGCACACAAACGTCCCAAAATAAAAAACAGAAGGGATCGCGAAGTGTGGGACAAAAATGTGCATGGCATTTCACACAGATTGAAAAAGGTTATGTCAAGAAATGACATCAGTTTGGTTTGTTCTGTGCCTTTTAAGCTTGTGAAACTTAATACGACGATCTCGCAGCTCTATTTGCAAATGAGTGCATGCAATACCAAGCATATCAGCAAGTTTTGCAGGTGCAACACGTGTACTTTAAAGTATCCCGTTAAAATGCGGCAAAGTTTACAAGGGAAAACCAGTCGTTGTGCGAATGAGTGGATACGCGAGCATGATAATCTGGTATCCACAGGCATGGGAAGTAATCTTCCACTCTATTGTAAGGAGTGCGGTTGCACTCCCATCTTCGACAACATATTAGTTGTGGGGAAGGCTAAAACTCGGAAGGAAGCTGATTGAAGCCTACCACATCTATAAACTTGGCTCCAAGAAGTGTGTAAGCGTGCCATCGTTGTTCTTAACCAAGAAAGAGCTTGAATTTCTTTATCAATGTTGCTATGTATAGATAAAGTGATTACCGTTTAGTATATGATATGTTGTGCTTTGCCCATGTTCAATACGGACTTGGGGGATGTCGTTTTCTTGAATAAACAGCACTTGTTAGTCCAGCCACCTTCCCGTTGCTTTGTCTGTGTCTGCCTCTCGATTTTATCCCTTTTTCAAGTTTGCTGCCATTCTCTCAGTATAACCACGTACCACCGACTAGACCAACAAGCCACCTCTGAAAACACACAGTACATCAGCAAAGCCCCCACAGAGACCATTACCACACATAAAACATTCTGCACCACGCCAACCGCCATATAATGGGCATATCATGGTCAGTTCCCATTCAGGGAGGTTCCACTTAATCGTAAAACCATGTCGTGTGCTAGCAGAGTCCTCATTCCTCATTGAAATTGGTTTCTCAGATTGCCTGATAATATTAAAAATATACGGCTCTTCAGTGCAACAAAAACTCATCAGCAACTGTACTTTTTTACATAAAAGGTTGAATTTCGATATAACAAAGCAAAGGGCTGATTTTATAGACTTTGTTACATTGACGTTTACCAATAAGGGCTCCAACCTGCTAGTGTGTATAGAGACAATATTAGCTACAGGCATCAGTCACAGTGCTTACGCTGCTCAGCGATGAAGCCCGCAATAAAATTCTCAATTTGTGCATACACTTATGTATAGGACAGCCCAGTCCAGGAGCGCTTGTCAATCAGGAGGGCGGTCAGGCATCTCAAACCGGGGTAAAGGGTAAGCAACGATACAGCTTAAGAGGAGATAATGATGGCTAGCGTTTTGCGTTAATATGGAGAAGACACCAAGAATACCGGGCACTGCCGTACACGGCACCACTCTCGAAGCAGCTAGTCAATTCAATCGAACTTCAAAGGTACAGTGCTCAACTCAGTGTGCTGCATTAGCCACAAAAGTCACCGCAGCATTGCTCCGCAGGCACCGGCTCTTCCCACATAGAGAACACCTATCCGAAGCCACCGGTGGATCTTAAGTACTAGAGCACTAGCACAAACCCCCGGAAGGTGAGCTCCAGTATCGATCTTCAAAAAAAAAAAAAAAAAAAAAAAAAATCACGCTCCCTAGTGGTTGCTGGGCATCCTAAGATCTAATGGGATGAAGTGAAGTAGATGTGGTTGTTTGCATTTTTTAGCAATCATTTTCATAAATAAATAAATTTAAGTAGACAATTGAACAGTTGTTTTTGTTTACTCATATTTTGCCTGGTGTTCGTGATTTTAAATTGGGCACAGAAGCCCCGTTTACATGAATGCGACAGTGGCGCATCACATTTCCAAGCGCATTTGGGAAAGGGGATGAGACGCCGTTTACATGTAGCGCCTTAACTCTCGCGAGAACGTAGCGCCACAGGGTGTCGTATAAGGGAAGTGCAACCGACTTCCGGTGTAACTGGTTTCCGGTAGTAGGCCGAGTGCACGTTGGTGGTTGAGTGCCGAGAAATAGACAGTTTTAGTTCAGCGTACGCAACTTATAGCGTACGCTATACGCTATAGTGTAGCGGACGCAAAGCCGCGCACGTGTTTTGCAGCTTTAGTTCCAGCGAGATCTTCGGATCTCAGAGGCCGTATGCCGTCGTTGCGGCTATTTTCCTACTCTAGCGATAGGTAGCGCTGACATCTCAAATGTTTCTTTCGTTAGGCTTCGACTCGTTCGAAACGAGAAGCGATCTCGAAAACACCACAAGGGTATCCATAATACTCTGTCGTTGAAGCGGCCTGAGACTAAGCGAAAGCCGTTTACACAATCATTTGCTGCGAACGAAGTGCATTTTACAAAAGCAACGCCAAATTCAATTCGAAGCAGGCAGCCGGGACCATCGCCATGTTGATGGCTAATTCCTTCCCATCATTCCTAATGCGACGATCCTGTGTTTACATGCTCCGCGAGAGTCGACTTGCGCCCGTAAATCTACCCTCGCCTGGCGCATTAATGCGATGCGCCTTCCTAGCGCATTACTGCTGTTTACATGAATGTGATGCGCTAGAAATGCGATGCGATGCGACACTGTCGCATTCATGTAAACGTGGCTAGAGAGGGAAGTGGCCGACAGCGTGCTAACGCCGCTCTTGCCTCCGCTCACCCTCGCCACTTGCTCACCGACACCGCAGGTCTGGTTGTGCACGGTTGCCTGCTGTGTTGTTGTAAGCAAGAAGACGAGGACAGTATGACAAAAAAACCTCGATATGCCCCAAAGAACAGAAGAATCAACCAAGCATCAGACAAAAATGACTGAATAGAGGCATCATGAGTACAGGTGTGTTGCTCGAACACCAGGATATCTAGTTCTGCCAAGTTTTCAGGTTTCACAATGATTTCAGGTAAGAATAAGTCCTTTATGAATTTTCTTGCCAGGTACTTGTTTTGCCTGAGTATAACACTGTCATAGGGGCACTAAGTTTCAATGCAACATAACGGCAGTGTTGATTGGTTGATTCCTTATGACATCCACCATTCCTTGGGCTGACAATGAAATACTTGTCACGATGGGCTTGAGTTCACGTTACTTGAGCTACACCTTTCGTTCACATTTTGTTTTGTCCACGTATGTTGCCAAAACTAAATAGAAAAAAAAGGCGCGATCAATCAGTTACATAGAGTTTGATGAGCAGTGACTACAAAATTGAGCACAAATTGAATTGTCAGCTTTGTATTAATGCACTGTTACTGTGACATTGATGCAGATATAAGTAAACCCTCTCTGTCAAATTTTGTACCACTGACGCTTGTAGCAGCCCCGAGAGAAAAAAGGACACTTTGAGCAACTCTTAGCAGTGTTTACCGGTCGTCACAGTTTCTTTCAGGGACTGGAAAAGGGCTAAAAAGCTTTGTGTTAGTTCGGACATTCTGGCGCCTATGTTTGCTTCATATGTACTAATCAGAGCTTCGAATCAAACCTACTCACATATTCTGACATTTTCCCCCTCAATTAGAGTCATCTTGCAGTGTGAAAGTGTGAATAAAAATCAACACATTTAACTCTGAATTAAAGGAAGAGCGGAGTCGGTACACACCGCGATCCGCCGCTATCGAGCCGGCGCTCCGGCGATGCGCCATCGAACCGTCACCGCTGCGGAGAGGAGGTGACCACATCGAAACGTGACAAGCATCTCAAGGCATCTTATGCCCGCGACAAATTCATAAGGGCGTTTCACATCACCTGTAGATACACGCATCCGTGGCTAATGGTCTCAATATCCGGCTTCTGTGCTAGAGGTCCGGTGTTCAAATCCTGCCGTCGAACAATTTTAACAATGTTTATTTAATTATTTATGACGCAGTAGAATGTTGAAAATGACGAGTTTACAAAGTCACAATGCCATTTGAAGGCAGGACGAAATTTAGGCAAATCCATGTACTTCCCATAATTCCCATGCTGGTACAACCGCTCCCATTACAGCTCCCGTAGACACTAGCGCCAGAGTTCCCTATAGCAATCAGTGTATGAAACTCTACGACAAGGGGAGAGCAAGACTCACGCCGCGCATGAGAGAGGGCAGCAGGAGTGCGGATAATGACCTTGGTTACAACGAGGCCAACGCCGACGCGAAATGCGGGAACGGGCGCCAAATAGCTGCGCTCTAAAGATTAAATTACAGTGCTTTATGTGACAAAACCTCGATTTGATTATGAGGCCAGCCATAGTGGCATAGTGGGGGACTTAGGAATAATTTGGACTACCTGGGGTTCTTTAACGTCCACCTAAATTTAAGTACATGGGTGCTTTCGCATTGTGTGCACCTTTAATTCACTGAGAAATCAGTCATTTTTATCTTCTCCACCTATAAATGTATGATATGCGAATGAAGATGCTACAGAGTGTTCTTACCATTGACACGAAAGCACTTTTAATGCTTTATAACAACAAATAAACTAGGCACACGAAAGCAGGAATGAAAAAAGAAATTCTCAAGACGCGGCACATTTTTTTGTGTGCTCATGATGAGCACACTGGCCACTCTTGCAAACCACACTCGCATGTTGTGGGAAAGGGCGGCTGCGAGCATACCTACCTGCCCCCCCCCCCCCCCTATTGGACACGTCCCCAGCGACGTCACGAATGCGCAGTTTTGTCTGTAATTTGTTTTTAGCAGGCTGACTGGCAATCGCCAGTGGTGGAAGCGGCGCGTTGGTATGTGACCGTGGGTAATTTCGACGTCCCAATGGAGGCGTAAGGGGCCTCTAGCGGTGGTTGGCGCATCCAGCCATAGCGCCAGTCACGAACGCCACTGTCGACAAGAACGGTTCGGGAGCACCAAGCGGCGGCGCCAGCAGAGGCAGCCGCAGGGCGGCCTCGGCTCGCGCCGCAGCAGCGGCATGCGATACTCACCGGCGGGGAACGAGAGCACCGGATGGAAGCCAGGGTCGAGCAGCGCCACCTTCTCCTGACGCGTCATAAGCTCGGCGTCCAGCGGCCGCACGCTGTTGTAGCGGCCGCCGCACACCAGGCATGGCGCCAGCGGCGGCAGGCTGACGGTCGGGGCATCTACCGCCGCGCCGCCGTCCGCCGCTGGAGCGAGTGGCACCGTGGTCACCGGACTGGGCGGCGCAGAGGCGGCGAAGCCCGAGCCCCAGCCTGCGGCCGTGGCGCCGGGAGACGTGGGTCCGCACACCGAGCGACACGGACACTGCACTGTGGCCGTCAAGCGGGCTGACTTGCGGGCCGAGGCGAGGGCCGTAGCAGCGACCACCACCTTGCGCTTGCGGAAGCCAGCCGCCAGCGCCCGAGTCCGCGCGCAACCGACGGCCGTCGCTGCGGGAGGCAAGAGGTCGGAGGCGGACAGCACCAGGCCGTTGGGCTTGGCCGGGGGTGCCGCCGTCCCCGCGGCGTCGGCCGCGTGCGGTGCGACGTCCTCCTCCGCGACGGTGGTGGTCTCGACGTCGCACTCCGCCTTGTCGTCGGTAGAGGCGTCCTCCGGCGGGTCCTGGCCTTCGAGACGCACGTCGCCCTTGGCCTTACGCAGCTGCCGGCACAGGTCCGCCTGCTGTCTGATGCGGAACTCGAGGTCGGCGACCTGCGCCTGCAGCCACGTCCAGCGGCAGGCCACCGCGGCGCGGTCCATGGACCAACGCCACGCCGCGCTTTGCCGGCTGCGCGGAAAGGGGCGGGGCATGAAACCGACGTCAAGTGCAATCCGTAATCACGTGTAACTGTGATGCGAGTGAATCACGTGTAACTGTGATGAACAGACCTTCGTTGCTGTGCGCAGACTACGGTGCACGGCTGCAAGTTGACGGCGAACCATAAGTTTTTTTGCAAAACTTACTACCTAGAAATATCTTAAAAGGGTAGCAGTTTGGGCTAGCTGATACGTCCATGATAATTTGTAAGCTCGACTGAACGAGGACGTAGAAAGAAAGGTACACAGGCAGTGGCGTACCAACTATGTCTAGAGTGTGTGAGTGTCGGGTGAGAAGGGCGAAACGCAGACTATCTCACCCCCCCCTCTCTCTCTCTCTCTCTCTCTCTCTCTCTCTCTCTCTCTCTCTCTCTCTCTCTCTCTCTCTCTATATATATATATATATATATATATATATATATATATATATATATATATATATATATATATATATATATATATATAGCACAGATTATTATTGCAATAAGCAAAACAGCCTCGAAATGCTTTTGTCAGATATATTTAACAAGCAGAGACCTATCTATCAATCACACATGGTGAACCATGGGGGCCCGGAAATCATCTGAATTTGCATTTACCTCTTGCAACTACATAAAATCTCAAGATGATACACGGACAAAAAGCAATGAATTCCCCACAGTGGTCCCCCATCCCGCTTAGTAGCAGCAGTACTGCACACAGACAGAATGCACATTTGCTACAAAGAATTTGAATAATTCAACAAAGAATTGTACTTGCTGTTTAAAGTCTACAGCATAAATGTATCGCTAGCTTAGGTAATAGTATTGTAGAGATTGTACGTAACAATGTACAACCTACATAAATTACTTGCAATATTCACACACGCACACACAAAATGACTCCCCGGCCTGGCGACAGCGGATATCCAGTGAATCTGTTGAAAACCGCCACTACTACTACTGAGGGGAGTATGCAATGCTTTATTGCTTTATAACCCCCCCCCCCCCCAAATTACACTAGATTTGATGCCTGTTGAGTTCACAGTTCTTCCAGGGCAACGGGATAAATCCTTCGTTCGCAAAGCACATTCATAAAGCTCCGGATAGCTTACATGCATAACTTACTACAAATACCCTAGTCGCGCATCTTTGACGTTTATCTACACATTGCCTATAACGCGCCCTATATTTTCACCAAATATGAAAAACATTTTTGTTTAGTTCCCCGAGGACATCGCTGAAACAATGACAGAACGCGCTGTGACGCCTGAAAATAGGGAAAGAAAAACGATGGCTCTTTAATTATTTGCAACGCTTCTAACCGGACCAGCAACGTGAGAACGTCGCGCATGGCAGTTACCATGTCCCCCTCCCCTTTCCACAAAATATAAACCTGTTGTAAACTACAGTTATGTCGGGACACTGGGAAGCATAGCTGATAACGGCCATATCACTTGCTGTAACACATAAGAATTTTTTTACGAAGGCCGTATTTCATCCAACCGCATTTAACTTCGCACAGAGAGCTTTCATACTGTACCCCCAATTTTCGCTAAATTTGGTCTTGGCGGCTTTTATAGTTCTGCTAGGGCAGCGGGGTCAATTGCCGCTCCCCCCCCCCTCGTTAGACACGCTCAAACACTCTGGAGTACTTGCACATGTAATTTATTGCGAAAGTCCTAATTACGCATCTATTTCAAACTTCACCTACAGATCACCTATTAACTTGCCCTTAAAGTCACCGAACATAACGAAGCTGCCTCCTTTAGTTCAGTGAGGACAACAGGCGAAACTAATATATCACTCATGAAAAAGTAAGAAGAAAGAAAGATGACGGTTCAATAATTATTTGCAATGCTTCTAAATAAGCCAGGAAGGTTAAAACTATGTGACACATTGCACTTAAAATGCTGGCTATTCCTTCAAAGTATAAAATATCCGAAACGCTCAGAGTTCTCTTGGCACATTGGGAAACCAAGCTAAAAGCAGTAGCGTGATACCTTCGAACACTTGCTTACAATTTTTTTAACGCTGTATTTGATGAACACGTATTTACCGTCGCACATAACCTTGGCACATTGTTCCCTTTGTTTTCGCAAAAATTGACCTCAGTTGTTGTTGTAATCATGCCAGCGCAGCCGTCTAAGTCACATCCCTCTTAAGACAGACTAATAACGCTATGGACCACTTGCACACGTATTCTATTGGAAAATGTGCATTTAACCCACGCATTTGGAACATTGCCTACACCTTATCTATGCCATGTCCCTAATTTTTCCTAGATATAAGCAAGATGCCTTGTTTAGCTCACCGAGGAAATAATATGCCCTTCTGTGTGGGCAAATCCGTTTGTGAACGCGACTTACTTTTGCCATAACTGTGCAGTGGTTGCAAGGAATAGACAACGAACAACGAGCAAATTGAACACTTCTGCTTTCTCAAAGCACACCCGTTTCACTTCTGAGTGAAATGTATCGCTTCACACGACCGCTTTCGTGAAGGCACTACCGACGAGACGTAGTTTGAAGCGGGGCGTTTCGGTATTAATCGTGCTAGGTTATCTCTTCGCTGGTTGTTGTGCTTGTGCCCAATAATTAGCCTGTACATGTAATTCAAGCGGGTAATTCAATACGTTCAATGAAAAACGTAGCATGACTGTCTGTACAATAAATGAATATTTAATTCCTATGTAAATATGATAGGTCACTATAGAATGCAGTCATTCCCGCACTTCGACTTGCTTTCTTCATGGAGTCTTGAACACCTTGGGATAAAGTTATGTAAATTTCACACATTTACCGATCAGTCGATCGTAATTCGTGAGTGAAGGTATTTCACGAAAATACATGAAAACACGAGGGTCTAATAATTATCTGCGACACTTGCATTTAAAGCAGGAAAGCGAGTTTAGCAACGCACTGCGCTTAAATTTTTGCTATTCTTGCGGAAGTTCACGTCCGCATCTCGTACGTTGTTTTAGGAGTCTAGGAAACAGCAAGATTAGCGGTAGCATGACACCCTGCGACACTTCGACGAGTGAAAAGGCCGCAATGAACCTACACAGAGTAAACACACATCGCTCGTCACTCGAAACATTGTTTCGTACATCGAAAAAATATAAACATTGTGCCCCGCATGTTTTACCGACGATAGCGGGGAAAAACAACCAAATGCTGTGTATAAAGCATAAAAATTGGGATAAAGCGACCAGTCATGCACTGTTTACAGAGTAAACAATGCAAATTTTCGGTACACATCACCAAAAAGCGGCCCTCATTTTTTTTTTTTTCAAAATACAATATACCTGCTGTATTTTGCTCGTGCAGGGAAACAAGAATAGTGTAGCTCCTATTTAGAAACAGCCTGAAAATGAAATCGTGAGTCAGAAGTGACATGTCTTCAGAAAAAATTTCAGTCAGTCTTCTACTGGTATTGAAATGGCTCTGCGAGTCCGACCAAGGTCATTTTCACGAGCATATCTACGATAAGTAGCGACTTCACAATGAAATTCGACAATTATACCTGTAAGAGGTTTGATTAGATTTCTAATGGCGATAAGACACTGAGACTGCACCGGGAAGATTAAGTAGTTGCAGCATTTGATGATGCAACCATTTCTGGCCGTAAGGCACACGCGGCTGATAGTCTGGGCGCGGCTGATTATAATACCTTATCCGGACCTCCTCGCCACCCGCAGATTAAATGTAACAAGCTCATTGTGCTTTACAATACGGATGTAGCGGTACCAAAAACTGGCCATGATGCAAGCTGACAGCTTGTTAGGGCGGGTACCGCCAGGCGTTATCCGCAACGCGAGCGTGTATAGCCCCAACCAGACGTACGCGTTGGAACGCGTCCGCACGCCCCGCGCCCACTCGACGGCGCGTCGCTCCCGGCGGAGGAAGAGGGCGCGCATCCAAACCATGAAGGAGTTGCCGCGCGTTTCGTCGCGGCGATTCAAAGACGCTTAACGGTCAAGTTAAGCAATGCGCTAAAGATGGCAATGGCACGCAATAAGTTTTAAGCGAAAATTTGTTTTTATATTAAAAAAAAAATGATGCTGCCGGACTCCTAGAGCATCACTCGCGTGGTATGTGCCTTACGCGCTCTGCACACTGCGTCAGGTCCCGAACGTCGGCGATGAACATTTCGCTAATAATGCACCCGTTGCGGCTGAAGCCTTCAGCGGCTGCCATTAAAAAATATCAAAACCCGCGCGGAACTCCGATCACAACGCACGCAGCTTGCCCGGGCTTGCCTGCACGCCCCGCGAATAATCGTTCCGGAAGTCACGTTGGTCCGCCGTCGTCACGTGAGGCGGGTCGGGCGGGCGACGCGAGCGGGACAGCTTCCGGCGCAAGAAACCTAGCAGTGCAAGGTCTTCACGCCGTCGCGCGTGAACATGCGATCCAGTATTTACGATGCAGCTTCCGCGCCTGACGCCGCACGCGTTCAGGCGCGGCGCTGCGCGTGCGGCCGCGTTAAGCCTGTTTCACATGCAAGCGAAAATGCTCGCGAATCCTGCCGCCGCGCCGCAGAAATCTGTTTCGAGCGGCGGGAGCGGCGAGGTTCGGGCAAGTTGGAATTTCATCGCAGCGGCAGAACGGCAGCACCGCTTCCGAACGGCCCGCTTCGACACGTGACCTGTGGTGGACTAGTGCGGGAAAGCCTGCGCATAGGACGATGTTTATTTACTTGCTACACGGGGTACGGGCCACATGCCCAGAGAGCTTTTCAACGAATTGTTAATTGCTAAGCGCCCCCAGGATATGTATTCATAAAATAAAAATTTGAGAGGCAGGGACAAAGCAATGCTTCTGTTGGTAGTCGCAAACTACCGAAACTGGCTTAAAGTCCCGTGCTTTTTGCCAGCAGCACTGCTATTCGCTGCGGCGGAAAACGCGCGGCGGCAATGCATGTGAAACGAAACCTCGCGAAAAGCTTCGCAGCGCCGCGCCGCTGTTCGCTCCGTTCGCTCAATCGCTTGCATGTGAAACAACGAGTACGTCTGGTTGGGGGGCGAATCCCGCGCGTCGTCCGCTACAGGGCGTCCCGAGAAGGCGCAAAGGACAATCGTCGTTGTCCAAGCAGGGATATGCGCAGTAAAGAAAATTACTTATGCGGTCACTCTACTAAGAAAGAAAATTTAGCTTCAGCTGTAGTTCCGATAGACTTTCCAGCGCGCAGCCGAAATGCCAGTGCGCGCTTTCAAAACTGGCGGCAGGGCAAATGACATACTTCGCCGTCCCCCGCTTTTGACAGCGTGTAGGGGGGGGGGGGGAATTTCGACCACCTGGGGTTCTTTAACGTTCACCTAAATCTAAGCACACGGGTGTTTTCGCATTTCGCCCCCATCGAAATGCGGCCGCCGTGGCCGGGATTCGATCCCGCGACCTCGTGCTCAGCAGCCCAACACCATAGCCACTGAGCAACCACGGCGGGTAGCGTTTCCTTTCGAACAGGCAAGCGATGCCCCGAGACGCGCGCTTTTCGCACCCGCGCATAACTCCCAAGAGCAGCGACCATAAAAAAAGATTGGCAGTGGCTTAGCTCGGCTATGAAAGGATATACGTAGCGAAAGCTAAGGCATAGCATGGTTAGCCTTGGTTAATCTTGACTGCAAGTCCAGGTTAGTCTGGTTGTCTAGCTATGTTGCAGCGTTTAGCCAGTCGTTCGGCGCGCTGTTCGTCCGTTTGTGGGCGATTCGTCATCTCGTTCCGATGTCGATTCCAGGCATCCTCCTGCTTATCAGAATTGTCGCCTCAACTGTGGTTGCGGCGCACGCGAGCTCTCCTTTTCAATCCTCCGACATGTTATCAGGTATGCGACGTAGCTGGCGAAGCGAGCGGAGGCGAACGCAACGACGAGGAACGCGGTGTGACGTCATGTGCCTCCTCGGAGCACGGCCACGGCGAAATCGCAGGTTCGCGGCCATTAGAGCTTTCGCTTTAAAACAGTGCGAGGCACGCACACCTATCGTGAAACGCACTAATGCGTACCGAACTGCGTTTGTGCTACGACTACGATGCCCGTACTGCAAACACGTCAGAACACCGGAGTCACCAAAAATTCCGTGTAGATTGAGCGGCAAACGCGAAAGACATGCGTTAGCATGACGTATCTCTTTGAGGTCCCGGATCCACGATTTAACCCGGGTGCATTCCATCCACTTAGAAAATGCACAGTTATCTGGCAACACTTGTCGGTGTTGTTACGTCTCGGCACGGTCAAGGGCATTAATTGGACGCCAGAAGTCAACGCAGCGTTGACGCCAATCGTTGACGGGTTAAGAGGAAGCTTTAGCTCGGGTGCTCCTATCTAAATACATGTAAAAGGAGAATTCGTTTTTCTCGGCAACCACTGCACCAAATTTGACGAGGTTTGTTGCATTTCAAAGACAAACTTAAAATCTAGTGACTGTTGGTTTCGAATTTTTGAGTTAGATCGTTAATTTTTTATTAAAAATTGGCAAAAATCGAAAATTTTCAGAAAACGAAACTATCAAGTTTACAACTCTGTAACTTAACCATTAAAATGATAATACAATTCTGTGAATTGCATCTAATAGTACATCTAAAGCGGACAAAATTGATATGTTACACATGAATATAAAAAAAATTTAATCGTAGAGAAATACAACTTTTGCAAAACCGTTGTAACCAACGTAACAAATTCACGTAAGATGTAAAATGACATATTGAATTTGTCCGCTTTGAATGATCTAATGGATGCCGTTTACAGAACCGCGATATCGGTTTTTGTTGCAGAGCTATGAATTTATGAACTTCGCGCTTCTATTTTTTTCAAACGGTCAAATATTTGAAAATCGTTTTAAGAAAATTCAAACCCTAAATCGAAATTCCGCTTCCAACAGTCACTAGAATTTAACTTTCTCTTTCAAATGCGACAAATTTCATCAAAATCGGTCCAGGGGTTATCTCATAAAAACGTTTTTGCGTTTTACATGTATTTGAATAGGCCGCGTCGGAGTTGGGCCCGAGCTAAAGCTTCCTCTTAACAAAAGACCTCTCTACCTGCACCCGACAACCTGAACTGCTTAGTAAAAAGGGCCAACGTCAAATGCTACCGTGGGAACGGCTTCCCGACCTCGGATTCCCAGGTTACTAAATATGCGGGGGCGAAGGCACAACATCGGAGGCGGAGTTCGGCAGAATGGTGCGATATTATGGGCGTGTTATTGCAACAGATTCTACGATTGTGATTGGCCACGATGAAGCGATCATATACCCCAGTCTAGTCACCTAGGGAAGAGAACGGTATTAAAGCCGGAGACCTTTGGTGCAGAGGGAGTTGCTGACGTGTCCAGATGCGAACTCAGACGTGTAATATGCTCCTACATGGAGTGGATTTCCGTATCTGGAGCCAGTGTAAATAATGTAGAATAAACCCATTTTCCTTCATTCCTACTACCGGGCGTACTCGTCAATGGACTTGGCGGATTCTCGGCTCAGATGCCACCTCGAACCGCAAGAGTGTCCGCCATCTTGGCTATGGCGTAGCTGGGAGGAAGCTGCATGCTGCGAGGTTCGGCAATCGCCGCCGCGCAGGACTCGAAAATGCAACGATCGCCTCAATCGTCCAGTGACTAGAGAACCTCTCGTTGCTGCCACGAATAAACGAGGCCATGCCAGCCCATTTCAGCGCTCTCGGATATCCGTCCAGACGCACAAGCAGCGTATACGGGCGCCCTATAACGTAGAAATATTCCAATCTGCTTTTATTCCAATCTCCTGCCGTCAAATTTACGCAACTGCCGACGCACGCGCCGGGCGGCGACCCGCAGCGTTGTCTTTCGAAAAGCCCAACCAAACGCTCTCCTCGTTTGTAGGATGCCGCTTTTGTTTGCTTTAAAACCGAATAACATTGCCTACATTAAGCAGTTTTTCTTATCTAATTGGCTGACAAGAGGCGAGGAGCATGCTGAAGAGGGTTTCGATGGGGCCGAGCCAGCGCAGTGAAAATAGATGGCAGGCTGAGGAGGTTGGTGCCAGCGTCCCTTCGCTTGCGGTGGCTGATCGAAAATCGCGGCGGCGTGCAACGGAAGGTTAAGAATGAAACGGACCCTCAACAAAGAAGAGATGGCCGAGCGATGTCGCATACTTGCTGAAAGGGCTCGATAACGTTATACTGCCACGCAAATGTTTTATTATATGCAAATAAATCCATGCTCTGCGGCAGGTGCGAGTAAACAGTGCCTGAGCGATCGCGGGCAGACATATATTTTATTTTAATTTTTTTTTTTTGCGCAGCCTCTGGCTATTCAGAACAATATTCATTTTTGCCATTAGCTAATGGCAAAAAAAAAAAAGCGTCGAATCAGAAAGAATAACTTTTCTTTAGTTCCGACTAACCATAAATAGTGTGCACAGATCATATTTGATAGGGCGTTTTCGCGGTTTTCGTGACGTTGCATGACAGACAGGTGAAGTGGATGTGGCCCGACAATTTTTTGACCAATCGTGAAATGCTAATAGCAGAACTGGAAAAGTCTGGAACAGCTTTACGTTTAGATCCCCTGCTTTGAAAACGCATGTTGGGCTCACTGCAAGCACTCCACGCTCGGCTAAGAGAAAAATTGTTCTCGCATTCTTCACACTCTCTCTCCAATAAAGTGCACACAGGCCATGCGCGTTAAACTGCGACATCAAAAGCAGGCGTTCCAAACCACGTGACAATGCCCCACCGTTCTGGCGCTGTCCCCATGCAGAGATTTAAAATTTCTGTCCCAGAACGCGCCGAGTGTTGTAACCTCCAAATTTTCAGTTACGTTGATTTTCGCTTTCCGAGCCATCGTAGAACGTTTTCGTGTCGTAAAAGAAAGGAACCTGTATCCACGAGCACGCACGGACCTCGTAGACCGCAACGGCGGTTGCTGTTTATTCGGCTGCATTTCTGGCTTTGCGATTTCAGCAAAACAGCTTACGCAGGAAGTTTCTTCTTTTTTCAATATACTTAATTTGGGAATTTTTATAGAAAATATAGGATGGACTTCTTTTTTAATAGGAATGTTTAAAATACCGCTAACTCATCGAAATGAATAACCTTGAGCGCTTCTCCTAGTGCCGACTAGAGCAAAAATGTTTGCCTTAAATTTCAACGACTTTGATGGGAACGGGCTTACGAAATTTGACAACCGTTCTCTTAAAGGAGTACTGCCACAAAAGTTCAAAGTCGAGTTAACGTGCGAGATCGATGTATGTTAGCACACCACACATCGTCTGCAAAATATAAACGGCGTTAGGATTGGCCTGCAGGTGTACTGCTCTGCAAAGCTATCTCAGCCCGCTGCAGGAGCTCCGATCGATCCGCGGTGGTGGCGTCCTTCAGAGAACCAGCGTAGAGGACAGCGCTAACCGACCATGAACTCCCTTCCGAGACCTGAGACTACAGCAGCAGGGCTGGCCACGTTTGGCGCCCCGTGTATTGTTGGTTAATTTGCCGGGTCTTCATGGTCTCTCTGCAGGAAGAAGAGCGTCCCTATCAAAAGGGGGCAAAGAAGGTCAAGCGGAAAGTCAGAGAGGCTGAATTAATCTCATGGGTGGCGGCAATGGAAAAGAAACCTGCCATGAGTAACTACTTAAGGGGAAAAAACGAAATTAGGAAAGAAACCATTTATGATAACTCAAAGGGAAGCTCATTACTTTTCGAAGCGAGATCGGGATGCCTTAGAACACGCACCTATAAAGCGAGATATAAGAAGGAAGAAGAAGCATGTGCTTGCTGCGGTAAAGCTAGGGAAACGACGGAGCATATTTTATTAGAATGTGAAGACGTCTATCCAGCGGTCGATTTAGGCACCACTGGCCTCCTTGAAGCCCTTGGGTTCAGCGGGAGCAGTGGTAAAGCAAACAGGTCCGCAATAGACATCAGTAAGAGGCGATTGGAGGATTGGTGGAAGAAAAGTAGGGAAACGACAAAAGACGGAGACGTACAAAAGCACAGTTCGCAATAGGGTATCAGAAAATTTGGACGTGGTAGTTCATAGTGTCCTTTTTTTTTCATTGGTTAACCTAGGTAGGATATTAGGCAGCAATGTAGCAAGAGCTTGGTGGCGCAAGCCACCGCCCCGTTCCAAAGGGGACGCTCATAACATCCATCCATCCATCCATGCTTTGCGGTACGTGGACCCAGGATTCGTCACGGTCTGCTGACACTCGTGGCGACTACAGGAGAAAGGCAGCTCTGGAATTTAGAGGCGCCGGACAAGGGACAACTGGCGGCCACGCTGCGGGGGTCAGCTCGGGAACCAACGCGCCTTTCAAGACTCAAGATAATAGACAGTTTTAGTATAGCGTACCCTATACCACTGCGTACGCTAAAGATAGCGGGTCGTCACTTCGCATGCGCTGAACGCTAAACGAAATAGCTGGTATAGCGGGCGTACGCAACACAAACGAGTTAGCGTTAGCGTTTTTGCGTGGTTTGCGGAGTTTGCGGGAAACATGACGGCGGTCCCGGCTGCCAGCTTCGAATGGAATTTGGCGCTGCTTTTGTAAAATGCACTTCGTTCGTAGTAATAATAATAATATTTAATAATATTTGGGGTTTTACGTGCCAAAACCACTTTCTGATTATGAGGCACGCCGTAGTGGAGGACTCCGGAAATTTTGACCACCTGGGGTTCTTTAACGTGCACCTAAATCTAAGCACACGGGTGTTTTCGCATTTCGCCCCCATCGAAATGCGGCCGCCGTGGCCGGGATTCGATCCCGCGAACTTCGTTCGTAGTAAATGACTGTGTAAATGGCTTTCGCTTAGTCTCAGGCCGCTTCGACGACAGTGTATTATGGATAACCTTGTGGTGTTTTCGAGATCGCTGCTCGTTTCGAACGAGTCGAAGCCTAACGAAAGAAATGGATGGATGGATGTTATGAGCGTCCCCTTTGGAACGGGGCGGTGGGTTGCGCCACCAAGCTCTTGCTACTATGCTGCCTAATATCCTACCTAGGTTAACCAATGAAAACAAAAACATATGAACTACCACGTCCCAATTTTCTGATCCCCTATTGCAAACTGTGCTTTTGTACGTCTCCGTCTTTTGTCGTTTCCCTACTTTTTCTTCCACCAATCCTCCAATCGCCTGTTACTAATGTCTATTGCGGACCTGTTTGCTTTACCACTGCTCCCGCTGAACCCAAGGGCTTCAAGGAGGCCAGTGGTGCCTAAATCGATCGCTGGGTAGACGTCGTCACATTCTAATAAAATATGCTCCGTCGTTTCCCTAGCTTTACCGCAGCAAGCACATGCTTCTTCTTCCTTCTTATATCTCGCTTTATAGGTGCGTGTTCTAAGGCATCCCGACCTCGCTTCGAAAAGTAATGAGCTTCCCTTTGAGTTATCATAAATGGTTTCTTTCCTGATTTCGTTTTTTCCTCTTAAGTAGTTACTCATGGCACGTCTCTTTTCCATTGCTGCCACCCATGAGATTAATTCAGCCTCTCTGACTTTCCGCTTGACCTTCTTTGTTGCTGTGTTGCCCACCCCACAGGCCGCATACTTGCTGGTAAGCTTCCTAGTTCTTTTCCTCCACTGTGAATCAATGTTTTGCCTGTACAGATACCTGAACACTCTCCCAGCCCATTTACTTTCCTCCATATTCCTCAGCCGTTCTTCATACTCAATTTTACTGCGAGTTTCCCTACTTCAAAACTAGTCCAGCCCATATCCCCTTGCACAGCTTCATTTGTAGTCTTCCCGTGAGCGCCCAATGCGAGGCGACCCACTGACCTTTGGTTCCCGTCGAGTCCTGATTGTACCCCTGATTTAAAGCAAACAACCGCATTTCCAAAAGTAAGTCCTGGAACCATTACCCCTTTCCACATACCTTGGAGGATCTCGTACCTATTGTACCCCCATAGCGCAGTGTGCTTCATTATGGCTGCATTTCTCTTCCCCTTGACTGTTATGGTTTTTTCCTGTGTTTCCATATATCCATTGCCTTCGTTTATCCATATACCAAGGTATTTATATTCTGTTACCCGAGGTATTTCTTGGTCCTGTATCTCCACTGTCTGTTCACTGTTTTCATTGAATACCATAACACCTGATTTTCTAACACTAAATTTCAAACCTAAATTGTTGCCTTCCTGTCCATAGATATTTGCCAGACGTTGCAAATCACTTTGCTTGTTAGCGAGCAGCACAATGTCGTCCGCATAAAATAAACCTGGCAGTTGCTGCTCTATTACTGTACCTGCCTGTTTGTATGAGAGATTAAACCCGATATTACTTCTTTCTAGCGCCCTCTCCATCCTCACCATGTACATCATAAACAGCAGCGGGGATAAAGGGCACCCCCGCCTCAGTCCCTTGTTGATATGAACTTTCTCCGCGCTCCTCATCCCTTCCCATTCAACGCAAACGGTATTTTCTAGGTAAATCTCTCTCAAAAGCTGTAGACAATCGTTACCTAAGCCTTCCCCTTCCAGAATATCCCACAATATGTTGCGGTCTACGTTGTCGTAGGCTCCTGTAATGTCCAAAAAGGCCACATACAACGGTCTGCTTTCTGATTTTGATATTTCAATACACTGAGTAAGAACAAACAAGTTATCATCCAAACGCCTACCTATTCTAAAGCCATTCTGAACCTCTCCCAAAATGTCATTATTCTCTGCCCATGCTTGAAGCTTTAATTTGATTGCCTGCATTGCTAGCCTGTATATTACCGATGTAATGGTCAACGGTCTATACGATTGAATTCTGTCTTTCTCCCCCTTACCTTTATAAATTAAATTCATTTTTTTTGTCGCCAACTGTCTGGTATTCGTCTATCTTTTAAAGTTTTTTCCACTGCTTTCACCAGAGCTTCCTTACTTTTTGGTCCCAGTTCATTTATCAGCCTAACGGGAACCTCGTCTAGCCCTGTGGCTGTGCGCTTAGGAATTTTCTCTTCCGCTTTCTTCCAGTCTAAATTTGTCAGCACCAGCTCCTTTTCCACTTGGGTCTCTTTCATGCTCTTTTTTTTCTTCAAATACAACCTCATCCTTGCCTTGGAAAGATTCGGCTGTTACTTTTCGGATGTAATTTATTGCCGCTTCTCCTTCCAGTCTGTTTTCAACTTCGTCTAGGATATGTTGTTGTATTGTTGTTGACTTCCTGCCTAATAATTTTATGTGATTCCAAAATATTCTAGGTGCGGCCTTCTTTTTCTCACGTATTTCTGACAACCAACGTTCACTTTCACCTTTTAATTTTGCTTGCACCAGTATTTGAAACATAGACTTTTTCTCCCGGTATATTTCCCATTTACTGGTTACTTCATCCTGTGGCAACTGCGCCTTCTTTGCCTGCCTGTGCTCTCGAGATACTTTTTGTCATTCGGCGATCGCTTCTCGTATCTCCTTGTTCCACCAGCTTTTCGGTTTCTTTTTTCCTTTCCAACGAACATGTTGTTTCTCTTTCCGTATTTCTGTCGTTATTACACTTAGAAGCTCACCATATTCCCACTCCTTACTTGGCCACTTGCCAAGTTCTTCTTCAACTCTAGTGACTATATTTGCTATTTGTTCAGCGTTCAAATTTGGACTGGCCATTGTGCTTTCCTTGCTCTCTTTCCCAACTACATATCCCATTTTCAAAATGATGCGTTTATGGTCAATCCCTATGCTGCTAAACCATTCCTCATCGATGACCATTTCTCTCAACTTATCATGAATTCCTTCTGTCATCAGACAGTAATCAATGGTCGATTGCCGGTTTCCCACTTCCCACGTGATCTGTCCTTCACACTTAGGCCCTGTATTCACGATCACGAGGTTATGTTGCTCGCAAAGGTCTAGCATTGACTTCCCGTTATTGTCGGTATAGCCATCTAAATCCTGTATGTGGGCATTCATGTCACCTAATAGGACAATCTCAGCACCATTCCCGAAACCCTTAATGTCAGCGCTTATGCATTCCACTAACTCTTTATTCTTCTCTGTGCAATTATTTCCGGCCCACAAATACGTAACTCCCAGCCAAGTTTCTTTCCCACTCATTGTACCTGATAACCAAAGATGCTCTTGACATTGTGAATTTACTCTTTTCCATTTGGCTCCCTGGTGGATGAGCATTCCGACTCCCCCTCCCTTTCATTCCGACTTAGTTCTGTTGCACCCTTCCCATACATAATTCTCAATAACTGGCGGCTCTTCTGAGTCTCTAAGGTGCGTTTCTGTAGCCGCATACACCCCTATTTGTTCTCTATGTAACTGCTCCTCAATCTCTGCCCACTTTTCCTTTCTTCTGCCGCCCTGCATGTTTATGTAGCCTATTGCATGGCGAGCTCTTGTTCTTGCTTTCCTCCTTTTTCTGTTATCGACGGCGATGCTCTTCTGATGTTCCCCTAGGGGACCTTCTTTACTACCTACTCTGACCTCCTGAGCGCCCGCGGGCCCCCTAAAGAAGCAACAGCGCGACCCCAAGTCGCCAGCCCACTTCTCATGCTAGCCTGTTTTTGAAGTGGATCTCGTCTCGTTTAAAACCACCACAACTTCTCACTTCCCTGTTTACTTCGACAACCTCGAACCCCTTCACTCGGCTCATTTTCCATATTGCCTCACTGGCAGCCATTACGGCTCTTTGTACGTGACTGTCACGCGCAGGCACCTCCGGCACCGTGCACACCACGATCTGCACCTGAGGGGATAGCTCGCGCAAGTCGTCCACCCCCTTCGCCAAGCGCTGGGCTAGCCCTGGCCCTTTCCTGTTCAGGACGTCATTTAGCCCACCTGCTACTACGACAAGGTTGCGCACGTGGGCATTTTCCGTGAGCTTTTCTTTTGCTCGCTCCATGACAGAACTCAGTGTCCGCCCTGGAAATGTCCCTACAGCCACTCTTTTGTCGCCTTTCACCCTCTCCACAATTGCTTTTGAGCACCCAGCCATGTTTGAGTCGCCAGCGATACCCGTACAAAAGTGACTGTTGATTAGCCATTGATATATTGTTGGGGAATTGTTGAAACAACCGACTTCAACTAATTTTCAAGAGCAATTGAGTTCACTCTACCCTTGCACAACAATATTTCCGTTGAGTATTCTCAATAAACAATTTATTGGGTAATTTGTGTTGATTTTTCTAGTCGTTTTTTTGTTGTGTAGCAGTTGAGTCCAGTATACAATAATTAGGACTCGCATATGAAGACATTGCAAACATTTATTGCGATGCGTTCCAACCTCATTCCTGTCACTTTGCGGCAGGTAGGTTCTTCTTTCGCCTTGCTTTCATTAAAAGAAAATAATGTGTGACCGATGGGGTGGAATCGTACGTCGGCCGTCGAGCCCGGTACTCTAACCAATAGGCCACGAGCGCGCGCATACTCCTCTCATTCGAAAGCCAGTAAGCTCTGAAATGCTTAGCGCGTGCGCTGCGTGCCACTTCCTGGTGCTGTCGCTTCAGCTGGCGCTTTGAAGCGCCTATCTCCAGGACCGCCCCACTTCTGTAGCCATTTTCGCTACGTAAAAACTGCAATGTTAGACTAGATTCATGACCACCCAAGTTCATAACGATTTATTTCTTCGCCGGTGTACAAATGCCATCGTCGTTTTAACATACGCTAGATGACATATCCATCGGTACAATCGGAAATGAGCACGTTTCGCAGAGCAGAAGAATGCGAAATTCACTTGCAAACACGGCGACTACGCGCATGTGGAGTTCCCGAAAAGTAGACACGGCGGCAGCGCGGCCGGCGATGAGACAGGTGCCGACAGGCGACGACGCTACCTTCGAGCATCGGACGCGCTGTGGGAACCGTAGGAAGCAAGCGCGCACACGCTATAAACATACAGGGGTGAGGTCTTCTAATTTCCTACGACGTACCCACTGTCCGTAAAGCAAATATAGTTTTTTTATCCAATGTCCGTGGTACTAGAGATCAAAGAACGAACGCGCTTTGAGATCGCAGCGCGCAGCCGCTATAACCGTTGGCTTCAAAGAGCTTCAGATTTAGCAACGGCCGCAACAGTATCACAGCTAATCGCTGTATCTGCGGCTGCTCCCGTCTCTCGCCTTGCAAGCACGCGATTTATTTGCGCCTCGCCTAACTGTCGTCTTCTCATCTCCCAAGCCTGCAGGTCTCTTATGTTCAGTCAAAAACACCAAAGGGAAATTAAAGATATACAGGTAATGGACTCTTATCATACCTTACTTGTCACCTCGTCATCTGCAAAGGCGCTACAAACTATTTTAGAAGCTTTATTTTTGTAAAGATAGCAAAACTAGTAGTAAACTTTATTTCTAGGTGGCGCTACAAACTTCAAGGTAGCGTTGGGGTGTGTATGTGTGCGCGCAAGCGGGTGCAACCGAGCTTCGTTTTGCGCAAACTTTTGCAACAGTACGAACGGTTACCGCTAGTTTCGTAGTCGCATTTTTTGGTCGTAGTATTTATTGTTTACCCTACAAATTAGGTTCTTAAAAATTTTGAAGGTTAGTTGATGAAAAATTATTGCTAATTAATTAGAGGTTTTTCAGTGCCGTTATTTTGTGTTTGAAAGGTTTTTATAACTGAATACGATAGTGAAGCTGTGAACGGCTTTCGGACGCAGTTATTCGGTTGCAGTTGTGCGGTGGTCCATGCCTCGTGCTTTTTGATGAAGTATTTTTTTTTTCTTTTCGGAAATCATGACGCACATTTTAGTGAATTGCTTTAACGACGATAAGTGGGACGTTTATCCGTTGAAGTGGTTGGCTCACCCAGCTACTAGTCTTCGACTGATGTGCGAGCCTGGTTGTTTTGATGAGTTGCGCGGCAGAGGTCATGATGCCTGTTGGAGAGAAGGCACCCCGAAATAGTCGCAGCCGCACTTATGAAGATAGGTAAGTAATCTCGTTTTCTTGGGCACGTAGCCTTTTTTCTATTTTGAGATTGACGAGCGTGAGATGTTAAGCACACCGTTCACTTTCTTCAAGCAAACCGCATGCCCAGGAGCAAATGCGCGCGATACTAACTCTCGCTGCCGCCATCACTTCGTTTGAAACAATGGTAGGCAAAGAGCCAGCGGCGCTCCATGTGCGTAAAATTACATTGCTTCATTTGTTCCTGTCTAATAACGTTTCCTTCATTTGTATGAGAGAACACAATTGGAACATAAGGATCGGCTTCTCTGCGCAGTGATAATTTTGTACAGTGGCCATGTCATCTTTCACGTTCATCTTTCACGTTATCGCGTTCCGATACGTGAGAGGCGCGCTGCCTTTCGAGGCATTTAGGCAGGCACTAGGAGCTTAGGAGAAACGCGACAAATAATTGTGAAGCAGGTGTGCAGCTGTGCTACGCTTCTACCACATTCGTACCGGTAGGCAGTGTTGCACTTCACGCTTACGCATTTCGTAACTATGTCGGCCGCCGTGGCAACTTGGGGCTCGAGGTCGTGGATACGATCCCTGCAGCGGTCGCATTCCAAAGGAGCGGAATGCAAAAACGCTCGTGCATTGTGCATTGTATGCATGTAAAAATTTCCAGGAAGTCAAAATTAATACGGAGTACCCAACTACGACGTGCCTCATAATCAGATCGTTGGTTTGGCACGTGGAACATCAGAATTATTTTTTCCGTAGTGGCTCATCGTATACCATACGGTTAGTGTGATCACCTTTTGTGCCGTAGCGGTTAAGCGCGCCTCGATTTAGGTTGCGGCTAATGATGCGGCGCACCGCGAAATATATTTCGCCTCTTTGGGATTTGCGGAGAACGGCCAACCGATTAGTCACAGCTTCCGCGCGGTGACTGTACACGGATACACAGCGCAAATGAACAGAGGTGTAGTGACGACGTCGGCAAAGAACACAGCCGCCGACGGGCTCACCTTATCGCCTATCACCGCCAAAACTACCGCAGTAAGCATCTTGCTTTATCTAGCGCGGCGGGTTGCCGTTGAAGGCGTACTGTACAATTTTAATAGGCGATAACCGAAACATGCCACCGTTCTCTGCTGCCTCTTTGAGTTGGACCGATCCGAATGTGCGTTGCTTGCAGAAGCGAAAGGAGCGCCAATCGGCGCGTTGTCGCCTCGAGCTAAGCGTCGCACTCGAGCACCGTTTGCGCGGTGAAGACTGCCGTGTGCACGAAGCTAGCTCACTGCGCGGACGCTACCGCGCAAAACGCGCAAGGGCGTGTACGAGACGTTCTGCACACAAATCGCGCGGGATGATCGGAGCCGCGCCGGAGCGGCTAGCTTCAAAGAAGCGGTACATACACGTTCTCACTCGTACAGGCACGCTCACGCTTGCATCGTTCTCGGCTATCTTTAGGTCATTCCTTCTGCTGGACTTCTACCCAAAGATTCGATATCTGCTTGGTATCGGCTATGCACTGTCGCGTGGTCTTTGGTTCTGCGAGAGAGCCGGGAATATTTTTCCCCGCTGTGAAACATCGCTGTGCGTGTTTTAGCTAACATTTACCGTAGCAACCTATTTCTTCCTTTTCTCGGCGGCACCCGTAAAGAGTCGCAAATTTTTACTTGCCAGTATAGTGTGTACTTCTATTTCGTGCGTAGTTATGTGCAGTGTGTGGTAGATTCTTAATCCGCGTAATCTCATTTTCTGTCCACATTCCCTTCTCACAGGTTACACACGCAGCAAATTCCCAGGTGCTAAAGTGTTCTACGTCAAAAGCACCTTGGCCTCGTGCAAGAGACACCCGTTGATATGTGGCTGATTCACTAGCAAGCTGGCATCTCTGTTGCCACTCTCCATCAAGTGGGATTTTCAACTATTTTTTGTGCTGCTCTGTGGTCTACTAGCTGCCGCATGGACGCTGTGAAGGCTTACTTTCGATTTGCTCTGGCGTTTAGTAGTAAAGGATGGGCTACCTTTTGAGGGGAGGCATTTACTTTTGATTGCGAGAACGTTTGCCAGCCTAACCAAGTGATACGTGCGTACTGTAAACAGCAGCACGAACAGAAGTGGACGACGGACGACGAAATAGGTCGGAGCACACACGAGCACAAGCTCTACTAAATGTTTACTTTTGATTACAGAGGTATTAAACACACTGGTCAACTTGACAAAGGTAAAAATTCGTGCATGCGTTGCAGAAACAGCCACGTGCGACAAGGAAAAAATATGAAAAAGCCATGTCATGTAGAATAAACGTGCGTGAAAAACGAGAACTATCGGACAAATCTTTCGAAAAAGCGAAAGATTTGTCCGATAAGCGATACTACCCAACGAGAAATACTCTTGAGAACTGCAAATTTTTCCCACCAAGGGCAACAGATAACTTGGTTATGACTGTTTCGTCTGTGTTCAATAAATATTGCTTCTGGAACTCCTCTGGTTTTGCGGTATAGAGCAGAAAGAACGATTGTTTCATCACGAAGACCAGAACACAAGAGGACTTATGGAAGCATCATTTATTGATCACGGAGAAATATTCATAAGCAAGATTTCTGTGACCCTTAGTGGGAAAGAGTTGCTGCAGTACTTCTTGTTAATATCACTTACAGGGCAAACCTTTCAGTTTTCATGTTTTTGACGCACATGTTTATTCTACAGGACGCATTTCGGGCCTTTTTTGTTGTGCCGGGCTGTTTCTGCTGTGCATCCATGGCTTTTTCTTTGTGAAGTTGGCCAGTGTGTTTGAAATCTTTGTCTTCACGAATAAACTTGTAGGTGAGTCAGCATTCCTGTGTGTTCCTACCTTAACCCCTTCAGCCCTGGAATTTTTATTTTTACCGCAGATTTTTTTCTCTTTGCATTTTCTTCAATTTGAAGGTCCAAATGACATGCTCACAAAGTATAAAGCTTGTGCGTGAAGTATTTACCGATTTGGCTTCATGTCCTCAAAAAGGGACATCAGGGCTCAGTGGGTGTAGGAATGAAAAAAAAATTTATTTTGTGCGGCTATTACAACAAAAACTAAGCACAAAATTGATTATTTCATTATATGAAAGTCCTTGAAGGAATTCCTGGACTTCGTCAAGCACAGGTGCACTTTGCACTTTTCACGAAAAATTCGAACTTTCCCTGCGCAACCGTCCATTTTACACCGCTGTGCCCTAGCGTCGGTGTGAGTTTTCCTTCACACCCCAAGGGTGAGGCTTGCCCTTCACATATTGCGTTATGTCCAAACGGCCCTTGAAAGGGACAATCTGCTAATCAATGCACAGATGCTCCTATACCTCGAGATCATGGCACCTTGCTTGCAAATTCTTGAGCAGAGGTCTCACCTTCCAGAGTCTCTCATTGATGTCCGGCTTGTTCGCATCAACAATGTGAGGAGTGTTGCGCAGCTTCTCGAAGCGGTTGCGCGAGATCTCGCTTGATGCAATCTTAGCAATTCTCATTGCAGGATTCTAATATAGGCGGAACCTTGGATATTTCAGGACACCCATTATCAGATGGCGAGCCACCAGTCGGCTGATTTCATCTTTATCAGTGCTTACACACGTGCCAAACTGAAAAACAGAATACTGATTTGTTTTCTCAGCAAATTCAGTAAAGACGCTCTTCGGGAAATAACGCCTAAAATAACCAAATGGTGAGAATATGTCATCTTCCATGTGAAGGTCTTCGTGAGCGGCCCCTTTGAATATGGTCTCTGGCAACTTGAAAGGCTTTCTCGCCCAGCCGCTTGCCATTGGTCGTGTGCTATCGTCTTCCGAATCAGCTTCTCAACTGTCACACTCGCTCTCCGCCGGGGTTCCAAGCGCGTCGTCCCCCTCGTCACCGCTGCGGCCAGAGTCGTCGCACTCGCCTTCCACGTCTGATAATTTACCGTCGTCCAGTTCTTCAAAGAGACTATGCGTGCATTCTTGAAAGCGTCGTGAGCGTTGACATGGCACGACTAAAATAAGGCCGCCAGTATCGATGCACCAAAAACTATGAAAGAGGATACGGCTAAAGCGAGGAACGCACGACTTACAACCACTAAGCCCTGATGTCGTCAAAAGTGGACATGTAAACAAAGGGCCAGAACAGAAAAAGTATGCAGGTTAGGCCTACAATTTTTCGCATGCCGCCTACGCTAACAGTAGGAAATAAATATAAAAAATATCAGCCACAAATACTAGAGACTACAAAAGTTATACATTGTGAAAGTCGATACTTAGCCGAAGGCTGCTCAGCCATGGTACGAACAAACACTTCGTCGTCGTCATCACGTGAGCGTCCACAAAATGCTCCGCTGCTGACCGCAGTGGCGATAGGGCTCTCGGAGGAAGATCCCACAAAATAATTATTGTTTTCAGTTTTGGTTTTACACGTGAGAAACACGTTTTACTTTGTGGGATCAATTGACGACGCCAGGGCCGAAAGGGTTAATTCATCTTTCTCGTCTCTGTTTGGGTGGTTGTCAAATATAAATGTACACCGAATTGGCGAAGTGTCCATAGAATTGAGACATGAAGTTATTTGCGCTGTTTATTTCAGGAATAACGCTATGGGGTCTTCTCGTTGTTTTTAATACTGAGTACATTTTTCTAGTTCAAGGAGTCCCCTGAGGAAGCCAGTAAGAGTGATGGTAACTTCCTTTGTGTCTAAGATTTATAAATTTTATCCATTCAAGGCATGACATGACACACGCCTGATTGTAGGTTGCAAGCATTCGTAGTAACATCTACATTTCGGTTCTCATGACGCTTCTTTGTACTGTGCTGCATTCTCCAGGCACATGAACCTTTTTCATGCTCTAAGTGCATGCGTTCTTTTTCTATATGTTGGAGCGAAAATTGTGTGCTTAAATATGCATATATATCACTTGTAATTTTTTTCAACACGGGTGCTGTAGCTCCCTCCGTCTTTCAGTTACTGCTTTGTCCCAATTTTTATGCAACCTTTATGTATTTTATGCAGCAAAACTCTGGTGCTATTTTAATAACATTTTACCTGCGAAATTGAGGTAATTGGTGTTTTGTACATGCATTTATTTGCGTTTTTCACTGTTTCACCAATCTGGCTGTCGAGTCATTGGAACCTTTTCTCATCCTTTGACTATTTCTGGGGTACTTGATAATAAAAGTGCAGGTGACCATTTATTTGGCTGTTTGGAATTGTGTTAGCCGTGTGTTACTACCAATTTTCTGTGCTAAATAATTATTTTTTCTCTTATCGTTCAAGGTATTAGCCTTGGCTTATCTCTTTATTGACTGAGGTACCACTTAGTTGCTAGGTATAGAGAAAAAGGCCCCAAAAATGCTCTAATTAGCTTTGTGCAAGTCCAGAAATATTACCTGAATATGAGCTCACTAAATTGAGGAAATGCCTCCAACAAACTCTTCTGTACACCAAATTAGCATAATCAAATGGTGGACTGTTTGTTCTTGACTTGTGCCAGGGGAGATAAGCTGCATTCATTACACAAAAGTTTTACAAGTTTACTTCTGAAGAAAGCAAACCTGGCTAGTCAGAAATATATGATTCAGGTGTTCATGCCCGACAACTTTCTAAATGATGTCTCGTCCATTATTAGATGTTGACTGATGTTATTTTATAACATAATTGGGCAACATGAAATTATATACATCTCGAAGACAAAGCTCAGGCAAGTCTACTTTGGTACTTCATTAAATTTTAATCGCAGTGAAAGACGTGTGCTAAAGCTTGTATATATTTACTTGAAGTCATTTGTTTCAAGTCTGTTATTTTGCTTTCTCACAGTCAGCCGTAGCTCTTCCTGTGATGTGTTAGTGTGTGAAACATTTTAATGTAACATATTCAGATGTCTTTTGTGTATTCACACGCAAGCAGCTTCAAGTGGTCATGTGTTCAAAGTTGGTTTTACAAGGGTATGCTTAAGCCCTGCCTTTTGAGTCGCTTTGCCTTCTAGTCAAACTTAAGTCGAAAGTGAAGACCACAATGATCGTTTTGATTGAATTCATATGTATAGGTTTTTTCAGATGTATTTACACTGCTAGAGTGCTGTAGGTACGAGCCTATGTCTCCAGGTTCGATGTAGTGGTGCCTTATGTACTGTAATAATGTTTCACGTGCACGCATCTTTCGTGTAAACAAAGGTACTTCAAGTTGACCAGTCTCTCCTTTGATTTTTTGTGTTTGGGAAAGTTATGAGCAGACACCGGGGCATGCAAGTGTGAACAGCGAAGCAATTTCAATATATAATTAAAAATCCACTAGCCCAACAAAACGTCAATCATATTTCAATGGCGACTTCTGAAATCTCAATGTCATCTCGATTGTGCCACAATGTGCTTTTCAGTGCTGTGGCAATAATAACTCAACGGGTCAGCAGAACTACCACAACGTCAGTTCAACGCAGATTCAATGGTAACTCAACAACCATTCAACAAACCGAACACAACGGGTTGTCTAAGCACAATGGGCTTTCAATGGTAACTTAACAATTATTCAACATTGAGGTACCCAATGGTGTTTCAATTCAATTTCAGTGGCCAATACTCAAGAGTCCTCAACACTCTACCCAACAATTCTCCAACAAACTCCCAATAATTCCTCAATAAAAAACTCAACATTGACCAACGATACTTCAATGCCTTCTCAATAATTTTTTGTACGGGTAATCACCCTTTCACTCTCTCCTACCTCTCTCTGCTTCCCTGTGTCCTTTTCTGCGTGATTCGGACTCGACAATGGGCATTGTCCCCTGGGCTCCTGCGTTTTCCGCGTGGCGGCCTCAAGGTAGGTGCCGCTCTTTCCAGCTTCCTGTGGCTGCAGCGTCGCCTCACTCAGGGCGTGTTGCGCTGCTTCACTATAGCTACGCCGATTCACCGGCGGCGCGCTGGCGACCGCTTGCTTTGGCTCCCTGCCTCCCACTTCGCCTGTAGGGTCTACCCTACTTTCTGAGTCATTGCCACCGATTTGGTGTCCTGACCCGACATTCCCCGCTGCCCGCGTCTCAAGCGCGTCCAGCCGCTTTTTCAGTTCGGCGCTCCTTTCTTTCTCTTCCTCAAGCTCGGCCACAGTCCTTACTAACTGCGCGGCCTGGGCCGCCTCCACCTTGACGAAATTTTCAACTTTCGCCTGCAGTGCTACCCGCTTCTCCTGCTCCTCCCTCAGGTTTGCCTTAAGCTCTTCGAACTTAGCCGCCCAATTCCCTTCCAGTTTTTGGACGGCTTCCCTGACGCCCTCGCACGACCTGCACGTGAAGCTAGACTCCTCCGCGTCTGCTAAATTCTGGAATTTAGTCTCGTCGAGGAAGCACCATCGCAGGCACTCGTCGCACTGCACTTGCTCCCCGTCCCCCGCGGCCTTCACGTTCTTCGATTTCATCGCTAGGCCTAAGTCCCTAGGCCCAACGAGCAAGTTCGCCAAATCACTCACGCAAAGCCGACCTCGACCGCTATCCCAAACAAAAATAAAAAATTATCACTCCCTACTCCATATAAGAATCCGAAGAGCTAGCTGAAAGAATTAAATAAGCCTATCAAATAGGTTCCTCCTACCACCTAGGCCTAAGGGGGAGCCGCCAGACCTAGACAAAGCCGCTACGTTTACTACTCCTACCAAGAATTCAAAATTTGCGCCCCTACTCCATGCAAAAGAAAACACTTCAAAACACTAGCTAATAAAGATAAAGGAGTACTTAGCTACGAACGAAGTCGCTGAAGCCTCGTGCACAGGAGCGTCCGCGAGCCACGACAGAGCCAACGCCAACCGCTGTGCGCGCGCAGTCACAGAAACATTCGAGATATCAGCGTCCCCTATCGCTACAGGCGCGAAATAGCCGCAACGACGGCATATGGCCGCTGAGATCCGAAGATATTGCCGGCCAACTAAAATTTTAGAAAACGTGCGCTGCTTAGCGTACGCTATATTATAGCGTATAGCGTACGCTATAGTTGTGTACGCTAAACTAAAGCTGTCTAATGGGCAAGCGCGGGTCGACTGCGTTGACGTTTGACGCTACGAATCGGCAGTGAAAGCTGTGCGTACGTGTTTGTGAACCCCCCCCCCCTTCCCTTAGAAGGGGGCCGGCTGCGATGTCGTCGAACGTTTTTGCCTCACCTAGGGATCTAGGGAACACGAAGTCTTTATAAGCGGCTGTTGTCGGCTGCTAGGGTGTGCTCGTCGTCGTGCTCGTCAATGTACTCGTGATCGTACTCGTAAGCTGTGTGCTGTATGCTCGTCTTGCGTGCTCCATTCGGGAGCCACGCTAGACTGTCGATGTATCTCTTGTTTAACATGTAAATACTGTAAATAAACCCTGTTCATCTAGTTCCTCCCAAGTTCCTCTCTACGACCTCCTACCCTTACAAAATGGCGGCAGCGGCGAGATCGTCCGACAACTCCTACAACTGTATGCCAGCGGTGGGATCGTCTGACTAATCTAATAACGGCGAATATAGCTTAGAACGCATTTAAATCAATTTTAAAGTGCGCGTGCGCGCAGCCAGCCGCAAAACGTAGCACCTCGCGACATCGACATTAAAGGGACACTAAAGGTTACTGTGAAGTCAAGTTAAAGTGATAAAGCAATGCTCTAGAACGTCTAAGGCGTCAATATAATCGCGAACAGAGTTTTAGTAACCGAGAAATTGAGGTGAATGCATGACACGATTTCAGACCCCCCAGCGACATTCCGTTACCAGCCCGATGACGAAGGCACTCCTCATCATAATTTATGTCAGTAGTACTCAACTACTCGTTTCATTTCATTAGGTTATAAGACAGAATAAAATGCTGCTTGTCTACTTCTGTTCGATTCTAAGAAAAAATATTGTGACGTTACCCTTAAGTAGTACGGGTGGTCGAAAGGTTTCGTTTTCGCTCGACTCTGCACCGCACGCGTTTTGGAGTTTCAGTTGTTTCGTTATCACGTCGTGCTGCGCTGGTTCTGCTGGCTCGCGAAACTTGCATTTGGAACAAGCAGCGAGAATACCACGTCCATGTGATGTCGTGGGATGCACGAACGGTCCGTGGAACTTGGCCAAGGGCAGTTGCAGCGGCGAATCCAACGTTACTTATCACTGTGTGCCAACGAGTGAACCTCTCCGTTCGAAGTGGTTAAGTGCCGTACCTCTGCCACAGCGCGTTGACAAAGAGCCGAAAAATCGCATAGTGTGCTTAAGTAGTGTACATAGTGTGCATAGCTTAATTAGAACATTCGCACCACAATTTAAGTGAAGCGTTACGTATTAATCGAGCTACACGCGATTACAAGTTACCCTCCTCCCTAGCCGTGCTTTTTCCCCTCAACTCGTTCGCAGAGCGATCAGGGCTAAGCTCCGCCTTCACTGGTTCGGCGTCACGATGCGAAGTCACATCGTCCACTTCCGGTTGTTTTGGAGCCCACACCCGCCCGCGCGAAACGTCTCCGCTAGCGGTTTGGCCGTCAACCCCAAGCGAGAGCTATCGAAGCAGCGTGCGTTGCGAGCATTCTGTCGTAGCGCCGAACATGTCTGGTATTCCGGTAATCACACACTATCAGAATGTTTCGACGGAACGGTGAAGGCATAAACTCAAGCTGATGAAGGGACTTTAGCGTAGACGTACGTGAGCTGCCTGATCGGTCTCCACGGTCCGACCACCCATTGGCGCAGAGCTTAACCAGCCAAAGAACGAGCTAATATTGCTCTAACCAAATGTAAAACATTTTAAACATTTACAAAAACAACGTGTTAACGATTACACTCCTGCGAGGAGGAGGAGGAGGAGGCACTTTATTATTGCAGAAACTGTTGCGCGGTTTCTTCCTGGGTGGTTCCCTCTGACAGCGCTCCACTGGCATTCGCGGCTCGCCGGGCCTGGTCGAGGGTCGCCAGTTGGCTTCCCAGGTCCAGTTCTGAGAGTCTCGCCTCCCAAGACCACGTAGTGAAAGTGTGTGTTGTGACTCGTGGCAAAATTGCGTCGCCCGGACGGTCGGTACATTCGTGTGTTATGTGCGCGAGTGTCGCTGTGTGGTTGCTACACCAGGGACATGTCCGGGACGTATAACTATCTGGGGAGATTGCGTGTAGACGAGACAAGTGTGGGTATGTGTTAGTTTGCAGGCGGCGCCAGCCCCTTGCCTGGAGTTTATTGAGAGCTTTGTGTGGGGGAACGTATTGCGTTATTCCGAGACGTTGGTCCTGTAGTGTTTGTTGACCTGTCATTAATAACTCGTGGGTCGCTCGTCGGTCTGTCGGGGGCTGAAGAACGGTGCGAAAAATACACACCAGCAGCAAAGAAGGATACACTTCGTTACTGCTGCTGTGTATGGTTGAACTCTGTGCCACCAGGTGGCTGCACCGCGCAGACCATTCACATTTGTGCTTCTGCTCATCCCGTTACGGCACAGTCAGGCGGCCAGACTCTGTCCCCTTAATCTTGCGCTTGCCCTAATAGAGAGTTTTAGTATAGCGTAAAACGCTTGCGTTAGCGTTAGCGTGCGACGCAACGCTAACGCAAAGAAAGGCTGCACTGTGCGGCGCAAAGTAGTGTTTTAGAATAGCGGAACGAAGAAAAGCGCTAACGTTAACGCAAGCAAATACAGCGCCATCTAGATGTAAAAACACAAAGTACTGGAAAGCCAAATCCACACGAAATGTCGAGCTTATCCAATGCAGAATCCGCAAGTGTGTCCCTAAGTCAAGCTTATCGAAAGCTACAGTCGCTGCGTTAATTACGCATGTAGGTGTTTGGTTGGAGTGTTGTTTTGTCGAGAGTCGCGAAACACACCGATTTTTCTTGGCATGCCGCGATCGAGTGTTCTGTGGGACCCATATTACGTGTCCTTTTTAAGTTGGGATGACATAGACGCCCTCATGCTTCGGGAACGAGAGCGACCGCGCAGGTTCTACGTGTCCTCAAGATCCACTCAACATCGAAGCTATTCCGGAGGGGACGTTTCGCCGGCAATTTCGCTTCCAGAAAGCGGATTTCCCACTTCTTTCCACTTTTTTGCAACGGGCGCCCATCTTGACGTCCGCCCGAATGGGTTCAAGGCGAAAACCTCCGTCAGGAGGTTCATATCGTCGTCGTGGGTAAAACGCACACGCATTGTGATCACAGCACCGACCGCACTACTGTGTTTTGCCACGGAAAACGTGACATGCATCGGCTTGACATGCGGCTTTACGCCAAGCGAACGAGCGAAACACACTTGGGCGCCATCTCGAGGCGGATACAGCAAACACATTTAGCAAACCCATAGAGTTGTTCTACTAACTCTATGAGCAAACCCTCTCGTTAAGCCTACTGCGCCGCTAATCGAGAACGTATATCGTAAACAACGCCCATTTGTCACCTGTGCGCCACTGTCGAAGCATCATCACACAAATCTAAAGCAATCACGAGCATTAGTGGGGAACGAATGAGCCTAGCAGTGCCGGCAGACGACTCGATAGATCCGAAGCGGGCTGCTCTCACTTCGACTGGCGCCGCCATCTTGCCGTACGTAAGGCTCCCCTTGCGTGCGTTAGCGTTCACCGCTAAATCTCGAAAATAGCGTACGCACGTAACAGCTCCAGCAGCGTTTACGTATAGCGCATGCGCAGTGTGGTGTACGCAACGCTAACGCTAACTCTTTGCGTTTGCTGCTTTACGCTATACTAAAACTCTCTAATACCGGACTCGCGAAACGCTATTGCGTTAGTAATCTTCCAATGTAAAGTGACGGCCGCAATCGCGCAAATCCTGGCGCCCATCGTATAGCGGCTGTCCAATGCGCTGCAGCCAGTCCGCTCGTCTACTGGCTTGCAGAAGGACACGATGTCGCAGCTTGACATATTGCCAGTCGCTACGTTTGCAGTCCACAACGCAACAAAGTCGAATCATAGCGCTCGCGAAAAGACAGACCGACAGTGAGTGCGGAGCTCTCGTCAAAGACGGATCACGTTGTAACACAAGCAGACGACACTTGCTGTGTGCCGGAAGTGCTTAGGTGTACTGAAAAATTGTTCTTTTGCATTCCTTTATGTCACTTTCTTTTTACAAAAACAAATTAACTAACATTCCAACTATTACAAACATCATTTGTTTCCCATAAAGTTGGAAAAACTATCGATCACGCGCCCTGGTCAGCTAATCGGATAGCTCGCCCCACTGATTGGGCGATTTCCGTCATATGGGTAAGGGCGGCTTAAAATTCCGCCGAGCAGTGTGCTGCGATCGGCAGCGATGTGCATTTTTAAAACCTTATAGTAAATTACACGCTTTACGCGGAGCACTTAGATGTGTCAATTAATGATCAGGAGGACCTACTCTAACGACTCAGTACGTTTGTAGAAAATCGTCAAAATCATTTCAGGGTCCCTTTAACTGAAGTCGTGTAAAGTGCCTTTCAAAGCAATGCTTTCCCATAGCGCTGTTCCGACGGTCTTGCCTGCATTCTCCGAAGCGCAAGAACAACTGCAGGTCGAAGACGGGGCGGCGAGTGCGGAATCTGGTTGTCACGAAGGAAAAGCTACAAATGTGCGAATATGTACAGCCATGACATACAGTTGCCGTCGTAGTATTACGCAACGACGCCGGCAGCGCGAGCCCTCAGCAGCACGTCACGTTCATCAGTGCTTAAATCACTGAAGTCGACCCCAGCATCGCGAGCCAATCTGTCGTTGTCAGGGTCGTCCATTGCAACGAGCGTCAAAGTTGGCGTCATAAAATAAAGAACCAGCTTATCGTCGCACGCTTTCCCTTCGGCTAGCCACCATAGTTCCGCTTTCGCGCTGCTGTCGGCTCTGTCTTGGCTCTGTTTCTGGTCGCGCGTTTGAGTTTTGCGCAGAAAAGCCGTAGCGGCATCTGCAGGCGCCGTTTTACTCACCGACGGCGCAACGTCACTATGAGACCATGACGTCACCACTCCTCGATCGGAGGGCGTGCGATATGAACTGCGCTAGAGGCATGCGGACGCTTCACAACGCATTTTCTCTTAAAATAAGTCTCTTCTTCGCACGAAAGAAGCGTTTCGAAGTTTCTGGGATGGTATTCCAACAGTCCACGCTTACTTAATATTAACCTTTAGTGTCCCTTTAAAGGAACGCAAACAAGCGAGAAAACACTACGTCACGAGTTTGCGCTGCCATCGGGGCGGGCCCTGCGAGCTTGCTCGCCGCTCCGATCGCCCGTGTTTTCTTTTATTGCATATTTTTCTTCGCCGCTGACGGCAGCACAAAAATCAGCTAAAATTTGTTTCCGACACGAAATAACCCAGAGCAAAGTTACCTCGAAAGTGTGCACGTCATAAAATGTTGCGCGAAATAGCAAATCGTTGGCGTGATCTTGACTCGCCAGCGGTCAGCGCAGCCGCCGCAGTAATGGTCTCTGCGAAGCGGCTCGCCTGGTTAACGTGTTTTCTCATCACTACTAAAGGCGTCCGGAAAACGAATTGTATTGTCACTTATGAGCGACATAAACGTGCAGACGGTGATCGTGTTGACGAATACAGGTGCTTTATTACGAGCTGCGGGCGGATCGCATGTGCCGTCGGCCTCGGATCCGACGGCCAACGTGCTAGGCCTACAGACCGTTCCCCAGCGATCGCCAGCTCGCCTGGCTGTTCGTGCGTGCCGCTGGACGCTTAGAATGGGCCTCGTTGAAAAGCAGTCAGTTTTGCTCATTGCGTGCCCGGTATAAACAAAACCCGCCGAGCTTAGCGCAGTCCGATGATCTTCCACCAAGACCCCCAAGCCTGATGCTGTGTCGACTTTTACCCCGCCTTGCGTCCTGCTCCGGAATATGCTTCATTCCCAAGGCGCCCTCGAAGAATGGTTCGTAATACTTGTAGCAGTGCGGACGCATATTGACAGCTGTCGCTGACCGCACTTTCCGAGTCGCTGCTTTGTAGTGGACCCAATCAAAAGTGGTTGGCCACGTCTAACACGGCGGCCTGCAAGAAACAGTCGCCGCTGGAGGACGAAAACGAGGGCGGCGATGATGGCGAGGCCATCGCAAAGCACGTGCAAGCGTGCGTACGTCAAAGTTTTGTGCGATCACGCACCCAGCTGTGTTTACATGCCTTCTTTGGCCATCTCGCTGCTCTCTGAAACCGAAACTTGAACTGGTCGCTACAAACAGGACTCCAAATAATTACGTGTCGTGTACTGAAGCAAATGATGTTTCGTGCCGTGATTACTGGGTCATCAGCTACTTACTGCAGCGGCAAAACCAAGAAGGAAAATTTTCGTGTCAGTACTCCTTTAATACATTGGGGAAAGAAAGAAAATGAATTTTGGGCAATATTGTGCAATGTTCCGTTTTCGCATTCTTTTTTCTCTGCATATCACAGCGGTGATATCCCGGGGTTAGAATCAACGATACTGACGCGCAATTTATGACACTGCTTGAAAATGCGGATTCGGCAAAATTCGCAAAAAGCGCTTGAAACTAGCCAGGCACTTCTACACATATGTATGTATAAACTAAGATCGATTTCACTTTCACATCTCTGTGCACGGGGACGACGGCCCCCGCGATCAACTAGCAGCGCGCGCCTCCCGTTACCCTTGCATGGCGAAAATGCTTTGCGCAAGCGGCTCCCGGTATCCACTGCAAGTTGCCTCATGAAATGCACCTCCACGTTTCGGCGGCCGCTGTGCTGCAAGACGAAAGGGTGCAATATTTTGATCACTCTGTCGCTGGCCTCTGCAATCAGCCTGCCGATTTCTCTGCTCCGACGCGAAGGCCTGCAGAACACTTCTGCGCGGGTCCAGCTCCATGGACGTCGTGGAAAACGGGCGTCGACGTCCCACGCGGCGCCCGACGCGAGGGCGTACGCGCGCCGCCGCCCCCACGATTCGGGCTGGCCACGCTCCAACGCGGATGGACGGCACGCCGCCGAGGAGACAAACGGGCTCGCCCAAGGAACAAGCCTGCGCGGCAGAGTTCCGCAGTCGACTGCGGCTTCAAACCCAGCATGGCGAACGAACAGCTTAGTCAGCGAGAAGGCGGCATAATTGTAGGAGAGGAGGTTGTGTGGTGGCTGGCCTTCATTCTAGCGGCAGTGACCCCGTCCCCGATGCCCACGGATGTCGTCGCCAGAAATCGCGTGCAGTCGCAATGCCGGATTTAAAAATCAACTTCTGGAGCTCTACGTGCCGAAATCTCAATTTGACTACCAGGTACGCAGTAGCGCCTGTGTGTGTGTGGGGGGGGGGGGGGGGGGGGGGGGTTCTTTAACATGCCCCCAACACACACGGCGTGCACGAGCGCATTCCGCCCCCGCCGCAGCAGCTGGGATTGAACCCGCGACCTCGAGCTCATCAGCAAAGCAACGCCAGAGCCACCGCGTCGCTTCAAAATGTCGAATAACGTTATATTCGTTGCGTCCTTAAGTGGAATCATCTACGTAATCACAATCTGGAAATATGGCTTCCTGATGTACGAAGTGCCCGCAATGTTGCCTGCATCTACCAACGTCTTTCTGCCACCGCCTGCAAAACAAACGTGCACGTCACAGTTACTAACTGCGCCATGTGAATCACACATTGAAGAGACACTAAAGAAACGCCTATCAGTCTAGATAGACTAACCCAAAAGTATTCCTTCCCAACCGTATTTTCGTCATTCTAGCCGCAACAGCTCGATTATTACAAGGGAAAATGAAAGTTCAGTTTCAAATTTTTTGCACCAATCGCGCCCGTCAGTGTGATGTTACGATGCACTCCAGACGCAACGGGTTTCAAACTATTTGTTCATACCTGAGCCGTCGTGGCCCACTAAAAGTCATTGAAAGTGAAGTTCGGTAGTCTCTGGCTCTATACCAAAGCGGCGCATCTTCGCCGACAATTCAGCTAGGCACGGGGAGGTGCTATCAAAATTCATGACGCAACGGCGAGAACTCCAAGGCAATGTCAAATTCCGATTCTTCGAGGTGTTCGGCGTCTCTTCTCACGTACAGTGTTTTGGTGTGGGAGAAGAATGCTCAAATTATTTTATTTTTTATTTTTTTGCAATGCCGCTAGCACAGAGTTTGTCAGTTACGCTTTGGTTCGATTTCTCCCGTCACCGGAAGGAAAATGTTTCACTTGCTCCGACGTTCGGTAGCTCGTGCAATAATGGTAGAACGTAGATACGAAACCGCTCATACCAACGTAGGAAACTCTTGTGGTATTAAGCCATGTCATTTGCAACGATGGCTGGAAATCAACGGTGGTGACAAAGCGATCGAGACGGCTAAACAAAAGGCACGAAGAAAAAAAGACAGTACTGCCAGAACACAGAAACCTCTAGCTTTAATAATCCGATGCATTCCCAAATGTTTGTGCACTATTGACTGTCGGCGCAGGGAGAAAACAGGAGCCAACAGAGTGTTTTAGTTGAGCGCCTTTACGGTACGCTCCGCTCCGAGTCGCACCGCTAAGCCACAGCGGAGCGGCGGGCGATTTTCACGTTTTAGCTATACGTTTAGCGTAGCGAGGCGGACCTTTCGTAGTTGCAGCGCCCTCTGGCCAAATTCAGGGTAATGAAAGAAAATAAAAACAATCATTGATCCATTTTATAAAGTAAAACATGTATATAACTTATTTGTCCATGAAGCATCAGACGTGCGCTTGCAATGCGTTACCTGTGTAACACCTAGAGGGAAATCTGGCGCCACCGTCTATGGGAGTTACTTAAGGGGCGCCGTGCCGTCATGGGAATGACGATATATGTGTTTGCAATGCTTGTGTTGGCTGGTGTTGTAAGAGGCTTCGTCTATAAGGTAGATATGGCTCACAAATAACGCGTGATGAAAGCAAAATCTTCATAAAATGCTTCCATTCACGCATATTACATTTTTACTCACCTACAATGCATGACCAAGCGAAGAAAAGCAAGAACAGACGACAAAATGTTTCAAAGCGATTGCGAATCTTGTCGTCTGTCTTCCAACTTTAGCGGCCTGCTGATACTTTTTACGTATCATATAATTATACGTGCAATAACAAGTTGTCATAGTTAAACAACACATGTTTTTGTGTAATAATAAAGCTAAAACAGCTTTTCCCGGGCTGTTTTAGTAGGAAATTTATCATTGTGACAGGCGGAACGGTGCTTGCCTGGCTCTCCGAGAACGATGCCAATCCGAAGTCACAATACACCGGCATTCCCATGCATACCACAGCACAGCAGGGCAGATTTCCCTCTAGGTAATATAGTGAGAAACTCTATGGTCGAAAATAAAGCGCCCTCTTGGGGAACGCCACGTTATAGCCATCGAGCTTGCTTTCTGCACCCAATCCAATCCTTTCTGAAGCCAACGCTAGCCAACGTGCTACGCGCCCTGGTCCGCTGAGGCAGCTTGCAAGCGGACCGTTTGTCGCTCCGCTAGCCCGCTCGCGGCTAGCCGGAGGGAGCATGCGCATTCGCGCTACCGCTCCGCTTAGCTGCTGAGCAGAGTAAAAACGCCAAATTAGAACACACTAATGTATTTACGAGTGTTACGAGTGATCTCCCCTTCATCGAGCCGCTAATTCTCACGATGCTCCAGGCAACGATGACGTGCTGTGTTGCTTCGACGGCTGCGAGAAGGGTGCCGGGGGGCAAACGGAGGAGGCACCTGCCAAGAACAAAAGAACTCGTCGACAACGGGGCGGAGGCCAAAGCACAGCGGGCAGACCGAAAGGGTCGAGGGCCAACGACCTCGGGAACCCACGGTGGGCGACCCAGTTTTCAGCGCGAGTCGACCGCGAGAAGGGGGCGCTCACGCACGCGACACCCGGCGCGGAGGCGCCGCCACGCGCGGTCAACGCTGCCGCGGCGGCCGTGTCCGCATCCGGCTAGAGTTACTGTATGTGCTACCGCAGGTAGCACATACAGTAACTCCCTACGGTAGCATATACAGTAACTCTACATCCGGCGAAAGCGCGCGCTCCGTAGTGGCCTCGCAGCAGTACTAACGCCCGACGCATGAATCAATTAAGCGCGGCCTCCGAGACTGACACTTCACGCCGCACGGATCTCGGAGGACACGCACTAAACATGAAATTATGCGGGAATCCACCACGTGCAGAAATGTCACCAAACATTAACATCACCATGTAAGTTTGTATATTCCATGAAGCTACAAAGTTCGGCATTCGCAAAAAAAAAAAAATCTGAGTAAAGGCGGAACCGCATGGCGCGATTTCAGGCGCGATTGACGCGCGGATGGTGGGACGCGCGCGTCATTTTGACGCGTGCCCAGCATGATCCGTCACGAAATCGCGCCGCCGCGTGCTGCTGCTCGGAGTAGTAAAAAACGCGTCGCGTGGCGCGTCCACCAATCAGAGTTCAGGTAACTCACGTGGCATTTGGTCACGTGGCATTTTGGTTCTTTTTTTTGCCACCAGATGGCCCTGCTCTCTGCGCATCTCGACGGAACCTCCTTGGCGGAATTTTTTTTTTTTTTCTCGGCAGAACTGGCGCGCGCGTCAAGGAAAACATCTGCTACCGTGATTTCGTTCGCGCATCGTGTTGGTTCGCGCATCGTGTTCACCTAAAATGAATAAAGCAACCTTCAACGAGGCCCTAATAACTAAAGTGGAGAAGCGTCGCGTCTCATCGCTAATACTGGCAAGACAATTTGCTAATAATATTACCAGTGTATGGTGCTTGCTCTCTTCTCAACCAGGCAGGCCGCACCCACAAGTGCCTCCTGAACCGCATTTTTTCTTGCTTCAGTATCAGCATCCCCCTTAATAGTAGCAAGCGCCTCTTCTGTTCGGTAGTAAGCGGCCGACCCTCCCTTTTATATGTGAAGTTGTAAACAAGCAGCGGCTTCTCAGCATGCGGAAGGTACATAGTCGCAGTTTCGCACACAATATTGCTGCTTGAAATTAAGCTTGATAAATACACTTCGGAAAGAAATGTCGCTGTCTAATTACACTCAGATTATTTTTATTGTAGTGTTCTGTAAGTTTAAGGGCATATTATATATGCGGTAACAGAGACAATACATGTCGTTGAGAGTTATGTTGTCTGGCAACCCAGAAAACGCGGCGCGAAAGCGCCGCTCCTTTTTTTCGTACGGGTGCTCGCGCGTCGGCGGCAACGACGACGTTTGCCGCCCGTCGCGTTTTTCGCTCGCGAAAAACGCGCCATGCGGTTCCAGCTTAATACCACACCGATGCGAGAAAAAAAAAGTCTGCAATAGAAAATCGGCGTGACGGGGAGTCAACGTTTATACAAAATGCCGTCATCAGAACCAAATCGCGTAGTGCAACAGAATGCACGGATGTGCGTCTGAACCTCACTATTAAGTTCCGAAATGGGCAAAACGAAAGGAATGGAACAGGCTTGAGGAATGAACAGAACTCACTGCAAGAATGCCCGGAACACGATAGCATTGATGCGCGTCAGGCGTACTCCGCCATCGCCAAGTGCATAATTAACGGGGAGAAATGACCCTCCCGTCAAGCTAAGGTGCAGGCAGCCGACGTTACGTGTCCGCGCCGGAAACGAGGTCGTATCGCGGAACACGGATCAGCAAGCAGAAGACAGGACATCCACGCACTCGTGCCCAAAGAAAAAAAAAAAAAGAACTACCCCCATGGTGACTGCCCCTCGTTAATTCGGGCATGCTTATAAAATTAAGTAACGAGGTTTACTTAAGTGACTCGGCACGTTCCCGTAAGGGCGAATTGCAACGGAGCTCGGTATATACGCTAGAGCCACAGGGCGAAAATTAAAACGAGAATATTTACCAATTTACCGATTCGCCAGCACAGCAGGCGAATTGAACACCAGGATAATAAAAAGTATTCATTTAGACTGCGTTCCCAGCGCACGCATACTAAGGAAAAATTTACATAAGCGTTGACTTGGAAGTTAGCGCTCTTTTACTCTCCTTAGCCTGAGCGAATACCACTGAAATTAACCCCTCTTTGCTCTGAGACATGGTACTCGAGAACCATACGCATCGGAAGGCAGCTGCTTGTGCGCAATATACACTCTTAAGCAAAATTACACCCTCTCGGTCGCATCTAGCCGCACAACGATAATCGTCATCTTCTTTTGCTTTAACGCTGCGAGCCCGGTACTTCCAAGTCACAAACGGCATGCGCGTTATCAGCATGACAGAACATTCTCGACAGGAAAGTAGCGAGCGCAGCGGTTTGAAGAAAGGAAGCTAAGTGGGCTAGGCAAGCAGCACAGTTGGAAGCATGTTTAACACACGGCGGTCGTTCTCGGAATCAAGCCTTCAACGTGCAGCTGCTCTCCGGTGGCAAGGTGTCGCTTACTCGAGCCGCGCCGTGACCCCGTCGTCCGATCCTGGCTATCGCTGCCCTGTCGAATAAGACCCCACCGAGCGGGTATTTCGCCCCCATCGAAATTCGATCCCGTGACCTCGTGCTTAGCAGCCCAACACCATAGCCACTAAGAAAACCATGGCGTTCATGTATCGTCAGTGGAACGAATTCATAGAAAAGGACGCAGACAAGGAAGCAAACCCCGCCCTGTAATACTCAAGTTCATTGACCACCGTGAAAAATATTAATGTCCTGCAAAAGAAGAACTGTTCTAAATTAAAAGTAAGAAATATCTATCACAAAGGACTAGCCACTGGACAAATTAGAAGCATCACTGGGGCAGTGCCGCACAGCAAAAACTGGCCGGCAGCAAACTAAAGCTCCTTTGGGATAAGACTGACACGAACTTTTTGAATGGGATAGCGTGCAAAACAACTGTTATAAGCGCCTTATTTAGCGCTTTGCTTCGTCTCGCAGAAAAGGATTACTACAGGTGATCCGAAACAGTCAGAACAAAATAAGAGTAAAGCACAAAACATATTTCGATGCAATAATGTTAACGCTCGTAGTGTCATAAAACAGCCGATTTATGTTGAATTCCAATGGCAGATCCAGATCAAGTTTTTCTGCTCTGTATGGAGCAATCCTATTCCAATGGCAGAATGGGAGCGTGAGCTGTGTGTTCCAATGGCAGATTGGGACCAGCCGCTGATCCCGGATTGCTCCGTGGAGCAAAAATATTTGCTCCGCCGAAATCCGCAGATTTGACCGGAAGTCCTCGTGACGCATTTCCTTCACCCGCCTCTGCTTCCTGTCACGGTCGCCTGTTTCCGGTCACGGGCAGCTATGGATGACATGGCAAACGTGGACGCCGCTTCGCGCCGTGCGATTTTGTTCGCGCTCCTAGACAGCTCCGACTCGGACAGTACAATTTCCAAGTCGAGTGATGATTCTTCTGACACGGACAGTGAAATGGGGTGGTGGGTTGCGCATCCAAGCGCTTGTTCCTCTCTCTATCCTAGCGCCCTCTCACTTGATTTTCCTGTACTAAGTGCCCCCGCGGGAGCGCACGCATTCCCTTCGCAGATAAGGTGTGAGCAGATGAGAGCGATCTCAGACGGAGCGACGCGCTCCGTTCGTGATCCGGCCGAGCGCTCGCGATCTACCATTGGAATTCAACATTAGAGAACATTGCTATTGCCTATAACCCGCACATAGTAGTAATAACAGAAACTTCGTTAAACTCTAGTATTAGCGACTCTGAAATAAGTCCACCTGGTTACAGTATGTATCGGAATGACAGAGACACCCATGGTGGCAACATCGCAATCTTGTTTAATTTACGGGTGACAAGATTACCCAATATTGCTGAAACAGAATCTGTTATCGTGAAGGTATTCCTGGAAGAAATCAACATTGTGATAGGGGTTTTTTCACCGACCACCAGGCACCGATGACACGTTCCTTAAACAACTGAGTGAACTTTTGCGTTCCCAGGGGAACCATTCGTGTAGCATGCTGCTTGCTGGCGATTTCAATTGGGCGCACGATTTTCCTTATGCTCTTTCTTGAACAGCAGAACCACTTGTCGATCTAATCTTACTTCATGACTTTACCCAGTTAATGAAACAGCCCATCAGAATTCAGAAGAACGCGTCATCTATATTTGACTTGTTTCTTGTCAGCACAGCGATTCTCCGAAGAAATCCGAAATTCACATTTTTGAAGGCATTTCAGATCATAAGATGGCGTGCCTCTCAATGCAACTGAGTATTCTTCCACAACAAAAAACGCACGAATATGTTATCGCGCTACTGATGTTGATGTGTTAGACGCACCGGATAGCTCATTTTCCGGCTTTGTTACTCTTCGTGATTCTAATCAACGCTCTGTCGACCAGCAACGCTGCTTATTCAAAGATTTAGTTTTAAAATGTGTTAATGACTTCGTGCCCCACAGGCGAAAGATAGTGCGCAATCCGCCTTTTTCCACGCTCCTGTGCTGCCCTACTCCGCGCGCCGCTGGGAATGTTCTGGAAGGGGCACTCACCGGTTGATGTGTGTGCGCCTGCGTCCATGTTCAGTGTGCGTCGGTTGTGCGTGTTGTGGATCGCGATTAATTACTAACGGCATCTCCGGGGCAGCATGTGGTTCCTGGAAATCATATAGCACTTATTGCCTACTGGGTGATCAGGCCTGAGTGCACTATTGTGCGAACAGCGTGGCCGATAAAGGTACGCCGAGTTCCGTCTGCCGACGCGGCTGCCTTGGAGTTTGTCGTTGCTGGTGTCTGCTCTTGCACCTCGCTTTTTGTATTCCTTTTACACGATGATGACCCATTTCGCAAATTCAAGAAGTCTACGAATGCAGCCTTCCGCGTCGTATTTGCCAAAACAGTGCATTTGTTGACATCGACATCTACAGCTACAGATCATTGTTGGCTTCGGATATTGTGGAAACGGCAACTCACTGATACGGGATAATGTCAAAATGTAGCAAAAGATACATATCTGCGCATGTGAGCCGCGTTGTTGCACCATGAGACGACTCAATCATCATCATCAGCCTGGTTACGCCCACTGCAGGGCAAAGGCATCTCCCATACTTCTCCAACTACCTCGGTCATGTACTAATTGTGGCCATGTTGTCCCTGCAAACTTCTTAATCTCATCCGGCCACCTAACTTTCTGCCGCCCCCTGCTACGCTTCCCTTCCCTTGAAATCCAGTCCGACTCAATATGAGTGACTTAAGCAACGGAAACTGTAATCCAGACACATATATCACGGGATGTTATTAGCGATTCTCACTTTTCTTTTTTAAGTTTTTAAGAAAAAATTTTAAAGCTCATCCCCAGGAAAATTTTGGCGTCACACTGCTCCCAAAAAACAAACCGTGCACAGCATGTACCTGAACGATGTAGTCACAACTGACAAATTTGGCACTGCAAACGCCATTAATGATTATTTTCATATCGTGTTTACACGCGATGATGGCTTAAACCCAGATTTCAACCACTATGATGACCTTCCGGCTATCGATAGCGTTTTGGTTCGAGAGGAAGGTGTACTTTCGCTGTTACTAAACCTAGATGCTAAGAAGTCACCCGGTGTAGATGGCATACCAAACTGTTCTTTTAATAAGGTATGCCCAATGGTGCGCAAAATACCTGACCCTCACATTTAACAAATCACTGGCATGCGCCGAACTTCCAACCTATAGGAAGTACGCCAAAATAACATCATCTCCAAAACCAACGACCTGTCGCAACCCGCATCATTGAGACCTATTTCACTAGTGTGCACATGCGCCAAATCAATGGGGTATATCATTTCCAAACACATCTCCGTTCTTTATTGATAGTAACAAAGTAAATGATATGCGGCAGCACAGGTTTTCAAGAAGGGCTGTCGACAGTAACCCAACTGTTTGAAATAGCTCATGATTTCGCCGCAGCATTCGATAACCATAGCCAGGTCTACATTTTTTTAAACTTCCAAAAAGCCTTCGATCACGCGTCTCATCCTAAACTGCTATTAAATCTGAAATCGCTACTTAAAAATGATGCCCTGCTAGCGTGAATAGAAGCTTATCTCTCGTTCTGTCGTCAGAATGTTAAGATTAATAATGTGTCCTTTAAATGTTTTAGTTGAGTTCGGAATCTCTCAGGGTTCTTGGACCACTCTTCTTTTTCAATCTTCATTAACGACATTTCCGGTGAAATCCCTGTCAAAATCAGGCTCTTCGCAGACGACTGCGTAATTTACGATGAAATCTCTAGTTCCGAAGATCAGGTTGGCTTAAACACTTCTTTGGCCAAAATACAAGAATGGTGCACCACATGGCTAATTACCATAAACCACAAAAAGACTGTAGCAATCACGGTTACATTAAAAAAAAACCATTACATTTCAGATATTGCCTTGAATGAATGAATGCTTTATTTAGACAATACAGTGTCTGAGATATAGGGACTAAATGTAGATGCAACTGCCTGACAAAGGCCCCCCTACCCGTACATTGCTCAGGGGGTGGAACATCATGGAAATACAGTGGAACAATGTAAAAACAAGAAACACCCATGCCTCAGATGTAGCACCATGTTATAAATATCTCGCAGTAATAATTACAAGCGACTTGAGATGGATCGAACACATATCATATATTGAAAAAGAAAAGACAATGAAATAAACTTGGTTACCCGAGAAGAACACTGGCAAAGTCAACACGCGACATAAAACTTGTTAGCATATAAAATGTATATTAGGCAGATACTGGAATACGCCGCCTCTGTTTGGGACCCCTACACGCAAACGAACATCACCAAACTTGAAAAGGTGCAGCGCAAATCTGCAAGATTAATCTATAACACATATAGCTGGCACGCATCCCCAACGCAGCTCCTACTTGACGCCCAATTGCAAAGCCTGGCCTGAAGGCGTTACCAGGAACGGATGAAACTTTTTTTATTTGCTTTTTCATGACCATCTAGGTATTAATAGAGCACATTACACCGACACTGCTAACCGGCACAAAACACGTCATTTTCTTTTCGCCCTAGAAAGGGTAAGGAATATTCCTGCAAGACTAACATTTTTAAAGAGTCGTTCTTCCCAAGATCAGCTAGGCAGTGAAATGCCTTATCTACTGATACCGTACAGTGCACAAATGTTTCGTTGTGCTCTCGCGCGCTGTCATGAAATTCTCTCTCCGTATTGTTACTTGCTTTTCGTTTTGTTTTTTAAGTGGAGTTTAGACCATGACATCAAGTTGCATTGTCTTTATTCTCTTGTCTTGTAATGTTTGTTTTTTCTTTTTTTATATGTTCTATTTTTTCTTAGAAACTTGGTAGTATATGCTGATCTGTCCTCACAGAGATTTCATTATAGTGATGTGTTTGTTAAGGTCCCATGTATGAAATGCTGTAATGTCACGTTTGCTTTGTACGCCTACCCCTACTGCCAGCCTGGCACTCAGGCTGGCAGTATTCGTCTAAATAAATAAAATTAAAGCAAAACAGATGACGATTATTGTTGTGTGGCAAACGTACACCCCAATGGGTGTACACTTGTTTAAAAGCGTAGGAGTCGAAAGAAGCGAACGGCTCTCTTTTTCTCCTTCGACCGTTTCCGTGGCAGGTCGGTGCGGTCTGAGTGTTAGAAAGACTCGGTCCACACACATTTTACAGAAGCGTCACATAATATGTTGTGTCCTGGTGAAATGAAATGATTGCGTCCTTCACCGCAAGTCGCTGTTTTTTTTTTTTTTTTCAAAGCAATTTTCGCGGCAGCTGACTCTGAATTGAAAAAAAGGCGAACGTTGTCCCCATGGCGGTCGTGCCGTTCTTGCATTGACGCCGGTCGACGAAGCATTCCGAGCGCGGGCCGAGCACAACGGCCAGCGCCGGGTTCGTGGGCGTCAGCGCCAGCCATTCGAGTAGCGCGAGGTGCACGTCGGGCGGTGACATTTAAATGCCTTAACATTTAACAGTGCTTCTTGTTAAGCACTGTGTCTATCAATTTAGCATCCATCTGGGTAACAATATTTTCGCAACGAACACAACTTACCGGGCACTTTAGAAAGGGTGGCGAATACTATATATAGCATAGGATTCTAGCGGTCGTTATATCGACCGTCACGCTTTGTACGATTCGGCTGCCACCTGACGATCCTACATATCTGGTACAGCTTTGTAGCATGCATCGTAAATACAGCATTCTTTAATTAAGCGACAAAGAAATGCTCGATTTGCAGCAATCCGCTTCTTTAAGCGAAGCTACGTAGCTGAGCCGCTGCCGCCGGACAGGCGCGTTGGACCAAATCTGGCAATAGCACAGTGTTGCCTACGTGCGTTCCGACGGTTACGGTACTTTCCAGGTTGCGGTGACCTCACGCCGAACCGAAGACCCTTCAGGCAGAACTGGTTTGGGTATCGGCTCCCTTTATGAACCAAAGACCCTTTAGGCCGAACTAGAGTTACTGGACATTTTCACGTACGTAAAGGCTTTGCGTACGTAGAGCTCTTACGTGTGAGCAGTGCGCCTCCGCAGAACGCAAAGGGTCTGCGTGAGTCTCACGGACGTACGTGAGACTCAAAAGCTTGCGTGCGTTCCTTGCGCACGTAGGAAACTCCGCGCAGCAGTCTCGCGAGATCTCGAACAAGCGAGAGCATCATTGCAAGATGGCAGCCAAACACTACGACAAGGTTGTTCCGAGCCTTCGTTTCTCGAAAAACGAGTCGGATTTGTTGTGAGACGTAAGGGAGCCTTTCGAGGACTTCTAGGCGTTGCGAAGCTCCGACCGGCACAAGAACACACTTTTACGTGTTTTGCGCGCCAATACAACTGGACTGGCTTGGCTTTGATCTGTCTTGAATATCATTGGCTACAGGGTGTTTACACGTGGCGATAGATGGCGGCACTTAGTCGCTTTTAGCGTTCGTCGCGTACGTGTAGCTAAGAGCGTTTCAGGTGCAGTGCACGTATAGCACGTAGAGCTGTCCCGTTTGCGTGCGTGAAGTCTCTGCGTACGTGTAACTAAAGCTGTCTACTGTATGGACTCCCTTTAGGAAGCCTCCCTAAAGGTATCCTGTATAGTAACCCTAGGCCGTACTGTGTCCCAGTGCCCTTTAGCTGCCTCGGGGTGAGGCAATAAATTAGATGACGCATACCCAAGTCTGGCGCACTTAAAAAAAAAAAAAAAAGACGCAGAATCGCGGTCAAAAAAGAATGGGACCGTTGTTACGTTCGACCTGCGGGGAGGTTGGCGATCTTCGGGGAAGCGACAGTCCCCAACCGAACGGCGCCACCATGTCTACTGCGGCGACTCGCTTTGAAAGGACGACGCTACGACAGTCCACAGCCCGTCAGCGCCACCATGTCTAGGCGCGGTCGGCGGACCAAGTATTGTTAGTGTGTTCGCCGTCACCATCACGGTTTGTTTGGGGCAGGGGAGGTCTTGGAAGATATTTTGCGGTGCCCTCTCACGGGTCTTAGAAGTCGTCAGTCAATGGACTGACGCGGCGGCCACTGTCTGCGGGGTCAACTCTGGGATAAAGAGGCGCCTGCTCGGGCAGGACCAGTATCCGCGAGAACCCACTCACCTCGGTGTGGTCAGTGAAATCTGTGCAGAAGTGAGTGTGTAAACCCTCCCTCTCAAAGGCGGGTCGGCGACGATGCTTTGGACGCTCCCATCGGTCGAAAGTTGAACGGCCGTTTTCCCTCACCTAGGAATCTAGGGAGGACAGAGTGTACTTAAGCAGCCGTCGTCGGCTGTTCAGTGTGCATCCTCTTTCAGTCATGCTAGACTGATGAACTGTAACGTTCTCATGCAGGTACTGTCAATAAATCCCATATTCTTCGTTCTCGATGAGAACAAGTCTCCCTTCAACAACGTCCTCAGCGTGGATGAGTTGGTCGACGGCATGGGCCAGCTACCATCTATTTCATGCCCGACCCCCACAGCTACAGAAACGCCTCCGGCCCAAAGATAAGATTATTAAGCCTCAAGAGAAGGAGCGACGGGAGCGCTAGATCCGGGTCGTGCGACGGGCGAGGTAAACAGAGACGCTCTTGGAACCAGGCGCACGAGAGATCTGTGCAAGACTCAGACTTCTTGGCAAATACAGCCAGGGCCGCGGCCGTATTTACACCATCCAGCCTTACATGCGCAGCTCGCTCCCACAATGTGAAGAAAACTGGGTAATAAAAACGAAAGAATGACAGGGAGAGAGAAAGAAATAACGATCATTTTGCTTGCCTGAAGCCGCACGTCTTAGCCGTGTTGGATCTTGCCGTTGAGTGCGGGAGTTGGCCGACGTTGAGGAGGATTTTGAGATGAAAACTGGAGGTTTAGTTACATTATTTACACTAAAAACATGAAGTAATTAACAGTCATTGATTGCCGGCAGCAGATCGGACGCTGCGGCCCGTGGCAAGAAGCCCGAAAGAGATTAATGAAGGATTGAATGCTTTTTCTCTGCTCCCGGTCTCTGGCTTTTAAGCCCTTCGGTGTCTCGAGGTCACGTCCTGTTCGGCGAATCGTCGAGCCCGCTCAGGTGTCGTCATTTTCGGCCAATGGTAGGTGCCCGTGCGAGTGCAGTCACATTCGGCTCAGGGGGTCGCTCCATGGGCTTCACTGTCCGAGGGATGACTTGCCTACAGTACTGCTCTTCTGGTCTGCAACTGTCGTCACAATAGGCGGATGGGGGGGGGGGGTTGCTCCGAGGGCTTCACGGTGAATTACAACCGCTGTTCCCTCCGGGTTTGCAAGCGACGTCACAATAGGCGGATGGGAGTTCCGAGGGCTTGACGGTGACTTACAGCCGTCGTTCCCTGCGGGTTTGCAAGCGCTCAGCGGGGGGAGGCGGGTTCTTCTCAAGCGACCTTTCAGATCCGCAAAGCAGCTTTGCTCGGGAGCCAGGTTACCTGGAATCGTGCCAGGCTCCCACTACACTTTCGGGAAGAGTCAAGAAGTGGGACAATAGCTCCACATGCGGCGCACGGGGTGGGGTGGGGGTGGGGGGCACTTGTCTGGACGTGCTGCGCCTCGGGAACGTGGTAGATGCGCTTCTGCGCACCTTAATTAAGTGCGACGGCGATTCGATGTGGTCTGGTGAACTCGAAAGATGCCAGGAAAAGGGCTCGTATCTAACAGCCGAGGCTTTTCATTTGTGCGACACATCTGCCAACAACGTTGGAGGGGTAATTTCTTGTCTAAACATGATTGCTGGCGTAAAGATCGCGGCCGCGGAGCAAGATGTTTCTTTTCTTGAAATACTGTTTCATGTTTTCAATTCTGCGAAGGTCGCAAAATAAAATGCGCTGCTGGTTTCGGACAGAAGCGGAAAGAGCGCCTGCAACAAGTGAAGACGTGTGACGCGCGCGGCCGCCACAGGCGGCGCTGGTTGTTCTAGCGCAGCAGCGCCACCATACCAGCTCTCGAGCCCTATAATCGGTGCTTTGTTGGCGCATGCAGATACAATCGGCCAGCGGGGGAAGCGACCTTCCAGCCCGTCTTGCCCTTAAGCGACGAATCGCTTCGTGAGGCGCACAATACGTCGGATCGGGCAGACCAGCGGCGACACCAAATCGAGAAACGTTCGACGACTACGGGGTTGCTGGATGGCACTTCCTCGGTCTCAGCGTCGTAGTCTGCGAGCAACTCCCTTGAAAGTGCGTTATACGCAGCTTCGTGGCAGTCGCTGTTGGGCCGTACCAGGAGCCAAGACGCGCAAATGGAGTCAAGCGTGACACCCGTGTCTGCGAGCATCCCTTTCTTTCTCTGGGACAGTGAGCCGTGTGCGCCCGCCGGTATTTCTCCGATGGCGTTCCGTGAAAGTGCCGGAGTGATTCTGCGCGCTCTCGCCCTCAAGGCCACTACGAGCGCTCCGAATGGAAGACTGTATGACTGCGACTTCCCCTACCCTAGGGATCTAGGGAGGACAGAGGGGTAAAGAAGCAGACACCTTTAGTGTGCTCGCCAGAAAGATGTCTGCTCTGACCTCTAAAGCATGCTACAAGCCCGACTATACTGCGCTCCGTGTTCCGGCCAGTACCACTTGTTCTATGTAAATAAGTTTGTCTTTCCAATGTAAATAAACTCTGTTCCGTTCCTCACCCTCTCGACCGGGTAATCTTCACGGAGGAAGCAACCCTCGTCAAGTATGCTCGGAGGACAGCGTGGGCACGCTTAGCCTCCGAGCGACGCCCCGGAAGCGTAGGCTAGAGAGCGATCCACCGTGGGACGCCAGACTCCGAGGCTACGACTCCCGGCTCCTGCAATGCTTCGCTAACAAGTATTTTAGGCTTCAGTAATTTATCAAAGGCTTCAGGGTGGAGAATAACGACCAGTCATACAGAGTACGAGGAAGGCTTACTCAGGTTGCGGCATACTTATTTTTTTCTGCAGAGCGGTGGGAATCGTCAGGGGCGGGCAGATATTGTTGCAGGCAAAATTATGTGCGCCACATGTCCCCACTTACGATGCAGGTTGCCACGAGGATGAAGGCTAAATTTATTGGCTTTGTTTCAGCGACGGAAAGTGCAAGCAGGGAAACGCTCGCAGGCACGATGTCGCGGAAACGTGCACACGCGCGTGTGTCCCGAGTGCAGGTCACACTCCTCATTGCAGCACCTGGTGTTCAAGACGCACAATTCGTGACTGGAGTTCAGTCAAGTTCATAAAAAGCACAATCTTTCTAATTCTGGCCGAACACAGCGCCACACGCGCAGATGCATGGCACACGTAGAGAGGACTGTCGTAGTGATCGTATAGTTTCGCTGTTACACGAGCACTACTAGGTCACCAATTTCGTGTTTGAAGCAAGCAAGTTGTGCAGAGCGCTTATTTATCACGTACCACAGAAGTGCCGCCCCATATTATGCACGCGTGTGCCAAGATGTCCAGGGTTAGTGCCGCGCTCCCCGCTCCTTTCAAATAACGGTGCATAATCCTTCCAAACGTGGCTGTAGTACCGCTAAGTGGTGGCCATCGGAGTACGCGGAGAGAAGCGGCGACAGGTGAGCGAAAAGCCATCTTTCCTTTTCGAAGAAGTTTGGCGGCCACGTCGCCACTAAGCTTCTCGATGACCACCGATTGGGCGACCATGGTTCGAAGTACAGGGGACCAGCCACGGAAACTGTAACTGCCTCGTTCAAGCCAGAGATTTGGCTAAGGAAATATATTGCGGGCGACGTTTTGTTTATTAGCACTATTTTCTGCACATTGCAATACTGCTACGGCAATGCCAGAGCGCTCTCGCAGTATATACTCGAATACGAGTAGCGCATGCGTTATTGTGGGTATGCGCACGGAGGCACGCTGTGCGTGTCCACCTTTCGTAACATGGCGGAACACGACAAGTGGGCGCCGTGACAGAGCATCGGAGAATTTCTCTGCTGAATCCAAGCGACAATATTTGAGGAATGTTCCCCGCTTTGGAAGGCTGTCATCACTCTTGCGACGATACATAATAAATATAATACTACACTTGTTACCGCGATTATAAAATATTTGTAATATAAACTAATGAATGCAAGTAAACTTAAAACATTTTCGCCGTGAGAGGGGAGAGTTAACGGGAAGGAGCGGCTGACTTCTCGTTCGTTCCACATAAATCAATTGTCCCATAATACCACCACCTATCCCAGATAAAAGATATACGTATACGCAACCTGTGTGGAACCAGATTAAGAGCGTATACATATTAAAGAAAATGCCCGGCTTGACCCGAGCCCGCCGCCTAAAACCAGGGCCCGTCACGAAGCCGCGCGCTTCAGGCCCGTCCAGTAAGGCACCCGACCATTAGGTCCGTGTTTGTTGCACGCAAATGCTCGACGCCTCGATCGCAGGGCGACAAAGGCTTTTCCGACCGTATTAGAAGAAACAGCCTATATGTATGAACAATCGACCTAATCTTACTACAGTACACCATGTTTGTCGAAAGTCATTTTGCTGGCGGCTCGGCATTTGACCATTTAACTAATATCTAAGATATACTGTTAACATCCGCAAATTCAGGGGACGGATCCGGGAAATTCAAGGTGTGACCTTTCGTTATCGCGTCTTGCTTCAGCTGACGGCAAGAATTCCTAGCTATCCCTCGACTCTAAAATGTCGATCCGGAAGCCCCCCGTCACGCGCTACGAGGACGCGCAGTCGGCAGGTCCGCTTCCCTGAACAAGCGGCGATCTAAAATTGGCGACGGCGGCGAAGAAGGGGCAGGGACCGGCGCGAACACGACAGGCTGCCTAATTTTACGCGCGCCGCCTGTCTTGTATAAGCGGCAATCTCTGGCGCCGCTTCGCAGTTGGGCGGCATCGACGGGGGCAAACACGTAGTGCGCGGCATTATTGCACGGCTTGTACAATTCCTGCAGACATGGCCGACATAATGACGACGGGGAAATAATGCGGTAAATGGGGGGCGACAACACATACAGTCATTCCGCAATACTCCGAGCGAAGCGCGCGGAAAACAGCGGGATGACAGTCGACCAAGCAGCGGCGACGTGGGTAACCTGGGCGAGGCTAGCGAAGGGCAAGATCAGCGCTGCTCTCGCGCACAAATTCGGGTGCAGAAGTCTCGCCTCGCGCGAGCCAACTTGACGAGCAGCAGCACCCCAAGGCGGCAGCTGGGTCTCACAGCTGCGGCTAATGGCGGCAACACACGGGCGGCAACATCGCGCCGTCAAGGTCGCGTTGCGCAACGCGTCGAATGCTCACAGCTAGTGACCTCGACGGGCCCGCTTTCACAAGTCACTCCCGCCCCGCTGGCTTGGCGCGTCACCAGGGGGCGGTGCGGGACCGTGGCACATTAAAGAAAATGTTACTGGAGGCCGAAGAGGCAGACGACACCTGGCCATGCAACGAAAGCTACGGCCGTCAAGCCAGCCATAGCAGCGAGGAAAACGCGTGAGGCTTCAGGCTCTTCAAATCGGTGCAGATATTTACTTCCGTATGTTACAAACAAGTGTAAGCCGGATGGCTGCTGCAGTACAACGAGACGGTCAATTCAAAGCAAAAGCACGGGCAGATGTGCGATTTGCGCTCCACCGTAGTATATGGTCTACCTAACAGTCGATCGTAGGCAGAAGGCTGGCAACACAGTCGGTTAGGTTAAGGAGACTGCAGAAAAGGGTATCGGAAAGCAGAGAAAAGCACTCAAGTGGGAAAGGCTATGTTGAAGCTTACGGACCCCTTGTATGCGGAGCTGCTGGGAGCGCGACTAATGTTGTGGAACGCGCGATGAACGTTGCCTGCCCGCGAACAATGACAAATCCTGGAGCGCGAAGGAAATGGACCAAGGGCATTAAACACTGACAAGTAGGTTCAGCTGCGATAGCAATTACCAATACGCAAGATAAACCAATAATTACCGTGAAAAGAGGCTTGACAAGGGACGAAAAAACGACAGACGTCTAATGATATCAGTGACGGCGTCAGCCAGGGCATAAATGTTTTGTCGGTAAAGACGGGCTACATTCTAAAGTAGCGAAAGACTAAACTTGACAGGTTTCGATAACTTGTGCTCCCCCCAACGGCCTAAATACGGAAAACTTCTTTGTAATCCGTGACGTCACACTGACGTTCCAGCGCAAAATAAAAAATGGAGTTCGCCCTTTACTTTCCCTTTTATAAACCTTTACTGCGAAATTCACGCAAATAAAATTTCGAAGGAATGTTGTGATAATCAGTCCAAAGTGATTTAACATTTCTCCCTATAACGGTAATATCGGCTTTGTATAGGATGACAATGCAAGTAATCAAGTTCCATCCGCAATTGTAGGAGAAGGAGGGCGGGGAATCGCACAACAGATGTAGACAAGGTATCCGACTACGATGTAATACCCGAAGAAGCGACCCCTGGAGATGGCATTCCTCGGAGAACGCGAATGACGTGAACGATGGTAGAGTGTATAGGCGCGACTGGACGAGGACGAAGAAAGAAACAGATACACAGACACAGCGCTGTGTATCTGTTTCTTTCTTCGTCCTCGTCCAGTCGCGCCTATACACTCTACCATGGATTCTAACCAACTAGCCCGCCAGCGTGTTTTAACCAAGACGTGAACGAGTCCGTGGCTTCGAACGTAAAGGTTACCGAGACGTGCGCGCGTGCAATTAAAGAGATTCATGAAAAAAAAATTGCGGGAAATGCAAGCATAAAAAGAGGACTAGGAAACCGACTGATACACCACCGGTGTAGGGGTGGGGCTGCCCAAAGTCATTTTGGAGCAATTTTCGGAGCAAGTAAAATTGCGTTATAGAGTAGTTTGGAGCAGACGAAATTGCATTTGGGGGGAAGCTTGGAGCAGACTAAATTTCATTTTTGAGCAATTTGGAGCAGATAAAAGTTTATTTTGAAGCGGTTTGGAGCAGGCCAATCTAAATTCTTTCGTGGAAAATGGAATATGGCAGCTGTTACGGTTCACTGTGTGCGGCGATGAATGGTACGAATGCTGTTAGGAATGGCCTGCGAGGTGGCAACATGCAAGTTTTCTCAGCCAGCTGCAGTTGCGAGCGTTGTGAGCTTCCCCGAAGAGAACCATGAAAGCCTACCACAATTGTAGCGGTGACTCATTTCGTAGGGACCTCGAGGTGCCGCTTCAACACCCCCTCGGCGCCGTTGCGACTAAACGCGATCGACGGACCAACTATTGTTACTGAACCCGCCACCGCCGACCTCGTCTGCTGTGAGCAAGGGAGTTGGAATGCGTTGGAATAAACCCTAACCGCCTAGTTCCTCCCAAGTTCCTCTCTACGACCTTCAACCCTTACAAATGGTGGCAGCGGCGAGATCGTCCTCAAAGCTCTAACAATGCCAAGCGCCTGCGACTCGACGTGCTAAATCGTCGCGCTCTACAACACGAAAGGAGATTTGTCCGTCGGGTGTGGGCGACGGGATTACGCGGGGAATGTGTACTTCCCTCTGTTCTACGTTCAACATTTCTACGCCAGGGAGTTCGTTTCTGTCCCAATTCCTCCTGTGTGGGCTCACCAGTGTGTTGACACGACGCGACCTACGTTTTTCTCCGTATTCCTCTGTGTGGGCTGGCCAGTGTGTCGAAAAGGCCCTTTCTACTAGGGAACAAGAGAGAATGAGGCTGCCGGGATGGTGTAGGAAGGCCAGCGAGATCTTCTCTGCCCGTGCGTGCACGCACGCTGAACGTTCTTGTACTTTTTTGTCTTGGAGCGCACCGCTCACCCGCAACTACGTCTTCTGTTATTTGTTTTTACATCGTCTCGTCTTCCCTGCCGGACCCTCTCCGATGGTCAATCTGGTTCGAGCTCCAAGCAGCCGCTGTCCAAAAGTCACCGAAACCCCGGCCCTGGACCAACCGGTGGCAGCCGTAACAGAGCGCATTTCGAAACCACGAAAAAAACACAGAATAAACCAACACGAGCGCTCAACTGCAACTGTCTTAGGCAACGTCTTCAGCAGAATTTTAAAGCAGATAACACTGACACAGAAACCGTCTAGTGCATGCAAATTTTGGTTATAGTGCTTGTCGACGTTTAATTACTGGTAGCAATCACAAAAAAATGCATTCTGCGACAGTGTGAGTCCGAAATTTCCAAAAGTTGGCAAAGACATTCCTTATATCTTCTTTATTGTTTCGGCACTGTGGGCGAGGTGCCCGGAGATGCACTTCACCAACACGCCGTACCAGATGTATGAACTACTTTGGTTTATTAAAAGCCATGTCTATGCCAACCAGGGCAATTGCAAAGCCCTATAATGATTAACTTTCTGGTATAACGTAAAACTCTTCCAATCTTTTTATTCCAAGTCCCCCACTAGCGCTTCGTGATAGGTCAGAATGGCTCAGGCCTCGCCCATGTGGCCGTTAAACACTAGATTGCAACAGTTTCACGTTACACCAGCTCTGGGAACGCCCGCCCGGTGAACCCGCTGCAGGGCGCGCCTCCTCTGGCTCATTCGTACAGTCCGCTCGCAGTTGCCCACTTTTCGTTGTTTTGTGCCTCAGCTAGGGTGGTTCCACTGGACTGTGTTCAGTTCAGTTTCAGTTTATTCGTCATTCAAAAAACAATAAGTAAACAGCAAATAGTATGCAGACGAGGGTCCCAAAGTCAATGACTGCAACGGGACCCCCTCGGTTCTAAAAAGAGAAAAAAAAAAATGTGTACAAAACGTGGGTTATAGCAGCAAATATTAAAAAAAGTACAAGGAAAACAAATGAATGCGCGTAATGCAATACATTAGTAAGAGAAAACAAACAAAAAAGTACATATATCAAAAAGCATAATTATACAGAGAACATGTTATCGTTTCAAGTTTATTCATCAACGATGTCAGATTTACAAGAATTGTATGCAAAATGAGTACTACACAGGGAGTCCCAAAGTTACAAACTGTCAGGGGGACTCCCATACATGAGAAAATAATTTAAAAAAGACAATACAGATCAAGCATTGGTTACGGTGGCATTACAGACTAAATAAGAAACAGCGCGAAAAAAGAAGAATTCAAAACTGTTTAGTAAGACAAAAAATTGCGAGGAAGACTTCTGTAGTGAACAAGCAATGCAAATGTACAATACAATAAAAAATGAGTAATATAACATGTAGTATAATAGCTAAGTCAATTATGATTACATTCACAAAAGTCAGTGGTTAGGTTCATGTCCTATAACATGTTAACAGTTTCATGTCCTATAACATGGCGCGTTGAGACGCGCCATGTTATAGGACATGAAACTATTTACAATAAGAAATAAAGCATCTTAACTCATGTTTGAATACATTCAAGGATGACGTTAGTTTAATAGGGTAGGTCATTCCATATTTTTTAAAGCTGAAAACGAGGCTGCCTTTTTTTCCCATAGTTTGCGTTACAGTTCGGTAATAAAAAGTTGTAATTATGCGCAAGCCTGGTGTAGTTGGTATTAGTGAGTAATTTGTAGTCCACAAATTCGTAAGGAAGCTGTTTGTTAAGTAACTTAAAAAAGAAAACACTTAGATGATACTTAAACAAGCCAGATACAGGTAGTATAAAGTTTGCCTGGAGTAGCGGTAGAGCATTTGAATAAAAGGAACTGTTGGTGATTATGCGAATAGCCTGGTTCTGTATGTGTTGAATAGACGAGATGTGGCAGTTATACGTATTTCCTAAGGAAGCAATACCATAGGTGATATGACTGTGAATGAACGCAAAGTATAAAGATAATAATGCGTGTTCTGAAAAGAATGCACGTGATTTTGTGAGAGCTCTTACGCCGAAAGCTGTTTTCTGTTTAACAAACTCAATATGATTAAGTAAATTTCAAGTGAGAATCTAATTTTATGCCAAGGAACAAAACACAGCCCGCTGCAGGAATAAGGTGACTGTCGAGAGTAACTCGGGGGAAAAACAGCACGATCTTCTGCTTTGTTTTAAATAACATGAACTGAGTTTTGAGGGTGTTTAAAATTAAATGATTTAAATGACACCATTCAACAACTTTTGCTAGTTCATTGTTCAGTTTAAGGAGTAAGGTTGCTAAAGAGTTATCAGACATGGAAATGGTGGTATCATCAGCATATTGCCGCGAATCTGTGCAGTGCTTGCTCACTCTTCAAGTCTGCCGCCACGCGACGCAACGCAAGACGCGCTGCCGCCATGCGACGCAAGACGCGCTTTAAATTGAGCGCAGACGACAGCGGCGGGCATTCTGTTCGACGACCGCCGAGCAAGCTGGTCGCCTCGCCGCCGCCGGGTAATTCAGGGCATTGTGGGCGCAAGTCAGCCCAATAATCAGTCTTCTTTCGACGAACTTTTGTCCGTCCTCATCGTCCCTGCGACTGCCGTCACCACTACGTGACATCTGGTGGAGGTGCGGGGTAGCCTTCCATGTTCCGGACGTGTCCTTCAAGTCGTGAAGCCAGCCCTCAGCGCTTCGCACCCGAGGACGAGCCAGCAGTTCAGCGAGCCAGCCGACGTCTCCAGGGAGCGGATCCTGAGTTCGGGACCTTGCCGGACCGCACCAGAAAGCGAATAGACGCCGCTACGAGTACCGCAACCTCGCCGAAGATGTCGACACCGATCATACTGCAGCAGCCGCGGGGGCCGCCAACCTTCAATGGATCCCTAGGCGAAGACCCCGAAGAATGGTTGGACCAATTTGAGCGCGTGGCAACGTTCAACAAGTGGGATGATGCGGCAAAAATTGGACAGGTATTTTTCTCATTTGAGGGCTCCGCACGCACGTGGTACGAAAACCACGAGTCGTCCCTAACGACGTGGGAGCTATTCAAGAGGGAACTATTGAAGGTGTTCAGCAGCGTCATGAGGAAAGAAAGAGCCGAACGACTCCTCGAGTCCAGGATCCAGCTGCCAAATGAGCCTGTCCGTGGTTACGTCGAAGAAATGAAGCGCCTATTTCGCCGCGCCGACCCCGAGATGACCGAGGAAAAGAAAGTTCAGTTTTTTAATGCGCGGCGTAAAAGAACAACTCTTTGGCAGCCTCGTCCGCCAGCCGCCAAAAACAGTAGAGGAATTCATGCAAGAAGCCGGCACGATTGAGAAGACCCTCGACGTCCGGGCTCGGCAGTACAACCGCCCTTCCTCTGTTTGTGCAATCCGTCTGGACACGACGACCACCACCAGCGACAACTTGCGGGAAGTGATCCGCGAAATTGTTCGTGAGGAGCTACGCCGATTACTGCCATCTTCCGCACAGCCGCAAGCAGCAACTCTCATGGATGTGGTACGGGAAGAAGTGCAACAGGCACTTGGCACCCCGACGGCCACAGAACCCCAGGCCATGACGTACGCCGCTGTAGTACGCACTCCTCAGCCCCAACGACAACCACTACATCCTGTCCGACATGAACAACTTGTTCCCGGACAACGCCTCCCTGCCCCCGCCCGCCCAGCCTACGAGCAACGCTCAAGCCCCAGGAAATGCGACGCCTGGAGGACTTCCGACAACCGGCCGTTGTGCTTCCATTGCGGTGAGGCCGGCCATATTCTTCGTCACTGCCCGTACCGACGTATCGGTCTTCGAGGATTCGCCGTTGACGTCCCACGACCACGCTTCGGCCAACGTCCGCAGGAAATCGACGAGTACCTGCGTCGAGAGGAGTACACGCCGAACCGCCTTTCGCGCTCACCATCGCCGTCAACGTCGCGCTTTGCGTCGCCACGCCGCAGCTACGCAGCCGCGGTACGGGGAAGGTCTCCGAGCCCCCGTAGGGGAAACTAAAGACGGCAACCTCTGGAGGTGAGGTTGCTCACGAACGAAACGCCGAAGATCCTCCACCGACAACGCTCCATGAAGACGCTACACCCGCTACGAAGCATGAAGAAGCCCCACTCGCTGCACCGACGCCGCAGAATATGACAACCCCGACCACGACGCGAACTGCCTTCGAAACGACGCCGCCACCCAGAAACGCTTCGACGATACGCCCCACCCGCGACTCGAATACGCGACGAAGCCGTAACCCGACGCCGAGGGCGACGTGCAATGCAAGAGCCAAGACATCCGACTTAGAAGTGGCTATCGACGGTCGGAAAGTCACTGCTCTAGTTGACACAGGAGCCGATTACTCAGTAATGAATGGAACATTCGCTGCGCAGCTGAGGAAAGTCACGACCGCTTGGGATGGCCCACAAATTCGCACCGCAGGTGGCCACCTCATTACGCCATCAGGACGATGCACAGAGCGAGTGACTGTCAAAGGACACACCTATCCTGCGACCTTTGTAGTGCTACCGCAATGCTCCCGCGAAGTGATCTTGGGCTTGGATTTCCTTAGTGAGCATCAGGCGATCATCGACCTGCGATCCAAGCTGATTGCGCTTTCGACGAACGAGGCCATCCCTTCGATGAGAACTCTGGGAAATCACTTTGCCCTGAGCATCCTGAAAGAAGAAGTGAGCGTCCCACCCCGGTCAAGCGTTATCGTGACCGTAGGTGCCATGAAAGCCATTAACTCTGAATGGCATCGTCGAGGGGAACACGCAGTTGCTTCTAGACCGAGGAATCGGTATCGCAAGAGGCATCGCACATTTCCGCAACGGCCAGACCGAAGTACTGTTGACTAACTTCAGCGAAGAATACCGGCACATTAACAAAGGAACGGCGATTGCTTTCTTCGATGAAATATCCGACGTACGGGATTCCTTCGCCCTCTCCGACCCATCCGCAGAAGATTCTTCTGACCATGAGAACTCACCCACTTTCGACATCAACCCAGCCCTGCTCCGGAACAGAAAGACCAGATCCGCAATCTGCTTCGAAGTTACAGCCAGTGTTTTTCGTCATCGCCGAAGGTCCGACAAACGCCAATTGCCAAGCATCGCATCATAAACGACCAGCACGCCCGACCTCTCCGTCAAAGCCCCTACCGTGTGTCACCGCGAGAACGACAAGCCATCCGGAACCAAATGGAAGAAATGCCTCGCGACGACGTCATCCAGTCATCAAACAGCCCATGGGCTGCACCGGTTGTTCTAGTGATAAAGGAAGACGGCGCACTTAGATTCTGCGTTGATTACCGCCGCTTAAACAACTTAAAGAAGGACGTCTACCTCCTCCCCCGCATCGACGACACACTGGACCGGCTCTGCAACGCCAAGTATTTCTCATCGATGGACCTGAAGAGCGGCTACTGGCAGAATGAGGTCGACGAAAGAGATCGCGAGAAGACAGCATTCATCACTCCTGATGGGCTCTTTGAGTTCAAGGTGATGCCATTTGGTCTCTGTTCCGCACCAGCGACGTTTCAGCGGGTGATGGATACAGTGCTAGCAGGCCTAAAGTGGCAAATTTGTCTGGTATATTTAGATGACGTCGTTGTCTTCGCCTCGAACTTTCAAGAACACCTCAAAAGACTTCGGACAGTGCTCGATGCCATCAAGTAGTCTGGCCTAACCTTGAAAGCCGAGAAGTGCCACTTCGCTTATGCAGAGCTGCTGTTTCTAGGCCACATCGTTAGCAGGGAGGGAGTACGCCCAGACCCGCAGAAAACAGCCGCTATTGAACAGTTCCCACCGCCGGCCGATAAGCTGTGTGCAGATTCCTCGGACTGTGCGCATATTACCGACGATTTGTGAAAAACTTTTCGCGCATCGCCGAGCCCCTGACCCAACTAAAGAAGGCAAACGTGCCATTTAAATGGGAAGCGCCGCAAGCAGAAGCCTTCAAAGAACTCCAGCGCCGTTTACAGTCTTCACCGATCCTCGCGCATTTTGATGAAAACGCTGATACTGAGGTGCATACCGACGCAAGCAGTGTGGGCCTAGGCGCCGTCCTCGTTCAAAAAAGCGACGGGCTGCAGAACGTCATCGCATACGCTAGCCGCTCCCCTTCCAAGGCCGAGGCTAACTATTCGACGACTGAGAGGCAGTGCCTTGCCATCATCTGGGCTACGTCGAAATTACGCCCCTACCTGTACGGACGACCGTTCAAGGTGGTCAGCGATCACCACGCGCTGTGCTGGCTTGCCAATTTGAAGGACCCCTCTGGCCGCCTCGCTCGATGGAGTCTTCGCCTCCAGGAGTTTGACGTCACCGTGGTTTACAAGTTCGGACTCAAACACTCTGACGCCGATTGCCTCTCACGAGCCCCTGTAGATGCGCCGCGACCGGACGACGATGAGGACGCCTTCCTGGGACCCATCAGCTCCAGCTCTTTTGCCCAGCAGCAACGCTCGGACCCTGACCTAAAATGCCTCATAGAGTACTTGCAAGGCAACGTTTCTTCGCCTCCTGCCTCATTCAAGCGAGGACTTTTTTCCTTCTGTGTACAGAATGATGTCCTCATGAAGAAGAACTTCGCAGCGAACAAAACAGCCTACCTCCTTGCTGTACCTGCTTGTCTCCGCGAAGAAGTTCTACAGGCTTCCCACGACGAGCCGACAGCGGGACATCTCGGGTTTACTCGCACTCTCCGCCGCATTAAAGAAAAGTATTACTGGCCCCGCCTTTCTGCCGATGTCGCACATTATGTGAAAACCTGCCCAGATTGTCAGCGACGAAAGACACCTCCCACCCGACCAGCAGGATTCCTGAACCCCACTGAACCCCCCGCAAGACCCTTTCAGCAGATCGGCATGGACTTGCTTGGCCCTTTCCCAAAGTCGTCTGGAAATAAGTGGGTCATCGTAGCGACCGACTACCTGACTCACTACGCCGAGGCAAAAGCCCTACCGAACGGAACAGCAGCAGAAGTCGCCAAATTTTTCGTGGAATGCATTCTTCTGCGACACGGCGCCCCCGATGTACTCCTCACGGACAGAGGAACAGCATCCACGGCGGAACTAACGCAAGCCATCCTGCGTTACAGCCAAACCACCCACCGGAGGACAACTGCATACCATCCGCAGACCAACGGACTGACCGAGCGCCTGAACAAAACCGTCGCCGATATGCTCGCCATGTATGTCGATGCCGAACACAAGACCTGGGACGTCATCCTGCCATTCGTCGTCTTCGCCTACAACGCCGCAGTGCAGGAGACCACCCAGATGACGCCTTTTAGGCTCGTCCACGGAAGGGAGGCCACGACCACGCTAGACGCCATGCTACCCAATGTTATAGAAGAAGAGAACGTCGATGTCGCCGCCTACCTTCAACGCGCAGAAGAAGCTCGAAGGCTTGCCCGACTACGAATCAAAGACCAGCAGCGAACCGACACCAGACGCTACAACCTACGAAGACGCAACGCGGAATACAAGCCAGGAGACCAAGTCTGGGTTTGGACGCCCATTCGGCGCCGTGGATTGAGTGGAAAGCTTTTGCGCCGCTATTTCGGCCCATACAAGGTTCTTCGTCGGCTAGGTGAACTGGATTATGAAGTCATCCCTGACGCCATGACTGCATCCCAGCGACGCCGCGTACGGCCAGAAGTTGTTCATGTCGTCCGCCTGAAGCCCTATTATACAAGCTAAAGGACGCTGCATTTTTACACTCTGTGTTTATTTTCGCACGGTTCGTTTTATTTGTTGCTAGTCGCATTATTTCTTTTCATGCATCGGGTCGACGCCTCTTTGAGTGGGGAGTAATGCCGCGAATCTGTGCAGTGCTTGCTCACTCTTCAAGTCTGCCGCCACGCGACGCAACGCAAGACGCGCTGCCGCCATGCGACGCAAGACGCGCCCAGTTGAGACGCGCCAAGACGCGCTTTAAATTGAGCGCAGACGACAGCGGCGGGCATTCCGTTCGACGACCGCCGAGCAGGCTGGTCGCCTCGCCGCCGCCGGGTAATTCAGGGCATTGTGGGCGCAAGTCAGCCCAATAAACAGCCTTCTTTCGACGAACTTTTGTCCGTCCTCATCGTCCCTGCGACTGCCGTCACCACTACGTGACAATATAAAATGGCATTAGAAAGGTCAAGAACATCGGGTAAGTCGTTAATGTAAATGCAAAACAACAAGGGTCCCAGTATTGAGCCCAGTGGTACCCCTTGATTAACAACTTTCGACTCGGTATAAGCGCCCCCTACACAGACTGTTTGCTCACGGTCATGTAAGTAATCTTTAAGAAAGGTTAAAGCTGGACCTGTTATACCTAAAGATTCTAGTTTGGCGGATAAAATGGTATGATTCACAGTGTCAAATGCTTTAGTAAAATCTAAAAATACTGAGCCAACAAATTTACCACTGTCAATGGAACACCTAATGTAATCGGTTAAGGCAATAAGAGCTAAGCTCGTCGAACTGCCAGGACGGAATCCGAATTGGCAAGATTTCAACAAGTTAAACTTTGTTAGGTAACTGTTTACACGTTTCAGAAATAATTTCTCGATAAGTTTACTAATGGAGGACAAAATAGAGATTGGGCGATAATTAGATACAAGAGATTTATCACCTTTTTTAAAGACAGGAACTACTTTTGCCTTCTTAAGCGAACTTGGACAGGTACCGCATTTAAAAATTAGATTAATTCTGCTTAGTGTTCCCGCAATGCAAGGGGCAACAAGTTTTAAGTGATAGGAAGAGACATTATCTAGACCTGGGCAAGTGTTTTTTAGATTTAGTATAGCAGAACAGACCTCATCAGCTGTGACGGGAAAAAGAAAATGTATGGTTGCAACGGTTACATAGATAGGAAGAGGCTATCGGGCTATTGCTGTACACTTCATGGATGTAATCACTGAATGAGTTAACTATGCAAGACGATGCAGTGCAAGTGTCAAGTTTATAAGTTATTTTATCAATGGCTCTACTAGCCTGGGGTGAACTCAAAACGGCGTTGAAAAGTTGCCATTGTTTCTTAGGATTATTTTTAGCCTTGCAGAATTCTTTCTCATAATAAGCCGTTTTGATTTTTTAGTAGGTTGTTCAACATGGTACTGTATTTTTTATAGCGATGCGCTAGATTCACATTGAACGGCTGTTTTTTAGTCTTCCTGTAAAGATTATCTTTTTTTACGCATGCTGGTTAACAAACCTTTTGTTATCCAGGGATTACGTGGAAATTTAAACTTTTTTTTTTGCATTTGACAGTTGTAGTGCTAGCGCACGCAGCTTTCAAAAATAATGAGCAGAATTTTTCGAGTGCCTCTTCAGGATCACATAGATTACCAATTGATGACCAGTTGGCACTATTTATTGTATTAACAAAGTTATCCCGGTCGAACCTGGATGTGAAGTAACTAGTGTCATAGTAAGGTCTTTCTGTAACAAAGGTAACGAAAATTGGAAGATGATCTGTGATAGACATGTCAATGACACCCGCACTCGGAGATGGTGTGATATTGCTTAAGGCGTGATCAAGAAGAGTATTAGTTCCAGAAGCGGAAAATCTGGTAGGAGAAGTAATTAAAGACTCAAGCCCGAATCCAATAAAAATTTCGCTGTATGATATTACTGAACTATTATCAGTATCCAGTAAATTGGTGTTAATGTCACCAACTATTAAAATCTGTTTATTTTCAGCTGAAACTTTATGAAGAGTTGTGGAACGGTTGTGCAAGAAATCAGGAATAGATGAAGATGGGGAGCGATAAATGCAACCAATGATTAATAATAATAATAATATTTGGGGTTTTACGTGCCAAAACCACTTTCTGATTATGAGGCACGCCGTAGTGGAGGACTCCGGAGATTTTGACCACCTGGGGTTCTTTAACGTTCACCTAAATCTAAGCACACGGGTGTTTTCGCATTTCGCCCCCATCGAAATGCGGCCGCCGTGGCCGGGATTCGATCCCGCGACCTCGTGCTCAGCAGCCCAACGCCAACCAATGATTAGACCACTGCGATTACTAGAAGGCGACAGGTTAGTTTCGATCCACACTGATTCACATTTAGATACGTTTAAACGTAGGTCAAGCCTACGTTCGTACTTGATTTTCGATTATATGAAGATAGCCGAACCGCCATGCCGATCCAAACTGCGGTGACAGTATTCGGAATGGAACGACCGAAAACCATATAAATTACCATTAGAAGAGTCAAGCCAAGTTTCGGAAATGCACAAAAATGAAAAGGAATGACCAAGTGAATCAATAAAGGCAGTAATGCTATCTTGGTTGTTGTATAATCTTCGCGCATTGATGTGTAGTAATGAGTAGTTAGAACCAGCGAGCAACGATTTTGTTTCTACTGTTGAGAGCAATGCCATAGAGGAAATTTCTAGAACAGATCATGAAATGACAAATGCTCCGAATACTCCGTTCCGAAAGCAGCGACGACAAGCCGCGAGTGGCCACTGTTGTAGTCTCAGCGCTGACGCCAGTTGTTGCACCTGGGTCGCAAGCCCCAAGGGTAGCGTTGGCCTGGCGGCCTGGGGCACAACTGGAAGCATCCGAAGGTCCCGGCAAAGCATGAGTCGACTGCTAACAGAACAACTTGTTTATTCTAGCATCGCAAAAGAGCGGGCGGTCACGTCGACCGAAGTGGAGAGACGGGAGAGCACGTTACTCAACAGAAGAAATCGGAGCCTCTCTAGGCGTCCGGGGGCAGCTGCTTTTATACTCTCGCAGTTGAGGGCAAGAAGGAACGCCTCGATAGACGCGCACGTGACGGCGCCGCTCGGGCACGTTGGGACGAGTAGGTGACGCATCCGCCGGGCCGGCGCCGATCAGACCTCCTCGCTTCACAGTTGGGGGAGCTCCTCTCCCCGGCTGCCGCGCTTTGACAAGCGTGGGCACCAACATGCACACACACACACGAAGACACGTGGCATTGGAACATGCCTGGACGCGCTTGGCGGGGAGGCGTAGCGGCGGCGCCGAACGGGCCAAAATGTCCGCCGCTTTGAACGAAGCCCCGGCGTCCGTTGCATCCGCGCCGGCTATACCGCGCGTCGTAGGCGAAACGTAACACCACGCCGGCTACTCGCGGGAAGCGCCTGAAAGTCCAGAGCGAAAATTACGAGAAACTGCGCGGGAGGCGCTGCAGCGTGGAACGCGCACTCTTTTCCGGAACAAGAATCCGCTCGCTGTGCGCGGCAACTGCCGGAGCCCCACCCGTGCTTACCCCAGGGGAACGGAACGAAAGCCGTAAGCGAGCGAGGCAGGATGGTGTCGACGATGAGCCAGACTGTGAAACTGCGGGCGTTCTCTTCGAGAAACGCGAGTATACAAGCAGCCCACCAATACACAATTAACACCTGCAACAGCGAGTACACAAACTGCACACCAAAACACAATTAACACCTGCAACATCTGCGTGAGATGAACCACTGGCAACGTCGCACAAGATGACCCCACTGATTGCACACTGGACGAGCGAACAACAAACAAATTCACGTGCGAATAACTAACGCGGAGACTAAACCGTGGATACCACTAGAACGCTCAGCAGCGGTCACGAAACTATCAAGGTACGCACACAAAAAATTAAAATCTGTGGGGATTAAGAGTGACGGAATTTTGTCCATTGCAACGAAAACACAGAAATACCAGCGGCAACTCTAGCTAAATAAAGCTACCCGGAACGTTAGCGACGGTCTCGCAGCACAGCGTTGCTCACACCGGCTGCCCCGAGTGCGCATCGGGTGTTTGAATGACATGGCCGAGCCCCCTGCGGAAGCCGTGACTGCGCAACAAGATGGCAGTGCCGAGGCTTCGATCGTATAGTCGCCCGTGTTACTTGCTATTTGTCATGACAGCAAGAAATAAATGGGAAAATCTGTCCTCGTCTAGTCTCAGCTCGCGTTGACGCCGCTAGGCCTAGACAGAAGGTGTGAAAGTGTGTCGATTACGCGACAGCATTTAGCGTTGATCAACGCTGTTCCAGGTTGTGGCGCCATCTGCAGTTTGTTTTGACTCTGCTAGACGTAGAGACACTGCACCGAGGTCAGAAATTTCGTATTTTCCACCTAGTAGGTAATACGGATTAATTAGGATCTAAGCAGCCTATAGAAATGCCATGTTACGCAATCACGGTAACCGTGACAGTAGCCATCCCGATAAACTTGCCGGTGCCCATTAAAATACCGCGCGCGCATGCGCAGTAATGTCAGCCAGCATCATTAACGGTAACGCTACACTAAAACACTATTAAAGGCTGCCAGTGAACACTGACATGCGCTTTACATGCTTAAGCAAGCAGCAAACGAGAAAAAGCACACGTTCTAAATCCTCTCTGCAACCTTTCATTCAATCCCGGCGACATAGCCGAGTGACGCAAAATGTTTACGAAGAAAACCGTGACGGCAATTATTTGTTTTTCTTTCCCAAAATGGCTGAACACAAATATTAAATCACTTCAATATTCGCTTAAATATTCTTAAGTGATTGAATGCGGAAGCACGTGGGACTTGTTTAAGTTATCACCTCACATGAAAGCTCCACCTTAATCCACCACAAACAGAATTTCGGGAGTGCGCCGAGTCCGGCGCCGTGCGACCCGCAGCAGGTCCAGAGCCGGGAACTCGGCCGCGTGGGTTTCGGCACCGTGGGACGGTAACAACCAACGCCGGATTTTCCGCTTTGTGGGCCACACAGTGCGTTCGCAATAATAAAGCCTTTTGACAAGGGTGCGCTTCGGCGTACATACGTGGAGCCGGGACCTTCGCGTGACGCTTAGCACGCCGGTTGCTGCCGCCACTGTTCCGCGACCACCCCTCCTCGATTTGGAAACTACAGAAGACGCGCGCATGAATTTCGAAGCGCCGTTGCTATAGCAACGACGCCCCGTCGTCGACGGGTCCACGTGAACCCTTTCGACAGGCACACTGTCGTGCACACTGCTGAAAATTCACCGCCTCGCTATGCCGGCGCGGGGCCATGTCGGCTTCAGCTGTTTAGACGGTTTTCCGCTTGTGTATGAGAAGCTGCCGCCACAGCTTGGTTTTACTGAGCGTCCTCTGCACCGAGCGCCATTCAGGGTTACTGAACATGCATGGAAAAAAAAAAGAAAGAAAAACGCATTTCCAGCTTCGCCTGGTAAACCTAACCGCTGCTATAGCCACTGTGATGCGTCTGGAGAAAAAAGTGAAAACGAGTGCTCGTAGGCCGGACGAGTGTTGTTCGTCCGGGCGCTGGTGCAAGCGAGAGCTAAAAAAAAATAATTATGGGGTTTTACGTGCCAAAACCACTTTCTGATTATGAGGCACGCCGTAGTGGAGGAATCCGGAAATTCGACCACCTGGGGTTCTTTAACGTGCACCTATGTCTAAGTACACGGGTGTTTTCGCATTTCGCCCCCATCGAAATGCGGCCGCTGTAGCCGGGATTCGATCGCGCGACCTCGTGCTCAACAGCCCAACACCATGGCTACTGAGTAACCACGCCGGGTGCAAGCGAGAACTGCCAGCAACACGCGCGTCAGACAAGCGCACTCACATCCACCATCACCTGGCCTACATTGCACCGCCGCGGTGACCGCTCTCTTCGTAACAAAACGCCGTTCCTTGGTTCCAAACACTTCACAGTGGCGTTCCGGCGTTGTGGTTTCGGCACGCCATTAAAGAAATGGAAGTCTCCAGCAGCACCAGACATACGCCTGCAGAAGCGCGCCTATGCACACGTCCGTGCACAACGCAAATGTTCACGGATATTCACGAAGAGTGTAGTGGCAAGCTCGACGATAAGACAACATTTATGCACATCGCCAAGCATTTCGGGCTAAGGTTGATGTCCACAACACAGATTCTTTTGCGTGGCTAGCCCCACGGGAAGTGCCTGCCACGAAGCCGAAAACAATGCCAAGTGAGCGGCGACTGAAGCCACTGCGAACTCGGACGTTTCATAAGGACGAGTATGAACGATCGTGAGCGCGCGCGAAGGTATTCGGCTCCACCAGCGGGACGCGTGCCACTGATGCAGGGCCCGGAACGAAGCTCGACGGTGGCTCCTCTGCGGCCGTCGGTTGAGAAAACATCGAAGGCGGTGCCCGTGAGGTATGCTTCACGCGATCCTCGAGGTCCGGCATGGGAGAACGCAGGGAAGGAATTTCGCTTGCGGAGGCTGTACGGGGCGAGTGTCTCGCTATGCAGTGGAGCTCGCCTACTGAAATCATGGTTTCGCGGTACTGAAGTATTTTCTATCTCGGCTATTCATGAGCCAGCTTGAAAAATGTTTGCGGCAGAACGCTCCCTAGAGGACACGTAACAACTTCCAGCGTATAACCAAAATTTGCCATTGGGCCTGGTGAGGGGCCCTTTAAAGCTTCCGCGATCCGAAAGCATTTATAATAAATAAACAAATAAAAACCGGAGCAGCTGCGCTGTCTTCTCTGGCGGCAGAGCTGCACTAGGCTCGCCGTTCAGTGCAGGTGTGCACTGGGAGTAATAGACTGCAGAGACTGCACGCTGGAGAGGGCATCCCATCAATGTCAACGCAAACTTCCTTCGCCAACACAGCGGTCAGCGGTGGCTTTGAAAGAAAAGGAATTTTCAGTGGCAATCGCAGCTGCCGCACTTGTCACAGAGGCATTTTTTGTATAGTTTGTCCAGAATGATAGCAATATATAATGACTAAATAATACCAACAGATAATGAAGCCAAGCAGGAAAACTGAAATATAGAAAATAATAAAGGGGAATAGAAGTGGACGAAAGTTTGCTTATCGCCGACGGGAGCCGAACCCACAATCTCCGCATTCTCGTGACAACCGCTAACAATATTAAATGCGTAAGCATCTCTATGCTCACCGAGCAAGGAAACCTGTCCGTCTGCTAAAATGGCACGCAACGTTTCGTGAATACAAAGAAATGGAACGAAAGCATAACGTTGCTTACGACGTTGGAACCGTATTAGCCACGCGCTTACTTCTCGCCGATGGAAGCCGCACCGACAGTCTCCGCATTGCGCCACCGGCATTATTACTGCGACGGCTCGGTCCACCAAAAAGGCGCGCGTCTCGAAGATATTTGCAGACGGTGGAGGCTTCGAAGGAGCCTTCGGCCAGCGAGTCGCATGGGATGGCGGCGGACTCTCTTGTAACGTCTACTTAAACACGCTCGTTGACAACCTTAAGTGCAACCGCTTTCTTAATTAGAATTCCTGCACTCGTGTTCAACGCCAACTTATCAGTTCCTTTCGCTTATAAGAACAGCTTGAAATGATGCCACATAATACCTAAAGTTTGAAGACACCATTTTAGAGGGCGAAGCCCTCCCGACCCAGGAGGGAGAGTACTCCGCGGTGCGCAGACTACACGAATGAATTTAGTCACTGTCCAAAGCAAATAATTGTCCTGCACGTTTCAAATGTAAATTAACGCCTGTACGGCAGCGCGACATCAACTGTTCTGTTAATTGCACATTTTCATTCGAACAAGTCGAGAACTCCATTTTTAGTATCATAGACCCTCGATAAATATTTCATTAACGAAAAAAGCCACATCACCGCCCCACAGAGAAGCTTCCAACACCTGCCGACAAGACGACTTGTCGGGAGGTTCCGAACCGTGGCACTACAAATCATGGCGCAAGAATCGCGGTACGCGTTGCCTAGGCTCTGCTGCACGGTACAGCTTAGTGGCACCATCTCCGCCTTCCAACCCAGAAAGTGCGGGTTCTATCCCCATAATGGATGCGCTATGTTTTCTTTTTTTCTCTGCGGTTTCTTTTCCGATGGCCCATTTCACCACATTCACAAGATAGCGACAGCACCTTCTTTTTCCGCTGATGGCTACAAAGCAATCCTACCAGCGTGAAAGAGGCAATCGTAAACGTGCGTCTTAGGTATGTTCACGATAACAGGCGATTATCAAACCGAAATACCGGAAACAGGTACTTTGTACTTCGGAGAGCAGATAGTTGGGCTAGTTGGTTGAAATGCGTACTGAAAAAAAAAAAAAAGAGAACGATAAGAAAGAGATCCAATGCAAACTGCACTTCCAACAAAACAACAATCCTATTCAGGCACAGGGATCAACTAGTGCGAGAGCTCATGGAAGACTTCCAGATGCGTTATCAGCGGAGATAAGTGCGTCAGTCAGACTTCCGTCCGCTTCTCTGATAGGGAAGTTTCGGTTCTCGGCTAACTCAATCAGGTACGCGGGGTAACACATGTTCAAAATTATAGCCTTGTTTTGTTCTGTTTCGGCTTTCCTATTTATTCGTGTAGGCGTCTGGAATAAACTTCAGTGGTGAGTTAGCGCTCGTCCTTGTATTTTCTCGGCACTGTCCTCGTGTCTCCGAGCTACTTTGTAGTTTGTACATATATATATATATATATACAAAGCCAGCGAACAAATGCGGTGTGTAGTGGCGCCTCGTCTACATCCACCGCGCGTAGCTCATGCTTAACGACAAAAGCTGCGTACGGATGACACGCGGGCAGCAGAAGTAGACAACGACACTAGCGTCACCGCTTGGAGGAGGCGGGACACCGTATTCACGTTGAGGGGGAACGTCGTCGTGGAGGTTCGTCTTGGCTTGAGTCATTTATGCCTTTTTTGTTGTTGTCGTTCTTCATCTGAAGTGCGCTATCTCTCGTCTTTTTTAGACTTGTACAGGCGCTGCCTTTAAGTAGCACGTTCGATTGCCGCCTTGTGTATTTGTAGGTGTGTTGTCTTTCGATGGCGTGCTGTTGGGCAGTACCCGGATAGCTTCCCGGGAGCGCCTGCGAAGCGTACTTTGGTGTAACGGTGACGAGACGCGTTCCGGCGAAGAGGGCGGAGCTGCGGAAGAGAGCAGTCTGGCACAGTTCCTCCTTCAGAACACCGCAAGTCGCGCAGCGTGCCGAGAAAGGCAAGGAGACGGGGAGTGAATGTTTGGGTCGGGGGCGAACCGAACAGGCGGGGCTCGAGCAGTGCCGACTGCCGGTGCACACCACGACTGTGGAACTCGCCTGCCAGGCCTAAAAACGCCTTCACGACGACAGGAACTTTGGCAAACGGCACGACTGAAACACGACTGTCACAGGCGTCACGAAGAATCAAGCGCGCAGATACCCCGTCGAGCGGAATAGCGGGCGCTCGAAAAGCAAGTCGCCACAAATGCGCCCCGGGCCGTGACCACTGCGCCAGGGATTGCGACAAGCGGCGTGAGGCCGCAACAACGCACCCTGGGGTTAGCTGACACGACCAGGTTTTCACGTGGAATGGCACGTATCCACGCTTCTCTTACTTACTCGGTTTTAGGGAACGAGAAGTTGTGCACCATGGGGTCTGTCTTGCAATTTCCATTGCACCACGGCACGCAACACTTCCCAGGCATTTCGCAGTTTCTTCTAATTCTGCAAAACCCCGTTCGGCACATATAATACGCGATAAACACCGACGTCAGTCGCCGCTGCCAATTCACGCACAGAAATGCAGATTCAAGCAAACAACCACTGTTCTTAGATCGGCTCAGCCGTCAGCGAAACCGTTTCAGTTGCGCGAAACACCGAGGCGGCCACTGCTACGGAGGCATGCTTTTGCGGCGCTCGTTTGAAACCTGTCGGACGTTCTAAATTGCGCTTTTAAGCCAATCGAAAACATCGAGGCCCATTTTGGGCCACCGACGCTTGTGAAAGGACGTCAAATTTAAGACTACAACCATGTATATCGCGCCAAAGAAGTAAACAGCACGGACATCACAGCGAGGTGCTTAAATTAAATTATGGTGTTTTAGGTGCCAAAACCACGATCTGATTAGGTGACACGCCGTGCTGGGGGACTCCGGAATAATTTAGACCACCTGGGGTTCATTAACGTGTACCTAAGTCTAATTACATGGGTGTTTTGGTATTTCGACCCTATCGAAATTCGGCCGCCGTGGCCGGGATTTAATCCCGCGACCTCGTGCTTAGCAGCCCAACACCATAGCCACTAAGCAACCACCAGAGGCCGCGAAGTATTGGTCACAACAAAGCAAGCATGCTTACGACGTTGAACTCAAAGTGGGTCAACAAATCATTGTTTTATACCACTTAAGTGAGCAAATACGGCCGTGGACGTCTTTGAACTGTCATTTGTCGCTTCATTACTTGTAGCGTGCCTTGCACCTCACAATTGTAGAGGTTTTGGCGAATTGGCAGGTAAGTGCTTTTTTCTCCGTTGACAAAGTGCCTCGAGCATATTCTGGTATTGTCGTTCGGGCTCGAACGTGAGAGGGCATTACCGCTGAAGCATCATAGATCGCAATCAGCTGAGACTAATGGCTAAACCCCATGAGCGCGATTTTGTGCGCGACAGCGACGAGCGACGGCTTCGAGCGACCGATCAGGTCGTCGCGCGAACAGATCGCTCGGTTCTGCAAATCTAGAATTCGTCGCTCGTCGCCCGGAAGTGCTATGAGCGACTAGCCAATAGTAGGCAGCCGGAACGGGATGTACATTAGTGACGTACTACCGGTTTGCGCACGTGCGCGCTTCTCAGACTAGCGGAACCAGCGAACTACAGAATTTTGGTATGTAAACGAAAAGAAACTTACTGCGAGACCCTTCAGAAATACTTTATGTTGCTTTGTACAGCCAAACAAATCAACTTAAAAAATTATATCAAGTGCCACGCCATGTTTGGCGCTAATTCGATCCCCTAATACCGGCAACACTGGAGAGCCGTCGCGCGAAGCAGTCGCTCGCTTGGAGTTTGACTTCTGGGCGACGAGCGAACGCGACAGCCATCTCCATCGCGTCGCTTGTCGCGCGCAAGATCGCTTGCATGGGGTTTATACTTACACAACGTGAAGACTGAACATATATGCGCTAGCATGCGCGAGAGAAATGCTCACTTTCGAATACTCGACTTGTGCTGCAGTGTACTCCAACCTTAGTTCTGTTCTAAGCGCGAGAAAATATCGGCACGAGTGAGCTCGGTTCCAGCATTCGAGTCTTGATCTTGGCGCAGGAAGAAACACAGCGCGTACAAAGCTCCAGCACGAAGCGCTTACGAAGCTAGATTTGACGCATAACAACCACTTCGCGTTTGTTTTGGAGCAAGACGAGCTAAACAACTATCTAAACTGATTTACAAGAGCGGGAATCGGTTCACGCGTTTTTATGCAGTGGACGCTTTATTGTGTGTTTTTACGGACGCCGCTGCTGGTTCTTTTTTATTTTTTCTTGTTTTTGTATTTACGTCTTAGTTCGTTTAACAGAAATTAGCAAGACCGACACGAACCGCGGCGATCCACTTCAGCCGCCGGGTTGCTTCCCCCGGTTTTGAAGGGAAGCGGTACAATTTGATACCGACATCCCCTTCGCGGTTGTGACAATCCTTAACGCAGCAGTATGCTTGTTCTTTTTGTTCACACTTCTGACGAAGGAGCTGCCAAGAGGCCGCGGTGAATCCATTGGAAAATTGGAAAAGCAGGCTTTCAAGTGGGCCTGAGCGCACCACGGGCAACGGTGAAATGACGGTGAGGGCGGGTGCTCACCGGCGCTGCTAGGTGGCGCGACAAGTACAGGCAAACCGCACTGCAGGGTGCCTATCCGGTTTGAATGAAGGGATCGCGCCCTTATGGGCAACGTTAACCAGAGCGCAGTTATTTTTTCTTTTTAGGCATAGTTGATCAGATGGCCAGCAGAGACCAGATGGTGTTCCACGATTATTTTAGTTATGCAAAACTATTTACGCGCTGCATTATTAAAAAGCCCGTCCATAAAAAAATATGAAATGGTTCAACCTTAGGATTGAGAACGAATTTCGTGTAAATGACGGGAGCATGGCTTACATTGAAAAGTCACAGTGCTGCCCTCTTCTTCAGAATAGCTTCTTTGCCTTGATTTATCGTCGGCGTCAAAGAGTTTGCCGTTCATGCGACAACAAAAGTTCTTCAACGAAATGTTAGTACTGCACCATAACATCTCTCTCATGACAACTTCACTGGTGTGTCCTTCTTCCCATTCGGGACACATGTATTTATTCCAGTCTAAATTAGGCTCTAAACGAATAATTTCGTTTTCGAGACATTATTACATAGAGCACAGCAGTCCACATATTTACACCTCAAATGAGTTTAGCAATGGAGATATAAAACATTCGTGCAACTATCTACAAAGAAACAGCCGCCTTATTCCGCAGAATTTTAGCTTTCCTCTTTGTCTTAGCATTGGCATCCAATATTCTGCCACTGATCTTGCGGAAACATGAACGCATGATTTTTGGGCCCCGACTTGTAATTGCTCCAGCAATTGGGCCCGCAGCACTTATTAGGCATATACTGGCATGAACGTAACACACGTTCCGCGGCAATGAAGGCTTGCCGGACACACAACCGCGATCGCAGCAAAAGCGCAGAGACTACATGCACGGCTCACGTCCAGAAAAAAAAAAAGTGCGCTCGGAAGCATGTCAGGACTTTTCTAAACCCCAAGCTATCCAAGGAGCGGCAGGGTTCCCGGAACTAACTGAATTGTTATCGCTGTCTTCGCCCACTCGGTCTTCCGCGTCTCATTTTCAACACAGGTGCGCCGCTCGTAGCACGCTGCACGGAACTTGTGTGGGCCTCTTTTGCGTGACGTAGTCCAAGGGGAGAGGGCACAGCGAGGAGGCCTAAAGTTTTTCTAGAGAGGGTGTTGACCAAGGCCCCATGCCGATGACGTATATCACGCGGCTACAGGAGCACCCCAGCCTGGAAGAATCTCCTCTAGGTGGCGTTGCGAATAAGCGAACCCTTGGGTTCAGCGAAAGCAGGGCAACGCAACAAGGTTTAGTAAGAGGCGATTGGTGGAAGTAGGGAAACGACAAAAAACGGAGACGTACAAAAGTACAAAAGCAAAGTTCGCAATAGGGGATCAGAAAATTTGGTTGTGGAAGTTCATAGTGGTTTCTTTTTCTTTTTCTTTTTTTTTAACCTAGGTAGGACATTAAGCAGTATAATAGCAAGAGCTTGGTGGAACCACCACCACGCCGTTCCAAAGCGGGCGCTCATAACATCCATCCATACATCCGAGACAGCAATCGACCCTCCCCCTCCTTGTCCCTACCCCGCACTCCGTTGCGCAAGGACTCACGCCCGTAGGATGACAGTTTCGTCACTCTGGATTAGTCACCTCCTTTAATTTTTATTGTTCAAAGCAATCTTTTCAGACGGCGCTTTGCTTGAATTATTGGGTGACCCAGGCATTATTTTCTGGCGACCGCTTGGTTTTAGTAGGCTTGTAGTTCGTGACGCAGTAGAGCGCGATATATTTGAGCACAAGCCAAAAAGAATTTACGTCAAGAGAGGCATTGGAACCAATTTGTGAAAAAAAGAAAGGCTGGAACTTGTGAGCAAGATACGTTAGTATGCTATTACCAGCGTTTTGGAAGTAGGTTACTATGGAAAGAGCAAATGGGCAGCGGTAAAACGCGGTAAGTTATGGTCAGGTATACCGCAAATGACGTCAGATCGTACACAGCTAATTTCGAAATGATGGCTGGTAAGTATTAGGTCAACAGTGCCTCGAGTAGTTCCCTGCGAGCGCGTTGGACGTGAAACGACCTCCTGAAGAGTGAAGGTCAACACGAGATCGAATAGTGCATCCGAAGCTGCTGACTAGAAGTACATACTATTACCATTAATCTCACGAAGATTAATATTGCCCATGAGGGCGATGCGTGAACCATGGGCCTGACGCGGGATATGGTCTTGAATGGCAAACACGTCACCAGACTGCTGCGGAAACCGATAAACACATCCTAAGGCAAAGTGTCTACCGTCGCAAAGCGATTGAGAAAATACCGCCTCAGCGTCTTTTATCTCGTGGGAGAATGGCAAAAGCAAAACATTTTTTTTCCCAAACACCACCACTCCGCCATCACGTGTGGGACGGTCTTTCGAGATGACGGAATAATTTGGTGGAACGAACTCATGATCAACAATGTCGGACGTGAGCCATGTTTGTTATGGCAGCTACATCAGGTTCGTAATCAAGTTTTCAAGAGCTTGGGGTTTGTCGACGACGCTTCTAGCATTTAACGTGAAACGCGTTAGTTCGCCGAATTTGCCGCATCGACAAGTTACAACTCCGCTTTTATCTTTGCCGGTGGTGCTTGCTGCTTTGCCCGTACAACCATTTTCCGACCCCCTTTCTGTAACGTATTTTTTTTTCAAACAGCCTTTTGTCATCCTGCTCGTATGCAGACGTATGCGCGATTGTTATTGTACAATTACTCTAAAACAAGCGAAGCCTTTTCATTCTTTTGCCTGTTTACCTTCGCGCTGTTCCAAATTTTCCTCCCGATATCCCGCACGCGTTCTGAAAAGTCGTTTGCAATATAGTGAAGTTTGTACCCCCTTTTCAGTATTGTATACTTACCTGTTGAGTCAAGTAATTCGAAGATTCCAGGCCGAACCTTGTTTGTTTCCGCTCTCGCTATCCAATGCATGCATTCCACGGCTACTGGTTTTGACTCCAGATGGCGTTCAAGAACGTCTTTATTACCTGTGCGTCCCAGTGTCAAGGGAGTCTCTCCTGTGGCTTCCGGTAGCCCGTATATTATGAAATTAGAGCGTCTGCTACGATTCTCTAGAGCGTCGATTCTATTTTTCCTTGATATTACTGCCGCATTCATGTGCGCTATTTGCTCTTGACAAGAAACTTTTTTCTGTTCTTGCCTTGTCAATATGTTCAATTTCCTATTGATTTCGGCCAGATAACTTTCCTTGATGTCTTTAATAAATGCGGCTATTTCCTTTATTTCTCGACTTATTTTTGGGCCGGGATTAGTTTCAACGTCTTCGCCAGGTAACAGAAGCTGCAGTATAAGCACAAACACAATACCACGCAGCGCCACCAAGACAGATTGCTAGGCGGCCCCATTCCCTCTCGTGGCCATCGGTCTCGGCTTGCGTGTGACGGGCTTTCATCGGCGGGCTGTGCGGCCGGCGCCGAACACTGGTTGCGCGCCCAGCGATCTGCGCAGGTTGGCGACGCGAAGTTCAGCACACCACGACTTTATCAGCACGGTATCTGGTACGTGGCAGTTGATCGGTGAAAAATGTGCTTCTTCACACATTGGAAGATCACAACTGGAAATAAGCGGCATTTTTTAAGCACATATTTAGGTCGGATACATAGAGAGTCGTTCTGCTATGCAGGCATGACCTCCACTACTACTCGGCTTCGATTTGTGCCATAAAATGACCAATTAATAAGTTCATTAGCACACGAGGTATTGCGTCAAGTTATCATTTAACACTTTCTTGATGCTAATGTTCTAGCCAAGAAGCCTATGGAAAAAAGCAGCGGGGGCCTAGCTACGACGGTTTCTTTTAACGAAAGTGTTCCACATAAAAAGAAACGCCGCGGTTGACCAACCGTTTAAGTACGTTTCCAAACGTCGCGAGCTTATAAATATGCAGTATGCAGACTCAGCATGACAGCTTGCCACGCGACGTCACACCATCGTTAGCGGTAAGAGGAAAAATAGAGGAATTCCAGATCAAGCTACAGAACAGGTATTCGGCTTTAACTCAGGAAGATGACCTCAGTGTTGAAGCAATGTACGACAATCTTGTGGGCATCAATAAGGAGTGTGCAATAGAAGTCGGTGGTAACTCCGTTAGACAGGATACCAGTAAGCTATCACAGGAGACGAAAGATCTGATAAAGAAACGTCAATGTATGAAAGCCTCTGACCCTACAGCAAGAATAGAACTGGCAGAACTTTCCAAGTTAATCAACAAGCGTAGACAGCTGACATAAGGAAGTGTAATATGGATAGAATTGAACATGCTCTCAGGAACGGAGGAAGCCTAAAAGCAATGAAGAAGAAACTAGGAATTAGCAAGAATCAGATGTATGCGTTAAGAGACAAAGCCGGCTATATCAGTAACGTGGAAAGTTGGGCTAGTTGGTGAGTGATCATAGTACCTTGCTGGTGGAGCTGCGCACAAACACGGACACAGTGGAGACAAGTAGGAATAGACGACACTCGCTGCACTCGCAACTATTTTATTTCAGAACACATACTTCAAGTTTATATACCTGCGCACCCTCAGGCGTCAACGCAAATCATGGCAAGATTAGAGGCTTTTATATATATATATATATATATATATCGTTTGCCCGCTCATATTCGGGCGTCAAAGGCATTGCACTTATCTATCATGGTGTGCAATCCTATCGTAATTTGTTGCAACCCTACCAACGATTTTTATTACACATTTTCTTTTCTCTTCTTTTTAGTGTACTTCCAAAAACGCAACCTCACCATGGCTTAGATGGACAGATGGCTGACTGATACAACCCTCTCCCCTCTTGTGAATATGAAAGGCTTCGATTATTTCCCTGGTTAGTTGATCCTTATGGTGTGATAAAACTGTGGCATCATTGTAAAGCGGCCAGCACCCATGTTGTGAGCAGTGCCCCTTAATATGGGAATGAATGTTTCCCCCCAGTGACCTTTTGTGCTCTAAAAGTCTCGTGTTTACACAACGACCTGTTTGGCCGATGTATACTTTCCCACACGATATGGGCAAACAGTAGACTACAGAAGACCTGCACTCGACAAGTTTTTCTTTGTGCTTGACTGTGCACTTACGTCCATTTTCTTTTACTTTTGTTGACACTCTACGATCCAGTCCGGCACATATTTTTCCGAGTTTGTTAGGCGCTGAAAAAACTACTCGTAGACCGTATCTGCCACCTACGTTTTTTAAGTTATGCGCAATTTTGTGTGCATATGGTAGTGACACAATTTTTTTGCTGTCAATCTCTAGTCTGTTGCGCTCTTTCTGATAGCCATTGCGCACATAACGGATCAACTTATACGCTGATGTACAGAGTACATGTTTTTCATACCCTGCATTCTTTAGTCTGATAACCTGTTGGCTGAATGTTTCTTTTATTTTTTACGGGCAAGACTTAGTTAATGCAGCCCTCAGGCATGAGAAAGCTATGCCACTTTTTACGATTTTAGAGTGTCCCGAGTTATAACTAAGCAAGGGTTTTTCTGATCGTGGATTGTATGACCAGCAAACGTGGTCCGGTGTGGAAGTTAACGCCAAATCTAAAAATTGTAGCTTGCCATTCTGCGGCAACTCAACAGTGAAAGCCAGTCCTTGGCTGTTGTCCTTGAACACTTTTAAGACCATTCATTCTTACGTCCAAAACACCATGTTCGATTATAACCAAAAAAGTTGATACAATGTTTATATGGCTTTAAAATACGATGTAAGCAGCGCGTGTAGATGGGGGGGAGGGTTCCGTCATTCCGGTTGAGGGTGCTATCTGTGATTTGGATTAGGAGGGATTCCAAGTGGTGTCTTGATGTCAAATTTCTCTCTTTTTCTAATATCTTGGCGTTATCCCAATCAATCCTGTGGCCCAAGTCATCTGCATGCTCTGCCAAGGCGTTTGAGGCGACTTTTTTCTTTTTGACATCGTTGATATGCTGCTTCAACCGCTGTTCGAAATTTCCTGTCTCGCCGATATATACGCAGTCGCAGTCTTCACATGGAATCCCGTAGACGATGCCAGGAAACTTAGTCTTTGGAAGCTTGTCTTTCACGTTTACCAGCCGGTGGCGTAATTTTTGGGACGGTACGTGAGCTACCTGAACGTCATAGCCGCGTAGAACGCGGGCTAAGCCCTCGCTCACACCGGGCACATACGGTATGGGGGCGCGTTTTCTTGGGAGCACACAGTCAGGCCTTGGGGGCTGAGACAGATGGCGTTCCACCGAGTTCACAAACGACCTCGGGTAGCCACATGCGGAGAGATTACGGTGAACCTCTTGTAGGTCGGCAGCCCGGCTTTGTGGCGTTGTGCAGATACGCTTGGTTCTGCCGACAAGAGAGGCTACTACCGATCTCTTCTGGTTCATCGGGTGTACTGAATTAAAATGCAGATACCTGCCTGTGTGTGTGCTCTTTCTGTACACGGTAAATGCCAGACTGCGCCTGTCACGTTTTACGAGGACGTCCAGAAAAGGAAGCTCGCCATCTTTTTCTTCCTCGACTGTGAATTGGATAGACGCTTCAATACTATTTAAATGTGACAAAAATGAAGGAATTTCTTCTCGCTGAATTATGCAGAACACATCGTCTACGTAACGTAGGAAGACTCTGGGCGGCGAGTTGAAAGAGGCGAGTGCTCGACGCTCAAGCCATTCCATAGTTAAATTTGCAGTAGTAACCGAAATGGATGCGCCCATCGGTGTCCCGTGCACTTGCCTGTAGAAGGTGCCTTCAAAAGTGAAGTAGGTGTTCTCCAGGCAGAACAGGAGGAGCCTCTTCAAGTCAGGAACGTCGAAGGGCGTCCTTTCTGGAAGGGTAGGGTCATCGTCCAGAGCGGCGGTGCAAGTTTCCGCGGCGAGTCGAATAGGAACGCTTGTAAAAAGCGACACTTCATTGCTTTTAGGCTTCCTCCGTTCCTGAGAGCATGTTCAATTCTATCCATATTACACTTCCTTATGTCAGCTGTCTACGCTTGTTGATTAACTTGGAAAGTTCTGCCAGTTCTATTCTGGCTGTAGGGTCAGAGGCTTTCATACATTGACGTTTCTTTATCAGATCTTTCGTCTCCTGTGATAGCTTACTGGTATCCTGTCTAACGGAGTTACCACCGACTTCTATTGCACACTCCTTATTGATGCCCACAAGATTGTCGTACATTGCTTCAACACTGAGGTCATCTTCCTGAGTTAAAGCCGAATACCTGTTCTGTAGCTTGATCTGGAATTCCTCTATTTTTCCTCTTACCGCTAACGATGGTGTGACGTCGCGTGGCAAGCTTAGGGCAGGTAGTGACGGCGGATCCGGATCATGAGACGGAAATAATCAGAAGAATAAGAATGGGCTGGGGTGCGTTTGGCAGGCATTCCCAAATCATGAACAGCAGGTTGCCATTATCCCTCAAGAGAAAAGTGAATAGCTGCGTCTTACCAGTACTCACGTACGGGGCAGAAACCTGGAGGCTTACGAAAAGGGTTCTACTTAAATTGAGGATGACGCAACGAGCTATGGAAAGAAGAATGATGGGTGTAACGTTCAGGGATAAGAAAAGAGCAGATTGGGTGAGGGAACAAACGCGAGTTAATGACAACTCAGTTGAAATCAAGAAAAAGAAATGGGGCATGGGCAGGACATGTAATGAGGAGGGATGACAACCGATGGTCATTAAGGGTTGCGGACGGGATTCCAAGGGAAGGGAAGCGTAGCAGGGGGCGGCAGAAAGTTAGGTGGGCGGATGAGATTAACAAGTTTGCAGGGACGACATGGCCACAATTAGTACATGACCGGGGTTGTTGGAGAAGTATTAAAGAGGCCTTTGCTCTGCAGTGGACGTAGCCAGGCTGATGATGTCACACCATCTGCGTCTAAGCCGAGAAAAGTGCGTCATCACCACCCCGGGTTCTTTTGACGCACACCTAAACTTGAGGAGACGGTCGCTTGCTCAACCACGTACACAGTGAAGATTAGTTTTTCAGGTTCATAGAAATTTCCGGTTCGTGTGTTCTGGAAATCTAAAGCCATTTCATGTAACACACTTGCTACGTATTATTCCACTTTTGTTCTGTCAACTGTCCGTTGCTGTAATTGGGCGGGGGCGGTCACCTCGCCGAGCTACTAATACTGTAGTAGCTTCTTGTGGGCGCTCCTTCTCTTAGCCATGAACACAAGCACAGAACTGACCCGAGTAACGTACGAGTCGGTAACGAAGGCCGGCCATGTGGTTGCGCTTTGTTCGGAGGAGGACCTGCACCTGAAACCGCGGAAGGCGCCTCCCAGCGAGGGCAATTCGCAACACGCGCCAACGGAGCGGGTGCAGACGGCCTGGCGCGCGCCGCGGCCAAAGCCGAACGCACGGGCGAAGTGATGCGCCGCCGACACACTCCACGACGAGGCCGAAACCAGTTTTCCGACACGGCGGCGCACAAGGCTCGGTGCCCAGACGCACGATTGCCGCAAGGGCGGCGACAACCTTCTATCAATGCTCGCCGCCGTTGCCAGCACGCGAGGGGCGAACAAAGCTGCAGTTGCTTCCCACAGTTGCCGCAGCAGACTAGCGTAATCCTCCCTCCACGCAACTGGGGTGGGGCGATTCACGGTGGCGACGGTGAAAACACTTATTGTGGTGTTCCTCTCAAGCGCAGGGACGCATTAGATGGATGGATAAGGCTGAACACTTCAAATCGGGCGGCGGTTCACGCCACCTAACCGTAACTAGAAATATTTTACATTAGTAAAGGGCGAAATTTCCCTCTTGGCCTGGCTTCAATGCTTTGAAACCCCAATGCTTTGAAAAAATTCGCGACACACCCAACGGCGCGCACCTGACGGGCGCTTCCAACATTGGGCAGAACGTCCGACAAGGGTTCGCAAAGCCGCCACCACAACTGCTGCCACTGATGACAGGCCTTCAAAACGAGGTCTGCGAGAGCGGCTGCCGAGACCATAATGTGGTAAACGTAAAGAGTGGGCACTCCCTTAGTCCCCTGCGGCCGGCTTTCGTTCGCAGCGCACCTAGCAGGATCGGTGAAACGGACCAGCCTCCAAGATGGTCGACGCACGTCGCCGAATCTCAGAGGCCATGATTTCATTTTCGTTTCTTTTATTATTTATTTTTTGGAACCAGTAACGTTGCATAAATTGAGCAGTTTCATACAGCCTCTGTTCATATGTTGCGACGACGAGCGCATAAAGGTGTTTGATTTTGTTAGTTTTATTTAAATTCCTACTCGTTGTGTTTCAAGTTATAACTTAGCGCAACAATCATGCCAATTGTTAGTGACGAAGTAGAGTTTGTGATATTGTATTTCTAATAAATCACACCAAAAGCAGTATCGCAAATAAATGTATCATGTTTCTTCAATATCAATGGGCTTGCTGGATAGCCAAGAACACAATAATAGCAGAAAATTTATTGCAGCAAGTTTGTGAAAAAAGTGGCAGAAAACGGGAAGAAACTGCGAGATGAAAGTAATGGAGAATAGTCGGAAATTAATCGCGTTATGGCAGCAGACTTTACACACGCATAACAATGCACACAAGGCGTGTTGAAACTATCCATATAATGAAAAAAAAAATACACTGACAAGCCAGCAATTAATTTACTTAAAATGGGATTGTTCTGGAAGGAATAAATATGACGTTTTTTTTCTTTTTCTTGTACTTCTACGAAGGAGGGTGATTTAATGCAGCAAAATTATGTGAATGGTTGCGTGCCAACATAAAATGTCTACAAAAACAATTGGGCACACACCAACATCCTCATCTCGAATGTGTAATCCAGTGAGTCCCTCATTAAGCAGCTGCAAGATACTGGCATCTCAATTAAGGGGGGATGCTAGGCTCAAGAGTAAACTTTTGAACTAGTGCATCAATTTTTATCAAATTTTCAGCGACTGTTTATAATCTGCTCATTAGAATATATTCAAAGTTTCAATGCGCTAGCTCAAACAGACAAAAAGTTATAGCTCTCATATTCAGCAATCATGTGTCTCAGCTTAGGAAAACTATCATTTCAAAAATAATGGAGATATATCAACTGTTTGTAATTAGATATCTTCTAGATGGTTCATAGTGCAAGATAAGACCGCTCGCATGCTTTTTATGCAATTTCTGTAAAAATGTCATCAATCTAAAAACAAAGTTCAATTTTTTTGTTGTCATTACATGTCAGACATCTCAAAATATTTTCTGTTAGAAACTATTTAGCACCCTAAAAAGTGTCTTATCTTGTTCCTGAGAAAATTTCAGTCTAGAAACCACCTTGAAAGCATCTTTTGGCAATGTAGTTTAGAAATGATTGTTTTCCTAACGGTTTTGTTTCCCCAAAAAGTGCAAACTCAGAAAAATGAGTTCAAAGATTTGAGAACATGCTATTTTATTTTGTGGTAAAAAAAATTAAACTGCCCTGCTCCATAGGTCGGGCCCTCATCTTCAACGCGACGCTGTTCTGTGGCAATTGCTTCAAGCCTTCTTTTCTTTTTCTCAACTTTAGAGCTGTCCATCGCCCTTGCCTTCGCTCGGGCAATGCTTTGATGGGTTGCTTGTTGGACGTGCTTCATCGTCTGGACTCCATGTTCTAGTTCCAGCTTGTCAAATACTCTCTTGATGCCACATGCACCCTCATTAAATTCTAGTACAGCCAAGGCTGCTGCAGTCTTCACGGTTCTCAGGGATGCGAATTGGGTCTTCGGGCACTTCTTCCACACTAGCGCATTGAAAGACTCATTTGCATTCTGTGTCTGCATTCTTGAGCATCGTGCAAGGAGCTCTGGCTTACTAAGCCGGTTGTAGAGAGGCACAAGCTCTTTGGCAACGTCTCTGCTGAAAGCTGGACGATGGGGTCTTGGCACTGATGGCTTACCAGCTTCAACTAGGGCTTTGTGCCGATTGTAGTGGCACCATGAGTCCTCACCATGTGGACAAGCGTCATGTCGTGGGACTTCGTCCGTCGAGTAGGAATGAAAAAGTGTCGCAAATACTCCTCGTTGCATTTTTGTCACATCTGGAGCATTTTCTTTCAGGGCAGATGCATAGTAAGCAGTGAGTTTTTTTTCCACACTTTGCGTCAGCTTCCCCTTGCCTCCTAGACCTTTCGTCGTTTTCTTTAGTTTTTCAATTCCAGCATAAACACGTTTTGCGACATGATTTATGCAGTCTTCCTTCACAATCTCTTTGTCATACAGCTGCAGGCTGGAGACATGCAGGAATGATTTGCTGTCGCCATCACAGAGCACTGTGGTGTATTGCATGTTGTGAAGCTCCTTAGAGCAACTGAATATTATGCCTGCAGCTTCAACTTCCATGGCATTCAACGATCCACTGAAGTTCTTCTGGCAGACCTCACTGTGTGCTTTTTTCCAATCTTGATGTCCATCCTCACCTTCTTTGGGACCATAGTTGCAGCCATGGCAATAGTTGCATTGCACAGCAAAATCCAGCACCAACCCAGTTTCCAGCTCGATAGCAATGCCGAGCCCAAAGTGTGAGGTGTGGCCGCGTTTATGCCAAGTTCCGTCATAACTTACACACACGTCCAAAAGTTGAGTGGAGCCAGCAACGGAGTTGATTGCCCTCACAGCGGCTCCGGCTTCGCGCATGGCATCAGACGCAGCTTCCATAGCGGCTCTGTGCACCTTTTCCGCTACTGTCTGGTATGTTTTGTGGTGCATGGGCATTGGCGCGTCCATACCCGCAAAAAAGTTTGCCATGGTTTTGTAGTTCATGCCGCAGTTACGGCTTGCAACCACGAGGCGCAATGAAAGCTCAGGCTGCCGACTGGACTTCACAGGTGGAGCATGCGCGGCCTTCTTGACTTCACCACACCATCTACACATCACGACAAACTCCAGATTCACACCCGCACCGATTTCTTCCAAGTCCAACGACTGTCCGTGACAATGCGGGCACAGAAGCGATGTTACCACCGCCTTGATGGCTGTAACTTTTACAAAACGGTAGCCGCTGGGCTCCGGCGTTTCCTCGCTTTCGTCAGCAGGACCCTGGCAAAGTAGCGCGACCTTCCTTTCAAATGTCGTCAATTGGCACTCACCACCATCAGCAGAACCAGTAGACATTTCCATAGGTGACGAACCACCATCGGAGCTTGTAGGGTTCGCATCAGCCGCCGGCAGCAGACTTGGGCTTGGCGAACGCACAGGCAGACGCTCACTTGCTGGCGGTCGCCCAGTGCTGTTTAGGCCTCTCGCTTTCGTCGTGCGTTTTCGCTTCCCGAAGCTTTTCCATGTCGACGCCTTCGTTGTGGGCATCTTCAGGTCACACCACCGGCCACCCGATGATCGCAATAAGCTCACAGAAGGAAGATATAGCAACACATAGCAAGCGTCGAGCGCAACCAAAGCAGGAACGACTCCAAATGGCGCGAAAACAGCGTTGGGTGGTCACGTGGTACATTTCCGCCAATCCGAGCTCCTGTTTCGGTTTGCCACCCACTGCTTCGGTTCGAGCTCCTGTTTCGGTTTCTGCGGCCAGTAATATGCCTTTCTTTTTTAGTTCTTCGATAGTTGCCTTGCATAGTCTCGATGGAAAGTCTTCCGTCACTAAACAGCGCGAAAAACAAACTTTCTATCACAGGCATTCACTTCGCGTTCGGTTTTTTGCCCGCACCGCGGCCGCGTCTTGAAAAGAGCGTTCACAGACGCCTTCGACGGCAAATGCGCCCCACCGCGTCATGAAAAAAATTCATTTTCTTCTTTTCTACTTCTCCGATAACAACCAAACCTGGTGAGAATATTCTTCATTAAACCAGCAATCCAAAACAACTCAAGCTTTAAAACACATTTTTTTTCCGAAAATCGGTATTTTAGCCCCGCATCCCCCCTTAAGCACTTTGACTGTGTTGGAGGTCTTCACCAGCTGTCTTCGAAGCCTTGCAATCGTCTTGATACTTGGAAATTTGCCCTTGAATATGCATGGTGTCCTTTGGCTGTAGAGTATCTTGAGGAAAGAATAGGGGAGGTTCCTGCAATACGTAGAATGACAGGCAGGAGGTAAGCAACACTGGAGGCTTTAAAGCTGTTGAATGGAGATGCTACGTTCCTTCGTGTGATGCACATTTTTCTGATCTAAGATGAAGGAAGCACTGTTATAAATGCTAAGAAACAACAAACATTCTACGGTAAGGAAACGATACGCAATAAAAACATGAAAACACGTATCTTCAGCCCAATGCAATACAGCTGACAATGCTAACAATACAATGCTGGAGCTCACATAGCCTGCTACAGAGGTTGAGAGAGAGCACATCATTTCCATACTAAATATTGCACGTGTACGGCTTTAAAAATAACCACGTTTGTTTTGCAAAACTGGCGCGCTATACTTTTGCAGAAGCCGCTGCGGGTAACCTTCTTGAATAAATCAACATAAATCCCTCTGCAAGGAACGGCATGTGCTCATCGGCCGCATTTCTTGAACATTTTATTTTCGAACTTCGACATTGTTTCGAACGTGCCTCGCAGCTTGGACGCTGCCGCGTCGCTGTTATCGCTGGCATCACCGCTCATTGCTGCGCACGATAAAAAAAAAAAAAGAAAGAATGCAAGGCGAAATTCAACGCGGTCAATGGGCGGCAGCTGTTCATGGCTTCAAGACTGCCCCCCTCCGTCACTCGTTCACGCGGCTAACAGTGAGACAGCGAAATACGAAGAGAACAAGTATTTGACAACGTGCAAAAGAACTTCCCGTGGCCTTACCGTGAAACGGCGACGAAGCAGTAGCGTCCGAAGCTGGCAGAAGGACCGAACAACGATGCTCGGTCGCACTTTCACAGAACGACGCCGCGAGCCCGGTGACGGAGCCTGACTGGGCCTCGCACGTGCTGGATCGTGCCGCCTGTCAAGCTGCTAGCCACGGCCGCAGCCACATTTTTCTCGATTTGCTCTGCTAGCGGCGAATCTCCATAGCTCGGCCGCGAAACGGGTCGAGTGTCCACTCTTGTCTACTGTGTTATGGCCGAAACTACACGACCGACGTGGAGCGGCGAAAACACAAAATGCGCGTAGTAGACACGCGATCCGGATGTTATGAACGTTACCGTGTTTGTCAACTGCACCTCGGAAAGTACCGTAACCCTTTCCTCTTCGCCGCCGCGCCGCAGATTGGCCAGTCGCCGTACGTGAACAATTCCCACCATAATGGACCGCGCCACGACGCTGCAGACGCGTACATGAAGCAATCGATCGCAATCGTCGCGCATGCCAGCGATCGGTGTGAATGAATGCTTTATTCAAAAGGAGGGGTCATAACAGTCTGTCGATTTTGTATTTTGTGTTGTTTAGGTTAGTAACGCTTTCTTACAATTCAAAAGGGTGTAAGCGTTCGGATGCGGCAACTGCCGGGAAAACGCTTTTGGGGATACTGCCTCGCTAAATTTTTGTTTTGCTGAAATGCGTTTAAAGCCGATAGCTTTTTTCGGCGTTTTCGTGGTTGGCGATGAGTGACTCAGTGTCCTTCCAATCTGTGAAGATGACCAGCCAAGCTGTGTGTGTGTGTGTGTGTGTGTGTGTGTGTGTGTGTGTGTGTGTGTGTGTGTGTGTGTGTGTGTGTGTGTGGGACCCTTAATGGCGAACCGCACCTACTCTGCGAGTCGGGCCGGTATTGCACCGTACTCGGCATCGGCCCAACATACGAAAAATTGTCGGTCTACGCGCGGACGCGATCCGCCAGATCGTAGCCCATAGACAGCCTCGCTGTTAAAAAAAAAAAAAAAAATAGAGAGAAAGAAAAAAAACAAGAAAGAGAAAACGTTCATTCGTTTGGGCTATTCGCTTACGTTGACAATCATCGTTGATCATTTCTGCACAATTTTTTTGCAATACTAAATGTTAAGAACGACAGGAAGAGCCATGAGAAATACACTCACACCAGTGACACCAGACTTCCAAAGACAAGCCTATCTCTATGCAAACGTCCGAGAGAAGTGACATGCTTGCATCATTAACCGCAAATCGCACTGCAAGTTTCGTGGTAGTACCTCGTTTTTTACTTTAAAAGAAAACTGACGTCGTCCCCACGGTCATCACTGCGCACGCGCTTCCTGCTTTGACAGCCGCCCCATGCTGCGCTATTCCGATTCTCGATGACATCGACAGTAGATATGAGGTGTTTCGAGCGCGAGTAGAGCACAGTCTTAGCCACGGTTTAGAACGATGTGTAGCAGCGCTTCATTCCCATAGCCTGCTGAATAAACCCACATACGCTACCTGAAGGCAGGTAGCATATGGTAGCAGGTGGGTTTATTGACCAGTTGCCTTCAACCATAAAGATCACGTTCTCGTGACGCCTGCGGCAACAAGGACGTTCCACGTCCGCCGCCAAGGTTTGTGAGTGGTGGCGCTGGCTTAACACTCCCAGGGTTCTACTAGTACACATAAATACCCAAGAAAGTGGATGGGAAAACAGCGCCGCGGTAGCTCAATTGGTAGAGCATCGCACGCGAAATGCGAAGGTTGTGGGTTCGGTTCCCACCTGCGGCAAGTTGTTTTTTCATCCACTTTAATTTCCATCAACTTATCGTTTCTACATTCCATTTATTAAGCACAAGTAATTTCCCCTATGTTGTCATTGGTGTCAGTGTCTATTAGCTTCTCATAATATATATATATATATATATATATATATATATATATATATATATATATATATATATATATATATATTATAGGACGCACGTTTCGGACAGGGTCGCGCTGAACCGTAGGATTTATAAAGTTTTCGTTTCGTGAGTCCTATTCAAGTTTTTAAATAACTGGATCCAAGGACACGACTGACTTCATTATATATCATCAATAGTTTTCAAAAATCGCTTGTAGCAGGTAGCACAGCTGAATACTCGAAGACGCCGACATCAACTTCACGAGAAATTGAAATACATGATCGACCAATTAAGTGAGTACCAAATTACGCTACGACACATATTGCAATTCTAGCAGTTGAGTTCGACAGGCGCATCCAATTGCAACGAACCCTGAGGATGGCACGAGATATGCGCCGACATGCTTGTGGTAAGTCTTACAAGAAAAAGAAGACTAGCATCACCTGCCTGAAGGCGAGTGAAGCGGCACGTGCTTGCACGCACTTGTTCAGAGTTTAATCCGAGAAAAACCAAAGAGATGATTATTAATAAAGACTCCGAAGGCGTGCTTTTATACACGGGGTCAACGATGCGTCAACCGCGGAGGTAGGTTGCATCAGCGCGGAATGAGCTGTGCCATCGAATGAAAGTCGCAAGACCGTGCTCCCGATTTTGAGTCGTTTAATAAGGTCATCTGCGGATGCCTTCGTTCTCGCGGTGTTTATGGTGTCACGGTGATGGTTTGTGCGACGAGTATGCGAATAAGCAGAGACAGCAGGAAAGTGAGAAATCACAACCGCAGCTGTGATGATAAAGTACGCGGCCCACAGTTCCCGCAATAAACAACCCATTTTCTTCGTGGCCGAAGCCACCGCATAATTCACGGATGAATTTCACGGAACTTTTTCAATGCCCCGCTGTGAATGTGATCTCCTGGACGCACTCTTAAATATCTTAAAATAAATTCATGCGTCACCTGACGGAGCAAACATGGAAATTACTTAAAAGCGAGAGACTACCGACCTAGTGAGAAGAATATTTCTGTACCAGCTTCTCAGAACGTCAACTTCCTTGCATAAGAGGAGACAAAACACCGCATTCGAAGATAAGGAAAGGCTCGAATCTAGACACTAACCTTCTGGACACAGCAAGGTCCGAATTTCGCAGATACAGTGACATTCGCGACGTTACACTGAGGTCGGCACTCGGATTGCGCACGAAATTACATGAAACTTCAGCAGGCGGCTTTATGCCGAGGTCAGCGAACGCGGAGAAAGAAGCAGTGGCGGCACCTCACCAGATGAGAAACACTGCGTCGGGAACGTTCTCGCCCTGTTCACGCCAGCACAGAGGCCAAAGATAGAGGCTCCGCGGTTAAAGGGTCGACTTTCTGACCAAGTCAAGGTAAATTACAATTGCCCTGCAATTGTAATTATTGTAATTGCACAATTGCCCAGCAACTTCGAGAATAAGCTTAAATAATATATATGTCAAACCGCAGTTTCCCCGAAAGCCGAAGCACCGACTGCGATAGAAAATTAGTGGATAACTATACGAAGTACGGATAGCGGTTTTATCAGCCATATAAACTTATAAACATTCGCTTACTAACTAAATTAACAATGATATAATGTGTAAGCGCGACTGAACGAGGGCGAAGAAAAAAAAACAGACACCCAGAGACAGCGTTGTCCTTGTTTCTTTCTATGTTCGTTCAGTCGCGCTTACACATTCTACCATGGATTCAAACCAACTATTCCGGCTACGTGTTTTAGCTAAATTAACAAGCACGGTGTCACGCGCGCGCAGGTAAACACGAACACATATCGCTCGACAAGCGCGGAAACTCGCTCTCAAAATGCTGGAGTGAGGAATCGCGGCAGCAGCAGCGATCGAATTGACCTTCTTGCACCTCTCGTTTCGACGCGAACGAACCGTCGAAGGCACAGCACATAAGAAGCTACCGGCACTGCGCGCGCACCTCGGCAAACATCGCACATCGCTTTCCAGATATGGCGCCCGCATGGCCCCTCCTCCCCTCTCTCCCTCACCTCACTCCAGTGCCTGGCTCGCGACAGCAGAGAGCGCACATCCGGCACGCTTTCCTGTGCTTAAAGGGACACTAAAGCGAAACAATAAATCAGTGTAGGTTAATGAAGCATTGTTTGAGAACCCTGCAGGCAGTCATTTCAAAAATATAGTTTGATTATTAGATGAGAAAATGAAAGTACAAGTATCAGTATTTGAATTTCGCGCCGAAACTCCAGCGCCGGTACGACAGCGTGACGTCAGGGATTCCAAATTATGTTTTCGTATTTATAATAATATAATATTTGGGGTTTTACGTGCCAAAACCACTTTCTGATTATGAGGCACGCCGTAGTGGAGGACTCCAGAAATTTTGACCACCTGGGGTTCTTAAACGTGCACCTAAATCTAAGCACACGGGTGTTTGCGCACTTCGCCGTCGCGTTGGCTGAATAAAGGTTCCCGAAACTTGCCATGTTTAATATTTCGTTTCTTTAGAACACAAAGTAGTCCATCTGTACCGCTATATATAATTAGTAGGCCCTAGAAGATGCCATCAAAATCCAAGACGTCACAGCCCCAAGGTGCAGGAACTTAAGTAGGCGTCGCCACCCGTATTTCATTCTTGCGCTTTTTCTGGCTCAGCAAACGTCTTATCGTTGTATGAGCAATGTTTACGGTGTTGTTGAACGGTAATTTACTTATGCAGAGGAAATCATTTTTCACTTTAGTGTCCCTTTAAGGGCAGAAGTTCAGTCGAGGCCACGGTGTAAAAATAGTGGTCGAGACTAGAAGTATATCGGAGAGGTGTTGGAAGATTAGCACTAGGTGCCCAAGGAAAAACCACAAACGAAGCAGTACAGGGGGATATGGGCTGGGCATCGTTCGAAGCAAGGGAAGCTCAGAGTAAAATCCTATATGAAAAACGCCTGAAGAAATTGGATGACAACAGGTGGGCAGCTAAGGTATTTAAATACCTATACAGAAAGAGCGTTGACTCACAATGGCTGAAAAGAATTAGGAAGCTAACCAGTCAGTATGCCGGACACGAGGACGGAGAAAGACGGAGCATTAAACGACAGGTTAAGAATGCGCAAGGTAAAAATTGGATAAGTTCAATGGAAAAGAAGCAGTGTGTGGGACTATACCGACACTGGAAAGAGCACATCAGGAAGGAAGCGTTTCATAGCTCAAGAGGCAGTGCCCTACTCTTTGAAGCTAGGTCAGGATGTCTTAGAACGCGTAGCTATATATAAAGAAATTTAACGAAGAAGAAGACACATGTACTGTGTGTGGTAAATCTGTAGAAACAATAGAACACCTCATACTAAAATGCGATGGTATCCATCCCGATGTCGATGCGGGCACAGTCACGCTTCGCGAGGCCCTATGGTTCAGAGATAACAAAAGTCATGTAAATAAATATGCGGTGGAAACAAGCACAAAGCGAGTGGAGGATTGGTGGCTCAAAAGCAGAGAGATGACATAAGGTTAAAAGTGTAGGAAGACGTATTCAAAGAAAATTGCGAATTTTAATAACACACGACACAGTTAAACAAAAACGAAAAGCTGAGCATGATGGCAACTGCCATCACCCCGTTTCAAAGGGCATGCTCCTACCTTCCATCCATCCACTCCTCGCTCGCACACGCGATCTTGAGCCGCGTTCACCGGTCTCACCCTCGCACGCTTTCACTCGTACACACAGCCACGATTTTATCGCCCCTTATACGCAACCTCCCGGCGACAGCAGAAATGCGCCTAGAGAGTCCATATAATACTATAGCCATCGCAATAAAAAAGCGCGAGAACGAAAGCGAAACCTGACCAAGCAGCCGAGCAAGCCTCTTCATGTAACGCCACGGACCTCCGCATTCGACCCGCCACCTCGAGAGCCAGCGTCCGTGCGCAACATATCCCGCTGCAAGGTGGAAGACCAGGGGTAGTAGCCCTAACCCCTGATTTCACCATGCTGCTTGCTATTCTAGGTGTTAAACCCCTTCTACGGGAAGTGCTTCGCATACTCACGGCAGGGCAAGGAGCACCACATCCCGCATTGGTATCCAGCGAGAACGCCGCTGACGGTCCAACGCACCAACCGGTGCATCTGTTTACGTCGGTGGGTACGGCGACCGCTCGTCTTTTGCTTGACATGTAATGCTAGCCACTCATTGGTGACATTAGTTAATTCCAGAACATATCAAAACACGCAGCTATTTTACATTCAAGCACCGTTGCATCACTGAGTCGCGCTGACATGAGCGACTACACACTTTCGAAAACAGCAAGCGGAAGAGCGTAGTGCGGGAGCGTTGTATGCTGCCTACTTAGCATTCTCCGTAACCTCCTCATGCACACAATTAATGTGTTCCAAAAGCAGACACATATTAGTACTTTGAACGTATGATCGTTCATTTAGAGAATGTATAGTTCTCACGCAGAAACCAGTATTGGCACCGCAGGCAGCTGCACACGGCGGTTGTTTACGCTGCCGTATTGAAACGGGCGCCTCGGCCGTTTGCTGCCCGTATGGGATGGGGGCAAACAGTGCACCTCGGAAGCTAAATAATTAGTCAGCCAAAACAATACACCTATATGTACGTAAAACGAGAACAGGATAAAATCGGGAGCCAACATTTCGACAAGTGGACTTGTCTTTTTCAAGGCATTTCGACATGTCCAGTAGTCACAACGTTGGCTCCCGCTTTTACCTTGTTGTCGTTTTGCTCATCGTCTTGAATTTCTATCTCCCGCCTTCCCCGTGTTTCATCTATGTACGTAGTCACATTTAATTTAGGTAAGTGCCAGCGAGTGCGACTGGCTGCCTTACAGGGTTCCTGTGACGGAAGCCCTTATGTAACAGGAGCAGTGACGTTATTCGGCTTTCCGGCACCTGGTGCAGCTGCTCGTCATGTCACCCCCTTCCCCTCTTCTATTTCTTTTGCCACTGTCTCCTTATTTCCACTGCCTCTACACCATTTCTGCAACGCAATGTCCCTTGGCATTGATTAAAGTGTAGGTGGCACAGAACGATGCTGCCGGAGAACGTTCGTAAGGTTTAACGCAGATTTAGTGCCTCTCAAAAATGCAAAAGTACGGCAAAGAACTGCAATCTCGCACAAACATCTTGGCATGCGTGTTTCCCGCTTCGAACGACAGGAAACGCCAGCAATCAGTTGAGAGAAGCACGAACTTACGCAAACAACGCCCATTACATATTCCTAAAGAAAATTCTCCGAGCTGAAGAAAAATCTGTTCCATAGTCTAAGGATTGATCCCGCCAACACTGGGCCGTCACTGTTATCGAGCGAGTTGAACTAATCGATAATGCAAAGGTCTGACTATTTGAACAGAAGGAAGTCCAATTCACTGATAACACAAAATTTCAGAACACTAAGGGACAGAATGTTTAATGCATAGATTCAATCGAACGTGCTAGGAATTTCGAGTCAGATTAAATTAACGGCCGCATTAAGGGCTCCTTATTTACACAAGATGACAGGAAAATGTGTTAAAATTGGTTTGGGCTAGTTGGCTTATTATGTAGGTATAGGCAGGGCAGCACGCAATAACACAAAGAAGCCACACATAAATTACGACGATTGCCCCCATACTGATAATGTGTCCCTTCTCTGTCTTGTGTTTATTGCGTGGTGCCCTGCGACCAAATAAAATATATCATCAATGCTTAGCCTGGGTGCTACTTTCCTTCACGGCAGATGCCAGGTAGGAAATTGCTTCGATGATGTCACAAAGGCGAGAACTTTGATGATTTCTTTTCTAAGTGCTTTCTTCAGTGTGAACAGCTGCTCGAGCATCTAACCTAAGAGACAGCTCCGTTTAGTGCATGCACTCATTTTAGCGGGCAAACAGCAAAACCAAACAAGGGTTTTCCAACAGCTGCAATGATCATGCGGTCTGTGCAAAATTAAATTTTTTGACAGGCAGTGCAGACCTGCAGTGGCCAATACACAGGACAAAAGACACAACGCAGGCCGCACATTAATCAACGAGTCTGGAACCAGCAATCACCGAGACTAACACAAAAGAACGAACAAACGACAAGACATACAGGAACAAGTGTGGTGAGGAAAGTTAAAGCAACAAAACATTTCTAAGTGAGTCAGTCAAAGTACACAATAGTGTGCCGATCCTCCAACTATAAGTAAATGAAGACCGTAATGACAAACTCGCTAAGTGCGAGCACAAAATATTCGCATTAATGAGCAACTTTAGCACCTTTCTTAATGCCTACTCAAGTTCATTGGTTAATGCTTTAGGCATGATTGTTCACTGCCATCGGTGCAGTCGAGCAAACCAAACGAAACTAGCATCATCTGAATTGTTGCCTCTCTATTGAGGCATTTGCCTTGTTTGTTTCCTGTAGCACATACCAGGGTGGAAATTCTAACAGCAGAGCTGGTGGAAACCTTGGTGGCCAGACCTTGCTGGAACATTTTTCTCTAGCGTAACACTCCTTGCAAGAGAAAGGTAAGGTACTAAGCGCTCTGCAACGGTATCAATAGGCCAGAAATCAGCAACTGCTGCCGAGGCACAAAGCTTCTCAATAGGCTCCACATCCCCTTCAACAATGTGGGGTTCTCGTGTTCAAATTTAAATGTGCAAGCGTCTTTTTAATTCCGCCACAGAGTTGAAGATGAGCAGCAGGCCACTGCCTTCTGTTAAACACAACACATTCGATACTCTCCTCACATAAATATTACAATGTCATTGCAATGCTGCAGTACGTGCTTTTCAACTCTGCGCATGCTTTGATGCATTTTTGTTCAATCATGCTTTACAGAATTAGAGTAGTACTCAGCTATGCTTACGGTTCCAACCCATTGTTGAATACTTATGAAGCCAAAACATGAGGATTCAGATAACTGTTATCGTGGTCCGGTCTGCCCGCAACTGTTATGCATTCGTTACTTTTCTACACATTCATTCCTAAAGATACAGAAGTAATTATAAACAGTCCATTTGCCCCAGCCAACATTAGACACCACCACATTAAAAGAAAGAAATCACAGTTTCCTGTGAAGGAAACGTACACGAAAAAAAAAAAGAAAGCATTAGTGAATTTAGTCATATTTGTGTAGCTCGAAGTAACTATAAGTAAACTACTTGCTTCTATTGGCAATCTTACTGCCAACAACCAAGCTTACAACACTGCTTAAAATAAACCCTTTAATTTCCATATTTTATAAGAAGCACATTTCAGTTTTCTTATGTGTATTGGACATGTGATGCTTGTTGGAAAAAGAAGCACTTTTTCATGGTTTCCTGACCTACACGAGTTACAAGTTTAAAAAGAATTCTAGCAAGTCATGGCTGAATAAAAAGGTAAGCTGAGTGTAGCCAATATGTTAACAGTGCAGTCCCACTTTCAAACAATAAATACTGCAGTGAGCGACAAAGGATACTGACACACCCCGAAAATGAAGCAAAAGGAAGCAGTTGAGATTTTCACGAGTGTTTGTTTGTCTTCAAACTATAAGGGAATACAAACATTTCTAAAACAATATAACAATCAACACTTTAACGTAGATGGTCACATTCAAAATGCCCCACCAATTCAAGTTCCCTGATGCAAAAAACTACGAGTACTTGTAAAGTATTCAAAAGAATCTGCCAGTATTCATCACAATGTTACAGTAGAAAGGCACCTTACAATGGTATTCATGGGTTTCTTCCTTGGACCTTATAGAGAGCTATTTCACTAATCACAGTGGCAGCATATCTGGTGAAAACTCCTCCAAGACACAGGGTGCCTCAAGAGGGCATTCTGGGTTGACTTTTGTTCGTGTGCATAATTGACTTGATATCTGGACAGTCTTATAAATGCACATAACAAAATTTAATGAACATTTTATAAACAAAAACAATGAAAAATGAGACTTTTTATTAAGTCACTGTCTTCTCAGACACATGACTTAATTTGTCCTCCGCAGACTCACTAACAATAAACAGCTGGAAAGCAACAGACATTCTTTTCTCACTCTAAAAATGGACATTCCTGTAGGTACACACAAGCTAATGCCGATATGCATCTTTCTTCAACAGCTAAAACACTTGAGATAATTTTTTACGAAAGCATGCTGCAGAATTCTCGTATTGGTAACTCGCAATCCAAATTATGCAGAGTTCTTCATTTCATGAAGAGTGTTAATTGTTGCCTGTGCCTCAGAAATTAATGCTGTGCCACGTGCTTTCCTCCTCTAGCCTGCATTAAAGCCACTTAGTTTGGAAAAATAGTACCATGAAATCAGTCACTAGCTTAGTAGTATCGCATGTTGTGTACAATTGCGAGATTATCATATGATGCTTCTAATTTGTTCCTAGAGATACAGAATTATAAACCTTCCTCCTCCTCTCAGTAAATATCGGCTTCTTATAACTCTGAAATCAGCGTAATAAATATTGGGACTCATTACATTTCCTCGCAGGCTTTTAGTAGATTCCCTCTACCCATATCAACAAACTTTCGTACACTACTACACCTACGGATGCTCAACTTACACAGAATTAAGCACACTACCTAAGAACTGATAGAGTGAACTTTTGCAGGAGTAGATAATCATGTATTGCATTTTTTTCCTCAGATGTTTACATATATTGTGCATGTATTACAATAGCTGAAGTGTAAAGATACACTTAAACCAGTATTTACTACTGTAATCTCATTTAATGGCATGTAATTAAAGTTGCTTTGCATACTATCCTTTCTTTTACTTTACCCACTTGATTACTTGCATTTCAGTTTAGTACAGCTCTCCTATATGAACTGTAATTTATACTTCAATGTCCTCTCCATGCTGCCACTAACATAGGAGATGGAGCTGGTCAAGATGCTTTACAGCACCTTTTTACCAAATATGTGTAATCACACCTCATAAATGTCATGTAACAAACAAAACTAACTTTAAACGTCAAGTGAAGGTCTTTCTGCTGATCTTTACTGCGCTCTGCAATTTAAATGAACAACCTTGGCACGTGAACTTCGCTCGCTTCTTGCAAGGAAGCCCAAGCGGTGCTTATCCTTGGAAAACAGCGCTTTCTATTCACCACAGCACGCACTTATCACACATTTTAAAAACTTAAGAAAAAATTTACTGACTTGCTGGTATCAACAGAGCAGCAGCTGGTATCACAGAGCAGCACTGCACAATGGTCATACCTTTCCTGATATGAAGCTTGTCTGATGGAGGCAAAATTCCAATGGTGGCAAAATGTAAAAGCCCTTGTGCGCCGAGGCCAAGCTCTCCTTTACGTTCCTCATAGTCCCTTTCTGTGTTGCTTTCATAATTTTGAACACTATCAATCAACATAAAGCAATTAACAAAACTCAAGTGCTACTTCCGAATGTTCACAACAAAAATCAACAGGCGTTTTGTACAACCATTTACTGCCATGATTACACACCATGAACAGCCCGCCGACTGTGCGAAATCTTATTTCTGAACGCAAATCAATCGTGTGAGAATATCCTGCCAGTGCACCATGCAAGTCGCAGTGTTGCACCCCAACAGCACAGCGCGTTAACGGGACGCTGAAGGGAAAAGTATTAGCATGTCATCCTTCTAAAATGCGAATGTTACCATGAGTAGGTGACGGCTTTGTAAGAAAGAAAAAAATAACAGGAACTTAATTTTTTACATGTAAATGTATAGACTACATCGTATTTTGAAAGACCCAAAGAACGAATGTGGCAAGGCTCAAGTACAGTAGGAGCTAGGTAAATGAAGATCCCCTAAACATGGCTGCTTAAGGGGGAACCACTTTATGGTTGGTTGGTTTGGCATAAAGGCAATGCAAAGAAAAAAAGGTTTGTTAAGCAGGACCTAATTTTTTCAAACTCTGGGTAAAGTGAACTAAATATAAGACTGAGTAACCAACCTCAGCGGCGTCGCAACTGGCATTACTGATTGCGCCTTTCCTTTCTGAATTTTCTCGCCAGTTCCCCATGTTGTCGCGAAGACAGCTTTTATTGGTGTCATGGTTAGTGTGGATCTAACCATGCTCGTGGCTTGCTGTGGTTTCTAGTGTTGGTATTGCCGGTGAGCTGTCGGTTCACCTAGTATTTATGATGGCAGCAGAGAAATGCCCGCACAATGCGGTCATGCTGGAGACGGAATAAAACTTATCAATAGTTTCGAGGGTGGTTGCTTCACTAAAACGGCGATCTAAATAATTTTTTCTTATGCTTACATTTCTTTTTCTCTTCTAGTTCTAGTCAGCGGCAACGTGCAAGTATAAACTTTATAAGCAAATGAGCTTTATTAATCAGACCCTGCTACAGATTTATCTATTGTTGCAACAAAGCATCTGCCCCTTTCAAAAAGCACCTTCTGTACTGCGCACAATCTCCCGGAGTAGAACTGTTCATAGAAAAAACTTATTTCTCTGGTCCATCGAGGTTCCGGTTAACGAGTCCACTGTATTCCTAATGCGACGCAACGGCCGCAATATCTGACGCACCGGAACTAGAGCGACAGTGCGAAATTACAAAATTTGAACTTTGACCTTCATTTTCTTTTCCGATAATCAACCTATTACAGTCAAATTTACGAAAATTGTTTACCGGAGCAACGCGTTCCCACTAAGAAAGTGAGTGTGTCTTCTTGGGTGTTCATTTAAACATAACGAAACCAAATCCTCATTACAGCACCCTGTCGGAAAACATCGACAATGTGACGAACAAAAACAATTTCCACCACATCCATATGGAAAAATTCAAAAGCTCCACCGCAGCCGGCTGCCCATTACACATTTAATAAGATCCGGCACCAAAGCAAAATAGTCAACACACGGCAATTTAATACAGCGGGCGGTCTTGAAAGAAGCGCTCCGGCCACTCCAAAATATGAGCCACTCGAAAAAGGAAACGTACAAAATAAAAGCCGCTCAGCAGCAGCAGCAAGAACGACACAAAAGGCGCTCACCTCCGCTAACCTTCAGCGCCGACGACCCAGGGAGCGTGCCTGCAACGAGTGCGCAGCACAAAGGGCGCCGCTTCCGCCCCATACCGCCAGTGTGCGTACGAAGGCCGAGCTTCGCGTACGGCAGCTCACGAGGTGATGGGCTACATCGGCGTAATTCAACGGAGACTTTTCAACCACGGGCGTCGACTGAAAGCGCGCAGGTAATCTCCGTCGGAACACCCAGGTCGCGATCGTTTCGGCTCTAACGCAGAGCTGATAAACGTGCCCGACGAACTAACGAAAGCACGCGCCACTTAAGAACATGTGCGAGTCCCCACTCGATTTTCATGGCCGAAGAAAGGGCATTCAGCCATTCCACGGGACGCTTGCACTATTCGGGCAGCATATGCTTCAAACATATCGGCTGATCGATCCGCAGGGCGCCGTAAACACACTACCGAATCGGAGCTGGTAAACAGAAGCCCGGCCGCTTACTTTCGTCGGCCGAAAACAGTTTCCTGCGCAATGTTGTCGTGTGGCGCATCGAAGGGGCGTTCCGCCTTATTTTACGCAATCGTTCCCGCTGACGCGGCAAGCCAGTCACGAGAGACAAAAAGGCGTACTACTCACAGAGTGCTCTCGCCGGCCGGAGGCAGCGTGTCGTCGGCGCCAGCCCGGGAGGAAGGCTCGTCGTCGTCGCCGCTGTCGTCGCCGCCCGAGCTGCTCTCGGTGGCGTCCGAGTCGACGGCACGCTCCTGGTACGCGAGCGTGGCGCGCAGCGAGGCCGCGACGCGCTCTCCCTCGGCGCGGTCTTCCGCGCCGAGCCGCAGATCGGCGGGCGCCGGACCGTGCGACTCCTCGAGCTTGCGCACCAGGCTGACGAGCGCAGCGGTGGACAGGCTCTTGACGTCCTCGCTCTGCAACAGCAGCTCGGCCTTAATGTCGGCGCTGTCGCGCAGCTTGCGGTGAAGCAGTCGCTGCGGCATCAGGCAGGGCAGTCCCAGCGAGGTCTGCTGGTGCTCGAAGAACGCGGCCATCTGGCCCGCCGAGTGCTGGACGGCCTGGCGCAGCTGCAGCCTCCGCAGCCGCCGTTCAAGTCGTTCGGCGCGCCGCTCCAGCAGTCCGCGTCGCGTGCGCGCCAACTCGAGCAGCTCGGGGCTCGCCGGCTCGAGGCTCGGCGCCTCGACTCGAGGCTCGGCCCGGTCCGGAGGCAGCAGCAGCGGCGAGCCGCCGTTGGTAAGGCCCATGTTGACGCGGTTCATGGCCGCCGCGACAGCAGCATGAGCGGCGCAGTGGGCCGGCGCCTGAGACTCGCGCAGCCGGAAAAGCTTGACATTGGCGAGCGCCGCAAGGCTCACGGTGTCCCAGAGGTTTCCTTTGAGCTTGTCGCGCCCCTTGTGCCGGTAAGGGTCGGAGGGCGGCGACGCGGGGTGACCGTTGCCGCACACACTCGACGAGGCCGGCGAGTGGGGCAGGCTGAAGCTCTCCGCTTGGCTAGCCGCTTCCGTCAGGGCGGGGGCCATCGCTGCTATGCAACATATCCTGAACGGCACCGGCGACAACATGCAGGCGGCAGTGGTGATCCCATGCGGTCTCAGGCGCGATCAATCCTTCCTCGCGCCGCCTCGGCCCGCCCCGGGGTTCGCGACGCACCGAGTCACCCGAGACGCCAGCCGGCGCACGACGGAGCGAGGGGCTCGCGCGAGCTTTCTTGCCGACTCACCCGTTCCACATCGGCTCCATCTCACAGGCGCGGGTCGGCGAACATCCTCAATGCACACACAACGATTCTCCACATCCAGGTGTAGACAACGCGAGTTACAAACCAGCTCCGCTAGGAAGGGCAAACAAAGAAATACGCCAACCACGTGACAGACACGTCCCTTTCAACCGCAGTTAGGTTGCCATCCAGCGCTCGATGCCTACGACGAAGCGCGCCACAAAGCACCGCGTATCGAATAACGACGCGGTTTGGGCTCGCCAAGCCGCCACGACGAATCGAACACCATATCCACGAACCGCGGTATCACATCCACAGTCGCCGCACGGTCTACGCTTAACGCGCACAAAACATCAACGGAAACTAGGAATGGCGGACATTTTCCCGTACCTCAAACCGTCGGACAACAAAAAAAAAAAAAAAATTCTCTCCACGGCGTATGGCGTCATTTGCTTGGATCCCCTCCTAGAAACGCTATCCCCATTGGCGGAGTCCTCGAGGCTGTTCCCCTTGCTACCGCTCTCCCCGGTCAGGGCGGTTACGCATCTCCTCGCTCTGCCCCCCCCCCCCCCGACCACCACCACAAATACACGCACTAATGGTTATTGAATTTTCACAGCTGCCTAAAACCGTGTTAAACTGCGCAACTGTATTAGACCGCAGCTCTCTAACGGGAATTAAAGCCCACCGCTATGGCTATCAAGGCGAACCAATCCAAATAAAAAAAAAAACTATCTAGGTGGCGCTGTTTAAACGTTTTTTTCGGCGGCATTCGGTAATGGCCGGTGGTGGCGTGGCGGCTGTTCTGTCAGCGGGCGCAACCCCTATGTTTCTTTTTTCTCGTTTATTATTGCGCATGCGTAGTAATTTCAAAGCCGTAACCCTGATTTCGTATTACTTTGGCAATATTAAGATTTTAAGAATATATAGGAATTTTAGATGTTATCATAATACTGACCACAATGTGACGCACTCAACGCCACGCCAGCTCGGTAGAGTTTCGGTTTCGGCTATCGCCACAGAGAGCGAAAAATCAACCGCGGCCATAGCATTTAAAATCGAAAGCGCTGCGATTGTTCAACCATTATGGGAATGATGCAAGTACAGACTTCGGATTGGCGTTTTGTTGACTGGCGAACTAGCCTACAAGTATTTTTTGGCAGTTTTGGTTTCACTCCAAGAGTAATTGCTATAACCTACAGTGGGGACAGTGCAACGCATAGCTCTCTGCCTTTGTTCTGTTGCTCGAAGTGGGCCAGTGGCTGGGACGATGTTTGTGTCGCGGTGTGGTGTCGAAGCTCTCACCAGGAAGCGACAGCATCGTAAACGTTGAAAGAACATGTTTTGACCATTTGGACCTGGGTTTGTTAAAGGGACACTAAAGGTTACCAGAAACTCAAGTTAAAGTGGTAGAGCAATGTTCTAGAACGTCTAAGGCGTCAATATAATCGCGAACAGAGCTTTAGTAACCGAGAAATTGAGGTAAATGCATGACACGATTTGAGACCCCCCAGCGACATTCCGGTACTAGCCCGATGACGAAAGGACTCCTCATAATTTGTGTTACTAATACTCAACTACTCGTATTAAAAATATCATTTCATTCGATTGTAAGACGGAAAAAAATGCTACTTGTCTACGTCTATTCGATTCTAAGAAAAAATAACATTTTGACGTTACCCTTCAGTAATATGAGTGTTCGAAAGGTTTCGTTTTCGCTCGACTCTGCGCGCTCGACTCTGCGCCGCGCACGCTTTGGAGTTTCAGTAGTTTCGTTATCGCGTCGTGCTGTGAGGGTTCTGCTGGCTCGCGAAACTTTCATGGTACCAGCTTATGGGCGTCTTGCGCTGGAGTTTGAGGTATAGTAGCGGCGCCTGGTGGCGGTGCGGGAAACGACATCTGGGTCGTGCCAGCTTAGGTCGTATTGAGCCCTGGTTGTGGCGAAGCACGCTTCTAGGCCGAGTTTTGCGTCGATTCGCACATTTTTTTACCCTGTTGCGAGTGCGAAAAGGCTCGTCGCTTCTCATAGACCACGCCGACCACACTGCGAGCTCGCCGCAGCCTATAGTTTAACGAAAACGGACTCTCCGTGGGACGTAATGTGGGACGTAATTCGTTTCTCCTTCCGCTAGCCACCATACTAGGGTGGCTAGAATTGGGAGGTGTGAAGACCGCGGCGCCGCCTCCATTGCCTAGGGAGGCCCCGCTACGCGTTCCTCCCACTGGGGGAAAATTTGGCGCTTCCGTCGGGGGCGCGGGTAGGGTGGCTAGCGCGGGGTCGCCGTGAGCTTGTCAGTCTCGTAGGCCACGGTGCAGTGCAAGGTAACTCTCGTGGTCGGTGTAGTGCAGCTGTGTTTTTCTCGCGTTTCCTAAGTTTTTCTTCAAAGTAGGTGTTGTGAGCTGCTGTCGCTATCCCTTGACACCCTGCGAACCTGTTACAACGATATGGAAGGTCGACAGCAGTGCCTTGACATTAAAACTTGCATCCAAGTGGACATATTCACACATATATTCTAGTGGATTTGAAAAGATGCTGGTAAATCTGGCCTTCAATATTTTCAACAGTGCAGTTGTGCACGCCATGGACTTACACAAACAAAAAATTGAGCAACAGTACTCAAATCTGGAGCCAACAACGGTGTTCATTGACGTGATGGCTCAAGCAATTGAAGCCATGACATCACGGTTTCCAGCTGAAGCTTTGAGGTATGGCCACAGCCACTGTGCTCATTTTCGTGTGCCGGTGGTAAATGCTTTTCGTGTTTCAGACGTAGCAGTGCTCAAGAAACTGCACTTAACAGCATGCTAGCATTTCTGGATCAGTGGGAGGCCCATGCAAAAGGGCTCGGCTTCTTAAGCAAGGGCACATCAGAAGGTCTGCGTGTGACCATACGTTCCACTAAAGACTTCTTGACGTATCTAACTGAGAAGGTTGGGTTCAGGTTCTTGATGACTTCCCGCCTCAGTCAGGAATGCTTGGAGCGTTCATTCGGTATTGTGAGACAGTCCATGCAATGGAGCCAATGATCACTCCACTCCTGCGCAGTTCATCATTATAATGAAGTATGCAAGCTTATGCATTTCAGTCTGGGGGTGCATAGGGGCATGGGGGGGGAGGCTTCTGTATCAATCAGTCTTTCTATACAACCTCATACAGACACTCGAGGATCGACAGGTTCACTCGTGCATTTAGCAATACGCGAGTGCACGCAAAAGTTGTCAAGAATTTCTTGCTTCTAGCAGCCAATGCGCCACAGATTGGCTGCAGGAAGCATTCCGCTGATCTAACAGGATCGGTGTCTAGGTTTTATTGTATAACACGTATTCACTTTCTCCTCAAAGGCTTTGTTGTGTGTCATCCACAACAAAGCCAAGAAGGTTAAGCCCTGTGTTTTGTAAAAATGTGATGTAATGCAATAACTTTGTTATTTCCAATAAACATGTATTAAATCACAAGCGCTTTGTACTTTCTAGAATTTCTTCACCACAATGCTGATATATATATATTGCATGAACTTCCTCCATTTAAAGTAATGTTACAATCCCAGGTATGTGACTTATGTGCGGGCGACACATTCAAGGTTATTCCAATGCGCTGGCCTTGCGCGGCGATTCCTATGAACTATACTTTCGGCAAGGAATAAGCGCGCTAATCTCGGCAAGAGGTGGTCGCAAAAACCGTTGCTGTGTCGGCTGCGTAGTCAGTGCTCGCTGTTTCCATGTGGAATGAGAGGAGCGAAACATTAAATTCTCTCTGCATCTACAATGTAGAGAAAGAAGTCTGGTCAGATTCTAACGCATTCAAACGCTAAAACTAAGCGCTACCAAATCATTTTCCCGCCCGGAGGTATCCAGACGCAGCGACAAACTACGGCGCCCTAAACGGCGCCCCGGCCGGCAGCGCCGTCATGCGGCAGGAACGCGTTTTGGGGCCAGCTACCGGAGGCCGGTCTTCACACCTCCCCATTCTAGCCACCCTAACCATACTCCCGCTTTCGCTCTGCTGTCGGCTCTGTCTTGGCTCTGTTTCTGGCCGCGCGTTCGCGTTTTGCGCAGAAAAGCCGTAGCGCCGTCTGCGGACGCCGTTCTACTCACCGATGGCGCAACGTCACTATGAGACCATGATGTCAGTACTCCTCGATCGGAGGGCGGGCGATTTGAACTGCGCTAGAGGTACGCGGACGCTTCAGAACGCATGTTCTCTTAAAATAAGTCTCTCCTTGGCACGAAACAAGCGTTTCGAGGTTTCTGTGATGGTATTTCAACAGTTTACGTTGACTTAATAGTAACCTTTAGTGTCCCTTTAAGTGTGTTAGGTTGACGCTGTAGCGTTACGTGCTTTATGAAACTTAAGAATAAAAAAAGAAGACACTGCTGATACAAGAAATAGACAGTTGTACTTCTAGTGGCAGGACAATCAAATTTTATTGAAGGCTTTATTATGCATTGCTCGTTTATGTGCTCATTGAAATGCGTGGTTTAGGACTTTGAGAACACAAACTTACTTGTGGTAGGAAAGGTTGCTGCTTCCTGGCTGTAGTCTAGTGTCGCATAATGGTAAGTGCAAAGCTGCGTCATAACGCTTCGGAAGCGGTACGTAAATCTAAGATATAATGAAGCATACTCGCAGAAGGCCACAACCATCCTAGCTAGCACTGCAGCAGATGTGCTTCAAAGTGCTTAAACACGTTCATCAATCGTGACAGCCGACGCAGCCTTTCGTAAGAGCGAGAGAGTTCGCAAGTGCCTGTCGTCTGCGAGAATAGTCTCGCGTTTGCATCGACAAGGCGTCGTAGCAGACGACACTGGTAGCATTACTCTCAAGCGCCCAACACTCTTTCACATTACAACATTTTTATTTCCATAAATACTTGAGTATCTTTATATAAATACATGCACGGTTGTTATTGCTGTTGTAAAAATAAATAATTATTTTCTGGCATTAAATTGGGAACAAAATCGCACAAAAATGCATACCCTGGTGCATAGAGTTATGGCGTTTTTCACTGGTCGATCTGGAGCGGCCGCCGAAATCCTCGAGCGAGCGCTCGGGTTTCACAAATCCGAATCGGCCAGCGGAGCGCAAGAACGCTCCGCGGCGGATCACACAGGAAGTCTGCGTACACGTCGCACGAACCGGTTCCGAAAACCATGCCCGACTTCCGTTCTGTACGTTTCCACGGCAACCAAACTTGCCGTCCCCCGTGTGTAATTTGACCGTGGCAGCCGCATAGTCCGTCATTTCCATGTCGCGCCCGCAAGGATTGTGCATGAACAACGTGCATAGAAAGCTTCGTACAGCACCTGCGTCACTTCGCAATCGCTGTCGTCCGAGCTCTCATCGCTAAACGCGAGCGCTGCAGCAGCACCGAACGCAGCCATTTTGCGAAGCAACACAATGTTGTGCGAACCAACCAGGTACCGATTCCGCTTGAAGACGGAAGTGACGTGAGCTATTTCCGCCCGAATCCGCGCCTCGGCGGCGGAGCAAGTGAGAGCGATCCGGCGCGGAGCGAGTTGATCCGAAACGACCAGTGGAACGCGCGAACCCGCTCCAGATCGACCAGTGAAATTCGGATTCGTTGCCGCGGAGCAAGAAATCCTGCTCCGAATCGACCAGTGAAAAACGCCATTAGTATCATATGGCGTTTTTCACTGGTCGATTCGGAGCAGAATTTCTTGCTCCGTGACAACGAATCCGAATTTCACTGGTCGATCTGGAGCGGGTTCGCGCGTTCCACTGGTCGTTTCGGATCAACTCGCTCCGCGCCGGATCGCTCTCACTTGCTCCGCCGCCGAGGCGCGGATTCGGGCGGAAATAGCTCGCGTCACTTCCGTTTTCAAGCGAAATCGGTACCCGGTTGTACGCACAACATTGTGTTGCTTCGCAAAATGGCTGCGTTCGGTGCTGCTGCAGCGCTCGCGTTTAGCGATGAGAGCGCGGACGACAGCGATTACGAAGTGACGCAGGTGCTGTACGAAGACTTCTATGCACGTTGTCCATGCACAATCCTTGCAGGCTCGACATGGAAATGACGGACTATGCGACTGCCACGGTCAAGTTACACACGGGGGACGGCGAGTTTGGTTGCCGTGGAAACGTACAGAACGGAAGTAGGGCATGGTTTTCGGAACCGGTTCGTGCGACGTGTACGCAGACTTCCTGTGTGATCCGCCGCGGAGCGTTTTTGCGCTCCGCTGGCCGATTCGGATTTGTGAAACCCGAGCGCTCGCTCGAGGATTTCGGCGGCCGCTCCAGATCGACCAGTGAAAAACGCCAATAGAGTTTTTCGCTATAAGACCTAGAGGGAAATCTGGCGCCATAGAGTTTCTCACTATAAAACCTAGAGGGAAATCTGGCGCCACCGTCTATGGGAGTTTCTTAAGGTGGCACCGTGCCGTCATGGGAATGACGGTATATGTGTCTGCGAGGCTCGTGTTGGCTGGTGTTGTAAGAGGCTTCGTCTAAAACGTGGATATGGCTACACAAATAACGCGTTCACCTTAGAGGCGGCGGGTGCGCGAGTGTATAATTAAAGAACTCTTATTATGTCCAGTGACAGTGGCCTCTTTTCACTTTTAGTGTGCTTCACCGCAGCACATTGCTTAGGCTCCACCGCGAAATATTAGTGTATTGCAAGAAAGATAATCGTAAAAAGCCTAATTATGCAACGTTTCTTTTGTAGCTTGCTACACCGCAATACAGGGGTATCAATAAGCATCGTGCAGTAAAGCATACTAAGAGTGGAAAGGGCACATGGGTTTATACTGTGCTCATTATTTTCAATTGTAACATAATTTGCAAGTGCATCTGTACTTGTGGTAAGCTTCATTGACAATTCTTTGTACATTACAACTTCATATTGCAGGGAAGCTTACTAAAGCACATTTGCCATTATGGTACGTGTTATTCACCTTCAATGCAGGAGCACAATGCGGATTCTTGCCCCTGCTTTTGGCTGGACTGCACATGCTCTTTGAGAGTTGATTCATTGTTCATAAGTGCACTGGTACTTTATTCTAAACTGGAGGGCTCAAGTTGATATGGAAGCACAATTTTTATTAAGGGGACAAGATGTTGCCGAGATGGTTGCAGCACAGCTTTTTTTTTTCTTCCAGGCACCTTTTCTACTTGAAGCTTCCATTGCAGTGTTTCGAGCCTCTTTGAACCAGCACATAGTGCATATAAATATTGGACACTGATTGGGAACATCACCTAAGTTCATGCCTATCTATAGTAAAAAGATGTAGCATGACCAGACAAAATAAAAGAAGAGGGTAGGCTGCAGGAATACTAAGTGTTAAATAGTGCTTTATCCTTTCCCTTGAGTTTTCTGTTTTTGTGCTTTTTATGGATCCTCCACAGTAACCATGCAAGTGCCGAACATGAGCTTGTTGGTTTCAAGTCTCATGATTGTTACTAACAGAACAGTGTGATAAACGAACAAGGGCTTGGAGGCATCCGTTCACCTTGCTTGCCTCATGGTGCTCCTTCATAAGCACCGTGAGCATCCAGGCCAACTAGGAAGGGGGGTTTGTTGCATTTGCTTCTGAACTGTATCGCCACCAAACCAACAGTGCTATCAATGACAACTTTTGGACAGTAAAATGCTTGCATCCAGCAAAGTCGTAAGAAGGAAGCATTCAGGATGTGCAAAGTGGGCTTTTGAAGCTGGCAGCATTTCTGAAGGGGCTTTGCCCATCTGCCCTGTTTATGGATACACAAAGATGATTTCCTCTTTAAGAGGGATTGTTTCAGAGGTCATTACATGGCAACAGTGTTGGGTGTTTAGTAGCTTGTCTTTGCCCACTGTTAATAATTTGTTCCTTCTCCAGTGCCCCTGTGAAGTGCCTACTTTTTGGACACAATGTGCTCTTCATGCATGCATGCATTTTTAGCTTGTAAAGACATCTATTACCCCTTGCCTCAAGCTGGTCCTTGCTGATGTCACCCAAGAAGGCATTGGGGAGTATGGCAATGTACACTTACAAAACACTGTTGATATCAGTGAAACCAAATTAATGGAGCTGCTGTTCTTTTTTTGTCCACTCCATCCTGGTTAGTTACAATAAGCAATGTCCGAACAGAAGGCATATGTAGTTGGTCGTGCATAGCCTGCGCACTAAGACTTGTTGGCATGTTATGACCTTAGCACAGCGTTTATATGTAAAAACCTTCTGATGTGTTGATGACTTCCTTCTCTTTATCATACTTTGCCTGATGGAGCCAGCAAGTGGGTCAACCAGATGTTCAACAGGCTTGCCGCTAGTTTTCCCAGAGTCTCCTTTACCAGGGTGCTGCTCATAGATATCTGTTTTCTTGACCTTTCACTGCACTTCAACCATGGCCACACCTGCAAAACCTATAGCATGCGATCAAAAAAGTGCTATACATCATGTTGCTCCAAACTCGTGACATATGCTACAAGGCCTTGAGGAACACCCTCATTTATTTACGCCCTCATCATACTGTACGAAGCTTCGCATGATAAGTGCAGCGATTAACATCTGCTGGTTTTTCAGTGTTATTCCTGTCCAGTTTGCTGAAAGCTATGCCGAGTGTTTCAAATGCAAAAGACTGCTGCCGGACAAGAAGTGCATGAAACAAGGGTCGCTATAACCACATATGTCACACAAAATTAAAGGAGGGTACGGAGTGTACAGGCGGTTTATTTCATATCCAACAAGCTTGGTTCTCCCTCTGCAAGTGGGTCAACTCAACTTGCCCCAAAGACACAGCCTGTGGCAAACTATGTGCCAGATGCTGTGTCCCCTGTAAAGCTGTAGATGTGTACAAGATCCTGACACCCTGGAGCAGCTTATACACTGGGCAAACAGGTCACTATAAGAACGACTGCCTTTACTAACATGCTAATAACATGAAAACAGGCAGAAATTTGGCTATTCATTGGCTCCAACTGCAGGTGCAAGCTACACTTCCACCAGGTGCGTGTTGTTCACAAGAACTGGAGCTATACAAATGTAGATAAGAACAATGATGTTTGAAAATAGTAGAGTTGCACTATATTCTGCTCAAGCAGCGCTACCTGCACCGCTGGTGCCTTATAGCCACAATTTATGGCTGCACCACCATGCAAAGGCACTATTGAAATAACTTCTATTTATTATATTTATAGAGGCCATGTATTACAAATGTCACATGTGTCATGCCACCAGCAGTGGGTAGCAATCTTTCAAGCTTGGGTGACAGAGGCAAAACAGCAAAATGCTACAATCGCACTAAAATGTAAAACAGCCTTGGACACAAAACACCGACACCATATTGTACAAAATGAAAGGGCAAGACTCCATTTAAGGACAGTCTATGGCACCACATACTTGACATGGTGTAAAAAATGTTGACATGCCCTACCCATAAAAAGAAAGCAATAAACACAGTAAACACGCCTTAAAATGCAACGTGCAGTCTGAAACCAAGAAAGGACAGCCCGAAAAAGGTGTCGATAAGTTTTTCAACGATCAAAATTTTCAAACTGTCTCATCATTTCTTAATGAACCTGCACAGCTGAAAAGGAAGGAAAGCCCAATAGCAGGGCTGCAGAAAATGGCACTGAATAAATATACTTTGCTTACCAGCGATACCTGTGGTTTAGTTGTCTGTCTATAAACTTATTGTGTATAAATGTTTCTCGTTTAGAATGGTTTAGCGGATAGGGAAAATATGACCATAAGAGCACCAGGTGTATGCAGTCTACGCACAAAAAGCCACTGCTTTCTTACTTTCATTTTTTTTCTCTCTACTACTATTCATTAGTATTTAAGTGCCTTAATAGCGCTGCTAACATCCTACTGCAAAACACAAAATTGGGCAAGTTGTGGCATAAAGAAAATTGCAGTTTCACTCAATGTGAAACAATGATGCAGTAGCTGGTGAAACATGCGCAGGAAGCTTACTTCATGTAGCATTTGTTGAAGTGAACACTTGCCCCCCCCCCCCCCAATGCAAGTCTGTAATCTCCTTTAAAAAGTCAAATAAGTAAGAGTCGTATTTATTTGTGGGAGTTGTGCCTCCCAGTGTTGAAGTGGAAAGACTCAGCTTTTCTTCCTCCTCTGTCATATCCGGACTTGGTCACCGGTCTACACCAAAACAACCCTTTAGCTTCTTACTGCTGAATTCGTTTTGGTTTTCTCAAATCTATATTGGGGGCGAGCTCCACCACTGGAAAGGTTGGCGCCACCGTCGGCGTGACGTTGCATGAAGGATCACGTGAACACAGCGGCCGCTTCGGAAACGCCGAAGCGAGCTGAAAACGAAAGGTTAAAGTCCCAGCTGCGCTGCGGGTCTGATTAAGCGGCGAGGCTTTACCGCCTTGGGTGTCTGCTTGACAACATCTGAAAGTACTAGCAAAGGTTGTGGCTGCCTTTCGAGGCGTGCAGCATGGTAGGCTACTGCTCGGTGCCGCAGTGCCGGGCGTAGGCAACGGAGCCCAGTGTCAGCCTTATTCACAGGTAGCCGCAGGGCAAGGAGCTGCGTGAAGCTTGGCTGGCGAAACGTACAACCGTCAGACAGCCATCTGCTACAACTCGGGTATGCAGCAAGCACAGACGCGAGGAACATTTCTGCTACGGCGCCGGGACTGTGCGATGTTCGGTGAGTAACAGAAAACGCGCACTGAGACAGACGCTCGCCCGCACCCGTTGCCCGGCTAATGTCATGACGGTTTGGTCTATGAACTTGTTGATGCTAGATACTGACAAGTTCACTGGAACGGAAAGGGAACGGTAAGACGCACATTAAAAGAAGACACGGCATACGGTCATGTTTGTGTTATGAATTAATGCACGGGATTACGAAAAAGAAGCAGAGGGAAATCGCACGCCGAGAAGACCGATAAACATAAAGTGCGACGCAACTTGAGAAATAATATTGAAATATCCCAGAATTTAGAAGACAAAAAAAAAAAAACATTGAATCGCGACGGCACGTCACAGTCGCCGTAGGCGTCAAGTCTATAACGAAATTATTTTTGAACAGTTCTGATAGCGTCCGCGTAAAAATGGTTGCTAGTGTACTGTCAAATGTTCATATGCTGCGGCCTAAAGCTGACGGAACGGTACGAAAACGCGTTCACAGCGAAAGCAAAACATTGTGCGCGGACATGCATGCAGACGCGAAGTCGGCCGCTGCGAACCCGTGCGATCGCTGCATTGAGGCTTCATTGTGTTATGCCCCATTTGGTTATACAGACAGCCAGACAGGTTATATATGAACATATTTCGCATAGTTTACTTTCAGCGTTCGCCTACCTCTCACGCAAGAAGCAGGTTCGGGAGACTCCATCGCGGCGACCGCGCGCACTGGCGTTCACTGTACGTATGCGGTAAAGAGATAGCGTCTGTAAACTATTCTGTGCTTTCAGTTTGCCCAAGATTATTACATCGACAGTCAAAAACTTCCCTCGTTTTGAGAGTACCTACATAAATGTCCAGGAGGGCTGCCGCGTGCTGTTTTTATTGAGCCCCGTAAGCGAAACCTATGAACAGCCCGCCGCGTGATCCCTCATACTACGCAAGGGAGGCGCTTCCGACAGATGGCGACTCGGTAACTCCTCGCCGCCAATTTGGGCTACCCATTGCTAAGTCTTGCGCTTAATCAAAGAATGAATCAACGAAATGAATCAATTTTCAATGAGTATGTGCAGTCCAGCCAAAAGCAGGGGCAAGAATGCGCATTGTGCTTCAGCATTGAAGGTGAATAACACGTACCATAATGACGAATGTGCTTTAGTAAGCTTCCCTGCAATATGAATTTGTAATTTACAAAGAATTGTCAATGAAGCTTACCACGAGCACAGATGCACTTGCAAATTATGTCACAATTGAAAATAATGAGCACAGTGTAAACCTATGTGCCCTTTCCACTCTTAGTATGCTTTACTGCACGATGCTTATTTACACCCCTGTATTGCGGTGTAGCAAGCTACAAAAGAAACGTTGCATAATTAGGCTTTTTACGATTATCTTTCTCGCAATGCACTAATATTTCGCGGTGAAGCCTAAGCAATGTACTGCGGTGAAGCATACTAAAAGTGAAAAGGGGCCACTGTCACTGGACATAATAGGACTTCTTTAATTATACACTCGCGCACCCGCCGCCTCTCAGGTCGCCTGAGTGGACATACTACGCTGGCTGATAGCGGCCCCCTCCCACATTTAGTATGCTTCACCGCGTAACTAAAATGTACTGCGGCGAAAAAGCCGTACATTTGTATTGAGTGAATAAACAAATGGTTTTTACAACAGTACAGAAATAAACGCGCACCATGCATCAGTCTACCACACGGAAGAGCGTCGCAACATACGGTAGCTGATTCACACAGGCCGTGTAGCCTGCTTATCAGTCGTAAAGGGTATTATGGGTAATTCAAGATTTCTGATGCACATGTGTTTATGTTTACGTTCGCACTCCTTGCGTAATAAGACTTCCACAACAGAAAGTAATTTACAACACACAAACGCAAAGAACACAGACATATGTCTCGTTTTCAACTCGGCCGTCATGCAAATGTCATATAGCGCGGAAGAACGTGAACATGCTGTGTGTTAGCGTCGTAAACTTCATACTAGGCAAGGAGCTAGCACACCACAATCCCGCGACAGCCGCTAATGAGACCAAGACGGGAGCACATGTCTGTGAACGCGCAAACGGAGCCCTTAAGCCACTCTGCTCCTACGCCACCCCCGCTGCACGGCTGCACCACTCGTTTCAAGCACAGCACACCAAACACACATTCAGCGCTGAACAGTGGGCGGTCGACGCAGTTGCATTTACATGCATTGCAGCGAGCAGCACATCCCTCGATGTCCGTTAAGCAAAGTCGGACACGGCGACGCTACATCGCGGTTCGCTGGCGAGGCGCTAGGCCACTTCGATATTTCAATTATCACCATCGCCGGGTTCTCAAGAAAGCACGGATCACACAACGCAGATTCTGTACTGCCAGAGCTAACCGAGGCCAAAGCCGCACTGCCGCACCGCCACTACTCACGGCTTTCCGCCAAGTAGCACAGAACCTACAACCAACACACAAGCAACGCACGTACAATTACATGAGCAATATTGAACAACGCGCCGTCCACAGAAAACGATCACGCCGAGGACGAACACGCCACGGCGTCGCTCGTCGCCAGCATCGCGCCTTCTCAGAAATCCCTAAACGATGCTGTCCCTAGGCACCTAGGATCAGGTCACGTGAGGGATTTTTGTATGACAAATAGACGCACGCGTGCCGGTTCGCGTGCACGTGCGTCTAAACGTCTTGAAATTTGTCACGTGACCTAATCCTAGGTGCCTTGAGTCAGCATCGTTTAGGGACTTTTGAGAAGGCGCGATGGTGGCGCCAAGTGTGCCGTGGCGCCATCAGTGCTGCCAGATTGGGCTATTTATAGCCAAATTGGGCGACTTAAACTATTTCCTGGCTGCTTTTTAGATAATTTGGCGTTGTGGCTATTTTAGGGCTATACGCTCCCTGAAATTTTTAATGCTAAAAAAGCGTGTTTTTGGAAGAGCGCTACGTTTAATTAGTAGCTGCTGCAGCCTTTTCGCGGCTTGCTTGCATTCTTTGCTTCCGTCTACGTGGCGTGTTTCCGTGGAGAATGTCGTGGCTTTTGTTGGCTAGGGATTCTGCGTACGGCGCATTTAGCCAAAGCCGCTCTCCTGCTCGCTTGCTTGAAAGTGAAACTATGGTGTCTGGATAGTGAAACCATGCATGCATGAAAGCTGGTGCTGTTGTGCTCGCTCTGTGTGTTTGTCTAGCCTCTTCATTTGTGCACAATGAGGAAGTGGGCGAAATACCCAAGGAAATACCAGAAAGAATGGGAGCAGGACCCAGATTTCAAAGGTAAGTATCTGCTGTTAGCTAATTTTATAGTCTACGACAGGTTTATAGCATAAATTCACAGTTTACTATTTTTTTTAATAGACTGGATCATGCCTTCGAGACAGGAAGGCAACGGAGACGCCATCGACATGGTATACTGCAAAGCATGCAAGTGCAAGCTGAGGCCGCACGTGGAGGACCTCAAGGTCCATGTTACGAGGCACAAGCACATTCAAAATATGAAATCGATGAAGCTTGCCTCTGTAACCAGGCCTATCGACTCGCACTTCAAGCCCGGGCCTTAGAAGCCAACATCAACTCAGCTGAAGATTGCAGAGCTGCGCCTGGCAGCGCATGTCGCCCTGCATAGCTCGCTGTGCTCTGCGGATCACTTGGCTCCACTGTTGGCAAGTACATTTCCCGAGTCAAATGTTGCGGTCGGAGTAACCCTTGGACGCACCAAGTGTACGGCTCTGGTCTCAAAGGTTCTTGGACCTACCTTCCGAGAGATGCTACTCGAAGACATCGGAGAGCAGCCCTACTCCCTTATCATCGACATTTCATGCGAAAAAGAGATGGGCGTTGTCGTTCGGTTCTTTTCTATGAAAACAGATGATTTTCAGACCAGGTTTTTGGGACTGATCCCTATCACTGACGCGTCTGCTAACGGCATGTTTGCGGAACTTAAATCTTTTCTTCAGTTATGCCACCTAATAATAATAATATTTGGGGTTTTACGTGCCAAAACCACTTTCTGATTATGAGGCACGCCGTAGTGGAGGACTCCGGAAATTTTGACCACCTGGGGTTCTTTAACGTGCACCTAAATCTAAGCGCACGGGTGTTTTCGCATTTCGCCCCCATCGAAATGCGGCCGCCGTGGCCGGGATTCGATCCCGCGACCTCGTGCTCAGCAGCCCAACACCATAGCCACTGAGCAACCACGGCGGGTTTATGCCACCTAGATTTAACAAAATGTGTTGGCATTGGTACGGACGGTGCCAGCGTGATGTGCGGCCGGCACCACTCGTTATATTCTCTTCTAAAAGAGGAAAACCCAAAACTTATTCTTGCGAAGTGTACTTGCCATTCCCTCCACCTAGCCTGCAGTGAAGCAACCGCTGCTCTTCCTGCTAACATTGAATTTCTTGTGCGGGAGTGCTATAATTGGTTTTCATGTTCACCAAAACGGCGAGAGCAGTATCGCCTTATCTACTCTGCTATCAATGAGACCAACCCAATCAGGTTGGTCAGCATAGCGAACACTGGGTGGCTGAGTGTTGCTGCAGGTGTGAATCGCATTATCGACCAGTGGACGGAGCTGCGGTTGCATTTTCAGATAGCTCAAAACACAGAGCGGTGTTATACAGCCAGTGGCGTAGCTAGGTCGTCTGGCACCCGGGGCCCTTAGCTCTTCTGTCACCCCCCCCCCCCCCCGGGTGTAGTCGAGGAAGGCGAGGATATCGACAATTTTCGGGTGTTTTCAGACGTATGTGACACCCCCCCCCCCCTACTGGCCCCGTGCACCCGGGGCCCACGGCCCCCCGGCCCCCCCTGTTGCTACGCCACTGTATACAGCACGGCTACTGCACGAAATGTTCCAAGACGAAAAAATTTATCTGTACATGCTTTTCATTCAACCCATCACCTCAGAATTCGACAGAGTCAATAGGTTATTTCAATCGGAAAATCCTGATCCAGTTAAGCTTTTTGAAGATTTAGATATGCATGTCAGGTCGATGCTGTTTAGAGTGGTCCTGAAGGAGCATGCTTGTCCAACTGCAGAGTGGGAGAAGCACTTTCTTCACGTACGTGCGTGTAACTACAGAACTGTTTTCTCTGGCGCCTTTCACAAGCGCTCGCTTTCAGACGGCGAGAAGGACCAGCTGCTTGACCGCTGTCGTGTGTACCTTGTGGCGTGTGGCGTGTCGTGTGTACCTTGTGGCGTGTGTAGTACAGTAAGATTATCCTATTAGGCGATTTTAATTTGCCCGGTGTAGACTGGATGCGCCTTCAGCCTGGGCCACATCACAGTCAGAATATTAATGTACTCTTTGATATCATGTTAACACATGATCTCAGACAAGTTGTTCTTGAACCAACACGTGTGCAAGGTTCTTCATCTTCAGTTTTGGACCTTGTTTTCTTAGCTCGGAAATTCGATGAATTCACGGTGGTGATCGAGCAGGGGCTATCCGACCACTGTCTTGTTTGTGTTGGCTTACAGCTTCTTTCCTGTGCTAAAACTAAAAAATCATCTGTCCATTTTGTCAAAGATTATATTCTCGCGCGAACGACGCATGCGCGATTGATTACTTGGAAAATTGTCTAACTGATTTTGACGAGAATAATGTTAACTTACTTTGGACCCGCTTTAAGGACATGTGTCATTTTTGCCTTGATAAATTCATACCAAATAAGAAAAAACAAGTTCACAAGCAAACACCATGGATCAATCGCAACATCATTCATATGAAACGTAAAATTAAGAGATTAAAGAAGGCCCGTACGCAGCCAAACTTAATATCTGAACAACAAGACAAGCTTGCACTTGCCGTGCGTAAATCAAAGGATTATTATTTTAACTAATCTCTGCCTAATTTTATTTCAAACGATTCAAGTAAATTTTAGAATTACATTGCCGAGAAGAAGAAACCAATATCCCAAATGACAATAAATGGACAGATGGTTACGGAGAACGTTGAACTTGCTCATCACTTTAATATGTTTTTTCAGTGTCTTCTCAACTCCCAGTAATTGTTCACGTAACTGCCCAGCGTACCAACCTTTTGATGTGAATTTTATATCGTATGCTGGTGTACTGTCTATGGTGCTGAACCTAAAACCGAAATGTTCAAGTGGGCCTGATAATATCCCTAATTTGTTTCTCCGTAGATATGCTGTAACCTTATCAAAGTTTCTTGTTATAATATTCCGTGCTTCATTATTGTCGTCTGAGTTACCGAATGACTGGAGAACAGCCCGAATAGCACCAATTCACAAAAAGGGAGATCGTCTACTTGTACATAATTACCGTCCTATTTCTATAACGTCATCATGCTGCAAACTCATCGAACATATCATAGCAAAAAGAATAACCACATATCTAGAAAAGCATTCAATTTTAACTAATTTCCAGCACGGGTTCAGAAGAGGGTATTCGACTGTCACACAGCTGGTCACTGTAGTTCATTCGTTTGCATCAACCCTTCACAAGAATGGACAAACAGACATAATTTTCCTTGACTTCCGTAAGGCATTCGATACGGTCCCTCATGATAAATTAATCCTAAAACTTGAAAATGCAGGAATCCCTCAGATGTTTATCTCTTGGATTTCTGCTTATTTGTCTAACCGGAAACAATTCGTTGAGATAAATGGCGAAAAATCGGGCTGCCTTCCAGTCACATCGGGTGTTCCCCAGGGCAGTGTGCTCGGTCCTCTTCTTTTTGTTCTGTATATTAATGATATTGTTAACACGGTTGAAGGTGGTGTACAGATTCGATTATTTGCCGATGACTGTGTGCTCTTTAAAGATATTGTTTCTCTCCATGATGAAACCAGTTTATGTTGTAGTTTAAATAATATTCTTGCATGGTGCAGGTGCTGGGGAATGACACTAAACACAGATAAAAGCGTACTACTGCGAATGACACATAAAAAATCACCTCTGCTTTATACATATGTTAGGTCCATCACCTCTTCGTGAAGTCGCTAGCTATAAATACCTAGGAGTGACCCTTAACAATTCACTATCATGGAATGATCACATAACTAACACTTGCGCTTCAGCCTTCAGAAAAATATGCCTGCTGAGACACAAACTTAAGAAAGCCCCACCTAACGTTAAAATGCTATGCTACATCTCCCTAATTAGACCTAAGCTCGAATATGCTTGCATAGTTTGGGATCCATACACAAAAACTAATATCAATAGTCTTGAGAGAATTCAGAGAAAAGCGGTAAGATTTATATTTAACAAATTTTCCAGATGTGATTCTCCAACCGAACTTATGAAAATTAACAACCTTGAACCACTCGAACTTAGAAGAAAAAAACAGACTTGAATTCCTTAAACTACTTCACACTAACAATTTATCCCTTGACCCATCTGAACATTTATCGCAGTTATCGACCAGAACTACACGCCACCGCAGACATGATGCATTAACCCCTTACTTTGCAAGAACAAACACATATAAGTTTTCTTTTTTTCCTCGAACTGTAACCGAATGGAACTGTATAAATTGAATCTACTTCCTAATCTTGTTTTTCATTGTTCTGTTTGTTTTGTCAATCTGATTTTCTTTCTATGTATCATATGTCGCCCTCCCTGCTTGGACCACGTGTCCGCAGTATTCAATAAATAATAATAATAATAAAAATCACTGCTAAAAAGGCTGCCTGACAACCTAGAGCTACTGCAGAACTTCAAACTGTTGAGGCCCAGATGCATTCGTGACACGCCGTTTCGTACGTTTCATAGAGTCATTTCCATTGTTGCAGCACCGAGTAGTACATCAACCCTTGAAAGCGAGTACGGAACTTTGCAGTCGATGCTCCCGTCTCTCGCTATGAGTGATGTGCGTGAATTCTGGCGAGCGGTCGCGAAATTCACTAACAGTCCTGCGAACCTCTCTTTCCTAAATTGTCGGCAGTTGCCTTCGCACTTCTGTGCTTGCCAGTGTCAAACGCCGCTGTAGAGAGAGTTTTCAGTTTGGTGACCGTAACTATAAAACAGACCATCGAAACAAACTAAGCGTGCGTACTTCGGAAATGATACTCCATGTGCGATGTGGCTTAAAGGAGTACGGGTGCTGCAACAATTTTGAACCAAGCCCGCGTTTCTTGGAGAAGTTTAACAGTGCTGTCATGTACGAGTAGTGATATGTCAATGAATGAAGGGCATAAAGTGGTGCGCGGTAATCTTCGTTCCTTGAGTGGCCATGTGTCAACGCGAGTAAGATTTTTATAGCCTAATGATCTCGCTTTTTTTTACGAATGCGATAGTTTTCTGCTGCGTCACTTGGTCTAGTCAACCGTAGGTATCTTTTGTAACAAGTTTATTGTTTTCTGTTCGAAATTTAGTTGCGAATAAAAAAACTTCATCTCACTGTCCGATGGGTAATGTTGGCTACATTTTGGCTACTAACTGTCTTGGCCTAGTTGTGTGGTTGGCTATTTTTGGGCTGCAATTTTTCTATACTTTGGCTACGGCACTCTGCGCCATCTGGCAACACTGGGCGCCATGTGGCGCTTTGAATCTGCGGCATCTCCGGCTCACGCCGACCCCTGGTCGTATGTTATCTCCGCATTGGGTTCAGTATTTGTTGGCGAAAAGTCGTGCAGTAGTAGAGGTGAGACATGTCGGCTTTTGGTCTCGGTGAACTCTGGTGGTGTGGGACCCGTATTCCTGAAGAATTCAGTGGTGCTGACTATCTAAATATTCAAGTGGCGTAGCGCCTGGGCAATGCAATTTGCGAACCGGTGCTGTGCAGCAGCGTCGCCGTGTTCACCCTTTTCGGCAGCGTCATCACATCGCACATGCACCTATACTTGACGGGCGTCGTAGGTGGAGGTATTGTACGTGTTCTTCGCCACGACTTACGTTACGTAATATAATTCTTAAGGTGGTGTTTGCTCACAACTGTTCACGCGTGCTTGAAATGGGGCAGTGCATCTTTTCTATTGTGTTCAGCGCTAGTGCACTTTCCGTGACTTCATGTGATTTACTTTTATCGTGGGCTTTACGACAATTATCGCGTAGCGCTGTGAACATAAGGGAGCTTTAGTGACATCACATGGTCTGCCAGAATTCCACGAACCAAAATGCAGAGTAGTTGTTTAATATCAGTTGGTACTAAGGGCGCGATAAACACAGTGAGGTGGAGCTTCATACTCTGCCCTGTGATGTTCAGCTGCATATCTGCCCGTTTTTTGCGCTCTTAGTTTTAGCAATGGGACGCAGGGTTCTGTGCAAAGTTCGGACGAATGAATGTGTATATGCGTCTGCAATAACTTCATCGCAACACATTTGTGCAATGCGACAGTGTATTGCGGTGACGGGATGTATGGCAGCCCTAGTTCCAGCTTTGATGACCCCGTTACCCTGAAGATACCGCCCCGCCCGCTTTACTATAATCTCAGGTGCTCTCCAACTTTCACATGCTGAATGGTCCCATCGCAATACATATATGTAGTGAGATGAAGCTTATTAAAGTTGCCAAATGCTTTGACAGTGTCACAATTAACAGCTTTAGAATGACATGGCAATACAACAGCCCAGACCTTAACTTTAACAATTTTACTAGGACTGTCAAACTAATCTTGCAGCACAGAAAAACAATGTAAACACCTCAAGAGTTGATTAGCAAGTAATGCTCGAAAGCACAAGTCTAGTGCCCAAGGGTGTGGTGAACTGCTTTGAACACTCAACCGACACACCTTAAGTGCTTCGAAATTTCTAGCATATTGATGCAGGTTGACCAGGCTTACTGCGATATTGGTTGCTTTACAATGAAAGTAATAGTATTGGATAAGAGGATGCAAGTGCTGCTTGGTTATGCAAACCACATGGGTTTCAGAAATACTCAAACAGGGTTCTTGTTTACGCATGCTGCTTGCATCCACTAATCTAAAGCTCTCTAATGTCAGCAGTATAAAGAGAGGCTTCACAACTCCAATTTTGTTTCTTCTATACTAATACAACCTAAACACTACGCTGTCGGGACAGTATCTGCCTAGCTCATTGCTACATTCTGTGACAAAGCAGTGATCATTCAGAGTGACCTGCCCTAATATTACTCCAAGAATTCTTTAAACAGTTCGTTTTTTAAGCACAAAGCATGTCATGCCCAACTAGAAAATTAACCAAGCAATAAGCTACTAGAAGTCACTAAAAAATCGGCAGTCTTCTGAAGTCATCTTGATTTGCAGCTCCTAAAATTGGCTATTATTGAATTATGGCAAGGAAAGAACAGCTTCAATAAACATATGTCTCATCAGAAAGTTGTGGTGGTGTGCTACAGGCTAAGGCAGTGAAAGGAAGCCATTTTGGCATTAATCTACCTCTGTCCCAACACCAGGCACCACAGCCGAATTGACTTCAATTGGCTTTTACATCTTCAAATTCGCTTTCCCCACCACAGAATACTCATTTGAGTTGAGCTCAGTGCACATCACCCACATTGGGGATGCAAAGACATACGGCCTAGAGGATGCCACCTTGACAAAGCAGACACCACAGACCTCAAATTAACAAATGACACCAACTATCCCAACTGCCACACCCTCCATTAAAGCCAGAAGGACAGTACACTTACCTAGCATAGGCACCTGGGGCCTTCATCCAGAGTGTCAGTGCAACTCTGCCTCAAGAGGCAGTGACCATTACTTGATTTAACACTTGATGTAGGGGTGAAAATGTGCCACATTCACAAAATCAGGGTTTCAGGCTGGGACCATTTCCATGGTGCACTTGAGTCTGCAGAATGTGAAGGTGTTGAAGAATTGCTAGCAGCATGCATCCTTTACACACTGAAAAGAGCGACATGCGAACTAGAGCTTACTGGGGCAACATCCAGCCCCAGCAAGCACCTGCTGCAACTTTGGGTGAGGAAGCCAAGCTGCATACTTAAATTGTGGCTGCACACAACAAACCCTGATCAGTGTTCTGCACAAGACTGAGCAGGCAAGATGTCATGCTAAGAAACTTGCCAGAGACTAGTGGATAGAACACTGTGCATCATTTGAACATATAGGTCTCAGTAAGCTGTGACACATTCTTGGCTGTAACAGGATGAACAAAATATTTTAATACTATTAAAAACACGCTGCTCGATCTTCGGTGCACATCTTAGAAATTTGAGGAACAAACTGAAGATGCTTTCCCCTACCACCTCACTGTGACTGACCGTCACCATATTTGTATGCACCTTAACAACCACTTGCCAAGGAAAGAATGGAAAGCCTCTTTCCAATGGCAGAACCTGTTGTTGCTCACGAGCATGTCAACACTTAAAGCGCAAGTGGCAAAGATGGAGTCATTTTTCAGATGTTGAGGAATCTTGCCGAAACGAGGATGCAAGCATTATTGCTTGTAATCAATGAAATCTGTAATATTGGAATTCCCCACATTACCGAAACCAGGCAAGAAACCTGACATTATAGACAACCTTTCATCAGTCTGACTCGCATTGACAGTGTGCAAATTGACTGAAGGAATGTGCCTCGCGAGGCTGAACCACCATCTGGGAAAGACAAGACTATTTCCACCTGTGCCAGATTGGTTTCTGGCCTAAGGTTGACATGTGCAACAATAGCCTCTTTCTGCATCAAAGCATCCCCAATACCAGCCGCTTCAGAGGAAAGATATATGGGTTCTTAGTCACAGTCAAACCAAGAAGAATGTTGAGCACAGTCTGCAACGAGGAGGTACTGGTGGCCTTTCGTGAAGCCTGCCCAGGCTTTAGGGTTGCTAGTGTTGCCAAAGCCTCTTATGCAACCAAATGTTTGAAATATGAAGTTCCATTAAACAGCCAAAGAAACTTTTACCAACTGCACAGGTAGAAATGCAGGTAAAACTCAGACCGGCACACTTGGTTGCAGAAATGATTCGCTGATGAGGTAAGAAAGTGACTTAACAGTTGGTGATAACTTTTACCGAATGCAGGTATGTGCAGTATGTATATGCACTGTTAGGCCGAAACAGATGAATTTTCTCCAAAGCAATATCAAAAGCTCATTTCTTTTTCAGGATGCCACTCATGTGCTTTAGGTAAGTGTGGACAGGGTTATATAAAGCTGCATAGGCAAAATGATACAAATAGATGCAGCTGTTAAGAGTAATATTTTTTTCGGGCTAAATTCTTGCTCCTTGAACATATTCGAGATCAATAACTGTAGCACCAAAGTAGTGTACCACTTCTAGAACAAAGGCATGTAGTGTGCCAATCTCAATTCTTGTGCCTATGCCAGTCTTTTTTACAGCAATAGCTGCTATGGGCTAACTTCCCTGGTTGTTCTGATATCTACTGGCGTTGTCACTGGAATTCCCAAATTTCTTTCTAGAATATTGCAAATAAAGTTCTCATTGTGCTGCAAGGATTCAAACATACAATCAAAAGATTGGCAGTCCACAATTCTACATTTCAGCCACTCTGCTGAAGGTACAGTCGTGGTGAATACTGATCCTGGAGAGTGCGATCTAGCCAACAGGTACCATGATTAGCTAACACCTGCTCAATGTCTGCATACTGTATATAGAGCTTGCATCCACACTTTCAATTTCTGACACATCACCTGGCCACTTGTGAAGGCAGTCCTATGCTAAATTTTCTTCTTACATGTAATGACAGTGATTGGGTGCATCTGCTTTATTAATCTTCTTCTAGTGCTTGGCTTCTCAGATTTACTGGGTGGGGCTGTTGGTGTGTTTTTCTCAAGCGCAGCGTGACACCTAGCAACGGGTAGCCCAAACAGAGATTTGAAAAAAGCAAAACGAATTCAGCAGTAAGAAGTTAAAGGGTTGTTTTGGTGGAGACCAGTGGCCAAGTCCAGATATGAAAGAGGAGGAAAAAAGTTGTCTTTCCACTTCAACACGGGGGCACAAATCCCACAAATAAATAAGACTCGTACTTATTTTACTTCTTCAGAGGAGATTACTGACTTGCATTGGCAAGTGTTCACTTCAACAAACACTGCATGAAGCAAGCTTCCTGCGTATATTTCACCAGCTAGTGCATCATCATTTCGCATTGAGTGAAACTGCAATTTTCTTAATGCTACAGCTTGCCCAATTTTGTGTTTTGCAGTAGGATGTTAGCAGTGCTATTAAGGCACTTGAATACTTGTGAATAGTAGTAGAGAGAAAAATAAGAAAGCAGTGGCTTTTTGTGCGTAGACTATGCATACACCTGGCGCTCTTATGGTCATTTTTCCCTATCTGCTAAACCATTCCAAACAAGGAAAGCTTATACACAATTATTGTGCACAGTCAGACCACAACTAAACCAGAGGTATCCTTGGTAAGCAAAGTATCTTTATTTGGCGACATTTTCTGTGGCCCTGCTATTGGGCTTTCTTTCCTTCCTTTTCAGCTGTGCATGTTCATTAAAAAGTGATGCGAGTTTGACAATTTTAATCACTGAAAGACTTAGCGAAACTTTTTTGGGTTGTTTTTTCTTGGTTTCAGACTCTGCACATTGCATTTTAAGGTGTCTTCTCAGTGTTTTCTTGCTTTGTTTTAATTGGTAGGGCATGTCAACATTTTTTACACCATGTGAAGTATGTGGTGCCATAGTGTTTTTGGATGGAGTCTTGCCCTTTCATTCTGTACAATATGATGTCAGTTTTCTGTGTCCTAGGCCGTTTTACGTTTGAGCATGATTATAGCCTTTTGCTAAGTTTTGCCTTTGTCACCCAAGCTTGAAAGATTGCTACCCACTGCTGCTGGCATGACACATGTGACATTTTTTTTTCAATAAAAGGGAGTCTGTAACTTATCCTGTGCACTGGTTTCCTTTGTCTTTTTGAATTACAATTTGTTGCCTATATTTGCTCTTTTGTTGCATTTCAGATTAGGAATGGCTATCATAGTTGACATCATTTAACCATATTGCACACAATGTGGATATGCACTTGCAATATATGGCCACCATAAAAATAATAAATAGAGGTTAATTATTCAAGAATAGTGCCTTTGCATGGTGGTGCAGCCATGAATTATGGCTTTAAGGTACCAGCGCTGCAGGTAGCACTGCTTGTGCAGGATATAGTTCAACTCTACTACTTTCAAAAATCATTGTTTTTATCTGCGTTTGTATAGCTCCAGTTCCTGTGAACAACACACATCTGCTGGAAGAGTGGCTTGCACCTGCATTTGGGCCCAATGAATAGCCAAATTTCTGACCGTTTTCATGTTATTCACATATTAGTAAAGGCAGTCGTTTTTATAGTAACCTGTTTGCCCAGTGTAGAAGCTGCTGCAGGGTGTCGGGATCTTGTACACATCTACAGCTTTACAGGGGACACAGCATCTGGCACATAGTTTGTCACAGGCCATGTCTTCAGGACAAGTTGCGTTTACTCACTTGGAAAGGGAGAATTAAGTTTGGTGGATATGAAGTAAACTGCCTGTACACTTGGTGGCCTTCTTCATTTTGTGTGAGATATGTGGTTATAGCGACCCTTGCTTACTGCACTTGTCCGGCAGCAGGCTTTTGCTATTCAAACACGCAGGATAGCTTTCAGGAAGCTGGACAAGAATAACACTGAAAAACCAGTAAATGTTAATTGTCACACTTATCATGCAAAGCTTCATACAGTGTGATGAGAACGAAAATAAATGAGGGTGTTCCTCAAGGCCTTGTAGCACATGTCACGAGTTTGGAGCAACATGATGTATAGCACTTTTTTGATCGCATGCTATAGGTTCAGCAGGTGTGGCCATGGTTGAATTGCAGTGCAAGGTCAAGAAGACAGTTATCCATGAGCACCACACTGGTAAAGGAGAGGCTGGGAAAGCTAGTGGGAAGCCTGTTGAACATCTGGTTGACCCTGTTGCTGGCTTCATCAGGCACAGTGTGAAACAAGAGAAGGTAGTCGTCAACACACCAGGTTTTTACATATAGAAATCGTGCCAAGGTTCTCGGGCAGGTCTCTGTCATAACTCGCCAACAGGTCCGTCCGCAGGCTATGCACGACCAACTACATACGCCTTCTGTTCGGACAAAGAACTGCTGTTACGACTTTGAGGTGGTCCCGTAGCGCTCGTCACCCGTTTCGTGAGAGAGCGTTGGTAGCGAAGACTCCGAGTAAGGCGTCGGTGAGAATAACGAAAGGGACTTTATACACTATATACATGTCATTATACAGGACAAGATCGGATCGGCACGGGGGCCGAGAGCTAACAGCAAACGCGACTGTTCCCGCTCGGCGACGTCCGGTGAGACTGCAACGCGTGACACATCTCACTCCACTCGAGAGCGGCACTCGGCTCCCGGTGGGTCGGTGGATCCGGTTTTCCAGGCGGCGGCGTCGGGACTTATAAAGCCCCGAGAAACGATTGTTAATCAAACGGCCCAATACAAAGCCAGCACTCGACGGTCGTCCGAGAGGTCAAACCAGCGACCGCGCTGGCCACCCGCTTCCAAGTTGCCGTGCGCGGTGACCTCCAGGGAAAAGGAAATACGGCGCCGGGCTGTCTAGCACTTTGTTGCACGTTTGGACCTGTCGCTTGCCGATGCTTCTCCTGGGACGCCGCTGCCTGACGGCTCAGCATCTTGACTTGTCAAGGGAGAATTAGGGCGCTGTGCCTTTCGGCGCAGCCCCGGGCTTGTCCATAGAGCGTTCGCAGGATAAATTCTGCATCTTGTAGATTCGGAATCCGGGCTGGTGGTAATGGCACAACACTGCTCATTAATTTTAACTAACAAGGGCTGCGCGCCGTAGCGATCTGACCAACGGTCCAATCACGGTGTATGCCATCGCGATACAACCTTTGGCAAGGCCATCTGCAGTTTACGAGAACAAACACGCATGCCGCTCGTGGTTTCATCGGAATCGTTTTACTTTATTGAACACGTATTCGGGCGACCACTCACACCGGAGGTGTGACGTGCCACAGCGCACTGACGAACAGTCCGGCAAATGAGAACGTCGTTGCACGTTTAAATACACCGACCGCGGCCTCAGGTATATTGTTCCCAAGGTCAGTGCAGCTTCACGGAAACAAAGTCCTGCGGTGCCGAACAGGCTGCCCATAGGGCACCCTGCAATGAAGTTTGCCTGTACATGTCGCGCCACCTAGCAGCGGCGGTGAGCACCCGCGGGTAGACCCTCACCGTCATATCACCGTTGCCCGTGGTGCGCTCAGGCCCACTTGAAAGCCTGCTTTTCCAATTTTCCAATGGATTCACCGCGGCCTCTTGGCAGCTCCTTCGTCGGAAGTGTGAACAAAAAGAACAAGCATACTGCTGCGTTAAGGATTGTCACAACCGCGAAGGGGATGTCGGTATCAAATTGTACCGCTTCCCTTCAAAACCGGGGGAAGCAACCCGGCGGCTGAAGTGGATCGCCGCGGTTCGTGTCGGTCTTGCTAATTTCTGTTAAACGAACTAAGACGTAAATACAAAAACAAGAAAAAATAAAAAAGAACCAGCAGCGGCGTCCGTAAAAACACACAATAAAGCGTCCACTGCATAAAAACGCGTGAACCGATTCCCGCTCTTGTAAATCAGTTTAGATAGTTGTTTAGCTCGTCTTGCTCCAAAACAAACGCGCAGTGGTTGTTATGCGTCAAATCTAGCTTCGTAAGCGCTTCGTGCTGGAGCTTTGTACGCGCTGTGTTTTTTCCTGCACCAAGATCCAGACTCGAATGCTGGAACCGAGCTCACTCGTGCCGATATTTTCTCGCGCTTAGAACAGAACTAAGGTTGGAGTACACTGCAGCACAAGTCGAGTATTCGAAAGTGAGCATTTCTCTCGCGCATGCTAGCGCATATATGTTCAGTCTTCACGTTGTGTAAGTATAAACCCCATGCAAGCGATCTTGCGCGCGACAAGCGACGCGATGGAGATGGCTGTCGCGTTCGCTCGTCGCCCAGAAGTCAAACTCCAAGCGAGCGACTGCTTCGCGCGACGGCTCTCCAGTGTTGCCGGTATTAGGGGATCGAATTAGCGCCAAACATGGCGTGGCACTTGATATAATTTTTTAAGTTGATTTGTTTGGCTGTACAAAGCAACATAAAGTATTTCTGAAGGGTCTCGCAGTAAGTTTCTTTTCGTTTACATACCAAAATTCTGTAGTTCGCTGGTTCCGCTAGTCTGAGAAGCGCGCACGTGCGCAAACCGGTAGTACGTCACTAATGTACATCCCGTTCCGGCTGCCTACTATTGGCTAGTCGCTCATAGCACTTCCGGGCGACGAGCGACGAATTCTAGATTTGCAGAACCGAGCGATCGCGCGACAAGACCGAGCGATCTGTTCGCGCGACGACCTGATCGGTCGCTCGAAGCCGTCGCTCGTCGCTGTCGCGCACAAAATCGCGCTCATGGGGTTTAGCCATTAGTCTCAGCTGATTGCGATCTATGATGCTTCAGCGGTAATGCCCTCTCACGTTCGAGCCCGAACGACAATACCAGAATATGCTCGAGGCACTTTGTCAACGGAGAAAAAAGCACTTACCTGCCAATTCGCCAAAACCTCTACAATTGTGAGGTGCAAGGCACGCTACAAGTAATGAAGCGACAAATGACAGTTCAAAGACGTCCACGGCCGTATTTGCTCACTTAAGTGGTATAAAACAATGATTTGTTGACCCACTTTGAGTTCAACGTCGTAAGCATGCTTGCTTTGTTGTGACCAATACTTCGCGGCCTCTGGTGGTTGCTTAGTGGCTATGGTGTTGGGCTGCTAAGCACGAGGTCGCGGGATTAAATCCCGGCCACGGCGGCCAAATTTCGATAGGGTCGAAATACCAAAACACCCATGTAATTAGACTTAGGTACACGTTAATGAACCCCAGGTGGTCTAAATTATTCCGGAGTCCCCCAGCACGGCGTGTCACCTAATCAGACCGTGGTTTTGGCACCTAAAACACCATAATTTAATTTAAGCACCTCGCTGTGATGTCCGTGCTGTTTACTTCTTTGGCGCGATATACATGGTTGTAGTCTTAAATTTGACGTCCTTTCACAAGCGTCGGTGGCCCAAAATGGGCCTCGATGTTTTCGATTGGCTTAAAAGCGCAATTTAGAACGTCCGACAGGTTTCAAACGAACGCCGCAAAAGCATGCCTCCGTAGCAGTGGCCGCCTCGGTGTTTCGCGCAACTGAAACGGTTTCGCTGACGGCTGAGCCGATCGCTAAGCCGCCTGACTATTGCAGGGAGCCCTGTCAGGCGTACGTTCTGTCGATCCTTGTTCACTCTTTCACCGCATTCGCAAACCTGCATTTCCCGGCGCCCATCGAGCACACGTATGATTACTGAAGGGGGTTCGTCCCTTTCTCACGTGGCTGTTTTACGTGCCACAAATGCATCATCCGCTGTCAAAAGCAGGAACACTGCACAGCTGTCACTGACGTGCTAGGTGTTTATCGTACATAGTCTGAAGCACAGCGGTTCCACTCTGTGATGACACGTTAACATGAATTCACCGAATACGGGAAAAATATCCCCACACGTCGTCCTTCGTCTGTGGCGTGGTGTACGGCGTTACATGCACGCGCGTTTCACGCTTTTTACTTCCTCCAGTCCCACCTGGCCACAACAACAGCTGTGAGAGCACAGTCTAGATAACACAGCGGAACAAAACACGGAGACTAACGCAATCCTGCAGCTGACTAAACCCACGGAGCAACACATTTGAGCGCACACAACCACAACAAAGCCGCCATTGTGGCCCGAGAACATATATAGCCGCTACAGCAAATGAAATTTAAAAAAAGAGCAAAATACCACGTCACTTCCTTCACACCTTTCTCTTTCCTAGTGTGCGGAGGGGTATGGGCTATGTAGGGCTTATAGTGAACTAAAATGTATTCTAGTTCTCTATAGTAGGGCCTCTCGGTTTTTTTTTTTTTTTCCTTTCTCCATGCTTGCAGTAGAGCTGTCGATGGTGGCGCGATTTGTACACCAAATCTACGCCCACGCAACAACTCTTTCTGGGTAACAAAAAAACAGATGCTGAAGGCCATGCTGTTGCGGACTGCATGCGTATAAAGAAAAGAAAGAAAAGGTTACAGCAGTAGCCGGTAACACGTCATAAACGGCATTTTTGAATCGCCTCCGCGATTGAACGATACTTGATATCGATGGCCGATCTCGGATGCCGTATCTCGCCAACTCTCTTTAGCGCAGCGAAGGCTAGCGCTCGTGTAAAGTGTGTCAACGAGAGTTTGCTGGCGCTATGCGAGAGGTGAGCAGGAGGTCGCACGACATTCGGCGTCGCCCAATGGGCCATGCCGTGCTCCCTCAAGTAAAGTCTTCCTTACACGTTTTAGCCGTCCATAGAGAAGCTTTACCTCAAGGGCTGCTGAAGATAGCGCCAATTTTAACCTTCCCGCTTTTCAGACGACCCACCTCAACAGTGGCGAGCAGCTTACACTCTTAAACAAAATTACACCTTTTGTATCGTACCTTGCCACACAACAATAATCGTCATCTGTCTTGTCCGCAATAATATTCTTTAACGCTGCGAGCCCGGTACTTCCAAGTCACGAACGGCATGCGCGTGATCAGCATGAAAGCATGATCAGCAGGAAAGTAACAAGCGCAGCGTTTTCAAGAAAGGAAACGCAAGCAAGACAGATGACGATTATTGTTGCGTGGCAAATATACACCCCAAGAGGTGTACATTGGTTTAAGAGTGTACTTATTGCTAAACTCTAAAAAGTTTACACCTTTTGGGGTGCATATTTGTCACACAACAATAATCACCTGTCTTGGTTGCGTTTCCTTTCTCGAAAACGCTGCGCTCGTTACTTTCCTGTCGGGAATGCTCTTTCATGCTGATAACGCGCATGCCGTTCGTGACTTGGAAGTACCGGGCTCGCCGCATTAAAGAATAGAAATGTGGACAAGGCAGATGAGGATTATCATTGTGTGGCAAATATACACCCCAAAGGGTGCAACTGTATTAAGGGTGTACTGCAACCGGCCATTACATCGTTTTTAGCACGGTTAGATACAAAGTAACAGAAGATACAAAATGATGACTCAAATAAACATGCACACGTTACGAAGTCCACATAAAATAGGCACCATTAATATTTTATAGATAGACAATAACATAAGTTTACGTTGAAAAGGCAACAAACCATACTTTTGTTGTCAAGGGAAGATTTCCAGTTCAAGAAATTACAGTCACTGGTGTCGTCACCAACAAACCCGCTACTTCTTGCTATGCAGATGCTATCCGCCGTCCTCGTTCATCTGCTCCTTGCTGCCGGTGTGACTGCTTCTGCTGACACACCGCCGGCCTGTGGATCGCTGTGCTACAACTCTGCTCCGCCCACTATCCAGCTGACGACCGTCAACGTGTCAAGCTTGAACCCGCCGCTGTCTGCTTTCCTGTCGCCACTGCCACTGAGCCTGGCTCTGGATGGTGCATGGACAGCGCCATCGTCACCAACATCAGCTGAGCTGCCAACTATGTGCCAACTATAAATAAGCTGCAACTGTCAGCCGCGCTTCGCGGGCTTGGTGGCTGCTTGGTGTCGCCACCTACAAAACCCCTACTTCTTGCTATGCAGGTTGTTGTATCATAATCCCTCTTTACTAAGAAGACTAGTATTTAATTCTTGCTGCAGCTACCGAGCCCACGTTGCTGCTGTGCGACCGTTGTTGAGTGCACTCATGTTGTTCAGTTGGTTTTATTATCGGGTGACGTAGAGTCAAACCGCGGCCCTGATCCTATTCTCGTGCAACTACAAAAACTTTCCGCGGGCCAGTCAACGCTAATAAGCGAAGTGCAGGGACTGAAGAACGAACTATTACCAATAGAGCAAACCCTACCTGACCTAACTAAGAGAATGGCCGATATTGAAAAACATTACAATTCTCTGCCATCCCTCCAAGCCAAACTAGACCTTATCAAAAATAACACCGCCCGTACAGTACGCCTAACAGATGATATTGAGGCACTTTTGGATGACGCCGAAAACAGGTCGCGACGTAACAATATAATTTTCTACGGCTTTCCAGACGCCAAGCCATCTGAATAGTATGCCGAATCTGAGTAAATAATAATTCGACATTGCCGTGACCACTTAGGTATAGATATTAACCCTAAGGAAATCGACCGTGCGCATCGCTTAGGCCGACGCACAGGCGGGAGATGTAGGCCGATAATAGCGAAATTCGCGTTCCACAAAATATAAGACGGGATCCTTTCAAGCGGACGTAAGTTGAAAGGAACGCCCTATAGCATAGGTGAGGATTGCTCACGCACGGTTCAGAACGCCAGAAGTCACTTGGTCAAATTTGCAAGACAGAAATATGTTCCATTTTCCCTACGCTATAAAACACTTCGCATCGGCTCGAAACGCTATCTATTCAATGAAGCCTCAAGAACAGTGCAAGAAATCCAGTAGCAACCATGGACATCGGCGTCAAGCAGTTATCACCAGTTTTCACTCTAGACCAAAAGCTAACCTTTCTTTTTCCGTAATCTTCACTAACGTTCGAAGTTTCATACCCAAACGTGAGCACCTGTCTTATCTTGTTAAGTCTTCGGATAGCAGCATTCTGATCCTAACCAAAAGATGGCTATCGAGTGATGTTGCCGACGCAGAAGTACTCGCCGATTTTACGAATTTCAATGTCTATCGGAATGACCGCAAAGGCACTCGCGGGGGCGGTGTTCTCATTGCAGCCAGTAAACAATTACTTAGTTAACATTGACTCCGACTTGGAAATTTTATGGGTATTATTTCAAGCTGTACCACAATCTGTATTATTGGGTGTTTGCTATAGGACTCCATATAACAATGCTAACTTTTTCCGCGCATTTATAATAATCTAAACCAGCTTACCTTGACATATCCTAAAGCCGATCTCGTTCTTTTTGACGATTTCAATTTTCCTGGTATTAATTGGAACGAAGAAACTGCAACGACTAACACAACTGAAGTTAGAGATTTTCTTTATGTTTACCTTGACTATAACCTAACGCAGTTAGCAACTCACCCAACGCGTGTCACTTGCGATTCCTCTAACATTTTGGATTTAATACTGACCTGTATTCTAACATTTTGGATTTAATACTGACCTAATACTGTAGCCTGTCTTCAATTCACTATCTCCGTGAAATTACTGACCATAAAGTTATTCATGTAGATTTCAGTTTTTGCCCTACTGCCAATCCCTCGCACAAGAAAACTATAACCTTATACAACAGAGGAAATTATGATGCCATAACTAACAAACTTTGCACCTTTTTACCGACATATGAGGCCAATTTTTACCATTGTTCTGTTCAGGAAAACTGGCTGACTTTTAAGCAGAAGCTAACCAAGCTAATACATATGTTCATTCCTAAATCTACTATCCGTGTAAACAGCCAAAAACCATGGTTTAACAAAATTTTGCACCGCCTAGATAACAAGAAGAAACGTTTATTCCGGAATGCCAAACTTATGGGGCGCCCAAAACTGGGAGAAGTATTATGCAGCTGAAAAAGCTTATCTCACAGGAATCCGTAACACCAAATTCACTTTCTTTAACAAGAATTTGCCTAATATGTTAACTAATAACCTCCGCAAGTTTTGGCAGATAATTAACCCCCAAGCAGTAGCTTCTACCACTCTTACTAACGACTCTGGAGAGGTTATTTCAGAAGCTGAATGTGCCGATGCTTTTAACAAGGCCTTTTCACCTGTCTTTACTAAAGAAGTAGACATTTCCTTACCTATGTTGTCATGTCGTAACACGTTTTCCATGCCCTAAATCAGCTTTTCTGTTGATGGTATCTCATCCCTCATCGAAAAGACCAAGTTGTCATTGGCATCTGGACTGGACGACATTAACGTTAAAGTGTTGAAAAATATAGGTCACATTGCTTCGACTTATATTGTCTTAATATTTTAGCGATCTCTTTCAGAAGGTATCATTCCAGATGACTGGAAAGTGGGAAAGGTCGTTCCCATCTTCAAATCCGGCAACAAAAACTCACCTCTGAACTACCGACCAATTTCCTTGACCAGCGTACCTTGCAAACTCATAGAACACGTCATTTATTCTTACATCATGAATTTCCTCGGCTCTCATAACTTCTTTCACCATTCTCAACATGGGTTTCGCAGGGGTTTCTCTTGCGAAACCCAGCTTGCCATCTTTGTTCATGACCTTCATGCTAACCTTGATGTTAACGTGCGAACTGACTCCTTATTTCTTGACTTCGCGAAAGCCTTTGATAAGGTACCCCACAAACGCCTAATTTTAAAATTATCCTTCTTAAACTTGCACCCGAATGTACTAAATTGGATAAAAGAATTCTTGACTAACCGTTCACAAGTAGTGTTTACAAATAGCAAATTATCCAGTCCACTTCCAGTGTAAACGGGGGTGCCTCAAGGTTCTGTCCTCGGCCCTCTGCTAATATACATTAACGACCTACCTTCTAATATCCGCATGTTTGCTGACGACTGCGTTATCCACCGAACCATTACTAGCTCATCTGACCATATGATTCTACAAGATCTCGACCACATAGTACAATGGTGTGATGACTGGCTAATGTCCCTAAACCCTACTAAATGCAAGCTTATTCCGTTTACTCTTCGTAAAATTCTCCTTCACTTCACTTATAACATAGCTAACGTTCCCGATGAATCAGTAACCACTTATAAATACCTTGGAGTTACCTTATATAACAATATGTTTTGGAACACGCACATTGCTAAAGTCATGTCATCAGCTAGCAGAACTTTGGGTTTCTTAAAGCGTCATTTACGTAACGCTCCGAGACACGTAAAACTATTTGCTTACAAATCATTAGTGAGGGCTAAGTTAGAGTACGCATCTCCCATCTGGAACCCACCCGAAGTAGCTCTCGCTAATACCCTAGAATCCGTTCAAAATCGTGCCGCTTGATTCATTCATACTTCGTATTCATATGAAATCAGCGCTTCATCTCTCAAAGCCGAGTGTAACTTATCACCTTTGTCCTGTCGCCGACGCATTGCTACCCTCTCTCTGTTTCACAAGTTATTTCACTCGCCACTTAATTGCGCTCCTTACATTATCCCTGCAGCTCACATATCTCATCGCACTGGTCATGCGTTACAAGTTTCTCGCCCACGTGCCCGCACTAAAACATTTTCTGCTTCATTTTTTCCCAGAGCAGCAAAAGACTGGAACGGCCTTTCTCGCAACATCGCCACAATCACCTGCCCATCAACCTTCATGCATAGCATATCAAATGTAACATCGTACTGATCGTTGTCAACAATATTCTGTCTAACAAAAAAAACTGCCCCTTATGTAATACCCCCTCGGGGGTCTTTAAGGAAATAAAAATGAATGAATGAATGAATGAATGAATGAATGAATGAATGAATGAATGAATGAATGAATGAATGAATGAATGAAAAGGCGTTATTGTTGGGTCGCCTCTCTGACGTGTCGAATAACCGGAAGAAACTTGTGTCAACGTTACAGTGTTCTTCAATTAACTGTTATTAATTGTATACAAACGCTTTAGTCTTGATGAACGGTTTCTTTTGGCTAAGGGCGTTATGTTAGCACGGGTTAAAAATTAAGTAACTGAACTGTGCCTGAAATTGTTATACATGAACTGTACGGCTCTTTCCTGGACTCAATCAAATTTCTGAATATTAGCTTTTGTACAGGCGTACCATATTATAACAGCACAGTATAAAATTGGGAGGCTTATATATTTATACGCCAATTTTCGAAGACCCGATGTTGCTGAGGCTTGTGCTTTTCTCAAAAAAAAAAAAAGAAAGTAAGGGGGGGGGGATAACTTGCGGATGTGCCAGCTGTGACGTGTTCTATATGTCTAGTCCAACTAAGGTCATGGGAAATACATAGCCCAAGATAACTGTAATCGGACACCTCAGATAAAAAGAAGTTATTAAATTAAATAGGTTCAAGCTCCCAAGGCTTCTTTATACGAGTGACCCGCATAAAAACAGCTTTCTCAAAGCTTATCCCCATCGTCTGCAGCGCTCACATCATTAACCAACGCGCTGAAAAACCTCGTTTAAGAGGAAGCTCTAGCTCGGCCCCAATTCCGACGTTGCCTATTCAAATACACGTAAAATGCAGAAGTGCTTTTCCGATATAACCCACGGGTCGATTTTAATCAAATTTGCGGCATTTGAGAGAAAGAGTTCAATTCTAAAAAGAATGTGTTCAGAACCGAACATCAGTGTGATTTTTATCTTATTATCGGAACGAGACACATCATTGGACTGAGCATATCTTGATATAGGTTCAATTTTCTGACTTAAAGTTAGATAGTCCAACGTGCTTTTGCAATAGTAGATTGACCAGTCCTGGGTAGGTATTCTATAAAATTTTCATAAAAATCTGCGATTATTTTTTAACAATGTCTAAAATGTTCAAATTTTTGCTCTTCTTGCAATTTTGGCAATTTATAACAAGATAAATGCGTGTTGTAGTTGCAAACTTTTTTTAGTTTGCGAGAAACCTATTGAAGATTTGTCAGAAACAATTTTGAGCTTCACTGAATTTGCTAAAAAGGCAAAAAAGAAAAAAAAACTGATTTCGGGGTCAGTGAGAGGCAGCCGCTCAAAAACCAAATGTTCGGTATTTCTTTCAAAAAAAGAAAGAAAACATGCTTCGGGTGACACAAATTTAACTTCCCGAATAGTACTAGTGGTGTAGACTTACCGATATTATTTTTCCGGGATGCAATCTGCTAATTTCAATGTCATAGGCCTTCGGATTTGTAAACGCTGCAAGTCGTTAAAACGGTATTTTCCACCGATTAGTGAAATAATATTTCTTTTTAGAAATCCCTGCTAGGTTTCACAAAACGAACGTTAATTGGTTCCTTTCTACAGAGACATTCCCCCACCTCATAAAAATTTCGCTGAAAACCAAATATAGTCGGGACCCCCCCGTAGCCTGTCCTTGTCTGAACACACCCAACCGATAACGCTCCTCCGCTTGGAAGAAGACATGCGCAGAACATATAACGAATGCTCTCTGAAATAATGTGAGCGCTGTTTGGTTAGTGTGATAATGGGAACACAGGTAGGGAGAGAGAGGTGCATAGAGCGCCTTTTGCGAATGATTCTGCTACATGGGGATAGTCGCTGTTGTGACTGCAGAGCAAGCGTATGGAGAACACTAATACTGACTTCTCCTAAGTTATTCAATAATACCTTTAATTGAGCACCTTAGGAATTTGTTGTCTGTGTTTAAACGAAGCAGTTTGTTGCTTGGGCGACCACGGTGTTTGTCGTTACCTGTAAAAATTATGCATAAAGCATCTGCATGGTGGCATGCTGTTCCTCTGGTGCATCACTGTTATTGTGATGGTGCGCCAGATACGAGATCGTCTTTCAATTGCTTCTCATTTTACAAGCTCCTGAGGTGACCGCATGTCCAGTTACAGGGATGGAAACGGCCAAGGGAGTTTTGGAGCAGCTCTGGAAACAGCAAATTTAGCACATTGGAGCAGGTTTGGAGCAGGAATTGTTCGTTTTGGAGCATGCTATAGGTAAGGCTCAACATGACTTAAATACAGACAAATCAAGAAAATATGTTCTTTGATTTTGCCGCACGCTATTAGGTTACGCGACTTAGTTCCGCGGAAGCCCGCAAAGTGGAGGAAAGTTCACTAAAGGAAAAAAAAATGTCATGCACAAGACAAATGACACCCATATGCGCTCCTCGGAAACCACTATTACGTTACATACCGGACGTGCCACCTGAATGTGGCCTATAAAAAAAATAAACACGGGATTTACGCCAACAACAGTCATCGTATATTGACCGGCTTTTGTTAATGTTAGTCCAAGTTTTTTTTCGTTGTGCAGAAGCAACTAATAATTAAGTTTAATTAGCTAACATTAATTACCTAACTTATTGGATGAGGATATTGGATAATTCAAATCCTTTGTTGCTTTAAGTCCACTTATCGCTTGTTTCAACGTGCTCCACAACTTTTTCACTGAAATCTTGTCAAATAAGTGTTTATAACCCACGGAACACAAGTATTCTGAAGACGTCTTGAACCAGCCAAAATGAACTAAAACGCCTACAACTAGGTAGTACGGCCACAAGACGTCTTTTTGCGCACGCCTGTAACACGTCCTGCAAAAGACGGCTAGGAGACGTTTTGTTAAGATGTCTTCTGCTTACATCTTGCTAAGACGTCTTTCAAACGTCGTCAGAAGACGGTTTGAGAACATTTTGCATAAACATATGAAAATTGTCTGTGATAATCTGTTTTTGTATATGTCTAAAATCAGACATTTCGGCGCTTTTCTCGGTCTACATGGCTGTTAAATGTCTAGCATCCCAAAATGACTATACCTAGCATAAATACGTGCAGTTGTTTGTATAGCCTGTCATAGCCTCTATACGTACGTCACGGAAAGAAAAGCACGGATGGAGCGTAAAATAGCGCTAAACTCGATTGACAACGCGTACGTGCATAGGCCAATATCAATAAAAAATTTAGCGAATACACAATTGTGTTCAGAATAAATACAAGGACGTGCGCAAACGCACGTGAAACACACCCACTGGCGCAAATAACTCGCTGTACACTGTTCGACGCATAGCTTTCGCAGTGTTTCAGTGCTTTCTTATAGAGAGATACCTATAAGTGGCTGGTTTTATTGTTTGTACTCTTTCATGAGAACGTGAAATAATCCTATATCGATGCTATACGACTATTTATCGACACTACAGCCCTTGCTGCACAGAGCACAGGAATAAACACGGGCGCGATATATATATATATATCACAGGATTTTCTTACTGTCACCCAAATAGGCGACTGCACGAGCTCATATAGTGGCGAGATATGTGCACTTTTTCTCGCGACAATATGCGGGCTTTGCCTTTGCGTATCACTTTCTCAGCGGCAACAGGCAATACGGAGGTTGGTCGGAGTGGAAAAGTCGATCGTCCGAACGCGCAGTATAATCGCTCCGCATGCCACCAAGCAATTGGCAAGATACAATAACTATTTATTGGTTTACGTAGAAAACGCATTTAAGTAAATGTGGTGCTACTACTGGGATATTGAATACGGTGTATTTATTCGCGAACATAAAAATACATAGGATCGTATAAATCAGCCCGCTTCAGCTTCACAAAAAGAAAAGAAAAAAGGGTCACCTTTGTGTGGAGCAGTCCTGCTTGTTGTGACTCGTGGCATCAAAAACTACAACCGAAGGCGTAAAAAATGGAGAGTAAGACATTGATTAAATTCAGAAAACATCTGCTCAAATACTTTACAAACACAGCACATTCATCATCATCATCACCAGCCTGTTTTATGTCCGCTGCACGACGAAGCCCTCTCCTTGCGATCTCCAATTACCCCTGTGCTGCGCCAACCGATTCCAACTAGCGCCCGCGAATTTCCTAATTTCATCACTCCACCTAGTCTTCTGCCGTCCTCGATTGTTTTCCTTCTCTCGGTACCCATTCTGCAACTCTAATGGTCCAACGGTTATCTAACCGGCGCATTACATGACCTGCCCAGCTCCACTTTTTCCTCTTGATGTCAACTAGGATATCGTTTCTACCCGCTTGCTCTCTGATCCAAACGGCTCTCTTTCGGTCTCTTAACGTTATGCCTAGCAATCTTCGTTCCATCGCTCTTTGCGCGGTCCTTAACTTGTTCTAAAGCTTCTTTGTCAGTCTCCTAGTGTCCGCCCCATTGTAAGCACTGGTAAAATGCACTGACTGTACACCTTCGTTTTCAATGGTAATTGAAAGGAAGGTTCCAGTCAGGAGCTGGCAATGTCTGCCGTATGCGATCCGACCCATTTTTATTCTTCTGTGAATTTCATGTCAAATGAAAATGTCAGCAGACGTGCACGTAGGAATGTTTTTTACCTTGGAGAAGATAGTTAGATTACTAATTAAGCAACGCGACTGGCAAGCAGAAACTAAAATATTTGAAGCGCGCAATTCGGTGCCAGGTTGTAACTAAACTTGGTCGAAAACTTTTTTGGACCAGCCCAACTTCACGTGTATGTCACGCGACGTCACGAAAACCGCGATGGCTCCCCATCTGATATGACGTGTACACACTGATTATTCATGATTTGACCGACCAAAAAAATACTTATTTCTGATTCGACGCCCTTTCGCCATTAGCCCTCGGCTACTGGTCAGAAGTTTTCGGGCTGCACCCACTTCACCTGCCTGTATCGCGAGGTCACAAAACCGCAAAATCTCACCGCGTCAAAGCGACGTGTACGCGTTAAAAATGCATTAATATGCCGAACAAAACTGAATTTTCATCTGAATAGCCGCAGGTTTCCCCGTACCGAAAGGAATAAAAGATGGCTGCCGCCGATCGCTCAGTCACTGGCTACTCGCACCTACTCGCACCTAAAAGAATACTTCTATCTCAACAAATGGCTCTGGAGTTACAAAACTCATTCGATCCAAACCTTTCCGCTAATGAAGACACAAAAATACATATGCCGCACATACAGGACACACCTATCAATTTATTTATTTAAAGGTGCAAACAACATAAGTACACACAATAGGACGTTCCATCAGTGTATTTATAAAGTCCAACTTCATTATCGAGGACCCAATGACGTATTCACCTTCTCCTGGCATCATCGGCTTAATGGTAAGCTCAACCTACTTAGCGGTAGATTTAGCTTGCCGGTAACAGCACACTCATTTAAATTGAGACTAAACGTGGACTTGCGCAAAGGGCGAGTCATATAGCTGCTTCAAACCCTTACGTTATTAAGCTGCTTTCTATGTGCACTGGCTGGAATGGCCAAGAGCTTCGTAGCTGATTTTGTAGCAGTCAACAATAATTTTGAACGGTTATCGGCCAGACACTATTCGTGCGCATCAAAAATGGCTCCAGAGTACCGGCGCGCACCATTGCTATACTGTTCTCGATGAAGATAATCGACGTACGCGACATGCACGAACAAAATACAACCATCTGCGGCCATACTGAGTCAACCAGAGCACTCGAAAACAGAAAACACTGGGCGTGCGGAGCGGTAAAGCGAGACACACAAAGGGCACAAAGAAACTCACGGCAACACATTCACGTGGAATGCTAATAGCCAATGGAGCAATTTCACTTTCGTACTAAAGTCGTTCAGCTAGGCCGAGCTACAAGTCCGCTGCGTTATGAGCACACACGGATAAATGCAACACAGCAAAGCAGCGGATAACAAAAAGCCAGGAAGTTTCAGTTTGCTGAGTGCACCATGCATTACACAGTGCCAAACGCGCGAAGTGAGAGTCATCGGTTGCGGATGAGGCTACGTCGCCAGTACGAATGCGTGACGCACCACCAATGCATAATGGACCTAGCACGCACTACTAGGCCCGAGAGAACATGCCAAACTACGCACGACCCGTTATTACGGCGCACAGATATTAATGATGGAGCGCGATATGGGAGGTTTCTGAAAACCTATCAAGTCAATGCGGCGCTATATGTAGCTGCCTGCACGTTGTAGAATGAAGTGGCATATGTGAAGGACATGCTGTAAAAGGGTTTTTCGGCGTGGTATAGGTATGCCGTGCGCAAACTGTGACTACGTTTACCTGAACAAAAGATGCATTTTCGAAAAGTGTTTTAGGCAGCACGTGTATGATGTGAAAACGAAACATGTCGCTTGCGATGTACTTGCGCGGAGGACGTGTCAGCCTCTCAGCATGACATTGGCCTTCTTGCTTTGGTTATCGCCAAGAATCTGGATTTCACATCAGTATCCCGGGTGCTTCCTAACCGACATAAGGCTGAATCGCAGCGATGGCATTATTCCGTCTGCACACGCAACATGCCTGGGTCGAATTTCTAACACATACTGTTTGCAAACAAAGCGTCCGTACAAATGAGTGGGAGCTCTTATCAGTCATATACGATAAAATATATTTATAACGACGTTGAAGGGAGAGCCGAAATTACTTCATTATATTCATTACTGCCCTTCACTGCAGTACAAGCGTAATGAAGTGCACAAATTTGAACTTGCATAGAAGACAGCCTTAAGGCCAGTAGAACAGCAAATGAAATTTCGGCATAACACAACTTAGCATCTGATACGATTGCGTTTACGACAGCTGCCTTCTTTTTCAGTGTAATGTCTTTCGTTTCCGCTTTCAGTTGGCTTCCATCGCGAGATGGCGACGCAGTTGAAGAGGTTGCACGCTGACACAATTTCGACGGGGTGAGGTGGGCCTTCACCGCAAGAATCAGGAAACGACGGCAAAGGCGGGCATCGCGATGATGAAAAAAAAAGTTGAAAAGAAAGTATTCACTTCATTGGTACACATGGTTGTGACTCTATCCGAATCTCGAGCGGTTCTGATTAACACAGGGCCAGGATGGCCTTAAATAACCCCTTGCCGTCTTGTGGTCGTCGATGTCTTCTTGGAAAACTTGGGCATCGAGCCTATGGAAGTATGAATGCGTTCGTCAGGTTCTGCAGTCGACGAGCTCCTGCCCTCCGGGTTTTCTTCGCCCTGTCCTTCCCTTGTGTCTGCTCAGAAAATAACGGGGTGACTTTTTTCCGGGGAAGAGTGCAATCATGACATGGGGAACGCCCACTTGAACGTCTTTCACACTTGACAGTTGGATCATAACATGCCTAACACGGGGCCAAGACGGTCTTAAATAACCCCTTGCGGTCTTGCGATAGTCGATGTCTTCTTGGAAAACTTGGGGAGCCTGTGGAAGTATTAATGGGTTCGTCAGGTTCTGCAGTCGACGAGCTCCTGCCCTTCGGGTTTTATTCTCTTCGTCCTTCCCTTTGTGTCTGCTCAGGGCGTAAAGGGGTAACGCTTTTCGGGGAAGAGGGCAATTATCTCGTCATGGGACTGCACGCCTGAACGTTTCTCCCACTTGACAGGTCGATGTCCAGGCTTATCATAACAGCCTTTTCTGGGACGAGGCAAATCATCTTTTCATGGGTACGTACACCTGAATGCTTCTCACACTTGACAGGTCAATCACAACAACGCCGACAACGTTTCTCACGTTCGTGCAGCACGTGCCACAGAGGGAGGCGGGGTCTCAGATTTCACCGGTACAATCCCTGAGGCCACGCCTAGCTGCAAACACCTGCGCGGTGCCGCAGTGAGAGAAATTTCGATGGCGATAATGAGCCTCTGCATGCTTACGTGTAGATACACGAAGTGGTGAGAAGGTGTTCGACGGCGCATTCAACAAAAATACCCAAAAGTGTTGGCAACGAATGTATGCCGAACCCCGCCGAATGCGATTGAGTCTGCAAAGGTCAGGCGTTTCTTGTTTCGAAGACAAATCAAGTTTGTATTTCGGAAACAAATCAAGTTCGGCGAATCTATTAGCGGGATAATCTTACCTCGTCGATATAAGGTTCTAAAACGTGGATATCTACGGAGATTTCAAGGGGGATTTGACCTTTTTACATCCAACAATTAGTTATGTCGCGTTTCGTTATAACGAAATTTCGCTGTAACATTTATTAATATCTTGTCTTACCTTCTAATTACAGGTGCTAAAACTGAGCTCAAGCAACATTAGGAACAAGTTACATTCTCTGTGAGTGCATTAGCCTGCGGAACTGTCTAAGCCAGCTCCCTGAATCATGAAGTGACCATCGTGTGAAAACAGTCCCAAAGCAAATCCGTAGAAGGTACATTAGAAACATCTTGCTTATGTAGTGGTGTTATCGATTTGATTTCTTACATTTTTTTGAAACTTTTAACCACTTTAACGCTTCATTCACTCTAACAACATTTTACACCCTTTGGAGTGCCCCCTCTGCCACAAAGGGTGTAAACTGTTCTTAGAGTGTTTGCTTTATGTTATCATCATCAGTGGGCGTAACCACTGGAGGGCAAAGGCCTCTCCCACACTTCTCCAACTACCCCGGTCATGTACTAATTGTGGCCATGTTGTCCCTACAAACTTAATCTCATCCGCCAACCTAACTTTCTGCCGCCCCCTGCTACGCTTCCCTTCCCTTGGGATCCAGTCCGTAACCCTTAATGACCATCGGTTATCTTCCCTCCTCATTACATGTCCTGCCCATGCCCCCATTTCTTTATCTTGATTTCAACTAAGATGTCATTAACTCGCGTTTGTTCCCTCACCCAATCTGCTCTTTTCTTATCCCTTAACGTTACACCTATCATTCTTCTTTCCATAGCTCGTTGTGTCACCCTCAATTTAAGTAAAACCCTTTTCGTAAGCTTCTAGCTAGGTTTCACCGTAGGTGAGTACTGGTAAGACGCAGCTATTGTACACTTTTCTCTTGAGGGATAATGGCAACCTGCTGTTCATGATCTGAGAATGCCTGCCAAACGCACCCCAGCCCATTCTTATTCTTCTGATTATTTCATTCTCATGATCCGGATCCGCGGTCACTACCTGTCCCAAGTAGATGTATTCCCTTACCATTTCCGGTGCCTCGCTACCTGTCGTAAACTGCTGTTCTCTTCCGAGACTGTTAAGCATTACTTTAGTTTTCTGCAGATTGATTTTTAGACCCACCCTTCTGCTTTGCCTCTCCAAGTCAGTGAGCACGCATTGCAATTGGTCCCCTGAGTTACTAAGCAAGGCAATATCATCAGCAAATCGCAAGTTACTAAGGTATTCTCCATTAACTCTTTTCCCCAATTCTTCCCAATTCAGGTCTCTGAATACCTCCTGTAAACACGCTGTGAATAGCATTGGAGAGATCGTATCTCGCTACCTGACGCCTTTTGGATTTTGTTTGGATTTTGTTGCTTTCTTTGTGGAGGACTACGGTGGCTGTGGAGCCGCTATAGATATTTTTCAGCATTTTTACATACGGCTCGTCTACACCCCGATTCCGTAATGCCTCCATGACTGCTGAGGTTTCGACTGAATCAAACGCTTTCTCGTAATCAATGAAAGCTATATATAAGGGTTGGTTAGGAGGTTATGTGATGTAGGAGGTTATGTTATGTTACGAGGTTATGTTAAGTGTGGCTTTAACATGTGTTATCACTTCTGTGGCTTTGCCAATATTTCAGTGGCGCTATGGTGGGTTGTAAGAAATGGACCATGAGCATTGACGCTGTCGGTAAAGCCAAACTTTTTTAAATATTGCAAGGATTAGGAACACCCATTTATTTGTCCATTTAGCAAGTATCAGGATACACTCAATTCCTTTATAATTAATGCTATAGTAGAAGGTACATTGGTGTTCCTAAATTCATATGTGTGCGAAGATCCATCAAAGAAAAACTTCCGTGATAGTATTGCTGGAGTACTTGATATTATTCCATCCACAAATCTCGAAAAACGTTGACAAGGTAAGGAAAATGATCTTGGGTCTTCCTAGACCGTCGTATATGTGCAGTGTATGCCGTTTCTAGCCAGACCACTGAAGCTCAGCAACATTTCGTTGGGCAGTTGATATGGAAGGAGACAGACACTCGGTATGGCAATGTTATGACTAAATTTTAGCGTCTAGAGACTACTTAAAATGTCATCTTAATGCTAGTGCTTCCCCTGAAAATAGAGTTGCCGCTGAAAATCTGCAGGTTTGGTAGGTCTTGCTGTCATTTTTCCAACTACTCCGTACCCCTATGAACAACTTGTATGTTTCGATATAGTTTTAAGGTGCTGATGCTTGCAATGAATGTTAAACATTCCTGACTAGAAGTTCCGCCACTTTTTTAAAGAGCTTTGAATGGTTGGTACGTACGTTACCTTGGGGCCTTAAATGACCCGTCACTCAACAAATTTACAAATCTCACTCAATGAATTGCTTTACTAAATTATAGGGCTACGTACCTCGAACATTAGCTAGAAGATATCCTACCTTGCGCTTCAAAGGTCTGTTGGGAAAAGCATTTTAAGACGGCTACAAAACCTCCCACAAGACGTCTTATAGCCGTTTTTAAAACGGCTGCAAAAAGTCTTGCAAAACGTCTTATATCCCTTATTTGGCGGTGAATTAGACGGTCTTCACGACGGCCACAAGACGTTTTAAGACATCCGACAAAATTTTGGTAAGACGTCTTCAACAAGTTTTAAGTATCTTGCCAAGACGTCTTTAAAATGCTTTGTAAACGTTTACAATGATTTTCAAGACATCTTGACTGCTTGCTTATCTTGCTAAGACCTCTTGTAGACGGCTAATAGACCAATGTGTGTTCAGTGGGTACAGGTAGCTAATTAGACATATTCATGCACAATAAACGAGAAAAGAACCTGTAGCTGTAGGGTCGGGCGTTCCACAAGGGTCAGTGCTCGGACCGCCAGTTTTCTTGGTATTTATAAATGATATTGTTAATAAAGTATCCGTCAAAATTAAGCTATTTGTAGATGACTGCATAATTTACCACAACATTGATAACCCTCACGACCAGGTCCATTTCAGTCAAGCTCTTCATCACATATAAATATGGTGCGAGACCTGGCAAATGAAAATTAACCCAGGAAAAAGTTATTACAATTTAACTACTGTTGAAATGGAAGATTATTATATGAAGTAAAACGTTTCAAGTATTTATAGGCGTCATATTTACCTCGGTTCTACAGAGGATCGAGCATATTTCTTACATCAAGGAAAAAGCAGTAAGCAAACTTGGGTACCTAATGTCAGGATTTGGCGCTCAATCCCATCGCTCGTGATCCGTTGTCAAGATTGGAGTCCGGCATGAATTAGAAGGTAGCTGGCCCATGCCGTCGTCCAACTTATCAACGCTGAGGACGTTGATGAAGGGAAGGACTGCTTCTCATCGAGAACGAGGAATATGGGTTTATTTACAGTATTTATATCAGTCTAACATGACTGTTTGAGAAAGTACATCAGTCTAACATGACTGCTTGAGAAAAGTCTCAGTCCAACATGACTGCTTGAGAAGTGTGTCGAGCATCCGCACAACATCAGTTTTTAAACACTCGGTCCTCCCGCGATACAAGGTGACGCGAACGTTCGTTTAGCCACCGCAAACTAGCCGCCTCTCCGCAGGATGGTTTACACACACTCATGCACACACACACGTGTTCACGGTCCGAAACCGACACCACACGAATTTCGTAGAACTCGGAGCCGTTCCGGGTAGCGCCTTGTCTTGCGTCTTGGTCGGTGCGTGGGAAGGAGCCTCCGTCGGCGTACCTACGGCAACTCCCCCGCCCGTAGATCAGGTCCGCGTTGTCGTGCTGCGCACAAAGCCTGCTTCGTCGAACTCTTTCAATCACAACGCATCCTAGCTGAAGCGACGCAGAGTGGAGGATGCGCATTGTTATCGACACAAAGTCGACTTAGTCACGCCGTCGCTAGAGGTTGGCGGCGACGCTCCCGGAATGTTGCCTCCAGATTCGCAACTGGTTGGCAAAACTTGCACTGCAGCTGGCCGTTCTTAACACTAAGACGAACACTACAGGCTCCAAAAGATATTAAACTGATGACATATAAAACGTTTATTCGACCAATCATAATATATGCGTCAATACTGTGGGACCCGTACCCATAAGAAAATAGTGTCCAGTTAGAAAGTATTCAAAGAAAATCGGTCAGATTTGTTCACAATACCTACAGCTGGCGCGCATCTGCTAGTGTCTTGGTGAAAAGGGCTGAACTGGACTTTCTACAGTCCCGGCGCCATGCTGATCGGTTGCAGTACCTGTATCTACTCTATTACAATAAATAGGAATAACAAAGTACGATTTTTATTCAGTCTGTCGCTAAACGAATCACATTCTCTAACCACTCCAAAATGCTGCGAGAGTTTCGTTGTCGATTCATTCTTTCCACGAACGGTGCGAGAATGGAACATGCTTCCAGCGGACGTTATGGAACGCTCGTCTTCGGCTGCTTTCGTTTCAGCCCTGAAGGCTCACCTGTCGAAAATTTAATTAGCCAGAAGACACTAGTTCTTTTGTTTTCTTTTTGTCTAGATATAAAGATTTCCTTCGTTGCCTTGTATGCGCATGCTTTACTGTGTATGCTTTCGGGTGTGACTTAAATCCTGTATTTGTACATGAAACCAGTCCTGGTATATATATAACTTTAACATATATATATATAACATATATATATATATATATATATATATATATATATATATATATATATATATATATATATAATATATAACATATATAGCATTTTAACATATATATATATGTTAAAATGAAATTTTCGTAACTGTGCTCCTTCGTTTATTCATATATATATATATATATATATATATATATATATATATATATATATATATATATAACCTATCATACCTTCTGGTCTAAATATGCCATTAATATGTATTTCTAACCGCCTCAGTTGTAACCAGCTTAAGCAACAATTAAGCCATTTAAATATGGGGCAAGCAACGAATGGAGTAACATCGTTATTCTATAGGGAGGCCCCCAGTGCCAGTGCGAATTCATTTACATATCCCAACTGCGTCGACTACTACAGCAACCAATATTTGAGTACTGCAAAAAAAATATCGTAATTGACGCCTTGTGTGCCCCTGACGTCGTGCCTTAAACAAGTGAGAAAAAAAAATTACCGACGATTACGTTACTTCCTAATGCGAAATTTGAGCGCAGCAAATAAGCTGTTTCACCTTTTCGATAGATTGAGGCAAAGAAATCGAGCAACACATGTATGCGCTATCACAGAATTTTTTTTTTATTTTTCACACGTATTCCTTTAACAAAGACTCCACTAACAGTTCTTGACAGTCATGAAGGAAGCTTTGTGGTCGGAGAAATAGACTGATATATGTTCGACTTGGTACACCAATGCTTCATTCTCAAAGACGAGATCTATACAAGTGCCTCGCGAGGTTGTCACAGCCGTGGGACGCGTTACGAGCGAGAGGAACGGGATGTTCTCCCGCATAAGTGTTAGGAAATTGCTGTTTGTCTTTATGTCAAGCCGCCACCGATCTGGCTCTCTGATTGCCACCGCACAGGGCGAACGGCAGCGGCAATTTCGGCTCGGGCGGTGCACATATACAGATCCGCCGCCACCGATCTGGCTCTCTGATTGCCACCGCACAGGGGTTGCATTGGAGGAGGAGCGAAGAAAGGAATTAAGTTCGAGCCGGCGCTTTGACAACCGGAGACTCGCAGGAAGAGGGGGGAGGGGGGCGGCGTGTACACCCAGCGGCAAACGATGGGGGCAGAAGCGCGCGCAGCAAGCGGACAACACGATAAAGGGAGGAGGGAAGAGATAGCAGCGACTGACTGATGCCGCTGACGCCGATAGTGAGTCAACCCCAGCTGCGGAGTTGGTTTCAGGGACAACGCCGCCGATGCCGATACAAACAATATGATACCCTCGCTTCCGCAGCGCTAAGAACCAGGTCTAGCCGTGGGAAGGTGGTCACGTATTCGTCGACGTGCCGGGGCCTACGTGAAATAACCGGCGCGTCGGCAACTGAAGAGCACCCTATCCGCCACACAAGAACAGGGGGGGGGGACCCTTTCCTCCTCTTTCTGCATGGCGGCGACGGTGTTCTATGCAGTCACGTTATCTTGACTCTCTAGCGGCGTCAGCGGCATCCAGCGGTATCAGTCGGTCGCTGCTAGCGCTGGGGGGATGAAAGGGGGGCGGAGCTGGTTACGAGGCCGACGACAACGCCGACGACGACGCGAAACGCAGGAACGGACGCCAAAGAGCTGCGCTCTGAAAGAAATCTATGGGCACTTTGCTGAGCTAAACTGCGACAGGCGAAAGCTTATCTATGACTGCCTCTGTTGCTGTTGTCTGAACCGTTCTGTGAACGGACGCCGCCGTGGCTGCGAGCGTAGGATGCAATCCCGACCATCATATGGCTGCAAGGTTTGTCGCCGATGTGCGCGCGCCCCCACGCACATGTCCGCGCTCTCCCACGCGCCCACTCGCAGAGCGCATGGCGCCTCCTCTCCTTGCTCCCCTCGCCGGTGGCGCCTCTTCTCCTTGCTCCCCTCGGTGAGCACTGCTTTCTTGCGTTCACCACGGACTGCGCCCGGACACTCATGAACCACTTTACGCCCTAAAAGGGAAAGAAGAAAACAGACACCGAGCGATCTGTCGTCATCAAACGTGGATTTCGTTGCCCGGTGGCGTCAGGGTTGCCCGCGCCTGCTGCGGCGGCTGCCCGGCGACGACGCGGGAGGCGTGACCAGACGCGTGCGGCACACGGGGCAGATGTTGTTCCAATGCAGCCACTGGGACACGCAGACCTCGTGGAACACGTGACCGCACGCCAGCTGCCTGCGCCATTCGCGCGCGCGACGGTGCGGTTTGCGGAGCTGTACCCGACATTTGTACACGGCACCACGCCTGCCGCTGTATATATGTTACAGGGTGGCCCTTTTTTTTTAAACAATACAGATTTTTTTTATAAACACTACAGGCTGTAAGCGTAGTGAACGTGGCGTTTTTCCAGACGAGCTCCTGGGCGAGGCGGACATCATTGGCCGCTAATAAGGTGAGCTTCAGAAGACAAATGAGAAACATATTAACATTGTTGTTAGTGTCATAGGGGCACTAGGTTAAACGGCGAATTTGAAGGCAGTCACATTTTAATGCACCTTCATTAAAAATTGGTGAATGCCGCACCTAATTTGAGATAATTATCATCGAATTTCGTCGGTAAATTCAGGCAATATCGAAACCGAGCGCCCCGGGACCGCAGAAAACCCCACACACTTCTCTATGGGGCGTTGCCGTCTGAAGCGCAGCCGGACGCTCTAAGTCTCGATATTGCCTGGATTCGGCCTTCAATTTCGATGATAAATATTTCAAATTATGTGCGATTTTGTTTCTCAAATATGGGTATGCCATAAATTGGGACACCCTACAAGTTTTCAATCTAAACAACTGCCCTCAAGCTAACAATGAAAAGGTTAATAATTTGTAATTATTTTTTTAGAGTGACTTAAACAGCGGCAAAGTATTTCCGCCTCGCCGTAAGCTCGTATGCTATGACGACAGGTGTCTCACGGTCACGGCCTTCTTGTAAAAACTATGTATTGTATAAGAAAGCACAACAAATCACCCTGTGTGTGCACTGATCAATCGATCAGCTACAAGTAGAACAGGCGCGTCGTGTCCCCGCCTTGGGAGTTCTGTACTGGCTGCCAACGTGGCAAAAACACGACTGAAATATGACAAACTATACGTATATGACTATACGGCCAGAAAAGTAAACGCACCACCGCTAGGTGGCCGGAGCGGCTGCGGGGTCTAACCGGGGCGCTGCTATCGCGCTCCGCGCGCTGACGGCGAGAATGCCCCTAGTGTTGCCAGGCTTGGCATAGAGTTAGTATAAACAACTCTAGAGGAAACGCTGGCCCCAAAAAGTGGGAACTGCTAGGGCGCCGCCCTGTTGCTACATGTCAATGTGGCCAGCGCAGTTACTAATGAAAGAGCTGAAAACAAGTACAAGTCACCTCATGCTTTGTCATTTAAAAACGCATACCTGATGGCTTTATGAAAGTGATGCGTTAATATTAAGTTTACAGAAAGCGCTTGCGAAGTGCGTGACTTATCTAAACCAGGATGTACGCATTCGTGCAATTAAGGATGGCGCGAATTTCGGTTTCCAATCTCTGTTTTTTGGATGCGTAGTAGTTTTGACAGTTTAGGTTTGACATGCGATCGCGGGTCAACAACATCTGATGCTATGGCAGATTCGTGCCTTTTGTGCCACCGAAGCCCCGAAGTGCTCTGGCATATACCTTCACATGTAAGTAAACGAATGTATCTTCTTGTTCAGAACATCACACGAGTAGACAGCTCTTGTGATGCATCACAATCGTTTGAGAACCGTCACAGTAGAACATTTTTTTACATGCGGAGTTGTGTTTTTTATTGCAGGTTTCCCTTCAGTAGGAAATTGCTGGACAGATGGACCAGCGCACCTGAATTGTACTGGCGAATTCACAAGCAAGTCATAGAATCTGTGTAATTGTTGCACTTTGAACAATCGCGCTTCTACAAAGGCCACAGCAGAAAAACAGCCCGATGTCGAGTATTTCTGTGCCACGAAGCAATCAAGAGGCGAGTGCCTGATACAGATGAAATCGAGTGCATTAACCCACATATTAATAGCGTAGGCATTTTATTAGCTGTGCAATATTTTCAACACTTCCTTGCATGCCATTTCATGTGGCATATCTTTTCTGGTCACAAATGTGTGCTGCGAATCTATTTGCATGATCGACTGCGGGCCTGTGGGACCGCTCATTTGCACTTGATGCTGAGTCCTTTACATGTATCCATAAATTGCAGATATGCACATCAGATCCCAACGATCATATTCAAAATTCAATTATTTTAGACAACACGCAGATATGCAATACCGACATAATCTCATATACCACTAAGCAGCTGGGACACATCTTTGTTGAGTATACTCGCCGGCAAAATAAGTAGATCATGTGAACCGCTCCAGATCATTTTCCTTAAATAAGTGTGTACAAGGGGTATGCAAAAATATGTTTTTTCTCGCACACCGATTATTTTGCTGTATAAGCAAGAGAACCCACCACATTAGTGTAACATATGTTGTGCATCACACTTATATGTGCTCTAGTTTACCAAGTGAGATGAGTTACTTTTAGAGCTCAGTCAAATCACACTGCAAGCTGCACTCATCAATCTTCAATTGGATTTTGCAAATGTTTAATGAAACATGTTTCTCTTTTATGCAGATATGCAATGGCAAGCCCTTCTGTGTGTTCCAAAGGTAAAATTTAAGCTCTAAATTAAGGAAGACATTTCTAGTCAGAAACAACAAGCAAAAATTGTGAATGCATAGTACCAGAAGCCCAAGGTACAGAAATTATGAGATGTGTCGAATGATTTTAAGGAAAGAATTGTATTTCAAAATGCAAGAGTCTTTAGTGGAGGTCAAGCAAGTCAATGTAGGTAGAATACTCTGCAAAATTATGCAAGTAATGGGATAGCAAACAATGGGTCAGGAAATGCGTTGTTTTTCTGCAAAACAAAAGCTGATGATTGTCATTACATGAGTCACTTGAGCATCATGAGACTGTTGCTTGATAAATTTAGAAACAAACCCAAAAAAGCCACGCAAAAAAAAAACAATTTAATGATCTCTCCACACTGAGATAAATAAAAAGAAACGGGTCACCTTTAATGTGGACATATCAGACACCTTGTGAAACACTAAAGGAAAAATTCAGTTTCGAGATATGGCACTTGCCGCATAGATGTGGGGGGCCTTGCACTAATAGTGATAGTTACGCCTGCATTTAGAAATTGAAAGCATTCATGCAGACAAGGATGATTCTTTATATTTTTGGCCACCACTTCAAATGCGTCCACCAAGTGTTACAATGCTGCACGCAGCCATACTAAAGATGTCACAGCAACACCTGCAGGTAAAAAGCAAAAGCAGTCAAAGTGCTGGTGTATTCTGGACGCTATCTTTGAAAACATTTAGGCAAGAACAGAAATAATAACTGCATTTATTTCCATAATTCCCCATTTGAATGGCCTTTCTTTTTTTTTTTTGCTTAGACAATGCCTACGCCTAGCCACAGCAGCTCCCTCATGCAGACTCCACCAACAAAGTTGCCGCGGAGGCACGTGCAGGTTAGAGGCAAAAAGCAGTGGCGCTGCTGTTGACATTCGCCCAATTTCTTTCTTTTCTTAAGCTGAGGCAGCCAGCACACCTGGAACAGCCATCTTGACTGCGGGTGTGTCAGCAGATTCCTGTTGTACATATCCTCATAATAAACTTCAGTAAACTTGAACTTGATAATAAACTTGATCGCAAATGGGACACTGATGCATTGCTTTTTTGAGCATTTAGTGTACACAAACATGTTATACTTTGCAGTGCTACAGAGCGTATTTTGAAGCTTCCCTCTATATTTTGCACCTTTAGTTACGTACGTGTTGTGTAGCCCTCAATCCAGTTCATGTTGTAGCAGCTGCCTTGTCTGTGTATTGTATGTGTATTGCACGTAGGATTAAGCGTTTCATATCCACATGTGCAAAAGGCCTACTTCTTTCACATATACAAAATAAGGTTCTATGTAGTTCTCAGTGTTACAATAAAATAAAAGTAAACAACCCGATCGTGTAATTGTGGTTATTAAAGTAATTCCTATGACAGTTATTGACAAGTTGACAATTTGAACTGGTCAATCTGTCGTAAGAAGGAAGTGTATGTATACATATAGAAAAAAAAAGGGGTATGTATGTGTATTTGTAGGGGGTGGGGGTATAGGATTAGGGCGGCACGAAAAAACGTACCAACATCTTCCTCGAGACCCATTGCTTTAAGTTTATACAACTGATATTACTACACACGCCAGGGCGACGTACTTGTATTTGTACACACGCCAGGGCGATCAGTACTTGTAAAAAAAAAAAACGATCGTCGCGACGAGAAAAGCACCCCGCAACGAATAAAGCGCCCAGCGGCTTCTGCAACATACCACACCCGTGCGAAGAGAATTACGGAACGCCAATGAGGAATCTGACCACAGCTTCGAGCTCCAAATTCGTAGCCTCGTCGAGTGACACTCCTGCAAACAGGCGTGACCGCTGAAAACTGCATACCGCCAGAAACTTCAACAGGATCATCCTTCGGTTGCACAACTGCCACCTGTACGGCCAACATGGACCACACCCACACCATCCCGCAACATAGAATAAGGAACTGTTACGTTTCGCCTACGACGCGCGGTATAGCCGGCGCGGATGCAACGGACGCCGGGGCTTCGTTCACAGCGGCAGACATTTTGGCCCGTTCGGCGCCGCCGCTACGCCTCCCCGCCAAGCGCGTCCAGGCATGTTCCAATGCCACGTGTCTTCGTGTGCGTGTGTGTGTGTATGTGCATGTTGGTGCCCACGCTTGTCAAAGCGCGGCAGCCGGGGAGGGGAGCTCCCCCAACTGTGAAGCGAGGAGGTCCGAGCGGCGCCGGCACGACGTATGCGCCACCTTCTCATCCCAACGTGCCCGAGCGGCACAGTCACGTGCTCGTCTATAGAGGGGTTCCTTCTTGCCCTCAACTGCGAGAGTATAAAAGCAGCTGCCCCCGGACGCCAAGAGAGGCTCCGATTTCTTCTGTTGAGCAACGTGCTCTCCCGTCTCTCTACTTCGGTCGACCTGACCGCCAACTCTTTGCGATGTTAGAATAAACAAGTTGTTTTGTTGTTACCAGTCGACTCATGCTTTGCCGGGACCTTCGGATGCTTCCAGTTGTGCCCCAGGCCGCCAGGCCAACGCTACCCTTGGGGCTTGCGACCCAGGTGCAACAACGGGCGTCAGCGCCGAGTTCCCAACAACTCGTGCCAGCGGTGCGATTCCAACAACTGTCTGCCAGCGGTGAGATCGCGACAACGGAGGCCAGCAGCGAAGATATGCAGTTGACTGTATGCTGAGCAGCTCAACGACCATCCGGGAGCAGTGCAACGAGCCCTGTGTGATGACTGGTTGCCTGCAGCGGAACGACTGCACTGAATTCTTGGCTGCGAGGTTTGGTGAGTGCGGGACTTTCTTCTGAGTTTTGCCAGGCTTTTGTTAGTGTCAGAAACAGAGCTGGTAATTGTGGTTGTCGTTGCTGCCGGGTTAGATTGCGGCAAGACAATAATAGGCAGTAGAGAAAGCAGCATTCAGAGCAGCCATGGATTTGAAGTCGTTGCGCAAACCGAAATTGCTGGAGCTTGCAAGAGAGTTGGGTCTGGATGTCTCGGACAAACTCAGAAAACCTGAACTGCTAAGGGCTATTCTTGAGTTAGAAGCTGAGGATGACGAGCTGTCGGAATGCCTTGAGACCATTGAGGAGAGGGCAAAAAGACAGGAGCGCGAACTTAAAGAGCAAAAAGAGAAACAGGAGCGCGAACTTAAAGAACAAAAAGAGCGAGAGCAACAAGAGAAAAAAGAAGAGCGCGACCGTCAACACGCTTTGGAAATGAAGCGTCTTGAGGTAGAGATGGAACGCGCTCGTAATGGAAGTCAGGCACACGGTGCAGGAGAACGAGTATCGTTCAAAATGACTGACCTGATGCGGCCGTTTAAGCTTGGAGAGGACATTGGTTTGTTCCTGGTTAACTTTGAGCGAACGTGCGAGAAGCAGGGGTTCTCTCGGGAAACGTGGCCACAGCGCTTGCTCACTTTGTTACCCGGCGAGGCGGCCGACGTAGTCGCTCGCTTGAATAGAGAGGAGGCAGAGGATTTCGACAAAGTGAAATCGAGTCTGCTAAAGAAGTACAGGCTGTCAGCGGAGGCTTTCCGTCGGAAGTTTCGGAAAAATGAGAAAGGCAAAAGTGAGTCATATACAGAGTTTGCCTACAGGCTTATGTCAAACATGCAGGAGTGGCTCAAAGAAGAGAAAGCGTTTGGTGACCACGAGAAAGTTCTGCAGTGCTTCGGGCTGGAACAGTTTTATAGTCGGTTACCTGAGAACGTGCGGTACTGGGTCTTGGATAGGCCAGACGTTTGTACGGTGGCTAAAGCCGCTGAGCTAGCCGAGGAGTTTGTGACGCGTCGGGCTCGCGGAGCTAAGGACGGTCAAAAGGGTGAATTTGGCTCGAAGTTTGAGAGGCCAAAGTTCACACCCATGAGAGCAAAGGGGAACACACGTAGCGCGGATGCGAGTGAAAGCAGTGCGACCGAACCTAAGGAGACGGCGGCAGCCGAAGCCGAACGCAGAAAGCGGTTCGAGACGAGGCAAGCGCGCGTTTGTTATACGTGCCAGAAGCCGGGTCACTTTTCGGCGCAGTGTCCGGAAACAACACCAAAAGTTGTGTTTTTGTCATTATGCAGCACTGACGAGAATATGAAGCTTCTCGAGCCTTACATGCGAGACCTCCTCGTGAACGGGAAAGAGTGCCGAGTGCTTCGCGATTCCGCAGCTACAATGGATGTAGTTCACCCCTCTTACGTAGAACCCCATATGTTCACGGGCGAGTGCGCATGGATCAAGCAAGCCGTGAAAGCTCATAGCGTGTGTCTGCCCGTAGCAAAAGTGCTTATTGAAGGACCTTTCGGAGCGCTTGAGACGGAGGCGGCAGTGTCATCTATGCTGCCCCCCCAGTACCCGTACCTATTTTCGAACAGGTCCGATCACCTCCTGCGCGAGAAGGGGCTTTTGTTTGGTGAGGCTAGCGTTCAGGCCTTAACCAGATCTAAGGTTCGGGAGCTCGCTGCAAAGGCGGTAGTTGCGGGGCCGACGTTATCAAACAATGAAAAAGGGTCAGAGGCGCAGCAAGCCGATATTCAGAGCACGCCCGAACTGAATAAAATTGAGCCTGTAGCGTTGAAGGCGCCAGATACTGGAGAGGAAATGCCCGACACGGGAAAGTTAGAAGAGCTATCTACAGATTTCCTCATCGCGCCTACGTCAGACGGACTTAATAGGTTGCTAAAAGTCAGCCGGTCGGCTTTGATAGCCGAGCAAAAGAAGGATGGCAGCCTAGAAAACATACGCTGCATTGTCAAGGAAGGTATCGCCAAGAAAAATGCTCGCTTTGTGGAAAGAGGTGGGGTCCTGTACCGGAAGTATCTAGACCGCAGGGGAGTGGAGTTCGATCAGCTGATCGTGCCTCAGTGCTACCGTCAGGATCTGTTGCGCTTGTCGCACGGGGGTTCGTGGTCCGGACACCTGGGAGTTAAGAAAACTAAGGACCGTCTCTTGCAAGAGTACTATTGGCCAGGGTGTTTTCGGGACGCAGACCATTTCGTGAGGACATGTGACACCTGTCAGCGGGTGGGCAAACCAGGGGACAAATCGAGGGCGCCGTTGAAGTTGGTACCTATCATTACGGAGCCTTTTAGACGGCTCGTTATTGATACAGTGGGACCTCTGCCGGTAACAGCCACGGGGTACAGACACATTTTGACTGTGATCTACCCAGCGACGAAGTTCCCTGAAGCAGTGCCGCTTAAAGAACTCAGCTCAGTTGAGATAGTCAATGCACTACTGTCCATATTTGCGCGAGTTGGTTTTCCTGCGGAAATCCAATCAGATCAGGGCACAGTGTTTACTAGCGCTTTGACGACAACTTTTCTCGAAAGGTGTGGGGTAAAGCTGTTACACAGCTCAGTGTACCACCCACAGTCGAATTCCGTTGAGAAGCTCCACTCCGTCATGAAGCGCGTGTTGAGAGCATTGTGTTTTGAACATCAAACTGACTGGGAGCTGTGTCTGCCTGGGGTGATGTTTGCATTACGGACCGCGCCGCATGCGGCTACGGGGTTTTCGCCAGCTGAGCTGGTGTACGGTCGCTCGCTGCGATCTCCGCTTCGCATGCTTCGAGAATCGTGGGAAGGCAGGGGCGACGACCCAGTCGTGGTGGAGTACGTGCTTAAGCTCCTCGAACGCTTAAGAAGGGCACAGGAGTTGTCAGGTGAAGCAATGGCAAAGGCCCAGCAGAGGGCCAAGGTTTATTATGATCGGACAGCCAGGGCCCGTCGTTTTGAGGTGGGCGATGAGGTCATGATATTGCGCACATCGCTAAAAAACAAACTAGACGTGCAGTGGGAGGGCCCAGCACGAATTGTTCAAAAACTGTCGGACGTCAACTACGTGGTGAGTCTGCCAGGAAAGCGGAAAGCACAGCAAGTTTACCACTGTAATCTGCTCAAACCCTATAAACAACGGGAAGCAGTGGTGTGCATGATGGTAAACGTTCCTAAAGAGCTTCCGGTCGAGCTTCCGGGACTAGGCTCAGTGACGAACAGGGAAGACACCGGTCAAGTCATTAGTGACCTTATCAGTAAAGCACCGCTGTCGCCTGAGCAGAAAACCGAACTACACCAGCTCTTACAAGAGTTTCAAGGTCTGTTCTCTGAGAGGCCTGGTAGGACTTCTCTCCTTACTCTTGACATAGAACTTACCTCCCCAGAGCCAGTACGATCCAAGGCGTACCGGGTGTCACCCCGCCAGAGCGATATTATGGAGGCTGAGGTAAAGAAAATGCTACAGCTCGGTGTTATTGAGGCAGGTGAGAGTGATTATACCTCCCCTTTGATTTTAGTTGAGGTACCGGGCAAGGAACCTCGTCCTTGCGTCGACTACCGCAGGCTTAATTCCATCACTAAGGATCAAATTTATCCGATCCCTAACATCGAGGAGCGCCTTGAGAAAGTTAGTAGCGCTCAGTTTATTTCCACCCTAGATCTTGTCAGGGGTTATTGGCAGGTTCCACTTACAGAAGAGGCTAGTAGGTATGCGGCGTTCATTTCACCAATGGGAACATTCCGTCCTAAAGTGTTGAGTTTTGGTTTGAAGAACGCGCCATACTGTTTTTCAAGCCTCATGGATAAAGTGTTGCGGGGACAGCAAGAATTCGCTTTACCGTATCTAGACGACGTAGCGATATGCTCCGCATCCTGGTCTGAGCATATGGCACACTTGCGGGCAGTGCTAACCCGCCTGCGCGAAGCGGGCTTGACAGTCAAGGCTCCCAAGTGCCAGTTAGCACAGGCCGAGGTTGTCTACCTCGGTCACGTGATTGGTCAGGGTCGTCGCCGCCCCTCTGAAATAAAGGTGGCCGCTGTGCGAGACTTCCCGCAACCGCGCACGAAGACCGATATTCGGTCGTTCTTAGGTGTCGCCGGCTACTATCAGAGCTACATCCCCAGGTACTCTGATATCGCGGCTCCCCTGACGGATGCTCTAAGAAAAACAGAGCCCCAAACAGTCGTATGGGACGAGACAAAGGAAAGAGCTTTTAGCGCCCTAAAGAGTGCCCTAACAAGCCAGCCTGTGCTACGATCGCCAGACTATACAAAAGGGTTCGTTGTTCAGTGCGATGCTAGTGAGCGAGGCATGGGCGTTGTACTGTGCCAACGGGAAAATGGAGAAGTAGAACATCCCGTCCTGTATGCTAGTCGTAAGCTGACCAGTCGTGAGCAGGCGTATAGCGCCACCGAGAAAGAGTGTGCGTGTCTCGTGTGGGCCGTTCAGAAATTGTCATGCTATCTAGCCGGCTCAAGGTTTATCATTGAGACGGATCACTGCCCTCTCCAATGGCTGCAGACCATCTCTCCCAAAAATGGCCGCCTCCTGCGCTGGAGCCTCGCTTTGCAACAATATTCCTTTGAGGTGCGTTACAAAAAGGGGAGTCTCAACGGTAACGCCGATGGCTTAAGTCGAAGCCCCTAACGTAGGAATCAGCCTCAAAATTGTTTGTTATTGATGTTTTTCTTCCTGAGGCAGGATTTTTTAACATATTGCTTTTGTTTAGTGTTTCAAAGTGATGATGTGCTTTCTAGTGCAATTTTCCAATTTGTGGACGCGTTCTGAGTGCTGCTAGACTACTGTAAGGAACTAGGCAGTGGTATAAAAGGGGAAAGAGCCTGGCAGGGCTTAGTGAGGGTTGTGCCGTGCTTACTGACTGAGCGGTTGAGTTTCAGCGTAGTTCTAACGCTTGCCGGGAACGAGAACAAAAATGTGAACTCTCCCGAAGTCACTTTGCAGTGTCCTGTGCGAACCTGAACGAGAGAACGAGGCCTTCTCTGTGCGCTGCGCTCAAGAAACGTCGAGGGACGCCCGACTTCGGTTATGAGCATCATCGAGCGACATCCCTCCGGACAGCGGATGCAGTCCCCTGACCATCGGGATCTCCTTCCCCCGGCGGGGCGGTCTGTTACGTTTCGCCTACGACGCGCGGTATAGCCGGCGCGGATGCAACGGACGCCGGGGCTTCGTTCAAAGCGGCAGACATTTTGGCCCGTTCGGCGCCGCCGCTACGCCTCCCCGCCAAGCGCGTCCAGGCATGTTCCAATGCCACGTGTCTTCGTGTGCGTGTGTGTGTGTATGTGCATGTTGGTGCCCACGCTTGTCAAAGCGCGGCAGCCGGGGAGGGGAGCTCCCCCAACTGTGAAGCGAGGAGGTCCGAGCGGCGCCGGCACGACGTATGCGCCACCTTCTCATCCCAACGTGCCCGAGCGGCACAGTCACGTGCTCGTCTATAGAGGGGTTCCTTCTTGCCCTCAACTGCGAGAGTATAAAAGCAGCTGCCCCCGGACGCCAAGAGAGGCTCCGATTTCTTCTGTTGAGCAACGTGCTCTCCCGTCTCTCTACTTCGGTCGACCTGACCGCCAACTCTTTGCGATGTTAGAATAAACAAGTTGTTTTGTTGTTACCAGTCGACTCATGCTTTGCCGGGACCTTCGGATGCTTCCAGTTGTGCCCCAGGCCGCCAGGCCAACGCTACCCTTGGGGCTTGCGACCCAGGTGCAACAACGGGCGTCAGCGCCGAGTTCCCAACAGAACCAACTTATAAAGCCCCAAACACACGGTTGCACGTACGTACATCACCACACTACAAGAGAGACGCCATGCTGCTACGCCATACGCTGGTATGGTTTCCAGATTAAAACTGATTAGTGTCACCAAGTCTAGCAAGCCTCTCAGGAGTTGGCAACCTCAGCGCGTAGCAACATGGCGGTGCTCTTGCGGTTCCCGATTTCAATGCATGGGCCCTATGCGTAACTTGTCCTCTAGAGCCAGTATAGTAACTCTATGAGGCTTGGCCCTCGCTCTCACGCGGGGTCTTGTCACGCTTGATAAATGTCGAGTGCGCCGTTCGGTTGCTCTGGTGCTGACGGTCGTGACGAAGGTGACCGTGCATTGCCGGTAGTCTAGCACAATGCCCTATCCCACAGTAGCGGATGGCAGCCGGACATCAAACCGCGACACTGAGATCGGCAGCGCGATCTGATTGTTTTGCCTATATTCACCTTATCTTTCATATGTCGCCGGCGTCTACCGCTGCTCGATTTTAGGCAACATTGCGCTAGTAGCCGCAATGGCGTCTACGGTGACGCGCGCTCTTTCAGGCCGGCGCGATAAGTTACAGGCGGGTTGCAATGTGGGCTTGTTGGTAATGGCATCTTGAAGGGGTGTACGGCAGCGCGATTAAAAGACGTCTTTTAATCACGCCACCGTACACCCCTTCAAGATGCATTACCAACAAGCCCACATTGCAACCCTCGTGAACTTTATTTCTAATACATCGGGCTCTTTTATTAGCGCTGCGTGTGTGCCCTGTGTGTGTTCTTTTGTCCCGTCTTTTAATCGCGCTACCGTACACCCCATCAAAAAGTTACAGGCGCCAACGCTTACTGCAGGCACGGCTTTTCTGTCGAGATTACGTTTCTTTCATTGTATCTAGCAGTGGGTTTTATATTTATATCAGCGACGCCTCTGAAAATTGATTTAATTAGCTACTACAATGCGTAGGCCGTTATGAAACTTTACAAAAGTACGACCAGGAATTGGGAAGACGAATCGGAATAACTACTCAGTCGTGAAAGTTTGTTCACGGAAGCATTCCACGGCTTCAAGACGTCCTCAGTGCGGTGGAAAGTTGCCGTCGACCGCGATGACTTGGCTTACTCGCCTTAGCATCGAGAGCGCCGCCGCTACAGGTTGGGACGTCCACGCAACGTTTCCCACTTATCGCGCCGCCATGAAAAAGCGCGCGTCACCGTAGCCGCCGTTGCGGCTACTTGCGCGATGTTGCCTAAATTCGAGCAGCGCTAGACGCCGGCGACATGCACAGTGGCGTAGCAACGGCGGTGGCCGGGAGGCCGTGGGCCCCGGGTGCAAGGGGCCAGGGGTGGGGGGCGGGGGTGTCATATACGTCTGAAGACACCCGGAAATTGTTGATATCCTCGCCTTCCTCGACAACACTCGGGGGGGGGGGGGGTGACAGAACACCTATGGGCCCCGGGTGCCAGACGACCTAGCTACGCCACTGGACATGCACTAATATGAAAGATAAGGTGAATATAAGCAAAACAACAACCCAGAGTGAGTCTTCGTTCCTTCTCAGTGCCGCGGTTTGATGCCCTGCAGCCGGCCGCTACTACACGACAGCACCGCGTACATGACTACCGGCGATGCATGGTCCCGACCGTCAGCAGCAGAGCAACCGAACGGTGCACGAGAAACTTATCAAGCGTGATGAGGCCCCGCGTGAGAGTGCGGGCGAAGTGTGGCGTCACCCGGGGCCACGGCGTAAGAAGTATACAGAGAGGTGTTGACACTCCCCTCGCAGCGTGCGAGAGCGCCGCCCGCTCTCGGCCACAGTATGTTCGGCGGTAGCGAGCCAGGAGAGGGGGCGTGGCCACAGCCGACGTAGAGGGCGCTGTGAAATACGGTCCCATAAAACCCCTTAAACTTTGTAAAGTAGTGACACTCTCCTCCTCCGCCTTCACTTCTCGTTTCTCCCTCCCGATTCGGTGAAGCCATGTCTTTCTTCTTAACCCGTCGCGCTTGCCGGACGGTATCGCGAACAGATTCTTGCCTTTGCTAAAACTATACTGGCATCCGAACGCGCAGCAGGTCATGGTCGCAGACAATGACGTGAAGCGACGTCGCACTTGCCACAAAACATCCTTCAAGGCGTTCGCAAAATCAAAACAACACAGAATAGGAACGGAAGGAATGGCGCCAACAAGCGCCGCTTCTCGAGCAAAAATGGCACTGAAGCGTGAATGTAAACAAACGAAGCCGGCGCAAGGGGCCACGTGATGCAATTAGGCCAACAGCGACGCGGCGTTGGCTTCGGCCAGAGCGCTCGAGGTGGAGGCGGCATTCTTCAAAGCGTGGCACTACTTTACGAAGTTTAAGGGGCTTTAACCGAATCGGGAGGGTGAACTTCCGACCAACTTTCTCCGCGCGACTATGCGAGGTAAGTTGTGAGTCTCTCAGAGTATAGTATGTGCCAGGCTAGCGTATTGTGCTGCGGGCAATAACGTAGTAGATTTTGTACAGTTCACTGTGCATGTTGTCATTTGTACGCACGCTTTAACACAAATTTTACGCAACGTCTGCTTTGTTTATATACGCACTACGTGGTCGTGTTGGTCGTATTTGGTGCGCTTAATCGTTTTGTACGCCAACCGGCTTGAGTTCGCGGGCACGCGAACTCAAGCCGGAACTCAAGCCTTATCGCACGCTTGAGTTGCGTGCGATAACATGATTACGAAATTTTTATGATTCAGCGCAGTCCTTTCGACAAAATTTCAGTCTCGATCATGAAAGCGCCTCAGGAGAGCAGCTGTCTGCCTTTTGTGGTTACTCACTAGCCTGCTTTGGATAGAATAGCTTTGTTTGCCTCAGGTGTTCGTGTTCCTCGTCGGCGGTCGCCCGGTAGATTTGCGATACAGAGGCACCGATGAAAAGCGTGCGTGCTCTCCCGAAACCATATTACGAGGTGCGTTCGTCGCCGAACGACAGCATCATAGGTAATTGAGACGTATTTGCTAATTCGCGTGAGCTTTAAAGTGTGCGAAGCTTAAGATGCGGCGGGCAAGCACTTGCAAAGAAAACGTGCGGTCGCCCGCCCGTTCGCTGGCTGGTTTAGTCGTCGTTCGTGCTTAGTCGTTTGCTCGTTCGTTAGCCCGCTCGTTTAGTCGTTCGTTTAGTTCGCGCGCTCGTATAGTCGTTCGCTTGCTCGTTCATTCCACTATTAGTTTCCACAGTCACTCTGCCTAATTGAGACGTGTTTGTTGTAGGACTCTTAGACTGGTGCGTTTATTTACGCAATGAGACAACAAATGGTGCACACGTCTTTTGTGACTGCAAAGGCAAATCTGTAATGCATCTATGCTGAAAATAAACTGTTAACTTGCAACTCGTGTGCCGTTTCATATCATGTTGACCTATAGATAAAACATCATATCACTTGCCGCAATTTCGGCCGCGTCATGGCGGGGGGATTCTTTGCGCGATCATGACTTCACTAATAAAGTCATGTCTCGCAAATGTTACTTCGGATTGAGTGCAATCGTCCTCAACGCATGCACCTCAGTGCAGCTCGGTTCGCGACAAGTACGTCTTTAGTAAACGGACGAACCAACGCACGATGAAGTGTTATTCGTGATAAGTTATTAACCTGAAAACAATTACTGAAGCCCACAGTGGTCTTGTTTGAGATTTAGTCAAGCATTGTTATCGCGCTCCCGCTTCGCGCACGAATGCTAAAAACTTATTTTATTTTCTTGTGTACGCAGAGTCCCGATTCGATGATTGGCCGCGGTATTTCTGCCGACGTTGAGACACGAGAACCATAATAACACCAGCGCGCACCTTTGAGCATTTGCGCGCGCCTAGATTGGCAAGCACGCTCGTTAGCGGCACTGTAGCTTGTAACACACTTTCGAACCTTCAGAGCAGTGATCTCCGTCAGCCTTTGTACGTCATAGCTGATACGCGCCGCGAATTCACATGGTAAGGGCGGCGCAGATTCTTTAGGCTGAGGACTTGCTGGAAGTCAAGATGTTGTCATTCAAATCGTAAACCTGTTATTTACAACCATTCGCAACAAGATCTTGCGACACGCCCTTGACAAATGTTGCGTACCTAATTGTAGGGCGCGCGATACATTCGCAGTCGTCAGCGCACAGCGTTAACATTCCTTCAGATACTTTTTTAAAGAAATAGTTATAAAAAAATGAAACAAAAGCTGCCGTTACTGAATTTGTATAATCATCCGACTAGAAATTTTATGCTGTACACGAAGTTACGCGGAGCTGGAAAGCCAACGTGAACGCCCAACGCATTCACTCTGCGAAAGGTCGTCTGCTGCACTCGAGCATCGTAGGCGGCGCCACGGTCGAGAAGGGAGCTTGAAAGAGAGGAGAAACGAGGAGAAGTGAAGACGGAGGAGGAGAGTGTCACTACTTTACGAAGTTTAAGGGGTTTTAGATTCGGTGAAGCCATGCCTTTCTTCTTAACCCGTCGCGCTTGCCGGACGGTATCGCGAACAGATTCTTGCCTTTGCTAAAACTATACTGGCATCCGAACGCGCAGCAGGTCATGGTCGCAGACAATGACGTGAAGCGACGTCGCACTTGCCACAAAACATCCTTCAAGGCGTTCGCAAAATCAAAACAACACAGAATAGGAACGGAAGGAATGGCGCCAACAAGCGCCGCTTCTCGAGCAAAAATGGCACTGAAGCGTGAATGTAAACAAACGAAGCCGGCGCAAGGGGCCACGTGATGCAATTAGGCCAATAGCGACGCGGCGTTGGCTTCGGCCAGAGCGCTCGAGGGGGAGGCGGCATTCTTCAAAGCGTGGTACTACTTTACGAAGTTTAGGGGGCTTTATGAGCCCACTGGTCGCGGCACCATCTGTCGTCGCGCAGTAGAACTACAGGGTGCGCCCCGCCGCGGCCGAACATACTATGGACGCGCCGGCGGGCGCAGTGTCAACACCTCAGTACATTCGTACACCGTGCCCGGGGCACTCTCGTTGTCAGCGCGCAGAGCGAGATGGGCGTCTTGCGCTGGAGTTTGAGGTATAGTAGCGGCGCCTGGTGGCGGCGCGCGAAACGTTATCTAGGTAGTACCAGCTTGGGTAGTATTGAGCCCTGGCTGTGGCGAAGCACGTTTCTAGCCCGAGTTTTGCGTCGATTCGCGCTTTTTTCTGCCCTGTTGCGAGTGCGAGGAGGCTCGTCACTTCTCACAGACACCGCCGACCACGCTGCGAGCACGCCGCAGCCGAAAACAGACCCTCCGTGAAACGTAATGCTGAGAGCAGAAGGAATCGGCGACGCCAATCCGGATAGACCTAGCTCAGCCTCGAAAAAGCGTCACCGTCGTTACTTCTAAGTCGTGGGCTGCGATGAACAAGAATTCTAGACCTGAATCCCAGCATCAGCTTCTACTGTTTTACTTCAAGGCCTCACGAAGCGGAGCGTCGGGTGCACTGGATAGCTGCAGTTCGTCGCGCTGGGTAAGCGAAACTTGGCGCAATGCTGACTGCTTCGCCTGTCTTGAAGCTTGCTTGATTATCTGCGTTCTAAAATTCGGTCTTTTGCACCTACAGTCCCGATGGCAGACCACCATAGCAGCAGGCATGGCTGGTGATTCATGATTCGAGACCCGGCCACAGCGACAATTAACCATTCGGCCGGTGCGAAGTGGTGAAGTGACCAGGTCTGTGCAAATGAGCACAAATACCCGCCGTGGTTGCTCAGTGGCTATGGTGTTGGACTGCTGAGCACGAAATCGCGGGATCGAATCCCGGTTACGGCGGCCGCATTTCGATGGGGGTGAAATGTGGAAACACCCGTGTACTTAGATTTGGGTGCACGTTAAAGAACCCCAGGTGATCGAAATTTCCGGAGACCTCCACTACGGCGTGTCTCATAATCAGAAAGTGGTTTTGGCACGTAAAAACCCTATAATTGAATAATTGTAATGAGCACAAATGGTAGGGCTGATTCGGTGACAATTACCCCACTACGAGCAGCACAGGTTAGAGTTAAATGTGCTCATCCTTGACCTCAAGCCAGCACGTTCAGGCTGCGCAGCAAGGTAGTATTATTGCAGCACATCGATGTTCGAGCCCTGTCATTAAAAGGTACATCAAGCGAGCAACGCACGAGCTCGCGCTGCAGCGCGATTCGCACATACGCTACTGCGAGCTCATATGCATTGTATCAGTTATTTATCAGTTGCTAAAGAGATAGATGGCCGCTACTACAGTGCAGGCATAACTACTTGTCTAGCGCGGCATGCAGTCAACAAAGATTGCAGGAGGCCCGCCGTTTCGCGGCATGTCGAAAGACCGCTGCCGTCGTGGCGCGTACCGTCGTGCGCTCGAGCAGTTCCGTACACATGATGCCTGCTTATCGCTGCTGTGAATTCATTTATAGCAAGCATTTCCTCGCGTTTGTGCGCCTGAATCAAGCAGCGTGCAAACCTTACCTGAAGTTCAACTTCGTACGCGACTCGCTTCACTTGCGATTGACACCGCGCTAAAACTTCGCCGTTTATTTCTTGAACGGCGTACACGTATTCGGCGTTGCATAATTTATTGCCTTTACGCAGCGTGCCACCCCTGAAAAAATATTCGGCGTCCGGTATTCGCTGCAAGCCGTGGAACAACAAAACCGAAAGTGGCGGGTCCATATTGTAAACGTGCTTTCCGAAGCAGACGGCCGAGCTTGGTACTACCCAGTTCATGACAGAGGGCGCTTTTTAGCACAATTTTCGCTGCGCCCCCTGGGCAATGCAAGCGCCCCACAGCAGCACCCCGGTGTGGCCCCGCAGCCGCTCTGGCCACCTAAGCCGTGGTCCGTTTACTCTTTTGATCGACACTACATCTAAGCGCAAAGAATACTTCTCCGTCCCTTGGCGACAGAATGTGGAATGTTTTTGTTTTTTTAATAAATCGCGATATAACACGCCAGATACGTGCTCGCCCAGGAGATGTGATCGGTATGGTGAAAGAACAATACACCTGACGCGAAGGTAGACAAAGCACAGCGAGAATTGTCATAGGTAGTCCCGATTAAGTTGGCTGCGCACTGCGACGAGGCCGGTGACGAAGTGTTGCGCGGCAAAGTGTCACTGGCCGCGACAGAAAATGGAGCTGTCCCAAAGAAGGCACCGTATACGCTCATTTTTTTCCCGATTAAATCCTTTTCCGATCCCACGACTCTCCAGAGTGGTCAGTACCCTCGTCGCGCACCGCTAGGTGAGTACGTTCGCTTTTGTTGTGTACAAACTTCGGGTACAAACAGAGCACAATCATATATGGGACAACCCTCGCAATTACGTACTTGAGCGTGTCAGTCTCACGGTAGGCCACCAGGCAGATGCTGCATCTTTCCTTGGGCGTCCCCGAGCTGTCTTCCTCCTCTTCGTCGAGAGCCTGCATAGGACGCGTACACAGTTGGCTCAAGCCTGCCTGTGGTGCGGCTAGACGGGCTGCTTAATTCTTGGTTCACACTGCTGACGTAAAGAATCAAGCAATCGACGTACCGGACGTCGCTTGCGTTCCCATTCGGTTTACGGACGACACACGGATGTGAGCCCGATCCTGCCTGTACGAGACAGACAGCCAAAGAGCAAGCCCGGCTCGACGCCTGATTTCGCTGCGAGGCACGTCATCAGGCGAATGAGGCCGTGCTGCATCTCCGCATGTATACTGATCTCGATTACATATAATATTCCAGAGACGTTGCTGCGGTTCCTGCACAGCGCAACCGCTTCTTTCTTTTTTTCCGAATTGAAACAACTGGTCTGAGAACATATTTAGCCGTATCGGCCAGCCAAGCATCAATATCATCAACTGGAGTGTGAAATGCATATACAGTTGGCATAGCGATCATCAAAACGATGAACACGCCCGGGTACAGGAGATCTGACGGCTAACATATAATGTTCAAGAGACCATTCGATATACCTATATCCACTCAAGTTCAGCGACCATGCCGTGCGGCTGTGACATTGCATTAAATAGGGAAGTACTTAAGCGAATCAACGAACATGCCAAAAGCCACTGAAGGCGAAGGAAGTGCAGGCTAATTCCAATAAATATAGCTGGAAAGTGCAGTTAGAATGTAAATAATGATCAAGTGGCAACAAACCAGAGGAAAATCGGCGAACTATCGTTAGGCACCGAGAATCTCGGTCGCGTAGGCGCGGTGCTGTCATTTTAACGACAAAATTGGTTGCTGCTGACGGAATTCGCGAATCTATACTAGACTGCAGATCTCTCTTCTGTAGCTCAGGGCTGCACAACTCAAAGCCAGTTGGGCCAAAACAACTTCTCTGCAGAGAGTAGTGGGAATTAGGCGCTGTATTCGTTGCTTGCGGAAAGGACGCATGTCTATAATCTCATTGATCGTTGCTGTCCTCGGCACGTCTTGCAATGTCACGTCGGTCCTTGAAGACAGAAGGGGGCTCTCGCTCAGACAGCCATCAAAGAAGACGCCTGCATGCTCACAGACGTATACGTGCTTCCGACGAGAGACGCCAGCTTCAAGTCATTCGTATGTATATAGGTTTCTGTATCTGTTCTTATCAAAGTTCCCATGAAAACGAGGAAGGGAATGCTCTCTCCAAGCATATTGCACATTCACGACCAAAGTGCGCCTGCGGTGGTTACTTTTGCCTTTTGCTGGGCACGGCATTGAGCTGTCTACCAGATATATACTCTCATCGCTCAGCATTCGTCAAAACAGATCAGGCTTTTGCTTAAAATATAGGTCATGACACAATGTGCAAGCGTTCTAGAACTATAAATTCTCATTATTCATTTTTGTTAGCGCCTTCGATGTTGTTATGCCTATACGTGCCTTGAAAAGAACAACATATTTTTGCGGACGTTATCGTTTTCCATTTCGAAGATCTAACATTTAAATATACAGTGGCGCAGCCTGGAATTTTTTTTTGGTGGGTGGGGGGGGGGGTGGCAACAAGCTACAGTTTTTTACCTACCCCCCCAATGGAAGATGCATGCGCACGCTTAATGCCCTTGGGTACGTTTTTCAATATGCGTACACGAAAGCGTACACAAGAAGAGACAGTCACATGAGAAAATAAATTATTTGATAACAAGTGAACCTGTGAGCAAGAAAAAGAAAAAAGAACCGCGCACGTGCATCAAATGCCCTATGGCGCGATCTGGGCGCAGTAAACGTAACGAGCCTCGAGGTAGCTGACGGTGCTCTCCTGGTCTGGTCCAAGGCGCACGCGCCTGGGAGGCCGGTTGTTGCTGACCGAGCGGCGGTTGACGAGGCGTCCCGCGGCCACGAACACCGCGCCGTCCTCCTGGTCCGAGAAGGACGTCGACGTCGTGCTCGTCGTGTCGAAGCATTCCGACGACGAACTTGACGTCTCGGAGAACGACGAGTCGCTGCTCGAACTCATGGGGGAACCCGCAGGGCTGAGCACCGGCTTCCCAGCTGCGGAGGAGCCAGGTGCAAAATCTGCGTCGACGTTTCGGCGCCTAGTTAATGCTAAAAGATGGCAGAGATAAATAATCCGACAAAAAAGAAACGAGCGAATTCAAAACGCTATAGAAATATGGTTTTGCTCATTGACCTATACTTGCCGTTCTTGCGCCAATGGGGAACTGTCGAGAACAGCGGGCGTGACGAACGAAAGCGAATCAAGTCTCTCTCTCTCTCTCTCAAACACACACAGACATATATATATATATATATATATATATATATATATATATATATATATATATATATATTGTTACGTGTAGCTGACGTACGAGTCTACAATATATTTACACGCAGACAAGCGGTGGCAATGATGGCGACGCTATATCAAGCGGTGGCCACGTCGTCTTCCTTCTCCTCAGTGCAGCCACACTGTGGCGGCTGTTCCGTAGCATCACCCCCGGCAGTAGAAGCGCCGTCCCGGTGCTGAATCTACACATCCGCGGCGAAAGGTGTGTGATATGGCTTTAGTCTCGCCACGTGAACGATGTCACTTGCAGCCGACGATGACGCTGACAGATCGGCGGGGACGACTTCATACGTGACATCGGTCACTTGTCGCACCACACGGTATGGGCCAGTGTAGCGAGACAGCAGCTTTTCGGAAAGGCCCACACGTCGAATGGGGGTCCAGAGAAGCACCAGAGAACCCGGAGTAAATTGTACGTCGCGATGGTGGCAATCATAGAGGCGTCTCTGATGCTCCTGCGAGGCCTCGAGACGGGTGCGGGCGAGCTGGCGCGCGTGGTCGGCGTGTGCGATCGCGTCGCGGGCGTATTCAGTGGTTGAACGTGTGGCCGAGGGCAACAATGTGTCCAAGGGCAACGCGGGTTCTCGGCCATATAGGAGATAGAATGGCGAATAGCCGGCGGTGTCGTGACGCGATGAATTATACGCGAACGTCACATATGGTAAGTGAAGATCCCAGTCGTGGTGGTCGGTCGCGACGTACTTGGATAGCATGTCGGTGATGGTCCGGTTGAGGCGCTCCGTGAGGCCGTTGGTCTGTGGGTGGTAGGACGTGCTGAACTTGTGCTTAGTCGAGCAGGAGTGGAGAATGTCCTCGACGACTGCCGACAGAAAGCTGCGGCCACGGTCAGTGAGTAATTGGCGCGGGGCACCGTGCACTAAAATGATGTCATAGAGCAGAAAGTCAGCAACGTCAGTAGCACAACTTGTCGGGAGGGCTCTGGTGATTGCGTACCGCGTAGCATAATCAGTAGCGACGGCGACCCATTTATTGCCGGAGCCCGAGAGAGGGAACGGTCCAAGAAGGTCTAGACCAACACGGAAAAAGGGTTCCGGTGGGATGTCGATCGGCTGAAGACATCCAGCTGGAGGTGTGGAGGGCTTCTTCCGGCGCTGACAGGGCTCACAAGCGGCAACGTAGCGCCGCACGGAGCGAGCGAGACCCGGCCAAAAGAAGCGACGGCGTACACGGTCGTATGTGCGCGAGACGCCCAAGTGTCCAGCCATATGAAAAAAAAAAGAACACGTGACGGAGCGTTTGCGCAGTGGTATTGTGCTGCTCTCAAGCGTGCGTTCGGTGAACAAGGTCGGCTGCATCGTGACTGGCGACGCGGAAGCAGCAGGGCGTTCTTTATCACATCGGCAGCGCTCGGCCAGCAGCATGCATTTTCGCCGTCATCCGACGGGAGCCGACCAAGACGGTACTGGCCGACCTCGTTCAGCGAACACACGCTTGAGAGCAGCACGATACCCCAGCGCAAGCGCTCCGTCACGTGGCTTTTTTCATATTTCGCGAGCTTTCCTTGCAACCCGGAAAAAAAGGACTACGTGAGACGTATCGTAAAGGAAACAACTCGATCGGTGGTTTCTGAAGGTGCTCTACAAATCTGTGCATCATCCTTGGGGTCCTTAGTCAATAATTAAAATGTTGGGTAAATAAACTTAATTGGCGAGTTATGGGGAAAACAAAAAAATCTGAGTTTCTATATGCTAATGCGAATAGTATGCGTTCGGTTCAATTCACTTCCGACGCGCCTTTCATTTCTCAAATTCTTGGCTCAAGTTATGTGGGACGGCCTCTATTTACATATATCGGAAGCGATTACTCAAAATATTCATCCAGGATATGAAGACCGGTGTATGTGGCACTGTACGGGAGTGGTTTACTCATATTCTTGTCATCCGCCTTCGAGAAATGGGACACCGAGCTACAGACGTCTGCAGTGTCATAGACGGCGAATAGCAACCTTGAAGTGTGTTTAGAATTCCTCGAGATGGCGTGGAAATCCAGGAGGCAGTGAGCAACGTGGCAATTGTACTTGACGTAGTTCGATCTTCATATCTGCGTTTATGCAAAGAAATGCAGTTTATACCATATCGCTAACATGAGGATATAGTATACTCTTCCTGCGCCCAACGGAGGTGCAGCTTTTGAAATGTAGCCATGGTATATAAATAAAAAAATTTAAATGCTTTTCACGTTCGTAACATACCAGTAGAGATTATACAAACGAGCTTATCGGGACCATATACGTATTCTATTTACATAGTTCTGCTCGCACCCCCCCCCCCTTTTTTTTGCCTCCTGCTTGACCCCGCGGTTCCTAGAAAATGTTTGATTAAACTCTAACAATATTACTAATACGTACATTTATGTTCTAAGAATATCTTGACAAATTGAGCCAACAATAGCGCAATGCTTCCCATTCTACTCAGTAGTCAGGAAACGGTTTAGAGTGTACGTAAGACATCTTCACAATCAAGAGCAGGAAAATGAAAGCAATACCATTAAACGGAAATACTAATTGGTCTATATTGTGAACTGTTTGAAACGTCTATGTTTATTTATTTGAGGATCCTTTAATTTGTCAGTGAAAGAACAAAGACAAACATTCAATTTTTGAATCTCGCGTTCATACATGAACAGTGAAGACGTCATGTTATGTCGACTCATTTAGGCCTCTCGCACTCTGGAAGCGTCCCCAAACGTTGCCGTACGGAAACGTAATTCTCTTCTATCTGCATTATGGGCGCAATTAACCGTGCAGACACTGACGCAAAATAAGCCGCCACTCAGTCCGTTTTTTTTTATCGAGTATGCGCTCACGACGAGATTGAATTATTCGGACGAACTTCCTCTACACAGGTGGTGTAAAGTTGTTGTTCCTCTGCACAAATAGTAGAAAGCCGAACCTGCAACCTCGTTCTCTTTAGCAGAGCGCCAAGGCCGTTGTACCGTTGCAGTGGCGGGTAACAAAATGCATGCTAACAGTTGTCGCCATTTCACAAGCATTCTACGCCTTTCCGAGTTTTCCGCAGCCTCTTAATTACGTGCTACAAACTGGTAACGACCCAGCGCATGTCAGAAAGCACGCTCCTAATGTGAAACGTTTTCCCAAGTAAGATGGCCGCAGTGCACTTACCAGGCATCCGGGCCGCGGAGACCTGCGCGAACTAACCAGTAGTTCAAGTCCTGCCAACGACCCAGATGCAAGCATCACAAGACCGATGCCCCGGATCCGTCACATGCTGGTGTCACTGGCACATACCCACTACGAGGGTTAGTAGTAGTCTGTAGAGGGCGCTACGTGCCATGCGTTCAATATATATATATATATATACATATAGGAGCGGCCACCCTTCGCTCCCTCTAGTTCACCTCGCATTTCGTGCACCAGCTAAACGAAGTTCACGAGGGTTATCGCTTTCACAAGCGGACGCAGCAAGGAGACGAAAGCGTCGATGCTTTTTATTCCGCGTTGCGAAACATGGTAAAAAGATGCAACTACGGCTCAGCGTCCATCGAGGACAGGCTCGTTCGAGACCGATTTATCGTTTGTTTGTTGGACAGCAGGTTATCGGAACAACTCTGCCGCGCTTCCGGCTTGACGCTTGATAAAGTGCTCCTGCATGCCTGGCTGCACGAAGATGCCGAACGACAAAAACGTGAACGAGAAAGCCAGTTATCCGGGACAGTCGCCGTCGATGTAGCGAAACACAGGCCAACGAGAAGACAGTCAGGCAGTCAAGCGTCGGGACCAAGAGAAACGCTCCTCGCCGGCGCGCATAGATCGTGTCACTACTGCGGACGAGAAGAGCGTCAGCGTAAATTTTGTCCTGCCAGCAAAGCTGTTTGCAAGTTTTGCAAAAAGAAAGGACACTTCGAAGTAGCTTGCTTAGCCAAACAATGCCCGCAAAGTCTACAGTCACATGCCATCGAGATGTATGCTGTCAAGAGCAGTCATGAGGCAAAGGCTGTTTGTTTGGGTCCACGTGAATGGAGTCCCACTCAAGTTCAATGTCGACTCAGGAGAGGAAGTTACCGTCGTTCCAAGCACTTTTTCAGGAGTACCGTCGCGTCTCGAAAAACCGGAGGGTCATGTCACCGGTCCAGGAAATTGTCCTTTGAAAGTAACAGGTCAACTCACAGCAACGTTGGAGTGGAAGAGCCACACCTGGGTGTACAGTCAGTATATGTCATGTCTTCGCAGTCTACACCTCTGTAGGCTACCCTGCTATCCTCGCGTTGGGAGTCGTGAAGTTCATCGATGCCACACAGCGACCTGTAAAGCAAGCCAGCTCTGCAAGCGACGCAACCCCTGGGCAGGGCATCTTCGAAGGGCCTGGTACCGCAGGAGAGGAGTACACTATCCGACTCAAGCCAAATGCCAGGCCATTTGCCTTCAGGGTACCTCACAGAATTCCCATTTCTCGGTACAACCAGGTAAAGCAGGAGCTGGACCAGATGGAAAAACAAAGTGTCATCAGGCACATTACGAAGCCGACGCCAGCGTCATTCTGGTCGCAGTACCGAAAGCATCCGACGGCATCCGAATATGTGCGGGCTTAACGAAGCTCAACGAATAAGTTCTCCATGAAAAGCATGTGCTCCCTACGGTCGAAAGGGTGCTAGGGCAAATTGGCGACGCCAAAGTGTTCTCGAAGCTGGAAGCGACAGCAGGATTTCGCCAAGTGCGATTGTCCCAAGAATGCCAAGAGTATACCACATTCATCACACCATTTGGACGCTACTGCTACTGTCGTCTACCTTTTGTCTTGACTTCACCACCGGAATATTTTCAGAGAGAAATGGCTCGAATTCTGGAGGGGCAACCAAACGTCGTCAACATGATAGACGACATCCTGGTTTTTTTTAGCAAAGATCGAGAAGAGCAAGACAAGCGACTTGTGGAGGTTCTTGAACCTCTGAAGACAGTCGGAGTTAAACTCAACAAGTCAAAATGCTGCTCCGGTCAAGACAAAGTAGAGTTTCTGGATGTGGTGATCACCGCCAACGGTATCTTGCCAACTCCCAGCAGACTCGAATCACGTCGCTGGGGTTAAGCGACTCCTCGGCATGGCTAATTATATTGGCCGCTCCCTGCCCAACCTTTCGCACGCAACCGCCCCTATTCGCGCCTTGCTAGGCGAGCAAAATGCATGGCAATGGGGACCGCCTCAAGAAGCCGCTTTTAATTGGGTAAAAGCGATGCTCACCTCGGACCTGTGCGTCACTAAGTATCATCCCGGTCGTAATACCATTGTCTCATGCGACGCGAGCTGATTTGGATTGGGGACGGTTCTCCTGCAGGAACAACCATCAGGCGAGCGACGCGCGGTAGCGTTCGCGTCCAAGTCGCTTGCTGAAGCGGAACAGCGCTACAGCCAAACAGAGAAAGAAGCGCTGGCGGTAGCATGGGCAGTGTACCGTTTTGACCAATAAGTGCGTAGCCTAAACTTCACGGTAGAAACCGATTACCAGCCGCTGATAACACTACTTGGAAACGCTGACTTGGACACGATGCTCCCACGTATTCAAAGATTTCGCAACAAACTTATGCGCTACCAGTTTAACGTGGTCTCCATTCCTGGCAAACAGCTAGCCACTGCGGATACTCTTTCAAGGGCTCCGGATCAGAAGCCGTCGATCAGTCCGGTGGATATGGCAGAGGAGTTTGTGGAATTTCAAGTTGCTACGGTTACAGACGTACGAAGCTGGTTACTGTAGATGATGATGTTCGCAGGCACCAAGAACTGGACTGGGAATGCAACCAGCTCGTCAATTACTGCACTCACGGCTGGCCTCGTCGAGACAGGCTTCCGGAGTATATCAAGAAGTAATGGAGCCATCGAAGTGATCTCTCTTTGTGCAACGGCATCCTGCTAAAAGGTAACCGCTTTGTCATCCAGGCTTTGCTGCAAAAGGATACGCTTGAACTTATCCATGAAGGCCGATGCCGCCTAAGGGCCCTGGATTCCATGTGGTGGTATGAACTTTCGCAGCAAATACGGGACAGAGTCACTCGCTGCAGACAGTGTCCAGTCACAAGAGCGCGATGAAGTGAGCCATTGGTGGTAACGAAGACTCCAGAACAACCGTCGCAAGAAGTAGGAATGGACTTATTTTTTGTTTATTTACAAGGGACACAACCACCCACTAGTAGTTGATTATCGTTCTCGCTACCTTGAAGTCACCTACATGCGAAGCACGAACTCTGATGCAGTCATCAATGCAGTCAAAAGCATTTTTGCTCGTTTTGGCATTCCCGCAGTAGTACAAAGTGATAATGAACCGCAATTTGCTTCACATGCTTTTGCAGCTTTTGCGAAGCGCTATGGCTTTCAACACATCACCTCAAGTCCTAACTACCCGCAGTCAAACGGGGAAGTTGAAAGGATGGTGCGTACGATCAAAGAATTTTTTGCGAAAGCAGACGATCCTTTTCTGGCTCTTCTGTCGTACAGAGAGACTGCAGCTAGGCGTCACAGGGTTCAGCCCAGCGCAGCTACTGTTGGCTCACAGACCAGGCTTCCCAAGACAGTGGACCGCCTGGAACCGAAGAGCTGAGAACGCGGCAGAAGAAAGACTTCGATCGCCGTCATGCTGCGACCATCCTTCCTCCGCTGCAGCCGGGAGATACGGTATGGATTCGAGACCTCAAGGATACGGCGTGTGTTCTAGCCCAGCCTCCAAGCCACGCTCGTACGTCGTGGAAACACCCAACGCGGTGCTTGTGCGCAATAGGATGCATATAGTGCCCTATTCGGACACAACGATGAGCCAGCTCGGAGTGAAAACCGCGAGGAGCACGAAGAGCAGACCGCGGTAACAGACGTCATGGCAACAGCAACACTACAAGTATCCAATGATTGTGGAGTGAGAGTCACCAGGTTTGGGCGTCGAGTCAAGACTCCGAGAAGACTTGACTTGTGAAGTGTTTGGTGTTTCTTGTGTGCATATCTCGGGGGAGAGATGTAGAGGGCGCTACGAGCCATGCGTTCTATATATATATATATATATATATATATATATATATATATATATATATATATATATATATATGGTTGTCCAATAAAGGTGTGTGCATTCGTTCGGTCAACTTGGCTCTGAGTCAGTTGGGTAGACGCGGCCAGCGCCTGTCAGCACCCCACGTCGTACACAGTCAACGAATGAATATATATATATATATATATATATATATATATATATATATATATATATATATATAATGTGCGTGCGTGTTACTGTGAAGAAAGGGGGTTAACTGATGAGGGCCCCGATTTTTATTAGTCATATCATAAGAAGCCAACAAACACTGACACCAAGGACAACATAGGGGAAATTGTTGTACTTAAACAAGTAAATGAAGAAACAATAAATTAATGGAAACGAAAGTGGATGAAAAAACAACTTGCGCAGGTGGGGAGCGAACCCACAACCTTCGCATGATATATCAGGGTGTCTACCCAAGTTGACATTTCCAAATTCCCCGAGTTTTCCAGGTTTTCCCTGAGTGACACAGAACTTCGTCTTATGCCAAGACGGGTTGAAAAGACGGTTGAAAATAAATAAAAAACGACTTAATACAGTTTGAATAGTAAGGACTAATGTTTATCTGATTCAAACAGAGAACGGAAGGGTGGAGTTAGTAAAATGCTCAGCGAATAAAATATTTTTTAAGAAAATGGTTAAAACCATTGCAAATCGAGTCGCACATCCTGAAATACGAATAAAAAGGAGATGCATATAGAAGAGAATATTTTCGAATAAAAGCAATTTCTATAATATCATAGCAATCTCATTGGTGTGAGGCCTGAACTTTGTCACAAGTGAGATTATCTCTCAACAGTTGGTAAGTAAACCTCAACTGTCCTGACATACTCTCAGCCCCCGCACACCACCTCAGGGTTGTGTTTCACTCCTTTAAGTAGTTTATTTTAAACACCTGCAGGTGCAGGTGTTTCGGCGTTTCACAATATCGGAAACAATTGATAGTCTCTCAAGATTTAGCAAATTCTATCAGTAATGGCCCCTGACGATAAAAAAAAAAAGTCAACACCTTTCCGGCGGAAATGACGGCCTTTGTTTTCTTTTGGCGTGGCAAATTCGAATGTTTCCACTGTCGTATTTCAGGCTCGTAGTAGTGGCACCATGGTTCGTCCCCGATCACAATTGCAAAAAAAGAAGTCGTCATCCTCATTGTGCTACCGGATCAGATGAGTCAAGGCAGCGTGAAACTTCTCCGTCTTCTCGCGGTGGATCAAAACATTGGCGATCCATTGCGCACACAAGAGCCGATAACCGAGGTGTTCATGGATTATGGCGTGAACCGAACCGTGACTGATGTTCAGACGGTCTGCCAGTTCATCGATGCTTATCCTCCGTTCTTGTCTCATCAGCTCATCAACCTTTGAAATTGTGTGGGGGTTGATTGCACGATGGTTTTGGCCCGGTCTTGGAATGTCTTTTCAACTTTCCCGTCCTTCTTTGAACCGTTTGCTCCAACTCTTCACAGTGGCCAATGAAATGCAATGTTCAACGTACACGGCAGCCATACGGCAATTAATTTCTTTTTGGAAAACAACTTCAGCTGTCAAAAACTTCGCGACACCCAGCAGTTCAACTTTTGAAGTGCCCATTATATCGCGCAACCATATTCAACCCAGTGTATGAGAGCATTAAAGAACATTTATCCTCACACCTGCGTTTCACCTTTGTAAATGAGACATGTCGCTCTCCTACGCGCATGCCTCGCAGATAAGGAACCGAACCATTATAGCGCGGTTAGGGTAGGCTCACTTTCATTTGACTCGCCCTCCTACATCAGAAATGCAAAGATACAATGGGATATGCAAATGCAAAAACACAGCTTGATAAAGGACAAAAAAGCGTCACTGGAAACAAAGTTCACTGCATGTATACACAAAACCTCGCAATAAGAAATTTAAGTATACGTATAAGTCAACGAGTCTATGTATGTAAGAAAAAGTAACTGTATATAATGCGTCAAACAAGCCAAATAAACATTGCGCCATCATAGATTCACAGAATCCTAGATTCCGCCCCCATTCCATCCACTCCCCCCGATGTATCGCGCGCGACGGAAGGCGGTGCGCTTGCTCACCGCTTTTCTCCTTTGCGCACACAAGACTGAGTCACCATCGTCGGCTCACCCGTTCCACTTCCCCCCTTACGCTTTCACTCGCACATACAGCATGCAGCGCGCGGTCACGATCACCCTTGGACTTTATACGAAACATGAGGGCGACGGCGACGGAAGGAATGCGCCTGGTGTGTCCATATAATTTCTATCGCAATGATATAATAAACGTATTCGGCAACTGAAGCGTCCCGTCGCCCATTACTTTCCGCAAAGTAAGAAGTAACAAAATCGAACTTGCACCATGCGACAATTCGCTCCACCGCAACAATGTATTTTCTTTTCTTCTGTAAGGCGGGGGCACCGAAATGAAAAAAAAAAAAAACGCATAGGGAAGTATGTTGGCCAGAATCGACTGCCTACTTTGGGCACCTAATGGGGCTACGGAAGGAATACCGAAGAAAACATGAGACGCTTGGTCCACTGATAACCATACGCATACTGCTCAGTATCCTATACCGGCGAAACAAGACTTTCCGGAGAGGTTCCGCTCAAGCGAACGCGGTGCAATCCTTCGAGTACCCACAGTGATGGCAGCGAGCGACCATTGTTTTTTATCGTCTGCTAGCCAGAAGGCGTCCATAACTCTGCCAGGCAAAAATCCACTCGGCCAGAGCAAGCCGAACGCGCACCGAAATGCGCCGCGCGGTGGTCAGGGCAACACGAGAAAAACGTATGCGCTCTGACTGGCTCTGGCAGCCCTCAGGTAGGGTAGCGAGAAAAAAAAATTGAAGAGGCTCAATGTGTCCTCGCGAATAAAAGTCAAAGTAGAAAAAATAAATAAGAACGTAGTTACTTTGGCTGGATTTAGTGTCTTGACATGAATGTTCTGGCGTAAATAAAAAAAAATGATATATATTTTATGTGTCTTGACAGCACAAATGAACCACCACAACGCATCGTCTCATTGGACCTCGCTGGGTGTTGTGTCAGCTTATCTGCTAGTGTGTTGATTTGGCTTGTCTCGTTGTATATTCCGATGTAAGACTTTAGAAAAGTCAATGGACCTCTGGCCTCAAATGTTTATAAGAACATTAAACCCACAAAGTTCCGCAATTGAAAATCTAAAGCACAACTTTGGAAATGTTAATGCACCTTTCACATCAAGAGCTTATGAGATTAATACCCATACAGTTTCGCAACTGATATCCATGTGCGCCATAAATTCAGCGGCCTCAGCGAGATGCCGCGGCGAGCCCACTCGCCATCAAAACGCCCTTGAAACTTTGTGCTCGAATGGGACTGCTTGGCGTTACGTGACTCCCGGTGTATGGGCGTTGCCGCGAAATCCAGCCCGAGTTCGCAACCTTCCCGGTTAAATGTCTTTTCGAGCGTCAAAAAGACATTCTATACAAAATCCAGAACGATTTCCGGCGCCGGGGTTGCTTTGGTCGGCGGTGCATGGACAGCACGAAAAAATTTCGGGGGGGGGGAGGCAGAAGCCCCTAACACCCCCCCCCCCCTGGCTACGCCCCTGCCTGCGGCGTTTGCCATTTGAACTCGACATCAGATTTGGTTAGATGCGTTAGCGGCTCAGCGATGCGTGAAAAGCCCTTGACAAAGCGCCTGTAGTAGGCACACATGCCTAGGAATCTACGCACTGCCTTCTTGTCGATGGGCTGCGGGAACTTTGCGATGGCAGCTGTTTCATAGAGAAAGCAATTTCAACAAGAGCGGACACTCCCATAGAGCCCAGCGGCCGAATTGACTGTAGCACACCAAGCGGATGTTGTTGACTCCTTCCGGTTTCGGTTTTGGGCGCGCGCGTTTTGAACACCACTTGGTACACGCCGCGCCGGCTCCGCTGCTCGGCGCGGCATTCATTTTTTCTTTTCGCTTCTGCTGAGCCTCGCGTGGCCTTGGCGTGGAATCGTTTCATTATTAAGTAGAAATGATTGCGATTGACCTTTACAAGACTGCACCGAATCTGTCAGGTGCAATTTCATAAAGAAAACGAAAGACGCCTTCTGAAATGATGAAATGTTTATTTTGCTCTATAGAAATGCTCGTTCCGGACTTCTGCATTCATCCGAAGTTGTGGCACCAGGTAAGCAGCAGTCGTTGCCGTACGATGCTCCACCGGATGCCATCAGCTGAAAGAAAGTAAATTACAAGCATGTATCATTTTGGTATATTGACCTAACAGGAGTATTTCGTGTAGAGGCGAAACGTGCGTAAGTGGTGAATGAGCGGCATTACAGATAAATTCACTTTTACGTATATTTCGCAGCAAAGACTCCTCCCAAACAATGCTACAAAATTTTCAAGCAGCCCTCCTTTCCCGGGCATTATTTCCTGCACTTCAAGTGCACAAATACACGGGTGACTGCGCGTTTCCAAAGCAACTTGGCCTCAGTCGACACGATGGTACGCCAAGTACACAAAGGTGGCTACAACACAGGCTCAGCCAGACCATGTTACACGCTCGCAGAATGCCTTCTAATCGCACTGAAGTCAGACTCGTGGGTGCAAAGCCTGTTTTCAGTCGCTCAGAATACATAAATGTCATGTTCTTGAGCTCCTCCTTGTTATCTTTTACGCGTCCTGCCGGCGCATGCAACACTCCCGTGTTATCACTCTCGGCAATCGCTCGTCGCGTTTTCGAGAAGCGTGAGTACCGAAATAAGGTATATGTTGTTGCAGGGCTATAAAATGCGTCACAAACTTGTCCCACTAAAACTCAGTACACGCAAAACCAACTCACTATGGCCGGCTTGCTTTTTTGCTAACACTTTCACAACCCCAGGCGCGGCGAGCAAGCCTCAAGATATCCTAAAGAGTTACCAAATAAATTACAATACTTTTTCGGGTCAGAGAATGCGTAACGAACTTCTACCAGTAAGATTCAGCGCACGCGAAACTGCGGCACACAGCCGAGCTGCTTTTCGCTAACTGCGTCAATAAGCCGGGCGCGGCAACCGTGCTTCTAAATTACCCCAAATATAACGACGTTAGTTACAATAATGTTGGGGGCCACAGAATGCGCGAAAACTTGTCTGTCTTAGGCGCTACGACGTAGTACACGCATGTACTACGTACACGCGCAAATGCGTCACACGGCCGAGCCGGTTTTCGCTTACTGCGTCAATAAGCCGGGTGCGGCAAGCGTGCTCCAAAACTACCGAAATAAGTTACAGTAATGTTGGCGCTCATAGAAAGCGCCGCAAACATCTCCCAGGACGAGGCATTAACTCAAATTAACTGCGCCAGGACGGCGGAGCTGTTTTTCGCTAACTGCGCCACTCGAACTAAGCCTAAATGTGCTTAAAATGCGCCGCACACTGTCAAACACAATTTCTCACCTTGCCGTAGTCCAGTAGTGCAGTGGTGCCGTGTCGAAATGCAGACGATACGCAAGAAAAGCATAGAGAAGGCCGGGAGCCCAAAAACATGGGCTATATCCAAAACAGACGGGTCGGCGAGCACGCGAGCTTCGTACGTACGACCGGCCTCGCTCACTTCTGCGGCTTGTCTGGCGCATGACGTATGCACGCGCGTCTGGCGTGCCGCTAGCTTGTTGCTAGGCAACGAAACAAAAAGTTGCAAAGTATAAGTTCATTTACACGCAAAACTTTTTCACTTTTAGTGGGAAGGAATAAAAAAAATAAAACGTTGTCTGGAAGTTTATTTCACATTCTTTTTTTTCTGATGCTCGCGTCAACTGACGGTTGTTGTTGACACTAGGCGTGACGTGTTTCCTGTTGCCAGTTTTTGAAGAGTGTCCCCTCTTGTTGAATTTCTTTCTCTATGGCTGTTTTCTGCGGGTCGGGGCGTACTCCGGATTTGCTGATTACGTGGCCTAGGAAAAGAAGCTCGTCGTAAGCGAAGCGGCACTTTTCTGGCTTCAAAGTGAGCCCTGATGATTTGTTGGCCTCTAGTACTGTCGCAAGCCACCTAAGGTGATCGTCGAAATTTCCGGCGAAGACGACGATGTCATCCGTCATCCAAGTAAACAAGATAGGTCTGCCGCCTCAATCCTGCTAACACCGCGTCCATGACGCGCTGGAACGTTGCAGGCGCCGAGCACAGCACGAATGGCATGACCTTGAACTCGTAGAGGCCGTCTGGCGTGATGAAGGCAGTCTTTACGCGATCTCTCTCGTCGACTTCTATTTGCCAGTAGCCAGACTTGAGGTCCATCGACGAGAAGTATTTAGCGTTGCAGAGCCGATCCAATGCGTCGTCTATCCGTGGGAGGGGGTATACGTCTTTCTTCGTGATCTTGTTCAGTCGACAATAATCGACGCAGAAACGTAGGGTTCCGTCCTTTTTCTTCACCAGGACAACAGGAGATGCCCACGGGCTCTTCGACGGCTGGATGATGTCGTCGCGGAGCATTTCGTCGACTTGTTGCCTAATATATATATCTTCACGTTCTCGCGTCGAAACTCGGTAAGGGCTCTGGCGGAGTGGTTGAACGCACTCTTCGGTTATTATGCGATGCTTTGCAACTGGTGTTTGTCGAATCTTCGATGAAGTCGAAAAGCATGCCGTCCTTGTATCGTCGGAGAAGACTTTCGAGCTTTTGCTGCTTGCTCATGAGGAGACTTGGATTTACGTCGAAGTCTGGTTCGGGGACTATGGTCGGTGGGGTAGATGCGGCAGAATCTGAGAGGACAAAGGCATTGGTCGTTTCCACAATTTCCTCGATGTACGCGATTGTCGTGCCCTTAATTGTTGATGTGCTTGAACTCTTGGCTGAAGTTGGTTAGCATCACTTCCGTTTTCCCTCCATAGGGTCTAGCGATTCCTCTTGCGACGCAAATTTCACAGTCTAGCATAGACGTTGGTCACCCTCGATGACGCCTTCTACGTCGGCAGGTGTTTTGGTGCCTACGGAAATGACAATGCTGGAGCGGGGCGGGATGCTGACTTGACTTTCGAGCACGCTTAAGGCATGGTGACTACGAGAGCTCTCCGGTGGTATCGCTTGATCTTCAGACAGGGTTATCGACTTCGACTTCAGGTCGATGACTGCGCCGTGTTGGTTTAGGAAGTCCATGCCGAGAATGACGTCGCGTGAACATTGTTGGAGGACAACGAAGGTGGCAGGGTAAGTCCGGTCATGAACGGTAATTCTTGCCGTGCAGATCCCAGTCGGCGTGATCAGGTGTCCTACAGCGGTCCGAATTTGAGGGCCTTCCCATGCAATCTTAACCTTCTTCAACTGGGCGGCGATGTGTCCACTCATGACGGAGTAATCGGCCCCTGTGTCGACTAAGGCGGTGACTACGTGGCTGTCGAGAAGCACGTCGAGGTCGGTGGTTCTTTGTCTTGCGTCACAGTTAGGTCTTGGCGTCGGATCACGGCTGTGTCGCGTTGACCTGTGGCTGGTATGGGACGTCGTCAGGTCGTATTTCGTCATCGTATTCTTTGCTTTCACACTTCGTCGGTACGGCGGCGTGTCGTTATGTCGTCGAGGTAGTTTCTTCGGCGTCTTCGTCAGCGGCGGAGGATCTTCGTCAGTTCGACGAACAGCAACCGCACCTCTATCGGTTGCTGCTTTTATTTTTCCGTATATGGGCTTGCTGACCGGCCCCGGGCTGGGCCAGTGTATGGACGGCGCTGCGGCGACAGGTAGCGGCCTGGTGACGGCGAACGGGACGGTCGTCGAGAGTTGCACTGAGTGGCGGCTAGGTAATCGGCGATGTCACGTGGGCGCTCTCCAAGCTGTGGACGCGGCGCCATAGAGAAAGAAATTCAACAAGAGGGGACATTCTTCAAAAACTGGCAACAGGAAACACGTCACGCCTAGTTTCAACACCATCCGTTAGTTGACGCGAGCATCAGAAAAAAAGAATGTGAAATAAACTTCCAGACAACGTTTTATTTTTTTATTCTTTTCCACTGTTGCAAATGGGTCGCAAGCCCCAAGGGTAGCGTTGACCTGGCGGCCTGGGGCACAGCTGGAAGCACCCGAAGGTCCTAGCAAAGGATGAGTCGACTGCTAACAGAACAACTTGTTTATTCTAGCATCGCAAAAGAGCGGCCGGTCAGGTCGACCGAAGTGGAGAAACGGGAGACCACGTTACTCGACTGAAGAAATCGAAGCTTCTACCTTGGCGTCCGGGGGCAGCTGTTTTTATACTCTCAGAGTCGAGGGCAAGAAGGAACGCCTCGATAGAGGCGCACGTGACGGCGGCGCACGCGCACGTTGTGACAAGAAGTGACGTATCCGCCGGGCCGGCGCCGCTCAGACCTCCTCGCTTCACAGTTGGGGAGCTCCTCTCCCCGGCTGCCGCGCTTTGACAAGCGTGGGCACCAACATGCACACACACACACGCACACACACGAAGACACGTGGCATTGAAACATGCCTGGACGCGCTTGGTAGGAGGCGTTGGGGCAGCGCTGAACTGGCCAAAATGTCCGCCGCTGTAAACAAAGCCCCGGCGTCCGTTGCATCCGCGCCGGCTATACCGCACGTCGGAGGCGAAGCGTAACAGACCGCCCCGCCGGGAGAAGGAGATCCCGATGGTCAGGGGACTGCATCCGCTGTCCGGAGGGATGTCGCTCGATGATGCTCATAACCGAAGTCGGTCGTCCCTCGGCGTTTCTTGAGCGCAGCGCACCGAGAAGGCGTCGTTCTCACGTTCAGGTTCACACAGGACACTGCAAAGTGACTTCGCGAGAGTTGCCATTTTTTTTTCTCGTTCCGAGCAAGCGTTAGAACTACGCCGAAACTCAACCGCTCAGTCAGCAAGCACGACACAACCCTCACTAAGCCATACCAGGCTCTTTCCCCTTTTATACTACCGCCTAGTTCCTTACAGTAGTCTAGCAGAACTCAGAACGCGTCCACAAATTGGAAAACTGCACTAGAAAGCACGTCATGACTTTGAAACACTAAACAAAAGCAATCTGCTAAAAATCCTGCCTCAGGAAGAAAAACACCAGTAACAAACAACTTTGAGGCTGATTCCTACGTTAGGGGCCTCGACTTAAGCCATCTGCATTACCGTTGAGACTCCCCTTTTTGTAACGCACCTCAAAGGAATATCGTTGCAAAGCGAGGCTCCAGCGCAGGAGGCGGCCATTTTTGGAAGAGATGGTCTGCAGCCATTGGAGAGGGCAGTGATCCGTCTCAATGATAAACCTCGAGCCGGCTAGGTAGCATGACAATTTCTGAACGGCCCACACGAGACACGCACACTCTTTTTCGGTGGCGCTGTACGCCTGCTCACGACTGGTCAGTTTACGACTAGCATACAGGACGGGGTGTTCCACTTCTCCATTTTCCCGTTGGCACAGTACGACGCCCATGCCTCGCTCACAAGCATCGCACTGAACAACGAACCCTTTTGTGTAGTCTGGCGATCGTAGCACAGGCTGGCTTGTTAGGGTGCTCTTTAGGGCGCTAAAAGCTCTTTCGTTTGTCTCGTCCCAGACGACTGTTTGGGGCTCTGTCTTTCTTAGAGCATCCGTCAGGGGAGCCGCGATATCAGAGTACCGGGGGATGTACCGCTGATAGTAGCCGGCGACACCTAACAACGACCGAATATCGGTCTTCGTGCGCGGTTGCGGGAAGTCTCGCACAGCGGTCACCTTTATTTCAGAGGGGCGGCGACGACCCCGTCCAATCACGTGACCGAGGTAGACAACCTCGGGCTGTGCTAACTGGCACTTGGGAGCCTTGACTGTCAAGGCCGCTTCGCGCAGGCGGGTTAGCGCTGCCCGCAAGTGTGCCATATGCTCAGACCAGGATGCGAATATCGCTACGTCGTCTAAATACGGTAAAGCGAATTCTTCCTGTCCCCGCAACACTTTGTCCACGAGGCTTGAAAAGCAGTATGGCGCGTTCTTCGAACCAAAACTCAAAACTTTAGGACAGAATGTTCCCATTGGTGAAATGAACGCCGCATACCTACTAGCCTCTTCTGTAAGTGGAACCTGCCAATAACCCTTGACAAGATCTAGGGTGGAAATAAACTGAGCGCTACTAACTTTCTCAAGGCGCTCCTCGATGTTAGGGATCGGATAAATTTGATCCTTAGTGATGGAATTAAGCCTGCGGTAGTCGACGCAAGGACGAGTTTCCATGCACGGTACCTCAACTAAAATCAAAGGGGAGGTATAATCACTCTCACCCGCCTCAATAACACCGAGCTGTAGCATTTTCTTTACCTCAGCCTCCATAATATTGCGCTGGCGGGTTGACACCCGGTACGCCTTGGATCGTACTGGCTCTGGGGAGGTAAGTTCTATTTCATGAGTAAGGACAGAAGTCCTACCAGGCCTCTCAGAGAACTGACCTTGAAACTCTTGTAAGAGCTGGTGTAGTTCGGTTTTCTGCTCAGGCGACAGCGGTGCTTTACTGATTAAGTCACTAATGACTTGATCGGTGTCTTCCCTGTTCGTCACTGAGCCTAGTCCCGGAAGCTCGACCGGAAGCTCTTCGGGAACGTTTACCATCATACACACCACTGCTTCCCGTTGTCTATAGGGTTTGAGCAGATTACAGTGGTAAACTTGCTGTGCTTTCCGTTTTCCTGGCAGACTCACCACGTAGTTAACGTCCGACAGTTCTTGAACAACCCGTGCTGGGCCCTCCCACTGCACGTCGAGTTTGTTCTTTAGCGATGTGCGCAATATCGTTACCTCATCGCCCACCTCAAAACGACGGGCCCTGGCTGTCCGATCATAATAAATCTTGGCCCTCTGCTGCGCCTTTGCCATTGCTTCACCTGACAACTCCTGTGCCCTTCTTAAGCGTTCGAGGAGCCTAAGCACGTACTCCACCACGACTGGGTCGTCGCCCCTGCCTTCCCACGAGTCTCGAAGCATGCGAAGCGGAAACCGCAGCGAGCGACCGTACACCAGCCCAGCTGGCGAAAACCCCGTAGCCGCATGCGGCGCGGTCCTTAATGCAAACATCACCCCAGGCAGACACAGCTCCCAGTCAGTTTGTTGTTCAAAACACAATGTTCTCAACACGCGCGTCATGACGGAGTGGAGCTTCTCAACGGAATTCGACTGTGGGTGGTACACTGAGCTGTGTAACAGCTTTACCCCACACCTTTCGAGAAAGGCTGTCGCCAAAGCGCTACTAAACACTGTGCTCTGATCTGACTGGATTTCCGCAGGAAAACCAACTCGCGCAAATATGGACAGTAGTGCAGTGACTATCCCAACTGAGCTGAGTTCTTTAAGCGGCACTGCTTCAGGGAATTTTGTCGCTGGGCAGATCACAGTCAAAATGTATCTGTACCCCGTGGTTGTTACCGGCAGAGGTCCCACTGTATCAATAACGAGCCGTCTAAACGGCTCCGTAATGATAGGTACAAACTTCAACGGCGCCCTCGATTTGTCCCCTGGTTTGCACACCCGCTGACAGGTGTCAGAAGACCTCACAAAGTGCTCTGCGTCACGAAAACACCCTGGCCAATAGTACTCTTGCAAGAGACGGTCCTTAGCCTTCTTAACTCCTAGGTGTTCGGACCACGAACCTCCATGCGATAAGCGCAACAGATCCTGACGGTAGCACTGAGGCACGATCAGCTGATCGAACTCCACTCCCCTGCGGTCTAGATACCTCCGGTACAGGACCCCACTTCTTTCCACAAAACGAGCATTTTTCTTGGCGATACCTTCCTTGACATTGCAGCGCATGTTTTCTAGGCTGCCATCCTTTTTTTTTTTTTTGCTCGGCTATCAAAGCCGACCGGCTGACTTTTAGCAACCTATTAAGTCCATCTGACGTAGGCGCGATGAGCAAATCTGCAGATAGCTCTTCTAACTTTCCCGTGTCGGGCATTTCCTCTCCAGTATCTGGTGCCTTCAACGCTACAGGCTCAATTTTATTCAGTTCGGACGTGCTCTGAATATCAGCTTGCTGCGCCTCCGACCCTTTCTCATTGTTCGACAACGTCGGCCTCGCAACTACCACCCTTGCAGCGAGCTCCCGAACTCTCGATCTGGTTAAGGCCTGAACGCTAGCCTCACCAAACAAAAGCCCCTTCTCGCGCAGGAGGTGATCGGACCTGTTCGAAAATAGGTACGGGTACTGGGGGGGGCAGCATAGATGACACTGCGGCCTCCGTCTCAAGTGCTCCGAAAGGTCCTTCAATAAGCACTTTTGCTACGGGCAGACACACGCTATGAGCTTCCACGGCTTGCTTGATCCATGCGCACTCGCCCGTGAACATACCGGGTTCTACGTAAGAAGGGTGAACTACATCCATTGTAGTTTTTGGACACGCTTGCCGCGCCCGGCTTATTGACGCAGTAAGCGAAAACCGGCTCGGCCGTGTGCCGCAGTTAGTTTCGCGTGTACTGAATCTTACGGGTAGAAGTTCGTGACGCATTCTCTGACCCGAAAAAGTATTTTAATTTATTTGGTAACCTTTTGGGATATATTGAGGCTTGCTCGCCGCGCCTGGCGTTGTGAAGCTGTTAGCAAAAAAGCAAGCCGGCCATAGTGAGTTAGTTTTTCATGTACTGAATTTTAGTGGGACAAGTTTGTGACGCATTTTATAGCCCTGCAACAACATATACCTTATTTCGATACTCGCGCTTCTCGAAAACGCGACGAGCGATTGCCGAGAGTGATTACAAGGGAGTGTTGCATGCGCCAGCAGGACGCGTAAAAGATAACACGGAGGAGCTCAAGAACATGCCATTTATGTATTCTGAGCGACTGAAAACAGGTTTTGCACCCACGAGTCTGACTTGAGTGCGATTAGAAGGCATTCTGCGAGCGTGTAACATGGTCTGGCTGAGCCTGTGTTGTAGCCACCTTTTTGTACTTGGCGTACCATCGTGTCGACTGAGGCCAAGTTGTTTTGGAAACGCGCAGTCACCCGTGTATTTGTGCACTTAAGGTGCAGGAAATAATGCCCGGAAAAGGAGGGGTGCTTGAAAATCGGATGTTCAAATCTTATGGCATTGTTTGGGAGGAGTCTTTGCTGCGAAATGTACGTAAAAATGAATTTATCTGTAATGCCGCTCATTCACCACTTACGCACGTTTCGCCTCTACACGCAATACTCCTGTTAGGTCAATATACCGAAATGATACATGCATGTAATTTACTTTCTTTCAGCTGATGGCATCCGGTGGAGCATCGTACGGCAACGACTGCTGCTTACCTGGTGCCACAACTTTGGATGAATGCAGAAGAAGCCCGGAACGAGCATTTATATAGAGCAAAATAAGCATTTCATAACTGAGGTTTTGTAGCGCACGAAAAGGGACGAAGGACAGTTCGTCCCTTTTCGTGCGCTAAAAAACCTCAGTCATGAACCAACACACCCTAACCTACGCTCTTTCAGGCATTTCATCATTTCAGAAGACGTCTTTCGTTTTCTTTATGAAATTGCACCTGACAGATTCGGCGCAGTCTTGTAAAGGTCAATCACAATCATTTATACTTAATAATGAAACGATTCCCCGCCAAGGCCACGCGAGGTTCAGCAGAAGCGAAAAAATAAAAATGAATGCCGCGCCGAGCAGCGGAGCCGGCGCGGCGTGTACCAACTGGTGTTCAAAACGCGCGCGCCCAAAACCGAAACCGGAAGAAGTCAACAACATCCGCTTGGTGTGCTACAGTCAATTCGGCCGCTGGGCTCTATGGGAGTGTCCGCCCTTGTAGAAATTTCTTTCTATATGGCGGCGCGTTGACGGCGAACCCTCTCAGAGTCCCAAGTCGCGGTATGGGCATCGGCGGTACACATGGCCGGCTTCTCCGCAGTGATAGCAGAGCGGGCGGTGTTCGGGGGCTCGCCAAATGTCCGTGTTCCTGGCGTAGGTCCGCTGGGCAACGGGTGGGCGTGCTGGTGGTGGCAGCGGCGGACGACGGAATTGCGGCGTAAAAGGCCCTGGTGCGGTCGCGGACGGGGGCCTTGACGGCGTGCGACGGCGGTGTAGGTCATCGCTTCTGGCTGGGGCTGCGGTAATTGAGGTTGCACCTCAGGAACCCCAAGCGATCGCTGAACCTCATCTTTCACGATGTCGGCGATCGAGGCCACTTGAAGCTGCGACGAAGGCAGGACCTTGCGCAGTTCTTCGCGCACAATGGCCCTGATGGTCTCTTGAAGGTCGTCGGAACACAGTCCTTGGATGGCGTACTGCGGCGTGAGCCCCTGGCAGTTATATTGCCGGGTGCTCATCTCCAGAGTTTTCTCGATCGTCGATGCCTCTGCAGAAAACTCAGCTACAGTCTTCGGTGGGTTACGAATAGGTCCGGCGAAAAGTTCTTCCTTGACGCCCCGCATCAGGAAGCGGACTTTTTTCTCCTCCAACATTTCCGGGTCGGCGTGTCGGAAAAGACGGGCCATCTCCTCCGTGAAGATTGCGATCGTCTCATTTGGCAGCTGCGCTCTGGTTTCTAGTAGAGCTTGGGCTCGCTCTTTTCGCACCACGCTTGTAAATGTTTGCAAGAAGCCGCTTTAGAACAGGTCCCACGTCGTTAAGGTGGCTTCTCGATTCTCGAACCACGTCCTGGCAGCGTCTTCCAATGCGAAGAAGACATGTCGCAGTTTGTCGTCGCTGTTCCAGCTGTTAAATGCAGCGACCCTCTCATACGTCTCGAGCCAGGTTTTCGGGTCCTCGAATGTTGAACCGCGGAACGTCGGAGGCTCCCTGGGCTGCTGCAGCACGATGGGGGACGCTGGGGATGCCATTGGGGTTGCCTTGGCCACAATCTTCTTGGTCTTCTCAGGTAGAAGTCCGTGCTCCAGGGGCAGCTATTGAAGACGGCGGCTTGCTCGATGGTCCGGGACTACATTGGTGTTCTCTTTGCGGTCCGGGGCTGGATCACGGCTTGTCGGGGGCGTCCGGTACATGAACGAAAAGCACCTCCACCAGATGTCACGTGTTGGTGACGTTGAAGAACACAGTAGCAATACTGTGAAAGACAAAACTAACTTTTATTGGGCGAACCAGTGCCCACAAAAACAGGCTACACTTATAGCACTACGATAGCGGCGAGCACTGTCGGCGATCGTCGAAAATCTCATCAGCGGGTCAAGCGCGTCTGCTTTTATAGATCAATCGTCGAATGTGCCAGAGTAACCGCTGGGAACCGCGTGTCTTCCACAAAGTTCTACACTATTCGCGTCGCGCATACACAAGTTGCGGTGAAAGACAGTTGACGGAACCATCGATAACATTTGTTAGGCGGTGAGAAGTGGTCGCACGATACAGATAAAGAAGTACACGTGTATATATATATATATATATATATATATACGGTAGGGGCTCGTTGTGTATATCTCAAGGTTAGGCACCAAGATATATGAAACCACTGCAGAAGCCAAGCAACGGCGCAAACATGATTCGCACGGAGCACTTAATGCCCAAGAACAAAACAGCAGGCCGCTTTTATCTTCCTAATATACATAAAGTTCCGGTCGAAGAAATATTTACAGCAGAAATCCCAGGTCGGCCTATTGTGTCTGATAACAACACACCTACTGAGTCACTATCTAAATTCTTAAATCACCACCTGTCAAACATATCCACCACCCTCCCATCTTTCGTTCAAGACACGCCGCACTTCCTCCGAATTATCGACGGCATGAACGCCAACCAAATTCTTTCCGACCCCGCTATTCTAGTCACTTTGGATGTTTCTGCCCTTTACGCCAACATTCCCATGAGTGAAGGAATTGAAGCCGTTTCTAGATCCCTCGCAATCAATCCCCAGGCGCACGCTCCTGAAGTTTACTTATCGCTCCTTAGGTTAGTTCTCACGCTCAACTATTTCGAATTCGATTCTATACACTACCTGCAAATTTTCGGCACTAGCATGGGTACGCCATACTCTCCCACGTATGTGAACATTTTTATGGGACAGCTTGAAGCAAACCTGCTGAAATCCTACCCTTTAAAACCCCACGCCTATCTTCGTTACATTGACGACATATTTATAATATGGAAACACGGCGCAAGCGCGTTAACCGACTTAATTAGCCATTTCAATCACTTTCACCCGAGTATTAAAGTTACTGCTCACCACTCTCCTAGTCAGATCAACTTCCTGGACACGACGGTCTACATAGAAAACGGAAAACTGAGAACGACACTTTACCGGAAGCCTACAGATAGCCAGCAATATTTAGACTACAACAGTCATCACCCGCGACATTGCAAGCAAGGAATTTTTGTCGGACAAGCGAAACATATAAGAATCTGCAGCGAAGACCACGATTAACAGAAAGGAACTATCCCCAAGTTGCTCTCGATAGAGCTTATGATGCCGCGTCAAGATTGGAGAGACAGTCGGAATTGGCGAAGAGACAGCTCACATTAGAATCTGACAGACCGCCGGCCTTTATAACAAAATAACAAAATATTAACAAAATAGAGCATCGCACGCGAAATGCGAAGGTTGTGGGTTCGGTTCCCACCTGAGGCAAGTTGTTTTTTCATCCACTTTAATTTCCATTAATTTATCGTTACTTTATTTCATTTATTACACACAAGTAATTTCCCCTGTGTTGTCCTTGGTGTCAGTGTTTGTTGTCTTCTCATGATATGACAGAAAAAAATCGGGCCCCCCTTGGTTAACCCTCTTTCTTCTCGCTTGTAGCAAAGATGTATCATGTCTGGTAACGCGCTTACTCTTGTGGACCGTCATGAAACATTCAGCTTCCACCATTCGTGTGCTGTCAGTGTAGTCAGCCATTTATAGTGCATATAAAGTGCACATGTATTCAAATGTGTGCCCATTCACCTATCCTTGATATATTGGGGACAGAGTGGACGTGAGTAAGTTTGCATGCCAGGTGGGGTAGATGTGCACGAAACTTCCTATGACAGGAAGTGGCACTACTTACTCCCCTTTTTATTGTTCAACGAGCGGTGCTCACTCTTGCTGACGTTCGGAGTTTGAAGTCCTTTCTTTGGAGGTTAGCGATACAATGCTGGCAGATGAGTGAAGGCTTTTATTCTGGGGGAAGTTGTGGCATTGCGAAGAGCAAGCAACACAGGCTGTCCTTATGGAGCAGTAGTCCGTGAGCTTGGTCACACAGATTCATTCCATTCCTTAATATGCCAGTCACTATTTTCACAGCCAACTACTGCACACGCCTTCAATCCACCACTCCAAAATTTGAAGCACAGTGCGTTAATGAAAACTCGGTTGCATATTGGACAGCTGATCGCACAGAAGCAAGGTAGATGCGGTAATGGTTTTGTATTTGTGTGCACATCGCCAAAAGTGCCATCTCTTTTCTCTAGAACAAAGTGCTCCGTGAAAAGAGTGAATATGTACGCATATCTGAATCTGCAAATGGAAAGAACTGACAGAGAGGAAGAAGGTAAACTGCCACGTGCCGTCTACACCAAGAAGTCAAGATGGTATGTGGCAGTTTACGTTCTTCCTCTCTGTCAGTTCTTTCCATTTGCAGATTCAGATATGCGTACATATGTATATGAAGGATCCGCAATAAAACCTTAGTTGAATGTCAGCGCCTGTCCCGTCTTGACCTGCTTTTTGTTCTTGCTGCGCTATGTAATCTGTATAACGATGAATTACCAACATGCCCAAACCTATTCCCTCCTTAAATTAGGCAATGAGCAGTCTCTAATAGACCTCTCCCTCGGTACATGACACAATGAAGGCAACATCACCGGCGCCTGTAGAGTGGGTCTGGTTGGCAAAACATCGCCTCTGCGTGGCAGGGTGCAGTCACGTAGTGCTTGGTGCGAGTGTGCGCCAAGTGGACACATTTTTTTTTTTTGGCAAGCATCTGCAACAATCTCGCCAGTCAGATTAGCAGTATTGTGTGCTGGAGAACACTGGTGGGTGGTAAACTGTGTGCTAAAAAAACTGGCGATGCTGGTTTTTTTGCTTGCAAAAGTGTGAGCAATGCGGTGGTTTTTAGTGGCCTGTGTGCTGGACATCGACATCATCTGTTCTTCAGAAATGCACTATGTTTGTTGTTGCGTGATGGAATGCGCAGCAAGAAATAGCGATGGTTTCGGCACATCTTTCTGTAGGAAACGGAATGCATTGTTGTGTGGTTGTGCGTACGTTTGTGGTGTAATGCACAATCAGCAGTGCCTCTTGTTGCAGTGACCAAGCGTCGACAGAATTTCTGGGCCCATCACTTTTGTACAGGTGGACATGAATGAGAGGCGATGCTCAGTGAGTGCGGATATGTCAGTGTCATTAACGCTGTGTGAAGAAAAAAAAATTGCTAAAGCATAATCTATCGGCTTAAAGGTACACCTGTGAATGAGCTCCTACCATGTGCTTTTACCATTCCGGGAACAGCGTAGGCCTCGCCACAAGGAATGTGCATGCGCTACTAGCATGTTTTTACCATTGCCGGACCTGCCTGTGCACTCTTCACCATGAGGATTGCACAAAATGCAACCCACTAAAATCATTATACAGATCTCACGGGTCTCAACTAAAACAGTTTTATTTCTTGTTTTTATACTTGCCTTTACGCCACAAAATTTAAGCTGTGATTGTACATATAAGAACACAAAACTGGGTTCTAATGAATACATTGTTGCGCCAAAAAAGGAAAAAATAAAGACTTGGGAGGGAGAGTCCGAAACGAAAGATTGAGCGCTGATGGTTTTGTACTCTCGCTAGTCTTTCTTTTTTCCTTTTTTGGAGCAACAACGTATTCATTAGATCCCAACCAACTCGCCCAGCAACAAGTTCTACACAGAACTGGGTCTTTTAAAGTTACAAGCAGCAAAGAAAGGCCACATGAACAGCAAATTTAACGTGCAACTAATTATGCATTACTTATAATATGCTTCGTGCATTTGCATTGTGATGAGTAATAGGTTAAATTAATTAAAATATGGTGTTTAACATCCTTAATAAGCAGAGTGGCTTATGAAGGGCGCTGTAAGGGAGAGCTTCGGACTTGTTTTGACCACCTGGGGTTTTTCACTGTGCACCTAAACCACGGTAAGGACTGTTTTTTAATTCCACCCCCATTGGAACTTAAGCACTGCCACTGCATATGGCTGATAGTTGTAGACGAAGTTAGTCTTGTATATCATTTAAGATTACAGAAATTAAGTGCAATCATGTCAATACAATGCAAAATGTTTGCCAAAAATCAGTCATTTAAGAGAAGTGTCGTGTTGGCACCAAGAAAAGGCTAATATTCTGTTGTAACATATTTGCTTTCGAAGCTCTTTGATCTGCAAAAGAGCATCTGGTGATTTCTTAGGAAATCACCCTATGCTGATCCAAGGACACCATGCACTTGGCAACAATGCTATCTTAATGTGCCAGTCAAGTGGGGACAGTCACTTTTTAACAACAGTTCGTAGGTGCTGTCCCTTCAGAACGTAGCAATATGCAAAAATTGTGCTTGCAGCAGCTTAGATAGAAGCAGTGCTCCTATTCAGAGAACCGGTTGGCTGTACGACTTTTGCCAACCAATGCCCACTTCAGAGGTGCGGCACATGGGATGGGCACATGCAATGACGGCATGCTGTTTGCAAACAGGGGAGTCTGTGGGTGTGATCACTGTGAAAACAGCTGTGGTTCTAGCAGATATACTAGAGAAAATCTTTGGTTTTCGATGATTATTGAGCAACTATAGCATTTCCAATGGACTTGCTCCTTTCATAAAGCCTACAGAACAACAAAATTCTATAGGATATAGTGCTTCAAACATCAGCATGAAAACTATGTAGACAAGGAAGATTCGCAGTGAAGCAATATCTTTGAATACCTTCTTTTTGCCCACATGTTTTCATGGCGCTCTATGAAAACAACCAGACTGGCTGGCCTTGGGTGCAACATTGTTGAGCTCAATGCTCTGGTGTCAGTTGGTCTAGAGAGTGTTAGAACCCATCAAAATCACTTCCCGCCAGCTGTGGTGATGTTGTAGTGTCTGGAGTGGAAGGCGTCAACACCTCCGATTGGTTTTGGGACAAACTAACATTGGACGGAGTTGAGATCACTTCAAAGATGCCCTGAGAAGCACTATTGCTAAGGGTTGGGGTGCTGTGGCGGTGTGAGTCTCGAAATGAGCTCTTTGCTGCTTTCTTGTGCTTCGTGGTGCTATGGATGCTGCTCACAGTAATGTCAGCTGTATCCATGTTAAGAGACTTGCTTGGCACTTGTGAAAGTGACAGTGACATTGTGTCAGACAGAGAAGCCTGGCTCTGATAACTCTGTTGTTCTGAAGTGAACCGTTTTGCTGCATTGTTGCTCACATATCCAACAGTAGCTGGTGCTTCAGGTGGGTCTTTACTCGTGGATGACGCGGAGCCGGTAGATGCCATCTCCTCCTGAATTGAGGAGACCAAAGTGCTGTCATGTGAAGACAGTGAGCCCTTGGAAGCTGAATTTTTGTTGTGTGGCTTCTGTGATGTTCTGGGCTTTGAAGCCAAGCTAGAGGTTACAAGATGCTTTGTCGAATAATTTTTTTCTTCAGCTTCTGACAGAGACGACGCCTTTGAAGTGATACTATTGAACTCATACCTGTACCCCAATGAGCCAGCCTCACTGTCCAATGTTTCCAGTGGAAAGAACTCGGGTGATACCAGTGTACTAGACATGAGCTTGGAAGGAACTTGATCAATGCCAAGCAGCTCTGAGAGCCGCTTTGATGATTCTAGTGGAGCAGCTAAAGTGTCGCTGAGCATTCTTCTTGGCCGACTGCCCTGTAGGGACTCCTCTGCAGCTGCCTTGAATGAAGTGGTGTGTTTTTTTATGTCTTCTTTGTCTCGAGTGACTAAAGAAGTGGTGTCGGCTGTGCTGCTGTTACTTTGATTTCTCTTCTCTGAAATGATCTGTTTGGCTTTGCTTCGGACAAACACTTGAAAAGGCTTTGCCTGGGGAGGCACAGGTGGTTTTGATGCCATGGTCTTGCTCATGGGCGCAGGTCCGCGAGTCAAGAAGGGGCAGCTGTGTGTGCTTGGGTCACCAGTGTGATCTCTTGTGGAATACAGGTCATCACGTGAACCTGAGCGAACACTACCGGAATATCTTGGCGTGACCAAGGGCAGTTGTCCAGGACATGTCACACTATGTACAACAACATCCTCAGACTGCCTGGCAGCCTGTGGCACTTTCTCAATGGGATCCCTGGGAAGAAAACGAAAGAGAATAAATGTTTGCCTCTTTCTGCTTCATTATGCACCAAGGCAGCAGAATAGTAATTGCACACAACAATTAGTAGATGAACGCACCTATTTGTGTCAGCACTAGCAGCCAGGAAGACTTGGAACTTGATGAAAGCCCTCTCTATGTCCTTCAGCAGTGCATCTGAAACCAATGAATATCCAGGCTGCCGACAACCCTTGCACTGCTGAGAACGTAGTTGTCGATTTTCCTCAAAGAGCTGCAAAAGAGAGAGAGAGAGCTAAGTTTGTATATGCTACTATATGCATGTTAAAATTGTGCATGATAATGAGTTAACTACAGGCCTTGTCATAAGGCAGGACTTACTTAACTCAGTCAAATTATGGGTAAGAACAAAAAACTGACCTCAAGTAGTTTTCTTTCCACTATTTGCCTGGCTTCTTGCTCTTTTCTCAAGGTTTCTTGGCATCGATGCAGGTCCTCCTTGAATGGCACAGAAATACAAAATAAGTTAACAACAATAATAATTATAATAATAAGAACAAAAGCAAAATAAAGTTAATGGAAGTATGTGAATCGGATGACTCAGATTAGGTTTCATAATACAAGGCAGAGTTCAGATAAAGGTTCTCAACAAAAATGAATTCAGATGCGCCTGAACACTCACCTTGTCCTGATTACTTAGTTTTAATGACCATAAAGATTTAGCCATTGTTTTCAGTAACCATTTCAGTACTGTGATGATTTACAGTGCGATTTACCTTTACCTAGATTTCCATGCAGTCTCCATTCATTTTACCTCTATACAATGCCAGAAGGTTGTAATATCATCGCATCTTTTACAACAACTGGTCTTGACCTTGCTCTCATCTACCCTTTGAACATTAGGCCAGAGTCAAAAAAAAAGATTTCACCAGTATTAGCAGATACAGCAAACAAATTATTTAGTGGTAGTGCATTTCCCAATTACCTCAAATCAGGTAAAGTAATCCTAAGCTTTAGGAAAGGCGATCATGAAAGCATCACTAATTATCGTTTAAATTGCATTTTGCCTTTCTTTAGCAAAGTAATTGAAAACGAAATATACAAATGCTTGACTAATGACTCATCCAAATTCAACCTAGTGTCTCCTGATCAATTTGGCCTCTGAGAGGGTTTGTCAACACAACTGCTGCAGTGCTCTTGTGAACTGCAGTTAGAAAGTGGCACTGTGTGATTTGAGCTTTTCTTGTGCAGCATTTAAGGTTTGTTATTTGCCAAGCAGTGGCCAAATGTCAGCAGGCTGCACAGCTTCAGCAAAGAATGAGTCGTATCCTGAGTAGAGTAAAATTAGCTATTGTGCATTTTCTTTTTTCCTTTCAGGGAATTTTTTCCTCAGCAAAGTATTTTCAACTTTGTCCAGAGTGCCTACAGCATGCTTATTTGTTACATTCTGAACACTGTTTTGCATAGGAAATGAGGTGTTTTCTCGCACACCCAAGACTATCATAAGCAAGCTTTGTTTAAAACAAATGTTTGTCATTAGTCCTCCATGACACGAACATGGGCGCGAACACTGTTTCAACTGTTTACTCGAACTGATCTCGATACCACACGGAGAGCACTTCCCAGCGGGTGTGAGGAGCAGCACGTCCTACAGGTGGCAACAGACACCGCTCAAACGGTACTCAGGTGCAGCAACAGTGCCCGGTGCATTTTGACAGTCACGTTGCAACGTTGGCAAGGTAACAATAATCCATGTGCAAGTCCCCTGTGCTGGAAACCCATTGTAATGAAATTAGTTAGGTGCTGAATGCAATTCGCGCATTTTGGGGCCAGATTACCGTATTTAGTACTCAATTCTAAGGCACCCTTGATTGTAACGCGCACCCATTTTTTGCGAAAAAAAAAAAGGAAAAAAAGAGAGCCCACCCCCACTGTAATGCACACCCGCCGTTTTCCATGACCTAAAGAAAGAAAAGACCTTGACAGTACCGTGCACCTCATTCTTTCTCACCAAACTACACTCTCTCATATGAATAATAAAAAAAAACAAGATTTACTCCCAATGCACTAAAGTTGCAATATATGAAAAAAAAAAAGTCGCAGTTTTGCGCAAAAGGCGAAGCATCGATTGCGATAGCAAATTAGTAGACAGCTATGCGAAAAGTAAGGATGGTAGTTTTACCGTGCAGCGAGATTTTGACACTGGGCCATGTGCATCTTACACAGCTCTTGATCCTCATAATGTAGATACGTTCTGTTTAGAAGCAACAGTAGAACATGAAATTTGCGCTGTTTTCTTGGGCTTCAAAAACAGCCGTAGTTACAATGCTGATAGGTTGCAAGTAAGGCCCCCCCAGACAAATACGTAATAAATAAAATTGCTCCTGTGCTGACATATATATTTAACTTACGTATTTCAACGGGTGTTTTTCCATCCAAAATGCAAATGGCTTGTGCAGTGGCTTTATATAAGGAAAGAGACAAAAAAGACGTCTCAAACTATAGACCAGTGTCGATACGGCCTGTATTTTCTAAAGGTTTCGAGAATAATTGATAATCCACTATATGCTTTCTGTAACAAGCACGTGATAACGAAGTGCCAGTATGGATTTATAAAAAAATCGATCAACACAACTAGCTCTTCTCGACCAGAAGGAATATATATTGAAGAAATTTGAACAAAAACAATTTGTTCTTGGTGCAAAAGAGTACGCATTTGGGCTGGTTGGTTCATGATTACGAGCAATAAAAACAGCGCTAAACGACGGGACGAGCGAAGGGACACAGCGCTGTTGTCTGTGTCCCTTCGCTCGTCCCGTCGTTTAGAGCTGTTTTTATTGCTTGTTCTTGGTGTTCTTGTGGATATTACGCAAGCATTTGATTACATAAATCATCAATTTTTATTCGACAAATTAAGTCACTATGGCATTCGGAGGCTTCCCCTGATGCTACTGAAAAGTTATCTTTCGGAAAGACGTCAGTTTGTGTTGATGAATGAAATAGTATCCAACCGAAAAAAGAAAATGATAGGGTTTTACGTGCCAAAACCACTTTCTTATTATGAGGCACGCCGTGGTTGAGGACTCCGGAAATTTCGACCACCTGGGGTTTTTTAACGTGCACCTAAATTTAAGTACACAGGCGTTTTCGCATTTTGGCCCCATCGAAATGCAGCCGCCGTGGCCGGGTATCCAAAAGAAAGCAAACAATCTCAGGAGTACCGCAGGGTAGCATTCTCGGGCCTTTGATCTTTAATTTATATATAAATGACAGTCCATATATCTTCAGAAGGTAAATCTATAATTTATGCTGACGTTACTAGCATATTTGTTTCGTCTTCATCAGATGCCGAACTTTTTCATAAAGGTAATGCCATTTTAGAGGAATTAAGTACGTGGGCGGCTAATAACCTATTAAAGGTAAATACAAAGAAAACAAAGGCTGTGATGTTTCATTCTATAGGTAGGCAGGTTTCAGTAGTAAGTAACCTAGTTTTTCGCTGCTAAGAGATAGAGCTAGTTAGTTCTATTCAAGTACTTGGTGTGTATTTTTCAGACTCACTGCAGAGCGATGAGCATATCAATGTGATATTACAAAAGTTAGGTGCGATAACGGGAATTCTGAACTGAAACCGCTACTCAATTCCGAAGTCAATAAAACTGCTGATCTATAATGCCCTCTTCGCTTCGTATCTAAACTATTCTCATTTGGTCTGGGGGACTACTACACAATAGAATTTCTCCCGGCTATTAGTAATGCAAAAAAAAAGTTTTGAGAATAATTGAGAATGTGCCACTCCGGCATTCTACTGTGGAGCTCCTTAAAAAATTTAAAATAATTAGAGTACAAGACACGTATGGATATAAATTGTTGCGTGAATATCACCTTAACTATGACTGTCATAATTCTCTCTTTGTGAGTCTAGTAAATCTCCATCCAAAGGAAGTATCATATAACACCAGACCAACATAATATGGAATATAGAATGTTCCGTATTGTCGCACTGGCTATGGTCAGCAAATGCTTCAAAATAAACTTCGTTTACTAAATGAGCTTAATCAAAAACAAATCGATATTCGTGAAGTAAAATTATCTGACTTGTACACATTCTTTCTAGCCTAACATTGACCTCTAGAGCTGTTTATGATTGGTATTTAATTATATTGTTTCAATGCCACTATTACTATGTGTACGTTATTATGAAATGTTGTGCTGGCATTCGACGGTCAGGTGAAGTTGCGTGTGTTAACGCATGATGGCCTATATTAAAGTGGAAAGTTGGGTGAGTTGGTATACATTTACAATGGAAACCGCGTGAACAAGACGACGACGAAGTGAAAGGACACAGAACGAGTGCTGTTTCACAAAAAACATGGTCCGATGTACAAGAAATATACTGTATTAATGTGGAAAGTTGGGTGAGTTGGAATACATTCACAATGAGAACCGCGTGAACAAGATGACGACGGAGTGAAGACGCTGCCAGAGACAGCGTTCGTTCTGTGTCCTTTCACTTTGTCATCCGTCTTGTTTGTGCTGTTCCATTACGCATGATGCCCTATGTAGGACAGTAACTAATGATGTGTTTAATTTTATGGTTTTGTCAAAGTGTATGACAGTGTTGTGTTTAATATGATGATTTTGTTAAAGTGTACAACCATGTGAACAAGATGTGTGTGCCTTTGCTATTGTTTTTGCCAGTATGGGGGCAAAGGACTCCCTCAAGCCATCCTTGAATGGCATTTCCCTTCACCTCCCATCACATCTACATGTGATAAACCAATAAAGAATCAATCAATCAATCGGCCGTCATCATCGTCATCATCAGCAGCAGCAGCCTGTTTTATATCCACTGCAGGACGAAGGCCTCTCACTGTGATCTCCAATTACCCCTGCCCTGCGCCAACCGATTCTAACTAGCGCCCGCAAATTTCCTAATTTCATCGCTCCACCTAATCTTTCGTCGTCCTTGATTGAGTTTCCCTTCTCTTGGCACCCATTCTGTAACCCTAATGGCCTAACGGTTATCTAACCTGCGCATTTCATGACCTGCCCAGCTCCAATTTTTCTCTTGATATTAATCAGAATATTGTCTATGCCTGTTTGTTCTCTGATCCAAACCGCTCTCTTTCTGTCTCTTAACGTTACGCCTAGAAATCTTCGTTCCATCACTCTTTGCACAATCCTTAACTTGTTCTCAAGCTTCTTTGTCAGTCTCCAAGTCTCTGCCCCATATGTCAGCACTGGTAAAAATGCACTGATTGTACACCTTCCTTTTCAATAATAATGGTAAGCTTCCAGTCAGGAGCTGGCAATGTCTGCCGTATGCAATCCAATCCATTTTTATTCTGTTAATTTCCTTCTCATGATCAGGGTTCCCTGTGATTAATTGACCTAGGTAATTGTACTCCTTCACAGATTCTAGAGGCTGACTGGCAATCCTGAACTCTTGTTCCTTTGCCCAGCTATTTATCATTATCTTTGTCTTCTGCATATTAATCTTCAACCCCAGTCTTACACTTTCTCTGTTAAGGTTATCAACCATTTGTTGTAACTCGTCTGCATTGTTGCTAAATAGAACAATGTCATCGACAAACCGAAGGTTGCTGAGATATTCGCCGTCGATCTTTACTCCTAAGCCTTCCCAGTTTATTAGCTTGAATACTTCTTCCAAGTACGCAGTGAATAGCATCGGAGAGATTGAGTCTCCCTGTCGGACCCTTTCCTTACAGGTATCTTCCTGCTTTTCTTGTGCAGAATTAAGGTAGCTGTAGAACTGCTGTAGATTTTTTCCAAAGTATTTATGTAAGCGCTCTGTACTCCTTGATTTCGTAATGCTGCTATGACTGTTGACATCTCTACTGACTCAAATGCCTTTTCGTAATCTATGAAAGCCATACAGAGAGGCTTATTATACTCTGTGGATTTCTCGATAACCTGATTAATGACTACAGCATCTATACGGGGAAGTGGGTATACGTCTTCCTTTGTCACCTTATTTAGCTTTCGGTAGTCCACACAGAAACGCAAGCTGCCGGCTTTTTTCTTGACCAGAACTACAGGAGATGCCCAGGGACTCGTTGATGGTTGCATCACGTCATGTTCAAGCATTTTTGTCACTTGTTGTTGTATGGCTTCACATTCTCTAGGAGCCACACGATATGGATTTTGGTAAATTGGTCTTGCTGTATCTGTAATTATTCGGTGCTTTGTTAGGGGCGTCCGACCGACGATGGACGTCGACGCAAAGAGTTGAACTTGGCCAACAGCGTAAGAAGGCGCTCTCGTTCGTGCTGCAACAAAGCAGTGCTAACGTCAAGTACAGGAGCTGGGTCTTGCATAGGTGCTTCTTCGAGTAGTGAACAGCAGCCACGAACATCCGCAACAGTGTCAAAATAAGCCACAGCCGTGCCCTTGGAAAGGTGCCGTCGCTCTGTGCTAAAATTTGTGAGCAACAGGTTTGTGCGCCCGTCGGTGACATTCACGATTCCTCGTGCGACTGATACCGTGAGTAAACAACAACGAGGTTATTTGGTCGGCAACTCCTTTGCAACGAAACGGTATGTCACATGCTACCGAAACAAGGGCACACGATCGAGGGGGGATGACGATGTCGTCTTCTGTTAGACGAAATGAGTTGTGTTGCGGCGATAAGCAATGGACTAAACCGGAGCTCTCATAAAATGTCACCATGCGGTCTGGGATGTTAATTACGGCGCCATATTCTTTTAGGAAGTCCATTCCAATAATCAAATCTTTGCAGCATACAAGAAGGACGATGAAAGCGGCCACAAAAGAAGAATCCCCGATGTTAACTCTAGCAGTACATCTTCCAGTAGGCATCAGTAATTGGCCGCCTGCCGTCCTTATGTGAGGTCCCGTCCATGGCGTCTTTACTTTCTTCAGGCGGAGGACGAGTTCCTGACTCATTATAGAGAAGTCAGCACCAGTGTCGACTAACGCTGTCACCGGCTGCCCATCCACGAAAACATCAATGTCGGCGCTCACAATTTCTTCAGTGTTTATCGGCTTCACATCGTTCTGCAGCGAGAATGTTGGGGGCTTTTTAGTGTCTTGCGGCAGGCCTGCAACCTTGCCCCCAGAGGTCGCCGCCTTCAGTTTCCCCGACGGGGGCTGGGCGACCTTCGTACTCGGAGCTCCGCAAAAGTACGTACAGTAGATGAAGCCATCTGACGTGGCGGGGTTGGAGAGCGCGACCGACAGCCGAAATCGGACCGATCATTGGGCACGGATTCGTCATTCGGGTGGGCTATTGGGGGTCCCTGAAAAGCAGCGTCGTCGCGGCGTAGCATGGCGTTGTCATTTGCACATCGACCATAGGACCACGGACGAAAAGGTCGAAATGATGTGTCACGATGCCAGCAATGACGCGAAATATGGCCGGCGCCTCCGCAGTGAAAACAGAGTGGGCGCCTATCGACAGTGTGCCATACGTCGGTTCTCCGTAGTTGAGGCCATCCTGTAGTGTCGTTTTGCGGCGGTGACCAAGATGCGGCGAACGACGGCTGGCGGTATGACTGAAGCGGCGTAACAGCTGCGCGCTTCGAAGCCTCCTCTTGTGGCGGCGACCAAGGAGCGGCTGTCGGAGGTTAGTGGTACGGCGATGTGGTTGCAGCCGGTGGTGGACATCGGTTACCGGGAACGCCTGCCGGATTTCGTCACGCACCACTTCGGCGATTGACGCGACGGGTCTATCAAGTGTCGGTGCCATGATCTTTTGAATTTCCTCTCTGATGAGCTCTCTGACCAACTCACGCAAGGAGTTCTGATACTCGGCAGTCACTGCGGCGGCATGGATTGTAGTGCTGGCGGACAGTCGATCGTATTGCCTGCATCTTTGATGAAGGGCCCGCTCAATGGCCGTAGCCTCTTTGATAAACTCAGCGACAGTGACTGGTGGATTGCGCACAAGCCCCGCGAACAACTGCTCTTTTACACCTCGCATGAGGTAGCGCAACTTCCCATTTTCGGTCATGTTCGGGTCAGCTCTACGAAAGAGACGGGCCATGTCCTCGGCGAACATTGTGACCGACTCATTAGGTTGTTGCACGCGTAGCTCCATCATTTGCTGGGCGCGGTCGCGTCGGTCGGCACTCGCAAAAGTTTCCGTGATCCTCTGCTGAAAGTCATGCCAGCTTGTGAGGCTACCCTCGCGGTTCTCGAACCAAGTACGGCCACTGTCGTCAAGGGCGAAATAGACGTGGGAGAGCTTTTGCTGCTCAGTCCACTGATTAATCTGTGCGATGCGTTCATACTTGTCCAGCCAGTCTTTAATGTCTTCGAAGACTGCACCGCGATAGCGATCAGGAACCAGCGGATGCAGAGCGGTTACCTGTTGTGGAGTGGGAAACCGACTGGTTTGGGGTGCTTGTGGTGGACTGGTTTCGGCCATTGCGAGATGTGTGCAGCTCCTGGAGAGAGGTGGTTGAAGAGCGGAGAACTCCGGGGCAAGGCCTAGCAGTCGACGGCTAAAGCGATGCACGGGTGTCGTAACTGGTGACAGTGCGCCCGGGCTAGATGAACGACTCCCAGGACTCCGACGCATCAGACGCGGTCAGTACCCAGCACCTCCACCAGTGTCGCGGTACAACGCGGACAGAACACAGAAAGACGTTCTTCACGAACAACCGGACAATCTGTTCATAAACAAACAGAGCAGAGACACGTCTTCTTCGTTATCACCCAATCTCGCTCTGACCCACTAGGCGGAGTCCGTTAGTGCTCCTATCGTCGTCATCGCCTGCATAGAATACACGCATCAATATGAACGTTTGTTCATATTTACAGTTCAGCATAATTCGTTCGAACATAAAAGAAAACACTACATGACTTTGGATAATCTCTGCTGTATCTTATGTGTCACTGTTCTGTCCCAACAGAGTCTGTGCCAAGCACATCTTGGTCATCACGGGAGCCCCCATCTACACCAACAGGAAGGGGCTGGAGCTGAATTCGCAAGGCTTTACACCACGAACAAAGAAGTCGTTCCAGAAGTATTTGGATGAGATATCAAGTCTACAGATGACTGCGTCATTCTGCCATCATTCCACCAGCATGGATATTGGCTGAGTCATTCAGGTATCTCAACAACAAAAATTCTGTCTTCAGATGTACCTGCAACCTCTGAACAAGCACAGACAACACTGGCCAAAGGAGTTCCATCAGCTTGCCCTTCCTTAATGAGATTCCTGGCATTGTCAAATACCATTTGTGCCAAGTATAATTTTTTTTCAATGAATTCAACCTTTTTCATTCCACATTCTTGTTAAAGATCATTCCGCTTCCTCATCCAAACATTAAAGGTCAACCAATTCTTTTCTCATACTTAATACCAGTCACTGTCTAGTAGCATAACATATGTGTAGCAGTATTTTCTGGTGTGCGTTGCCATGTGCAATTCCTCTCCTGAAATAGCTGATGCAGCATTGACGTGTGTCTTGCATTAACATTTGCACTGTGTGCTATGTAGCATTAAACTTTTCTTAATGTTTTTGGCTTTCAGTGCTTGCAAGGTAGAGTGGTTTCTTTCTTGAATGCAAGATTTCTCATTCCCATATTTAATTCCTAGTCTCGTTCAGAATTGCTATTCTTGCTCGACAGCCTGTGTTTTTGTGCAAGCTACATTGAAGTGATCTATTGCAGAATCTTGTTTTGCTGCTGTCCGACTTGGTACTCCATCACCGCGTTACATTTTTCGTATGTGGGAGCCTGGTCAGTTGCATTGGGAAACAGTCTCTCGAGGCAAGCACCTGCTCCTGCAGTCCGCACAGCAACATAGACTCCGAATTTACACACACCGTGATTGGTGCTCCCCATTCCGTCCTTTCCTGCTGCTGCCGTGTGCAAATTTTGCTTGTGGCCTTCCTCGGCCAAGATTTGGCAGCAACGGAGACTATCATAGGTGATTACATGGTCCGAAGTGTATGAGGCTGATATCCACACAGGTGGAAATGCCTGCCAAAGTGGCTGCAAAATGTTGATGCCCACAAAACTGACGATGCCCATATTTAGAGAATGTGGGGCACCAAGTGCGAGTTACACATTAGTGGCACGCGAAAGAACAAAAAGAAATGTGCAGGTTAGAAAGGAGGTAACGCTGAAATGCCGGGTACTTCGTGTTGCTAGGTTGGCTGCGGCAGCAGATGCTTGCGTCATCCGATTGCTTTGCAATGCAAGTTTCTCATCTTCAGTGGCGAGTGTCGGTGCAAATAGGTATGACACACTGTTCAATCTGCTTGCACTGCTGGTTGTTGCTTGTTATCAGGCCACCATGTGCAATGAAGGCAAGCACTATGCCTGCAGTCGGACGGTTGAATGTGCCGTGAGCGACTCATGTGCATGTGTACTCACTGTTGTCATGTGGATCATAGCCAATGTATAGTGTATAGTGCCAATGCATTATGTTATAGGTACGCTGAAGTGATTTGGTTGCATAGCCTTATTTCAATACTGTACCACTTGGTCATGGTTGCCGTATTACATTTGTCGAATGTGGCGGCCTGGACAGTTGCATTGGGCAACAGCCTCTCAAGGTAAGCATCTGCTCCTGCAGTCCGCACAGCGACATAGACTCCCTGTTTACACGCACAGTGATTGATGCTCCCTGTTCCGTCCTCGCCTGCTGCAGCCGTGTGCAAATTTTGCCTGTGGCCTTCCTCAGCCATTACTTCACGTCAACAGCGGCTATCATACGTGATTAAATGGTCCGAAGTGTATGAGGTTGTTTAAGGCTAGTAGCGCAGCTCAGGACGTGCAAAAAAGGAAAGAGGTAGGGGTAATCAAAGGGAGCGGAAAACAGGGTGAGCGATGCCCATATTTAGATTTAGATGTTCCGCTCCCTTTGATTACCCCTACCTCTTTCCTTTTTTGCTCGTCCTGAGCTGCGCTACTAGCCTTAAACACTTATGACATACCAACTCGCCCAAACTGCCACGCTTTTGTATGAGGTTGATATCCACATGGGTGGAAAGGCCTGCAAAGTGGTGATTCCCAGGAAACAGACCATGTCTACATTTAGAGAATGTGGGGCACCAAGTGTGAGCAACACATTAGAGGCCACCAAAAGAGTAAAAAGAAATCTGCAGGTTGGAAAGGAGGTAACGCTAAAATACCAGGTAGTTCATGTCGCTGTGTTGGCTATGGCAGCAGATGCATGCATCACCCAATTGATTCGCAATGCCACTTACAGTGACTGTCGATGCAAACAGGTGGGACACTGTCCAATCCGCTTGTGCCGCTGGTTGTCACTTGTTACTAGGCCGCCATGTGCGATGAACGCAAGCACTGTGCCTGAAGTCGGATAGCTGAATGTTCTGTAAGCGACCAGTAGTGCGTGAATGCTCACTGTTGTCATGTGGATCTTAGCCAATGTACAGTGTATTGTCTGAACCTTGTGCGGTGATTGAATGCTGAGTCTGATCTGATCATGGCTGCCATTTTATGTTTCTTGGATGGGGCGACCTGGTCAGCTGCACTGGGCAACAGTCTCACGGGGTAACCATCTGCTCCTGCAGTCCACACAGCGACAATGACTCCCAATTTACACACACCGTAATTTGTGCTCCCCGTTCGACGTTTCATGCTGCAGCAGTGGGCAAATTATGCTTGTGGGCCTTCATCAGACCTGATGTGGCGTGAACGGAGACCAGCATATGTGATTACATGATCCAAAGTGTACGAAGTTGATAGCCACATGGGTGGAAAGGCCTCTGCAAAAGTGGCTGCAAAATGGCGATGCCCACAAAACCGACCATGCCCATATTGAGAATGTGAGGCACCAAATGCGAGTTACACATTAGTGGCACGCAAAAGATCAAAAAGAAATGTGCAGGTCGGAAAGGAGGTGACGCTAAAATGCCGAGTAGTCCATGTCGCTCTGTTGGATGTGGCAGCAGATTCCTGCATCACCTGATTGCTTCGCAATGCAAGTTACGGCGACTGTCGATGCAAACAGGCGGGGCACTGTCCAATTTGCTTGTGCTGCTGATTGCCGCGCGCTACCAGACCGCCACGTGTGACAACATAAGTGAGTTTCTCGGGGCATCTCGAGATGCAAATTTTATTTCTGCTCTTGTACGAGAAGGTGCACTGCTTTCCTTCTGCCAATAAAGTCGCATGTCCTGTTCACTCACTTGCGGGTTGTTTGTGTGGGGGTCAGTAGAGGCTCTTTGGTCTCCTGGCAATTAGAATGCACCAGGTACGCAGCAGCCTAGGCAATGAGGCATGCCGCATAGGCAGCAGGGCGAGCACGGCACATACCAGCGCACACCACCGGCGGAAAGCGGCTATATTGGATTTTGCTCTAAAAAAAAAAAAAAAAAAGCTGCACTTCCGCTTTCGGATTGAGCAACGCCATTTGGTGTCTGCCTCGCTAAGCTCCATGCACTGCCGCTGCTTATTTACGTACCACTGTGGAAGGTACAGTTTCCCTTCTCTAAAGTTGGTTCTTTATTCTATGGCGTTGTGCCGTCGTGCAAGTGAGGCAAGCGAGGACACGTGTCATGCCGAAGCTCGGATAAAAAAGATGCCGGGTGCTCAGCATAGAAGAAAAATTATACATCGTCTGTGCTATCGAACGTGACACGAAGAAGTCGGCGCTGGCACACAATAGGGAGCTGCTGCTGACTACGGTGTCTGGCATTTGGAATGCAAAGAAGTTGCTCGGCAGCGCTGCTGCAACCGCAAAGAGATGTCGGTCACAAGGTTCGACTTTTCACCATCATTGCCTCTGTTGTTGCTGAAGTGTCAACTAGCGACAGTGATGAGGACGACACGGAAAGTGACAGCATGGGCGATTCAGGTTTGACAGTGGCACAAGCTGCGCGTTATGTCAGCCTCATGAATGTAATTGTCGCGATGAGAACAGCACCCGGCAACGAAAAAGGCGCCCCGGGACTTCTACAGCACTACCGCGCGCATGCACGGAGACTACGTAATGCCAACAAGGAATCTGCCATGCGAGTGTTTACCGAGAAGAGGGGGCTGGCTGAAAAACTGGCACGCAGCTTCAGTAAGTTTGAGGCCGCTGTCATGCTAGGCCGCTACGGCATCACAGGAAAATAACACTTTTATTGCGCAAAGTGAATAAATACTGCATGTTTTTTTCCCCTTTCATCGCACTCTCTCTGAGTTCCACGTTCTGTTCTCGACATGGAAGTGGGCGATCTCATGCTATTTCGGTTAAACAGTACTACCGTTTAGTACGTACTTTTTCCGAGCTCCAGCAACTACGGTTTAACAAGGTTTCACTTTATTTAGCTTTTCATAACTTTAAGTCCTTAGAATACTACAAAGTGTGTGTATTCACACTTTCAATGTAATCAAACTTCACTACTTCCACAAAAGAAGACAGGCAACAAATGGAAACTACTGTTGGCACCAGTGGTCGAATGGTTGAATTCCGTGCAGTTGTTTGCTGTACCAGCGAAGATCTATTCGTTGCCACAGCACCAAACTGAGTAGTCACTGGCTCCCAAATTGAAAAGAGTTTTTATTTTCTAAATGAAATTGTTTCATTACTGGATTATCTGATTATCCTGACATACTTGGTGGCCCCATCCACATGAATGAATAATCGGTCAGCAATTGTTTTTTTAATTAAGAGTCTAATCAGCAGCGAAATTTCAATAAAATGAAGTGTTGATTTTACCGACTTTATTATATTGACATTTAACTGTACCTGAGACACTGACCTCAATATGTTTGGAAGCCAACAGCCCGCAGGCTTTACGATGGTTGGTGCGGGGCACATCCGGAGATGGAGACCTGAGTGCTTGCTGCGTGCTTGCGGCCCTCCCCAAAGATGATGAGCGCGGCTTCCATCTGGTTTGTGCACTCTTCGTCTGGATAAGACAAGCACAATTATGATTACATCATTCAAAAATGTAATTGTCTGCTCCATAACAGAAATCGAGCATCTACTAAAATGCAATTGATTACTTGTACGCTACTTTCCACCCAAGTTCTATAAGCAATGGACAAATACAGCAACTAGAAAGAGCTCACCTTGCTCAAACTTGCTTAAGGAAAGGGTGGCATTCTAACATACAAACACTGGATGGGGAAATTAGTGAAAAAATGTAAGGAATTACGCAATGACAATGGAAAAGCAAAGTCGACACTCACTGACATGGAGCTTGTGACGTAGTGGCTCTCGTGCCACATAGAAACACGAAGCCATTACAAGATACAGGACGTGGTGTGAACAATAAAGGCTGTGCTTTGTGGATGATAAAAAAATACTGAGCGCCATATTTGCCTGTCTGAACGTGTGCACCAGTGAGGCCGAGTGCATGGCCTGACAACAGGTTTTTCTGGTGCAGTTCCCACCAAATTCCAGTGCTCAAAGCTGTGTTGCCTGTTACAGCTTGTCCCATCAATTAAGTAACTTAGTTACCTGCAACAGGTCACTAAAAGTGTAATTTAAATACAGTAAGCATTACCAAGTAAAAAATTAGTTGATCAATTACAAAACTAGCAGAAATGTAATTGATTACAAGCATAAACAACATGTAATTTGTTATGAACAAGACTGGCACACATTCAAGCTGGAACAGACAACACTCAGTACATTTTCTTGTTGCAACAGTGCAGACTGCATTACAATCTAAACCACTAATAATGCTTAAGCGTTAAAGGCCCCTCACCAGGTCTGGCCATATTGAGCTGACAAGCGCAGAGCTTGCATTGAACGATAACAATCGTGTCTGCAAAGTATTACATCACTATGCGCCGCAGAAAGATTTGACATTTCAAACCGAACGCCATTTTCCCTTCTCCTTGCGACCGCCACGCTTAAAGCCGGAGGATGATGAACTTGCATCCCTGCGCCTGCGTATTCAAGTCCACAGTTTGATGGCGCTCGTGGTGACACGTGACTTTGAGAATTATTCAAGACAACAGTGCGATCTGCTGCTTGAATTGACGAATTGAAGTTTAGAGAAATAATAAAACATACAAACGGAATGTCTGCGCGTTTTTTGTTTTACTTTGCACTGAAGCAAGAGAGATGTACCAAGCTTTATCTGCTTGTTCCCACGGTCATGCGGTCACGTGCCTAGGTACTGAAACTATGCCATTTTCTACCGTGTTACAGCGTGATCATGCTCTGCGATCCGCTTGTTCTGCCTCAGTATTCATGCAGCACTGAATTATGCCACTGGTCATGTTTCCTTGTGCACAGCGCACAAAAACGTGCGCTGCGTGAACGAGACAACAGCTCGCGCACGACGCTGTCAGGGGAAATGCATAGCGCCAGAAAAAAATTAAGTGAGGAGAAAAAAAAAGTGAAGGCGCGGCCTCTGACTAATGCGTCATGCGATCCTCGAGGTCTGGTATGGGAGAACACAGAGAAGGAATTTCGCTTGCGAAGGCTAGACTGTGCGAGTGGAAAGAGTGTCTTGCTTGGCAGTGGAGCCCGCCTGCTGAAATCATGGGTTCGCGGCACTCAAATATTTCTATGGGGAACCAGCGCTGGAGTTTTGACGACGCCTGCAGCGCCGCCCTGGCTGTCAGAATGTGCACAATGCAGCCGCACCCGTGGAAGAAAATTGCTACTGGTAGTGGCGTTGCGCACCCCGAAAATCGAAAAAAAAAAAACATAAACAAAAGGGCGCCGACGATACTGTTGCGTATATAGGTGCCACAACTACGTCGGGATGAGGGAGGATGTATCCTTCTGTGTCTTTCCATCTGAACCCAAGAACAAGAACAGAGGCGGCGTTGGATCCAAGCAGTCAGGCGAGCAGAGTAAGTTCCCGTCTTGTCGCCCTGTCAAGCGGTGTCGGGCTGGTTTCTAAATCGAATTTCGCGTGTGTGCTTGGTTTATTCGATAGTGAAGACGGTCAGCCATGGCAGACAGTACCAAACAGCAGAGTCTGCAGTCGGCATTTCGTCGGAAGCGAAATGAGCAATAGCATGCACCATCTGGCATATGTAAAACCATTTTTCCTTCGCAATACCACCACCAAGCCTCTTCTAACGCCACCGCACCAAGCGAATGATACGAAAGGTAAATATTGTTACGCATGAAGAAAACGAAGACCAGTGAACGTGCTTGCGGTCTCGAGTGGAAGAAGAAAGAAGAGAACGATGCTCAGTTGATAAACCAGCTGACCGCTCTTGCGCTCACCTTCACGACTTAAAGTAAACTGTCCCCTTCATCCGTAAGGGTTATAAACGGTCTCCTTCGCGCGTAATAAAGTGGTGGAGGTGCGGGGTACCGCTCACAACAACGGAACCATCACTGCCGCAGCTTCGTCGAAGCCGTCGACTTGCCGGCCTCCCGCCATCAGCCGTGACCATCTTCGACATGCCAGAATAAGGAGCCACTCCGAGGGCAGCGCCTAGCAGTCCACTGCCATACTACCGAGATCCACCCACCTTCGGAGGCAAAGTGGGGGAAGATGCCGACGAGTGGCTCGTCCGCTACAAACGAGTGAGCAAATCCAACGGGTGGGATGCAACCGCTCAGCTCACCAATGTGGTCTTCTCCCTGACCGATACCGCCCTCGTGTGGTATGAGAACCACGAGGACGCGCTTACGACGTGGGAACATTTTGTTGACGAGTTAAACGCGTGTTTTGGGGACTCAGTCGCCAAAAAAAAGCGTGCGGAGCAGACACTGTCGCAACGGGCGCAGCTACCAGGTGAGACATGCACAACATACATTGAAGAAGTGTTAAAGCTGTGCAAGGTGGTCAATGCTCGCATGTCGGAAGAAGATAAAGTTGGGCATCTGCTGAAAGGAGTGGCTGAGGATGTGTACAATTTTCTCATTGGAAAGGAGAGCCTCAGTTCTGTGTCCGACGTCATTCGGCACTGCAGAACTTTTGAAACGCTCAAGATGCGTCGGATTGCGCCAAAGTTTGGTCGGTTGGCAAACGTTACGACGGTTGCCAGTGTGGACATGAGTCCTTGCCTTGACCTTCCTTCGACCATCCAACAGATTGTCCGCGAGGAACTTTCCCGCCGCGAAGGGTTGTTGCATTCAACTGTTGACCACCATGGCGTGTACACGCCACGTGAGGCTATGACGGCGCCACATTCGGCCCCTTGGCAACCGATGGTTACCGCAGCGGCCGTGGAGTACAGCGCAGCCCCACAGTCAAGGATGACAACACACCCGCCGACTCCGCGCTATGACCAACGCACTCAGCGCACGCCTTCTCGACGCCCGATGTATCGTAGTGACACACATCACAAACCAACCCACTACACGCAGGAAAATGATAATATCCACTTCATCGACGAACGACCAAGGTTTCGACCTCTCCCGGTGTGTTATTCCTGTGGTGTCCCGGGTCATATATCGCGGTTTTGCAACCACATATGACCATGTGGTATGGCTAGCTGTCAGAGTTTTCTCGGCCCTCCGAACAGCCACACAGTGCCCCGTGGCCAGCACACGTATCGTCTGGCGACGAGTATTGGCCGAGCAGCTCCCGGAATCACTAATGTAATGTAATTATGGGGTTTTACGTGGCAAAACCACTTTCTGATTATGAGGCACGCCATAGTGGAGGACTCAAGAAATTTCGACCACCTGGGGTTCTTTAACGTGCACCTAAATCTAAGTACACGAGTGTTTTCGCATTTCGCCCCCATCGAAATGCGGCCGCCGTGGCCGGGATTCGATCCCACGACCTCATGCTCAGCAGCCCAACACCATAGACACTGAGCAACCACGGCGGGTCCCGGAATCGCTCCCCAGCATCTGACAGAAGTTTGACACCCCCACCGCAACGTCGTGCTCCCCGTTCTCCCTCACCGCTGCGTCGCACCGCGTCCCCTTCGTCACCGGAAAGCTAGCTAGCGCGGCCGATCGAGGTGAGGTCGCTGGAGACGTGCTACTGACAGAAATACCTCCTGTGTTGATGCTGAAAAACAAAGTACGTGTGCTTGTAGATAATGTCCCTGTGATGGCTCTGGTGGACACAGGCGCAACAATTTCGGTCATGAGTGTCTCTTTTAAACACGTGTTACGGCGAAAGGTTTTGTTTAAATGGGACGAAGATTCAAAGTTCTGTGGAGTGAGTGGTGAGCCGTTGCGACCTATTGGTGTATGTAGTGCTGACGTATTTTTGGGAGGCCATGTTATTACGACAGAGTTTGTAATTATTCCTCGGTCGACCCATGATGTTATTCTCGGCATGGACTTCTTGCGGGAGTGTGGTGCTACTGTCGACTGCCGCACAGGAAAAGTATTCTTAAGTGGTAGGATTCCATCAGGACTCCTGGAGAACCCTGTAGATCGTGAAACTACACTGTGTGTTTGTGGTGATACGGTCATACCTGCCTCATCTACCGTTTGCGTTCCCGTTGTCTTTTGCGGCACCGATTCCGACAGCTTCGAAGCTACCGTAGAACCGATGCACTTTAACTGTGTGAAGAAGAATGTGTTGGTGCCACATTGTGTGGTGTCGATCAAAGGCGGACGCACTGACTTATGGACCATAAACTGTTCTAAGGAGCTCGTTATACTATCAGACGGCATGAAATTAGCCTTCGCCAGGGAACACGCGTCCTTATCAGTGGCTGAACTTACAGATGTGCCGGAAGAACCTGATGGCCACAGTTCGGAAACGGCCCTTTTGTCGATGGTAAATAAATCACTCAGCACGAGTGAACGCCGAACGTTAGTGGGTGTGCTTTCGAAGCACGTTTCGGTATTCGACTTTGCGCAGAAGGACAATATACCTGCAATCCGTGCGTCTCGAACGCGCCATACCATCAACACGGGTTCGGCAAATCCGATTAGACAAAAGCCATATCGTGTTTCACCATCAGAGCGCCAGATTATCAACGAACAAGTGCACGAAATGATGAAAAAGGGAGTCGTACAAGAGTCAGCAAGTCAGTGGGCAGCTCCAGTGATTCTTGTTAAAAAAAAAGATGGATCTTGGAGATTTTGCGTCGACTATCGCCGTTTGAATGCTGTAATAAAAAAGGACGTGTACCCACTCCCACGTATTGATGATGCAATAGACTGCCTTCATTCCGCCTCTTACTTTTCCTCAGTAGATTTACTATCCGGCTATTGGCAAATTCCGATGCATCCTGACGACAAGGATGCATCCGACGACAAATTCGAAGAGCCCTGACGGGCTCTTCGAATTTAATGTTATGCCATTTGGATTGTGCAACGCTCCGGCAACTTTCGAGAGATTTATGGACACTGTATTGTGTGGCTTGAAGTGGAACATCTGCATGTGCTACCTCGACGACGTCGTCATCTTTGGCCGCACCTTCAGCGAACACAACTCGCGTCTGGATATTGTCCTGAACTGCATCAGAAACGCTGGTCTAGTTTTAAACTCTAAGAAATGCCACTTCGGAGACCGCCAAACCCTTGTGCTTGGGCACCTCGTCAACAAGGATGGCATCCGCCCTGATCCCCAGAAAACAGCAGCTGTTGAAGCGTTCAGTGCACCGCGCTGTGTCAAGGAGCTCCGTAGTTTTCTGGGGCTTTGTTCCCATTTCCGCCGATTTATTCCTAAATTTGCCGACGTTACGTATCCGCTGACATGCCTGCTACGAAAGGACACCCCCTTTGAGTGGACTCCGGAGTGCGACTCTTCTTTTCGTCAGTTGAAGTTCCTGCTGACGTCACGACCGGTTCTTCAACACTTCAGTCCTTCAGCTCCGACAGAACTCCATACGGATGCCAGTGGCATAGGTATTGGTGCCGTCCTAGTTCAACGCTACGGTGACCGCGAACACGTGATCGCATATGCAAGCCGCTCATTAAGTAGGCCCGAGCAGAATTACACTGTGACGGAACAAGAATGCCTCGCGGTAATATTTGCGGTTCAGCGGTTTCGTTCTTACCTGTATGGACGCCCCTTTACAGTGGTCACCGACCACCACTCATTGTGTTGGCTTGTGAATCTTCGTGACCCTTGTGGCCGCCTTGCGCGCTGGGCGCTCCGACTGCAAGAATACAGCTTCACCGTCTCTTATAAGAGTGTCGACGGCACGCTGATGCGGACTGTCTCTCGCGTATGCCACTTAGTACCACGGACTGTGACGCCGACGACTTCGATCACCTCGTGGCTTCTGTGTCGCCGCGTTTTCCAGACTTCGACTGCTTCAAAACCGAACAGCGAAAAGACGATAAATTAACACCGCTCTTCACCGCTACGACCGCCTCGACGACAGCAAACCATTTCTGTGTACGTGATGGACTCCTCTATAAGAAGAACTTTTCCAGCACTGGCGCACGTTTTCTCCTAGTGGTGCCGGAGAGCCTTCGCACAGCGATTCTGAGTGCTATGCACGACGACCCTACGTCTGGCCATCTAGGTTCGGCGAGGACGCTCTACCGGATTCAGGAACGCTTTTATTGGCCTGGAATGCGACAATCTGTTGAGACGTATGTGGCCAGCTGCATGCAGTGTCAGCGCCACAAACGGCCATCTACTGCTCCAGCAGGTCTTCTGCAGCCGATCCCACCTCCAAGCACGCCTTTCCAACAAGTGGGCATTGACTTCGTAGGCCCATTTCCAAAATCAGCCAAGGGAAACCGTTGGATAGTTGTTTGCGTTGACTACCTCACACGCTACTGCGAGACGACGGCCGTGCCCTCCGCAACTGCCACTGACGTTTCAACATTCCTGCTGCAATATGTGATCCTGCAACGTGGTCCGCCCCGCGTGATCTTCAGCGACCGTGGATGACAATTCACAGCGGACGTCGTAGAGGAGCTGCTTCGTTTGTGTGATTCCCACTTGTGTCACTCGACACCATACCATCCACAAACGAATGGGCTTACGGAGTGTACCAACCGAACAATTGTAAACATGCTATCTATGTACGTTTCATCCGACCACAAGAACTGGGATGACGTACTGCCTTTTATCACATACGCGTTCAACACCGCCAAGCACGAGACCACCGGCTATAGCTCTTTCTTCCTGCTGTACGCACGGCCACCCCGGTACACAATCGACACTGTTTTCCCCTTCTGCAGTCACGAAAATCCCACTGTCGCCGAGACTCTCTGCCTCGCCGAAGAAGCTCGTCGTATTGCTCGTTTGCGCACTTTGGCATCGCAGGACAGATCAAAAGCACGCTACGGCATTCGCCACCGTCCGGTAACCTATCGCCCTGGTGATTTAGTTTGGCTGTGGACTCCAGTACGGAAACGCGGGTTATGCCAAAGGCTTTTGGCCACCTACGATGGACCGTTTGTGATTATTAACAGACTCATGGAAGTCACGTATAACATAGCTCGCCTCACGGCGAGTGGTAGAAGAGCTGCCAAGACACAAGTGGTCCATGTCGCCCGCTTGAAATTGTTCACGTCAAGACACATGGATTGACTCGCCCGGCGGGCTTCGTCTGCAACGAGAGGAATGTTACGCATGAAGAAAACGAAGACCAGTGAATGTGCTTGCGGTCTCGAGTGGAAGAAGAAAGAAGAGAACCTCAGTTGATAAACCAGCTGACCGCTCTTGCACTCACCTTCGCAACTTAAAGTAAATGGTCCCCTTCATCCGTAAGGGTTATAAACGGTCTCCTTCGCGCGTAACAATATTATCCATTCATTGCCAAGAATTACGTGGTAGGGAAGCTGCCTTGTAATACGAGTTGCGTGCGCATACTGCCGGCGCATGCGCGACTAAGCCGCCTATGTGTTTTTAAAAATGCGCATGCGGATGAGGACTCGGCGTTGAGATGCATCCGGTAAATTTATGTAATTAGTGCTAAATGTAGCCAGCATTGTTACGGATCCAGCAGTGGAGCACTCAAACCTTTGCTTGCGCGAGTCAGCTGATGCGATAAAGCTTTCTTCTCCATTGACTGCTGTGGCGAAGTAACATCAGAATTTTTTATGTGTAGCCAGAGAAATATGGAATGTCTTCAGGCCAACTAATACTTCCGAAACCGTAGCGCAGCACGACCGGAGCCATAGCTGCTAGATTTGAGAGGCAGGCTGCTATGCAAGCATGACAACAGACCACAGCGCAACCATATGGCGCAACCGTTAAAGAAACACACGTGCTCGCTGCGACACACTGTGAAAAATATATAAAGCTTAAAAAGCTTCTTTCGTCTTTTTTTCACTTGATGGTGCTAGTTTCTTTACGAAAACTGTCCGCTTGAAGCGACGGGAAAACGGAAACATACCAACTATAATACGGCCGCGCACGTGTGTGTCGTCTTGTCGAGAGGCTGGAATATGCCGCGTTTCGTCGCCAGGGCGGTGTGCAACGCACTCTTTTCGACGCGCCGCCTATCCAGCGCTGGTTCCCCACATCGGCTATTAATGAGCCGATTTGAAAAATTTTTGTGGAAGAATGTTGCCTTGAGGACACATAACAACTTCCAGTATATAAACAAAATTTGCTATGGGGCCTGGTCACCGTGTCGCAAAAGAATCTGGTGTTGGCGTTAGACGCCGTTTTGTTAAAAATCATTCCGAACCACAACAACGCGGGCCCTTCGCATGGCACAGAAGCATTACCGAACTAATTGGATTCCTCAAAGTAATATGCCTCAGAAAAATCGTGAAGTATGACCTAAACACAACTTACAGACATGACAGCATCGGACTGTAATTTGAATATACAGAAAACATAATTCTGCTACATGAAAACTCGAACACAAACCCCTTTTCCAGCGTTTCTACCATTCATAGAGGGGCGCGGCCCGCTGGGTTCCTTGCAACAACACCATCCAGATGGCGCTTGCCTCTGCGCATCCGCAAGAAAGCGGTGGTTGCAGGGAAGCATTACAAGCAGTCGGGAATCAATTGCATTCCACTTTTAAAGGTGAAGCTTAAGTGCCCCCCAAATTTTTTTTGCAGCTGATTAAATTAGACTGTGGAATCAAACTCCATTGTGACTGCCTCTGATTGTGATCACTTCTGCTCTGCAGTGCATGTGACTAGAAACAAATGTTTGCCCTTTTCACAGGATGCAAGTGTAATTGGTTGATTGGCAATTGGTGCAAGTTAATTGCTATCATTACAAAAACTGTAGACAAATTAAAAAAAAAGATTGATGAACTCATGATAAACCCATAAAAGTTGCCACGTAGGTAGCTAGAGGTCGGCACTTTGTGTCTCTCACTTGCTGGCATGTGCCTTGTTTATTTCTTGCATTGTTATACTTGAACTGTGTAGATACAGTTTACACCACTGATAAATTAACTGCTTTAGTGCAGGATCGAATACATAAAACACAATTTCGCAGACTGCTATTTACCCTCCCACAGAACTCAATGTATACACATTGCCCTTATAGAGTTAAACCTCAATATAACGAAGTCGGTAACATCGGCCCTAGTCGGTAAAACCATTATAGATATGCCATGCCTCTAACATAAGACGCGTATCTTCATTCTTATGCCTGCACAATATCGCGCATTCATCTAACTCTGGCATGCAGTTACAATCTTGGCAATGTAGTAATTGTAACTGCACGCCAGAGTTAGATGAATGCGCGATATTGTACAGGCATAAGAGTGAAGATACACGTCTTATGTTTGAGGCATGGCATATCTATAATGGTGGAAGTGCATGCATGAGTCAGCCTTCGATTAACTTTACGTAAGGAAGAGATTAAGTGCTTTAAAAGTTATCTTTCACGTAGACCGGCACATGTACTCGACTGACACGTGGTGATACCATTCCTGAGCTTGTGCAGATGAGTTTTGTGTCTTCTTTCTTTTTTCGCCTCAGTGCTCCCTTTAGTTGATAGTCGGCGTTCGTGTTGTCCACTTCTCTACTCTTGTGTCCTCTCTGCACGCCTCACCTCTTTTTTGCACTCTGAAGCTTGTTCTGCCAGGACGCTTGATGGGGATTTACCGCTGTGATTGCGTGAGGAATAGTGAAAACACTACGTGTTAACCAACACATACGCAATAAGCCGGTACGGTTTATGCTGATACAAAACGCATTACGTTCAATGGCTGCTGAGTCGGGGATTTGACTTTGCTACCTTTAAAACGAAACTACTGTTTAGGCGGGTACGGTTTAACAAGGTTTTACTATATAAGCTGTACCGCACCAAAATAACATTTTTGAAAGGCTGTGCAGATGTAAAATGTGTAGACCAAGAAGCCATGTGTCTTTGGGAGTTGAAGCACATCACTGGGATGTGCCTTCGCATTCGTTGACGAGGTGGTTCCTCCGCTTTTCAACTGCCATACAGCGACTGCGAAACATTTCACTGATTCTGCACCAAACTGCAACTCTGGCCGCTGACTCGTGACAAAACAATACTGGTTAGGCCTTCAGTGGGGCTATTGGGTGGCAGGAAGCTCATTTTTGATAAATGTTTGTGCCCATAAACAAATACATGCTGATCTGGCACGAGATAATGCACACAGGCTGCCCTAACGGCAGTGCACGTGAAGCAGGGTTCACGGGTGATCAGTTGGCAGCTACCGCGAATGCGTATAGCAAGAGTTTGTATATGCATGTACTATCAGGAACAGTGAAAACTTGCATGCGGACAACGTTTCGAACCGATGCATTCACAGAACACAGTTTAAACTGACAGCGTTGTGTAGTCAGGGTTGGATGTGCGATAACTGCATTTCATGACGACACCGATCGCGATGTGTGAATGCGAAACGGACTCGCGGCCTCAACAGATCTTTCTGTGGTTATGGAGTTATAAAAAAACCAATGAATTGATTTTACCGTAAAAATTGATTTTTACGGCCCTCCCAATAATTGAGACATTTTTTCGACCCCATCTATGTCTGAAAAATCAGTTGGCGAGTTTATTTACTTTCTGCATTCAAACTGAAGAACCAAAGAGCGACAATGTGCTCGCGTTCAGTGTGGATCGCATGCCACCTGGTAAGTGGCTGGAGAAAATCCCCGTCACCTAGGCAACCCCTGCGCGCCCGCTCAGCATTTCCCCCCCTCCATTCTTTGTTCATTCGCTTCATGTCTTCTCCTCCGCATCGTCCTCGTCACTGTCTCTTTGGTCTGCGTGCGACTTTGAGAAACATGTTCACTGCCTCGCTTGTTGGTGGTAACCAGCAACTGCATAATAACCAATATTTCGTTTCGCATAGCTGCAAAATAAGCAATAAGCATATACACTGAGTTCTATAGGAAGATGAACAGGAGTCGTAAAAGACCGTATTATATCCGGTCCAGCACCACAAGCAGTTACATTATAAGTGGTTTGAGCTGTAGTGCAGACATTCGTGACTCCGTCGACTTATGTAATAGGCAGTCTATGCTGAAGCTAGTTTTTTTTTCTCTGCAGGAAGGGGGCAGATGCAGAGTTTTGCCTCCCTTCATTATTGGTCTCAATATTTATGTACGAACTTATCAAGAGAAGTACTAAATTACCCACCATGTTATATACTGCATTTGCATAAACAAATTTTCATCAGCACAAACTGAGCAAGGTCAATGGTTGCAGCTGCTCACTTGCCTCCTGCTGTCTCCCTGCCGACCTGCTCCTCTGGTGGTGGGAAACTGGCTGCACTGGCCGGCTTTTGCCCAGTGGGAGGACATCATACTGTGCACACAACAGGGGAAATAGCTTCATTAACGGGTGATGAAATGGTTCAACAGTGCCGTAACTCTTTCCACATATCTTGTCTCTATAATTTAACCCTTTAACGGTCAATGACGTAAATATACGGCGCCGCAAACAAGTGCGAAAATGGTCGATGCCGTATATTTACGGCACCATCTGTACGCTTAAAAAGTGCGCCAATTTCCTAACTTTTCCTTTTCTTTCATGTGCTGCCACTATGTGGGGATACAGGAAATTTATTTCGCGCGCCTCCCTCTCTCAGTTTTTGTTGCATGGTTTGTTTTAGCGCTAGTTTGCTCCCGCGCATATATATACTACCGCTCACGCATTGGCGCACGTGCGTGTGGGCAGCCATTTGGATTCTGTTTCGCGGGCGGTTTCGGCTTTTTGTGCTTGCAAAAGTGATGGCTATCTCGTTACTAATCGCTCAAAGGGCGACCACTTGCTTCTCGCTCGTTTAGTGCTCACAGGGGTGCGAATAGGAAGGATGCTGCCGTGCATGCGTTTCCGTTTCTTTTCTTTTTTTTGAGACTCACAAAAACGAATTGCCCTAGCTGGTTGGCGATAAGATGAAGATTAGCGGAAGTTTGTCACACATGTTGCTTTTTTTGATGGGCACACAACCAAACAGTTTTCTTGAGTGCGCACACCTACGCAGTTCGACTGCGCTATGGACGTACATATTAGTGTAAGAGCAGGAACATTTGAGACTTGCGAAATATTCTCGTTTGTGGATTTTCAAAGCCTAGAATTCTGTGCATAAAAATGCATCAAATTTTTAATTCTGATAAGTTTATTTCCTTTTTTATTGTTGTCATTCATGAATGAAGAGCGCATATATACCAACGCAAAATATTTTTTTCTCACGTTACGGTCACCCTAGAAAAATTACGGTAAGTTTTTTCCGAAATAAGTCCCTAAGAAGAATTGGAATCTGCAATAAAATAAATCGACCCTGGGTGGTCGCATATGGCAAAAAAAAAATCGACCCTCAAAGGGTTAAAGGAGTACTGACACACGTTTTTGAAGTTGTAGAAGCTGTACCACAGGCTCCTAGCAAATAAAAGGATGAGACTTAAAAAGGTATGAAGGTTGGGAAAGACTTATACTTTATTTAGTACTAAACTTGGACTTGAATTGCCAGCCTGTCGCAATCAGCATTGTCATGATGTCACATTACAGAGCAAAGATTGCTAACATTGTGCATCAATAGGGGTAGGCGTGAATATGTTGCTAATCATAGACGGACAAGAGTGCTGGACCTTTGGGCCCGCGTGTGGCGGCCATGGTCAATTACAAAAATACACAGCCGGTGTATCACAACGGCATGACACACCACCTCCTGGGTCTCGAAACCAAAACTGGTTCATGTACTCTTGTGCTTCCCAGTATTTTTATAGGTTTTGGAACTTCATTTCATACAAGAAAAAAGAAGTGACAAGTTGAAAATGTTGCGTCAGTACTCATTTAAATGTCTGCTTTGAACAGCTAATCCATTACAACTAGGGCCGATTTTCGGCGTCTCAGGCGCTGCAACAAGTGCGTTGAACACTGACTCCACAATCAAAAGTTTGTGGAATAAGCTCTGCCATATATATATATGTAGCTAATTAAATTCAGAACGTCTGTTTCATTTTCAGATGTTCAGAATTGTGAAAATACTGTGAAATAAATGATGCCTTAAGAATTGAGATCATAGATTACTATATGGTAATACAATGAGTATTTCCAACTGACTATTTTATGGCAGGTACTTTTTATGTACAAATTGTTTTATTTATGGAAGGGGTTTGTTAAGTAGTCAGTCTTCATTAATGATATTATCACATCATAGAAAAACAGCCAATCTTTATTTGACACAAGCATTGAGCCTGAGTCTTCAACCGTCAACTGAAGCGCGAGCGCGTGCACACACGCATGCACGCACACAAACGCACGCATACACATAGAGAGAGAGAGAGAGAGGAAAAAACAACAAGCACCAGTGTTTGGATTGAAAGGTCTTCATCTGATTCTTCACTGGTGTCTGTTAAAACAGCTATATGCACGGGGACAGAAGTGTCTTCATCTGGTTTCTAATTTGGCGGCACCTGTTGCAAGATGTGGCAATATGCTATAAAACTTTGCTAATTAAAAAAAATAATTTAGACTATAAACAACTCACACGAGAACACAAGAAATGTTAAGAACAAGTGCCACTGGCCTATCAACTCTTTCTAAGCTAATTTAGACTTGCCTTTTGGTCTGTGCAAGTACTGATAAGCATTATTCAATATGTGTAATGTGAGAAACATTGTACAAGCTGTCGATGAAAGGTGATCCTACTGCAACCCACACACTCGCACCAAACTTGTCAGCTGCACTGAGATGAATGATTAGTCGTGCACCTTGGTTTGTTCAGGACGAACCAACAGGGAGGTGAGTACAGCTGTGAAACGTCTATTTGAATGAAGATATGTATGTCATGCTGCTACAAGTGCTTATTACTGCCAATGGATGACAAGAATTGCAATTTCAACAGAGGTTTCATGTGAACCAGAAACAAGGGTAATAAAGTTCTTTGGGAAATAAAGATATATGCTAATTCAGTAAGCTTATCTTTATTTATTTAGGCCCATTTAATAATTTGGCTTGGATAATTTGGACACGTTTCCTGATTTTGTGAAATCTGAATTAAGAGTACCAAGCTTGAGCAGTATTCATTCAATTAACACCACATATAGTCAACATCATTTTTTGGTTACGCGGTAGGGTGATGTGGGCATCAGGACTGACATTTTGGAGGATGACGATGGAAGTCCCACTCGCTCTAGAGCACTCTCGAGCACCAAGGGTGCAATTGGAACACCAACACACAGCCTGTAATCAGCTGCGTGGCTGGTACACTTTTGACAAAGGGTATTTACTGCAGAAAAAACAGCATGTTCAGCATGGCATGTGTACATGACAAAGTGGAAGAGCTCACTTGGCACTGCCTTCCATGCCGATTTGAGGACACCTTCTCCGCTATGCCCTCGGCCAAGGCAGCACCTGGGAGAGCAATTGAACAGAGGACACAAGGCAAGCCCAGGGAGAGTCCATCAACACTTCTCGAAAGTGTTTTCCACTGGAACAAAGATTTATTCAACTATGGTTTCCAGTTCTACAATGTAATTTTGTCTTGACACATTGGGAAGGTCACTGCAATGTTCGAGGCATTGCACCCGAAAGCTGCACTTATGTGCTGAAATGTGTATGCCAAATTGCATAGCAGGTCATAACAGAGAGGTGCAAAGTTAAAAATAATGAGGAAGCGAAAAATCCAATGTAAAACCAGAAATAAATTTTTTGATCATCATCAACAAAGTGTTTAGACACTCCTACAATGCTTGGCTCTCTACGAGGAAGCCATGCAAGGTGATGATGGAATGTTCAAGTTGAAGTAAAGGCAAACACTGACATGTTGGATTACATGGTGCTGTGCTCACGGTAAATGTGGCAAGTTGTATTGAGTGCATTGACTTCCTTAATTTGACGCTCTGTGCCTGCTACTTTCCTGTCACGAATGGTATGGCACACAGAGGTGTGCATGAGATTGGTGGCGAGAAAGTACTGATCACACAGCAATAAAGAAAAAGAAAGCACAGAACATTGATTAAGATTATTGCGGTGGGACAATATTGTACACAAAGAGCTGCACAGTTTTAAAAAGTGCAAGCCTCTAAATAAAGGGGTCCTGAACCACAACTTTGGGTTGGTGAAAAATCACATTCAGTGAATAACATACGCCGCTGTGTACACAGTCGTACGTGGCGCATGGAGTTCACAAGTGGAGCATGAAGTCGCCTTTTTCGCCTACACCCTCTCTTCAAACAGAGGCCATCTCCTCAGCATTTTTGAAGCCGCTAGCAGCTGCTATATTTTGTCATTTAGCATATTCTCATAGATGGCTGCTATTGGCCAATAGCTGACATCAATCAAGAATGGCATTTTGATCAGTGCGCTTCTTCCTACTGTTGCTGCGTATATTAATTGATGCAGTTAACTAAGCAGGCTCAAGTAAGCAAAATTATGCATTTCGAATTATAATAAGAATTACTGACGTCTAGAAGATGCTGTCTGTTGTTGGCTCACACTAGGCTACGCTCGCCCACGTAGAATGCTCTGGCCACACTGCTTATCAGAAGCAGGGGGGGGAGGGGGCAGGGGGGGGAGGGGGCAGTGAGGGGCTGTCATAGCAGTAAAGTTTTGCTAATCTTAATTAGTTTTCAACACTCAACTTCCCTCGACCCAAACAATACTTCGGCCCAGACCGCACATAAGCTATGCCTGCCGTGCCTCACACGGGACACAAGCCAGCGTGCACTCACTCCCACCTGCTCTGGGCTCGACACCTTGGCAGACATCGCTTTGTATTTCACTATTTAACAAACTTCGTAATGCGCAATTTGGATTTGTATCCCAGTAGAGCAAAGCTGGTTTGCACCCCGTAGCACGGCCAGACTGATGCACACAAACAGAAGCGTGCACTCCAGCCTTGCCATGCACATAGCAACCACGCACATAGTTAGGGTGGCTACTACTTTGTGCATAACTGCATCTGTTGCCTAACGTAAATACTGCATTTGCTGTGGGGTGCTACCTTGAGCCCACTCACCGTCGAGATATGTTGATAACTATGTGCTTTGATTGGTCCATGTCAGCGATAAGAGCCCGCCCAAGTGGCCAAATTGTACTAGAACAGGCATAGCCGATCTCGAGTACGCAGCGTGCTCTTGCACATACTCCAGACCAGCCATGGGACAGGCCGTCTGCTTCTCAAATTGCACACCTTCAAGATGCGTTGCCTTAAGGGGAAGTATTCTCGGAAGATCACCTTCTGTGATACTATTGCTTTCTTGTGACGTAGTACACGGCGCGTTGTATGATTTGAGTGGTCTAGCTCAACCAGCCAATCAGTGTGCACTGTAAGTTATATTTCTGAAAGTGACCATCCGAGAGAACGTCCCATGTTCGAAGCTCACTATGTTACGAATCTCTTGAACACGAGTACGGAGTGCGGCATTCATCACTGAGCTGATGTACGTGCTGCATACATACTTGCAAGAGAAGATGATGTTTCATTCAAGCCTCGTAAATTGTATGATTGCTATAGAGATAAGTGCTAAAGAAAAGGTGCTACTCATGCCACTTGGTACCAGAAAAAACAGCCGCATGCAGGTATCAGTGCACTATAGCACAGCAAAGTGACGACCAACGTTACTACAATAACAGCATCCGGAAGCATGTATGCGTTGCCAACAGCGCCCATCATTTGCCGCTGAAATAAGTAACACAACACTGAAGCCAGTTGACGTAATGTCATAGGCAGGACAGCGTAACCAGCACTGCCCAGGTCCTTCGGAACAGAGGACACTAAGGAGGAATGAAAAACATAAATGTTGGGGTTGCAGTATGTATGCTCGTACTAGGTCTTGCTGAGAAATTTTTTCAGAATATATTCCTTGGAGGCACAATACTCCTCCCAAGGCATTTTTGAGGTTTCAGAGAAAGGTGGTTCAGGGCTCTTTTACATTCTGCAAGATGGCAGGTTTTACACTTATGTCTCTAAAATGTTATTCATTTAAGTCTGTATGCATCAACCTGTGAGGTTGAAAGTTGCAAGGAAGCGTTAACTTTAAATGACACTGAATAACACACGTTTCCAAGGCCCAACTGAAGGAAGCCCAAGCTCACCTATGTTTGGATTTTGCCGTATGTCAACTACCTCCAGGACAATGTTGTTGACCAGCAGATTATGTAAGGCAGAGGCACCAGCATTGCCAACACTGCAGCTCTGAAGGTCAAGTGCTGTCAGAAAAAAAAAAAAAGTAAACATTACAGCGGATTCCAAATAAACAACATTTGCTTAAACGAAATCATGGTTTCAACTTTGGTTGGCCGCCCACAGGCACAATGTTAACAAACCTGGGCTAAACAAAGTGCACGTTTTGGTGAATGCCAGTTAAGCGGAACTTGAACCGAAACTAGCATCTACCTCATCCCATGCATAGCCATGGCTGCACTGGAAAAGCAGATGTGCATCAACCTGCCCACAACTACCTTCCTCCTGTGCGCTTGATCGCTGCCCTCCCCCCTTGCTTGCATGGGAAGATGGCACTTGTCAAGCTTCTAGGCCCACCTTCGCACACTTTCACTTACGCCCAAAGCATACTATGTGCGTGGCGCGATAGGATCGTGTCACACCTCGACTATATACAGAACATGCTGCTGCTCCCCTTTGGCGGATGCTCTAGATCACGCAGCTTGCAATTTGAAAGGTGCGGACGCAAGCAGCCGCTTGTAATTGAACCATCTGCGTGCACAGAACTTTCTATTTATTGTCTCTATATTTCTTTGCGGCAGCAGTAAAATTTTTGTTATAATGATATCTTCTATAAACACACTTTGTTATACTGAGGTTGTAAACATATATTGTTCTATGGACAATAATTTATCAAATATTAAATACTTTACTACATTGAGCACGTTGTTATATTGAGGTTTAACTGTAGCAGGTCTTCTGAGCAGTTGACTCGAGGACTTCACCCACAAACATAATGTTGGCATTATCATAGTATTACTATGTGCAAGTTTGGCTACCCACCCTTGAGGCAGAGGTTATCTGTGAGAGCTTCAGCCAAGGCACAGATGCCCTGGTCTCCCAGTGGGTTGCGACACAGGCTGAGTCGTCGAAGGCCGCGCAGCGAGTCAAGTGCCAGAGCTCTCTGGCGCAGCACACCCTGCCACAGTGCCCCCTGGCGACCAAGGCTTTGTTGCCGCAGGAGCCAGTTCAGCAGGTCAGCCTCACTGCTGCCCAGTCGGCAGTCACAGAGGCTGAGTACACGCACGCTCTCTTTCTCACACAGGGCACGGCAAAGCACTGCAAACGAAGGGCACTTCGAGTGAGCCCACCCTGGCCATGTACAGCTACGGGGGTGGCACAAGAGCACCACTGAAGCTACAGTTGACTTCAACATTTCCTCATGAAATCACACCCTTTACTGCTATAGAAATAACCCGCTTCTTGGTCCAAACTATTACTGCTGATGGCCCTAGACATGGTTAGTTGATAATGCCCGTGCATGGGAATGTAGGAGTTGAGTGATCTGTCACTACAGGGTTGCATGTGACAGCACTTGTTCCCCTACCACGACCTTACAAAGAGCCTCCTTTTCTGTGTTGTCATGCTGACCCCCTTTACAATTACATTTGAAGGCATAAAACCAGATGCTTTTGCTACAGACTAGTCAATTGATCAACTGGCCAAGTACTTGTCAGCCCACTGCCACATACAGAGCAGGCTCTAGCACACCTAGAAATGTAAATGCTGGGAAGAAATTCAAAAAGATTGGGAAAAAAAGAAATAGAAGAAAAAAACAACAACATGCTCTTCAGTTTTTCTTTTTCATACAGAGAAAGTGCAAAAGAAAAAAAAAGAACAAGACAACAATTTGCATGTGCAGTCAACTTACAGTTGCCATTCTCTGCAGTGCAGCATACTATTCAAGAAACAATGATGACAGTTTTCAAGTGTCTACATTACATACAAGCTTTCACTTTCGTTTTGAAAATGTAACATAGCTTTTAAATGTAGCAGAATACAGGATGTCCTTTGGGTTTTGGTCCAGGACTCGCTTCTGGAACTATGCGAAACATATTGAACCGTCAACTTGGTGGCAAGACTTTTGCATTAATCAACCGCTGACACCTATATACATACACAGTTCTATGCAGATACCTTCGTAATCTGCCAGTTAGGAAGAAACCTGGTTCTTGTTTGGAAATATATTCATAACCAGCTTCGCACCAGGCTCACAAGTAAATGTTTTTGAAAACTCATCTATGTGCAATCAAATTTGAATGTGGAAGCAGCCGCGATCGATATTAATACGAGTGTGTCCAGTGAGAGTGATTTGGAAGCTGAGTGACCTTTTTCTCAGTTATGAGATTAGTAATCTTTCGTAGATGAGAACAAGGTGCTCATTCCATTGTCTGCCTGTTCTCTGCATAATTATGCACATATTTTATGATAATTATTTTTTACTGATGGAATAATAAATATAAGCTATTGTCACTGTAGTTTCAATTTTATTGTGATAGCAATTATATGGACACTCCAGGTGCATTCCTGCTGTCACCGCCACGATGATGCTCAGTATAAAGTTCAAGGGCGTTAGCGTTGCCCCCGCACACCGTATGCTGTATGTGCAAGTGAAAGCGTGCTAGGGTGAGCTGACAATTGTGGCTAAATCTTTTGTGCACGCAAGGGAGGAAGGAGGGGAGGAAGCACACAAGTTTTCTATCGCGCGCAAGGCAATGGGGGGGGTTCTACTCCGGCAGCTGCTGTGCACGGTGCAGCTGCGTGGGCTCCATCATGGAAGCGATCTGTGATGCCGACAGAGTGCACCGAGTGCTGATAGTTTTGTGTGTGCTGTGTTTTCGCCACTTGGTTTGCGTTGAAGTGAGAGGCTGCACAAAGGTCAATTCACTCGCTGCTGCTGCACTTCCTCACTCCAGTGTTTTGACAGCAAGTTGCCGCGGTCACCGAGTGAGATGTGTTCAAGTTTGCTTGTGCATGCGTGACAGCATGCATGTTAATTTAGTAAGTGAATGTTTAGCAGTTTATACAGCCGATAAAACTACTACCCTTACTTCGTATAGCTGTCTGCTAATCTGCTATAGCAACCAATGATTCGTCTTTCAAGTGAAACTGTGACCTTTTTTCGAAACATTTCTAAAATTACCTGGAAAAATCAGACAGAAACCGGTATTTTTCCTCGTGCTCAAAATTTTTGGAAATTTTGCATCCCTAAGTGCACCACACTCTGTGAGAGGTCAGCTCAAAGACCAAGAGTCACTCAACAGACAGAGGCATAGGAGGACCATCTGTTTAAGATCTCTGTTATAGACGATGTGACCAGGTCAGCCAGACTACCAAGTTGGACAATAAGGTGGTACAGTGGAGGCTGCCAGCTGCTATAGAGAAAAGAGCTGTTCATTGGGTAAAAGGCATTATCACGGCATTTTTCAAGACCCTCATTTGCACTTCTTTGATGCAAAAAGGTTAGTGGTGAAAATGACAGCCATGCTTTACTCTTTCAACTTTGCACCTAAACAGTAGCATCAAGATGTCACAATGGTTACCGCAAATTTTGTGGCAATTTAAAGTAGAATGAGCAAATGCTTTCAGATAAGTCTCTGCTTGCTTTTGAAGGAAATGTACTCTTTCTTTGTTGATAAACATTCAATTAGCCCTAATCAGACATATGCTTGACACTTGCATGTGATGTCACTGTCACATCAATTTCTACCTCACAAAGCACACTATGTAAGCACACACTAGCCGAATTCAATGATGCACTCAATACGTTGGCAGCTTGTCTTGTGGACCTTGTAGCACTGATAAACATGCCAGGATATTGAGACAAAAACATTTTACGGACATGCTATAAATATGCTCTGCTTATTGCTACACTTTAGCAACATCAATGAGGTCACATCAACCATCCAGTAGCATTACTTCACCCTGGCTATCCCAGCAATATAGGAGCAATAGGTAGCTTGAAGAAACAGTGCAAGATTATATGCAGCAAAATGTAACGCACTTTGAAGAGAATTGTCTCGTTTTTTACCTTCCAGACCTTGCTTGCCAAGTGCGCTTCCATCAAGAGTGACAGTTGTAAGGGACGCTGATGTGCAGACACCCTGAAAAGAGGAATGTTTACACACTTTAGTGAGCAGCCATAGCATACCACTGTTATGCATTCCTTAAATGTGCAACTCATTTCAAAGTTTTTTTAAAAACATTAAATTTCAACGCATAAATCAAGGTTATCTAAGTGTTTATAATGACATATGTGCATTGTTTATCTTTTCCTTGTGACCGTTTTTCACCAGTTAACGTATGTTATAATGTTATCGCGCTGCGCAAGACACACCTTCATGCATCGGAACTTCCTCAATGTCGAAGCAATAAAACGACAGACACCAACCAAAAGAAGTACTCAAAAAGGATTAAATCTAAAAGACGTTTCGGCTTCCCTATGGAAGCCTCATTCACAATAGGATGAATGAAAGTTCATGTCAACCCATTATGAACAAGGCTTCCGTAGGGAAGCCGAAACATCTTTTAGGTTTTATCCTTTTTTAGTACTTCTTTTGGTCGGTGTCCATCGTTTTATTGCTTCATGCTTCATCCCGACCACACCGGCTTCGTCAAACCCCTGACTTCATCTTCCTCAATGTTGCCACCGATTCTAGAGCAAAAGAATCTTGCCTCATCAGATTGTGTGCATGAGTTGAATAGTGGCATACATTCTGGAATGAATGCAAGCTGCAGCGATTACGCTGAAATGTACGATTAGTCATGTATAAACAACTGACAAACTTTACAGAAAAGTCAGATTTCGACAACTCACGACTAAATGTGCTCACCGCTATTGTTGTGCCTGTTTATCTGGGCACAAGTTCGCCCAATAAAGATTTCGTTTTGTGACTTGCAGTTGTGCCACTGTTTGCTTCTTCATCGTCACTACAATGTGACAATAATATACTCCATATCGCACTATAAGGCCAGCGACTGTTTCAGAAAATTTGCAGTGCCTTGTCTTGCCTACACATGTTCTGCTACCAAGAAAGTCCTGTGCCTTGAGCACTTTATAGGCCAAGATACCCACTGGCCTTCCCACAGGAGGCTTTGCAAGCTTGTGCAGTGTCATCAGAATGTGACGATAGTCCCCAAAGACTGTTTCTTTGTTTGAACACCCCCCCATGGTCACTATTGTTGTTTCTGCATACCAATTTTCATGTGGCATGGCAAAGTAAATAAGTGCTAAACCACATTAGTACTAGTACCATTATCAACTGGTATGGCTATCTTTGCAAAACCCAGCGCACAAAGAGCAGAGCAAGACACTGGTATTAACCAACATTCACCAATTGATGCAGCTGCAACAAAGGAATGCAGCAGAAGGTGCAAAGAAACACAAGGCTGCTATGAAAGGTGATTCCAATTTCATCTATGTAATCTCGATATCACATGATCTCAGATATTGTTGTATATCTCAAAGCCCAGGTGTGACTATGAAAAATCCCATTATAAAGCTCAAAAAGCAGAAGTATATAGAAAAACTGTTAGACAATGAAATTGACGAGTTGTTTCGAGGAGCCTCTCCCCTTAATTTACAATGAAATTGAAACTGAAAAAAAAAAACTGCAGCTGACAACAACAGACAAAACAATCAACAACCTTAATAAGTGTGTCACCGACTTAGAGGTCCATTATCAGGCCCTCACGCCTCTATGCCAAGACACTACAGACAACATCAACTGAAACAACTAACCTAATCACGGCATTAGAGGCCCGTTTTGACGCCGCCAAAGACAGATCCCGTGGCAATAACCTGATTTTCTACGTAATTTCTGATCCCATTACAAGTGAAACCTTTACTCAGTCTAAAGAATTAATAATTCAGATTATTTACAAACCGACATCAACCCCACAGATATAGGACAGGCACATTGCTTAGGAAAACACACTAAAGATCAGAATCATCCAGTAATAGTAAAATTCGCACATTGGGAAACGAAAGACGCCCTTCTGTGAAAAGGCCGAATGCTGAAAGGAGCAAACTATAGTGTAGCAATCATCCCGCCCTCTACACAAAAAGAATTGACCAAGACTTGCATCCAGAAATGATGTTTTGTTTTCTGCAGACTTTACTAACACATGCAGTTATCTTCCGAAGCGTGAGCTTGTATCTAATATCATATCATCAACGGGCAGCAACTTGGTCATTTCAAAAGAAACTTGGCTACACAATGACGTCACTGATACCGAAGTTTTGGCCAAACTACCTGACTACCAAGTTTATCGAACTGACCGCGTAGGCACAAGGGGTGGCGGTGTTCTTGTAACAGTTCACCAGCAACTTTTGTGTTCGTTTATTAACATTGCATCTAAACTTGAAATACTATGGTTATTATACCATGCATCGCCAATTACAGTGCTTCTGGGGGTTAGCTACAGGCCTCCCCATGGCACTCCTGAAATCTGTGGCGAGCTCAATAACAACTTAAAACAACTTATGACAACCTACCCTAATGCCTCCATCCTCCTTTTCGGCTATTTTAATTTCCCAAACATAGACTGGAGCAACTTACCATATTCTTCAATAGTAGGTCCCCCAGAGGGAATTTTTCTTTCTTTTGTTCAATATTGAAGGTCACATGCCATGGATGACATTTCATGCTGACGAAATTTCATCCACAATCCAGAAGCCTAAGCTATCATCTTCATTTGGCATTGATGAAATTAACTCTAAACTTCTAAGAATCATAAGAGACATGGCTGCATCATACTTGTCCTTACTGTACTCACAGGCACTCTCTTTAGGAAACATGCCAGATGATTGCAAAGTGGGAAATATTGTTCCAGTCTACAACACAAGTAACAGGAATTCGCCATTAAATTATTGACCCATCTCACTAACAAGTGTGCCGTGCGAAATCATGGAACATGTAAACGACTCCCAAATTATTGCCTTCTTGGACTGCAATAACTTTTTTACTTTCCACAACATGGTTTTCGCAATGGTTTCTCTTGCGAAACCCAATTAGCTTTTTTCGTTCATGACTCGCATACTAACCTTGACACCAATGTACAGATTGACACGATCTTTTTGGATTATGCAAAGGCATTTGATATAATATTCCACCGAAGCTTACTGCTAAAACTTCATATGTTTAGCTTGGACCCTAATATCCTATTTTGGATAAAGGAATTTTTGTCTAATCACACACAAATGGTTTTAGTCAACAATAACATAGCAAGCCTCCTCCCAGTAACCTCTGGCATGCCCCACGGATCTGTTCTTGGTCCTCTGTTATTTTTAATGTATATTAATGATTTACCTAAGTGTGTCTCCTGTAATATATGCTTGTTTGCAAATGACTGCGCCATCTAATGCTCTGTCAATAACTCTTCTGACCAAACTGCTCTCCAGAATGATCTTAATAGTGTCTTAGAATGGTGCAGCAATTCGCTGATGACCCTTAATGCCAACAAATGTAAATTTGTGTCCTTCTCCTGTTATCGCAATGCTTTCTTCTTCCCATATACAATTAATAATACGCTGTTAGAACCAGTACAATCCTATAAGTACCTAGGTGTAACCATATCTCATTTATCTTGGCACACACATGTCACTAGTATTATTTCCACAGCCAACAAAACCTTAGGTTATCTACAATGGAATCTACGGGCTGTCCCACCATACGTAAAATTACTAGCATATAAACACGGGGAATGCGGGAGATGGAAATTCAAGACGATGAGCAAAATGTGAACAAGGTGAATGCAGGAGCCAATGTTTCGACAAGTGGACTTGTCTTCTTCAAGGCGACATATGCTTTACGTATGCTTAAGGATACGTCGCCTTGAAGAAGACAAGTCCACTTGTCGAAACGTTGGCTCCTGCATTCACCTTGTTCACGTTTTACTAGCATATAAGTTACTTGTCAGGCCGAAACTAGAATACACATCAGCCATTTGCAAACTGCATCAAGCATATCTCACCAATGCATTAGAATCGGTTCAAAATTGTGCTGTTAGAATCATTAATACCTCATACTCGAAGCAATGAAACGATGGACACTGACCAAAAGAAGTACTAAAAAGGAATCAATCTAAAAGACTCCGTGAACTTTCCTTCAACCCAATGTGAACAAGGCTTCCGTAGGGAAGCCGAGACGTCTTTTAGATTTATTCCTTTTTAGTACTTCTTTTGGTCGGTGTTCGTCGTTTCATTGTTTCATGCTTCATCCCGACCAGACGGGCTTCCGTCGAACCCTCAACTTCATATCTCATACTCATACCCTGTCAGTGTTTCATCCCCGAAATCCGAAACCAGCTTGTCAATGATTGCATGTTGGCGTTGCATTTACAGTCTTTCCCTGTACCACAAGTTGTTCTTTTCTTCCCTTAATCAAGAGCCTTACATCACAGCAGCAGCACACATATCTCATCGCACCATCCATCCACTACAAGTAGCATGCCCAAGTACTCGAACAACCACCTTCACTGCCTCCCTTTTTCTTCCGAACCGCTACAGACTGGAATGGCCTTCCCCCTCCCAACATCGCTACTAGCACTTGTCCATCTTCATTTATAGAACTTGTAAGTGACCATGTTGTTAAATGGTTATTTCTCACAATGTTTTTGCTGTTTTATAAAAAACCACCCCTTATGTAATGCCCCTGTGGGGGACTTTTAAGGTAATACAGTGAAACTTCACTTGAACGAACTTCAAGGGACCCCAGGGAAAAGTTTGTTAAAGTGAAAGTTCACTAAACTAAAATAAGCACATGTGCGACAGCTTGTTGCTGTTATGTAAAAACAAAAGAACTGGTGGTCAAATTGTTTATCAACACATTTATTTGTCACTCTGCTCAAGTTCCGCTAATTAGCACTTTGCAAAGAACACTGTGATCTTCTGCTGCACTTTAGCACTGCAGCAAGGTTGAACTGAGCCACTGTCTAAGCACTCGAGAACCTTCTCTGGCACAGCGAGCTGCTGGGCAGCAAAGGCTTTAACTTATCCCAGGGCGATTAGTGCCTCTTTGGCAGATATATTTGGCGCTTCGTCATCACTGGTAGAATCTTCCTTGTCTTCGCCTTCTTCAGGTAATGCACTTGCTACAATATCTTCTGTAGTGAGTGCAGCGCATGTCTCCAACATGGTGTCACAGGCGGCATACTCCTCAAAAGACAAAGGGCTATCTGCGCCTAGCCTTTCTGACAATTCCTGTCAGCCACCTGGCTCACTGTTCTCTTCATCAGTGCCATGGTCCTCTGCTTTGAGATTGGTGTCCACAGCAGTTCAGTTTGCTGCATGCAGACCATGCAGCAATTTGCCAGCAAGCGGTAACGCAGTAATGGAGCGCGGTCGGCGCGGTTCTCAACGTAAAAAAGCGTGGCAAAAAGGGCGGTTTATACTTGTTGAAGTGCTCAGTATGACCTAGGAGACATGGCATGGCACCTCGGAAACTGTTCATAGAAGTGAAATGCGCACTGCACTGAATTTCGTTAAACTGAAGGGCATTTGTGTAGGGTTCAATGGCGCGACGGTGGGGGTTTTAAAAAAAGTTCGTGCAAGTGGTATTTTACTGTAAACTGAACTGAACTGAACAATCTGTCATATCGTGGCAGTACTTTGAAATGTGTTGAAATAGAGTTTTCTAGAAACAGGCCACACCGCCATGTTAATTTCACGTTAGGCTCAGTGTTGTACATGTCTATGTCAAAGACAGTGCTAGCTAGGTGCCTACGACTGTGAATCTTTGTCACCAATGGAAGTTAAAGAGAGAAAAGAACAGATTAATTGGATTTTAGGCAGACTTGAATGCAGGAAACTCATTCACCTGGCATCACATGACTAGCACCCCTGAGCACACTACCAGCCAAGCATGCCCCAGTTATTTCAGCACCAGTCAACAAATTCATATTGACACAAGCCTCAGGCAGACTGCATGAAGTCCACAATGTTAATGCAATTGCCTATGGCTTCACAGCTGTTTGCCACACCAAGCACAATGCGCCTTTGTCAAAGTGCTGCATGCACAACATATGTAATGCCAACATGACACAGGGCCAGTACAATGCAGCGATTCCTTAAGCACAGTTACATTCTTTTCTTATCATTCACTGCTCACAACTTGATCTTGGTGATAACATAGGTGGGGCACCATTTGGATCACTGGCAACGCATGAAAAAAAAAAAATTGGAGTAGAATTGTTGCATTATGTTGTCCCAGGTTTGCTGATACTCATACCAAATGATGCACGCAACATGTCATTCATAAACGAGCTATTTTGCATGCCATTAAGCATGAAGAAAACATGAAAATAACCTTATCATGTAGACCAAGCTAGCCATACCGCTGACAGTTCTTGTAGGTGAACCAGCGAGAAGGGAAAGCCAATGAGCCCCAGCGACCTAAGCCGAGTGTTGTTCTTCAGCTGCTCGGACAGGGCTAAGCAGAATGTCTTCAGCATCTCTGGTGTGAAGAGCGCAGGCACATGGATGCCGTGCTGCATCTTCTGCACGAGTTGCAGGCGGCCAACATCAGCTGAAAGGAAAACACCCTTAAAGGCAAACTGCAATGAAATTATAAAAAGAGTAGCTTGAGGGAGTTTGATGATGATGACAGAGATGATCATGAAATAAGTTTTTTTAGGGCAGCAGCCACACAAGCTATTTGCCCTCAAATAAAAGAACGGAGTCATGGGTACGCCTCTCACTTTGATTAATCGCTGAAAATTCCAACGTAGTAAACAGTCGATGCTAGGGTTTGTCGTCCGTAAACTTGGCGACAGAGAGGGAGTGTGCGGTTCGTGAGCTCGTTTTTCATTTGTTGAAGAGAATATCTGCCCTACTAAAAATGCTTTACGCAGTAGTCTTTTTCCTGATTGAGAAGCAGCGATGAACCTAGCACGTAGCATTTTACAAAGCTCTTAATGCCATAGCCAAGTGCAAAGCGATTTGTAGGTAATTAGGCAGTAAAAAGCTCACAAGTGTGAAGAAAACCATCCCGTCTAACGATCACATACCGATGAGCTCGGGGTAGTCGCTCAGAAATGACGATTTGAAGACGACAGCCTCCAGACTTTTGTCCAAACGGATAGCTTGCAAAAGCGGCTTCCATTCATCGGCCCGAATTATGTCCACACACAGATCGAGCGAGGAATCATTGGGAATTTTCGGCAACAGAGTGCGACGACTGCACACGTAAAACTTGTTGCACTGTTCCTTGTAAACAGTTCTAAAACTGGGCACTGCGGCTGAGCGCCCCGAGTGGTTTTTATGTAGCTGAGCAGCACAGTCAGCAGACATTTCGAGACATAAACCGCCCGCGCACACAACACGATAACTCAGATTTTCCACCAAAGCAACGATTCAAGCAAACCGCGACACACATCACAATAAGCGTCGATGAGGTTTACGAACATGACATTAAAGGAACACAGACATACGTAGAGACGCGCCCGCATCGGCGTAAAATATATAACAAATATATTTTGTCATTTTTTCTGAATAAAAAAACAAGTTTTTTTTTGCTATCTAAAGACTTAATTAACTCAGCAATTACAGCCAAGAACAAATTAGTAACGTAATAAACGTAAGAGGTACACGTCACTGAGCACGTGATTAGATACTGTGACGTACTTTGGTGCGCATGCGCATCACCTTGATATAAGACAAGGCCTGTCGAGAATCTCTGGAACTTTCTAGACTCCTTCCCTGAGAATTCGTCATTCATTGCGTTGCGGGCTGCTTGCAGTTATATTGTGGCGCCTTGTCAGCTGCAGCGATCTTGTGTCGAATCCGTGAACGTCAGCCCGGACTGTAGAATATAAGGTAAGCATTCCTACATCCTATAGAAGCGGATTTGACGCCCGTGTGACGCCTTTTTTAATCAAGCGTTCAGTAGCGGTATACGTGCCTGCATCACCAAACTTGCTGCGGTAAGACTAGTTGTACTCAGTAATTTGTCTAACCGTAATGACGATGTAGTTGTTTGAAACGGGTAAAGTAGGTCCGATTCAGTATTTCATCAACGATTCCCTGCTGCCGGCATTTCGGATTCTGAGTTAAGCTGCAACTTGTTACTATACCCACGAGGTTTCTGGCTGGAGAGACTTGCTCATTTCTTTTGTGTGTGCAGGAAGCTCCAGAATGGTGAAGGAAACCGCCTACTACGACATACTCGGCGTGAAACCAACCTGCACGCAGGAGGAGCTCAAGAAAGCGTACCGGAAATTAGCGTTGAAGTACCATCCAGACAAAAACCCTGCGGAAGGTGAACGGGTACGTTTGCGTGTGGCATTTTTATGACCCTTTTCTCGCGGGAGCGCGATGTATCAAAATCGGTAGTAGAGAAGCCACTTGCGTAGTGTCCGTGCTAACGAGCGAGGTGTGAACGGTGCCGTCCGTATGCCTGCTTAAGTCGACATGTGGGAGGTTATGCTTGTAGCTCTATGATTATGCACATGCTCCTATGGTACCACTAGCTAGCGGCGACGGACAACACTTCCGTGAAACCTATGGGAAAGGCACGTTAATGAACTCTAGGCCGTCAAAATTAATCCGGAGTCCCCCATGGCTCGAGGAGGTCAGTGCCACGTTGTTTCTCAATGTCGTTCTCGTATCGCGATTATAAGCCGCCTCTAGCTTGTGCGCCTACTAGTCGCCATGACTTGCTGCTTTGACAAAAATCACAAGTTCAGGAAGAAGCTCGCTTCCATATTAAAAGCAGGCTTGCTTGTTGCGTCTGATTAACTTCAGATCAACGAGCTGTCATGAAAGCCCTGCTTTAGGGCATACAATCTTGTGGTAGGGGTATCCACTTCGGAAGCACTTTTGGACGAGTTGTTCGTATGTCATGCAGTTTGGCAGCACAATAAAGAACACCAACATGTTGATTGGCCTTATTGCATTTTATATCCATGACTGCAACAAATGCATAAGGATTACACATTGACAAGCCAAACACCAGTGTGCATGTTCTCAATTCACCAGGCACTGATAAGGCGGCGTTGCAGCTGTTTCAGCTGCATACAAGATTTGCCCACTCTACCTGCTTGGAACCTGCTGTGGTTCCGTAGTAGCTCTAGTGTTGCGCTGCTAAGCACAAGGTCGCGGGATCAAATCCCGGCCATTGCGGCCATGTTTTGACGGGAGCGAAATGCAAAAACACCCGTTTACTTAGGTTCAGGTGCACTTTAAAGAAACACGGGTGGTCAAAATCAATCCGGAGTCTCCCACTACGGCAAGCTTCATAATCAGATCATGGTTTTTGCACGTAATACCCCTGCCACATGAGCACAGGCAATGACATTAAATGGCTAATGCCTTAAACTTTCGTGTCATTCGCGGGGTGCCACACGGACATGCTTAAGAGGAAGCTTTAGCTCGGGCCCAACTCCGGCGCAGCCTATTCAAATACATGTAAAACGCAAAAACGTTTTTATGAGATAACCCCTGGACAGATTTTGATGAAATTTGTCGCATTTGAAAGAGAGAGTTAAATTCTAGTGACTGTTGGAAGCGGAATTTCGATTTAGGGCTTGAATTTTCTTAAAACGATTTTCAAATATTTGACCGTTTGAAAAAAATAGAAGCATGAAGTTTATAAATTCATAGCTCTGCATCAAGAACCGATATCGCGGTTCTGTAAACGGCATCCATTAGATCATTCAAAGCGGACAAATTCAATGTATCATTTTACATCTTACGTGAATTTGTTACGTTGGTTACAACTGTTTTGCAAAAGTTGTATTTCTCTATTACTAAATTTTTTTTATATTCATGTGTAACATATCAATTTTGTCCGCTTCAGATGTACTATTAGATTCAATTCACAGAATTGTATTATCATTTTTAGTGGTTAAGTTACAGAGTTGTAAACTTGATAGTTTCGTTTTTTGAAAATTTTCGATTTTTGCCAATTTTTAACAAAAAATTGACAATCTAACTCAAAAATTCGAAACCAACAGTCACTAGATTTTAAGTTTGTCTTTTAAATGCAACAAACCTCGTCAAATTTGGTGCAAGGGTTGCCGAGAAAAACGAATTCTCCTTTTACATGTATTTAGATAGGAGCACTTGAGCTAAAGCTTCCTCTTAATGGCATTAGAAGCTTAATGCCAGTCGCGACGTAGTGCGTTCTCGTAACTCGCTTGGCCATCAAATGCGTACTCTCTAACCCAGTGTCTCCACATTCCGACGAGACTAAACGGATTCTTAGTGAATAACAATTAATGTATTCACTATCTTTAAAAAATTGCTCTTTCTTGCGGCGTAGTGTGTTCTCACAATTATTACAACTCACTTGGCTGTCGAATGCATACTCTCGTTTACAATGACCCCGCCATAGCCATAGTGACCATATTCTCACGATAAGCAAACTTGTAGAAAAAAACAACTAATATATCCTTCACGTTTTTTAAAAGGAGCTCTTTATTTTCGTAGAGATCAGCAGGCGGTCTAGCTGCTACTCACGGCTAGAGCACTAATTGTGAGCGTGTTAGCCAGGAGAAGCTGTTCGATTGCACAGCGGCAGCTCGTTGGCCTCAAACTGAAGCCTTCAAATTTCTTGACAATGCTTTATTCAAAGTAGCACATACTCCAAAACAAACTGGAGCATACAGTCAAATTCTTCAGAATCACTGCTTGAGAGCTTTGAAGCTGTGAGCACTATTTTTCCAGTTTCAATGCTATGAATTGGCCATCGAGCTAGCTTTGGCTTCAGTTTACGGCTGAGTGCAACAATGACATTCCTGAAGTAAACTACATACAATACGCCGATTAATGTTTCTCATGCCATTTCTGAAACATCTGCTTTCTAGATAACTGTTTTTTATTGTATTACGATTGGCAAGCAAACTTAACCGTTTCACTGCAGTTATCACCATCACAACGCTTAATGGCATTAAGAAACTTAAGGTCTTATTAATGGCATTAACCTCGCTCATGTGGCACAGGTATAAACCTCCATAATTGAATTTTTTTATCTGCTTGGACTAAAATAGAAATGAGGTCCTATTCTAAACAGTAGCAGATGCGCATCTATTTCATGGCTTGCTTGAACTTTACAGCCAAAGCACTGCTTGATCCATAGCGGTGTTCTAATGCATGCAGCATGCACAGCTGTGCTATAAATGTCCAGAATGTGTGAATGCTTGCATTGAGATGAACAATGGCTAGAGGGCATGGCAAACACTTCTACAACATGCGATTCCTTGGCTCACTAGGCTACGTGATCTGGTGCTATTCAGTGCAGAAAGCTTGAGTGGCTGGTACCTATGAGGTGATCACCACTAGTAATCTTATGTCAATTAGACCTGGTTTGCACAGTTGCCTCATCACCACACTGCCATCTGCCAGGAGAGCATTTCCTTGCTGGTTTTTCATTATGAATGAGACACTGACAACGTTTAAGAACACGAGACAATGTTGCCAATGTCCCGTTCTGAGAAATCGGCGAAGACTCTCTTGGTTGGTGCCAGGGCAGGTAATAGCTGTGTGTATTCGGTGTTGCTATCATAGGTAGAAGGCACCTGAATGCTGGCCAGTGAGAAAAACCTTGTGCAAGGGAAGTTTTGTGAATGATGGGTCCTGTTCTCCGTGTGTGCGTTTTTTCTTTTAAAAGGTGCTAAGAGTCTCCTGTGACCTTATAAAAGGGTCAAGGGATTCATAGGGGTGAAAGTTTGCGAACCACTGGTCTCTCTGTTGCTTCTTCATAGCCCGGTGCATGCCACCTGTAGCCAGCTAATGCTATTTGAAACTCCATGGAAATGGTTTCACACGCTTTAGGGGGTCATTGTACTTGAAGACAGTGCATCGTGTGGTGCACATTAGCCAGAAGGTTCGCGCTTGGAGATAATCTGGAATGTTGTAATTCAGCGCACTCTTGGCCTTTGTGTGTTTACAGTTCAAGCAGATATCCCAGGCCTATGAAGTGCTCTCCAATGCCGAGAAGAGGCGCATCTATGACCAGGGTGGGGAACAGGCAATCAAGGAAGGGGCTGGAAGTGGCGGAGGAGGGTTCTCTGCGCCCATGGACTTGTTTGACATGTTCTTTGGTGGAGGCATGGGTCGGCGCCGTGAGAACCGGGGCAAGAACACCGTGCACCAGTTGGGTGTCTCGCTTGAGGAGCTGTACAATGGAGCCACAAGGAAGCTCTCTGTACAGCGGTGTACCATCTGCGACAAGTGTGAAGGTGGGTGGCTGTTTTGCGTGGCTTAATTGGTTTAACTGCACATAGGTAATGCAAGTATAATAATCTATTGTCTGAACTGATTGATGTGTATTGGATCTTTGTTCCAACACACAGTACTCAGGTCTGCTTGTTTAAAAAAAAATGCCTACACAACTTATGAGCTGTTTGCTAGGTATAATGGTGACCTTAAGAAGCTGCCATCCTCACATTTAAATAGTTTGGGTTCAATGCACAGGTAAAAGCTTCACCTGTGTCTGCCAAAATTTTTTACTGTGATGAGCTAAACTGAAGTTAAAGGTGCTGGCATAAGGCATTTGTGAATTTTTCAAATAAAGAAAGGCATCTTATAAGCCTTTGTAGCCTAGAAAAATGTTCTCTGTAAGAGTATTTCTGTATTCCTCTTCCTGTAAAAAAAATAATAAAATAAATCAAAATTTTCCTGAACTTGGTGCCATATCTTTAGGCGTGTTAACACTCCGACGTTCAGTGCACTCTGCTCCTGTTTTCTTTTTAACAGAGTGGCCTGCTCTGTTTTCTTGCATAAGACTGCTGGATTGACCTTCTGTTAGTCTTCAAGCAGGCATGTGACCCATCTGTCTGGCATACGACCTGTGTTTTAAGATAAAGATGCCTGCAGTAAGCACATTTAATGTATTGGCTACTTCTGAGTACCAGTCTGTAGTCTCAGATCATCAGTGATGCAGCTTTGATCGCAGTAGCTGGTCTGACCAAGACAGCTGATATCAAGCTTGCTGAACACAATAAGCCCTTAGTAACGGTACCTTGCGATTGAGCCATTGTGTTGATCTTTTTTTAAAGATGGATGTCGCCCGACAATGCATGGCGGTTTTAGCAACAGATGTTCATACTTTGTTTCGGGTACTGGGTTCATCAGCAGAAGGTGGAAATGGTATTGCTGGCCATAGGGGGGCACTTAAATGCTGGTGTTCTTCAGATGTGAGTTATGTACTGATCATTTTCTTAATGGGTTTCTTTTAAAACTTTCTGGCACATTAACATTTTTGGTACATTAACATTTTTAAATATTTGTCTAAGCCACATTATCCACTGTAGAAAGCTTGCTTTATTGCATGCTATCCCTTGCTTTGGGCTACAAATCTTCCAGGTGTCTCTTACTGGTCTCCACAGCATTTTAATTTTCAACTGTCTTAGTAAATCGCACTTATACAATACCAGAACAGCCACTCCTACCGGGAGTATTGGCTTGATGTGCCGCAAGAACGAAAAACAGGTGGCAATGCTTCATGAAGTTCCTTCATCTGCTTGCCATGTCATGAATTTTGAGTGCCTGCTCAGGCCTAGCCAACTGCCATCGAAAATGTACTACTGTAAAATTTCGAGCAATTGCCCCCACCCATGCAAGCACCCCTTCCTTTCTTCACCCTGTCCATTGCTTCGTGCATTTTCACTGGTATGCATGGCTACAGTTTCTTGTCAATTTCTTTTAACAAAATTGCATAAAATGACACAATTTAGTTGGAAAGAAACATTGTTTAGCTGCACTTCTACTGAGGCCCGATGGTTCACCATGCCAGGTGTCTGCATAGCCATAGCCTTCGTCAGTTGCCATTTCGGTCAAAAGTGCGAAGTGTTACACGTGAATGAAGCGCAAGAAATATGGTGCAATCTTGCATGCGATCTGTCATATGGTGTGTCGGAGTCCAAATTGCCGCAAATGAGGATTCGGGACACGTGGTACCAATGAGCGATACCTGTGTCACACAGGCACATTTGGAAGGCCTTCCAGTCGACGGCTTTCAAACGCCACAGAGGAGTTCTCGCGCTTCTACACGGCACTTTTGAAAGGCCGTTGAGTGGTTCAGGTGTTTCTCGCAAAATTGTGTGGCGCTGCGGATCTCTATTTTCGTTTTCATGTCATGAAAAGTTTAGCTTTTAAGCTGTTGAGTAGTGAAACTGCAGCAACGTTATTGCCACTCGATGTGGCTGCTGTTTTAGTGGGTGTTCGCACATGTAAAGTGGCAAAAATACTTTATTGAATAATTAATAACACTCATATATAGTATTTTTAGAGCCTTTAGGTTTGATTTGTTCTTTTTAACTGTATGAGCACAATGTGAATGAGAGGGCATGTTCGCACTGTTTCCACTTCCGTTGCTCAAAGGCCGAAATTTCGATAGAGTTGTAGGGTGCTCCGTTGACTCGATAGACAATTGACTCTGCGGCCTTTGAAACCGCCTGTGTAGCAGCTCGAACTTGACCTTTGAGTCAACTGACTATCGGTTGGAACAACCCAAAAATAAAGACACATATTTTGAAATCCATCATGTCATACTGATGTACTGGTGCTTAGGTTTCTTGCCATGAACAAAACTACAGTGGGCCAGGGACCAGGGAGATTGGTTCCGTTTATCAGGACTTTCATTTCGTGAGAGACAAAGCTGAATACAATTGCATGAATAAAAAAACCAATCAACCATGAGGGTGGTGTTCCGTTTAAGTGATTTTCGTTTGTCGAGATCCCACTGTAGTTGTGAAAGAACACTTTATCAGTCTAAATTGATTGTTAGGACACGTTACACATTTATTGCTGGATGAGTACTCTAACAGAATGTGCTCAATGCTTTCTGCACTAGTTCCACACGCCGTGCGTGTGGAACTAGTGGCATGCATAATTCAAGCTGTGATGTGTGCACAGGGCACGTAGCTGACCAAGACTAGAATATGGTGGCACCGCTTGGTTGGAGTGTTGGCGTCATTCTTGCGGGCGGTGTGCAGGTCGTGGTGGCCGAAAGGGGGCTGTGGAGCGCTGTCCTAACTGCCGAGGCTCGGGCATGAATGTGCGCATCCAGCAGCTAGTGCCTGGCATGGTTCAGCACATCCAAACCACCTGCCAGGAGTGCATGGGTGAGGGGGAGCGCATTAATCCAAAGGACCGTTGCAAGAACTGCAATGCCAAGAAAGTGGTGCGTGAACGAAAGATCCTCGAAGTTCACATCGACAAAGGTGCGTGCAGACCCCATTGCATTCGAATTTCCTTTTTTCTGCGCCTTAAGCTACAGCGTTGCTGGTGCTTTGAGGTCAGTGCTGTACTACTGAAGGGAGAAGGTCATCTTTGGGGCTGCACAACTTTGTACTTGTAGTCTGTGTTGAATATATATATAATATATTTTGCTGGGTATAATCCGTGTGTACAGTTTACAAGAATACTGTATGTACTCGAATCTAACACGCACTTTTCTAATAAAACGGGTCCAGAAATTGTGTGTGTGTTAGAATCGAGTACGACCCTAAATCTGCGTTACCATGTTGAGATTGTCATTTCAAAATGGCCGCCCCGTACTCACTTCGAGCCTAGCTGCCATAGCTTCCTCCATGTGCTGTAGTGGTACACAGTCCGTCTTACCGTTTTCTGTGTTTGCTCTAATGGCATGGAAGGGCCGACTGCGCGATGCCGCAATTAAAAGGAAAGTGATCAGGTGTGCTGGAAACGTACAAAAATCGGGCTGCATTACGGGTGTTTGGAGTTCCTGAAACTTGCATATTGGACTGGTGCAAACAGGAGAGGCGTTCTACTCCGGTAGCTGCTGTGTACGGCGTGGCCCATATCTTGAAAGTGATCTGCGATGGAGAAAATCTACGCATCTAGGCGTACCGGACTGTGTTCTTGTCACTTAGTTAGCGTTGAAGTGAGAGGCCGCACAAAGGGTCCATTCACTCATTCCTGCTACCGCACCTTCTCACTCCAGTGTTTTGATAGTTTCCGCGAACATTGAGTGAGACGTGTTCATGTTTGCTTGTGCCCGCGTGACGCCATGCTTATTTAGTTAGTAAGCCAATGTTTAAAAGTTGATATAGCTGATAAAACTACTATCCTTACTTTTCGTATAGCTTTCTACTAATTCGCTATTGGAAGTGATGCTTTGCGTTTCGTGCGAAACTGTGACCTTTTTTATATATTGCAACTTTAGCGTACTGGGAGTAAGTCTTTGCTTTCCCAAATGAGAGAAAGTTGTATTTCTGTATGAAAGAATGAGGTGTGCGGTACTGTAAATGACCTCTTTTTTTTTTTATATTGCGGCAAATGGGCACACTTTACAATCGAGGGCACATTAGAATCGAGTAAATATGGTAACTGCACACAATGCTCAAATTCTTACAAATGAAGAGTCAAGGGCACATATGTATCCATACGTGGATGAAGGTAAAAGCATTTCGACTTCTCTCCGACGATGCCTTGTTTGCGTAATTACGTGGACATCCAAAGAAGCCGGGCGCAGCTAACAAAGTTGAAGGTTCGTCCATCGGAGTGCACGACGGAGCTTGCCGAAATCGTCGCACCGACTGGCAGCGCTGTGACTCGCGCCGCTATGTATAGACTGGCCACACAGTTGCTGCCTCCTGACAACTGCAGCTTGTGGAACCATAATCTTTACTGGGAAACGCTTACAGCGAAGGCGAGCTTTCTAGTTCTTTCTATTTCTCCCCACACAGCTGGAATGTGTGGAAGTGAGTGCAATCTGGTGGTGCTTCAACAAACCCAGTGCTCGCACGGCGTGGCCCCTACCATTGTTCTGTTGCGACCATGTGGCTTTTTCTACCATCTCTGCGGATGCGGCCAGATTTTTTGCTTTACGAGCCATTTAATGCTTTCGCATTAAAAACTTTTGAGGTTGCACGACTCTATCATGCATCTTCTGCCAGTGGCTCTGTTCCCCACCTTTTCTCCGATGCCGATAGCCTACAATGCTGTAAAGCACTGCTGTTGAGTGCAGCTGTTGTGATCACAGCTCTGGTTTTGTAGCACTGCATGCACCACAGTTGACGCCACTTATAACGATACTGGTTTTAACAATATATCGGTTATAACAATGAGAAGCTGCTGCATTGTCGACTTTTGTATGTTTTCCATGGTGAAATAGCGCGCTTACTACAATGCCCCGAAGCTGCATTATCGGTTACAACGATGAAGTCTGGCTGCTGGGTGAAACAGAAAATGGCTGATCCGCCCGCTGATCATCAGCAATGCACGACGCTGCAGGTGAAAAGAAAGCAAACGGCTATAGATTTCAACACTAAGTGTTTCTAACCAATTAGACGATCGTTGTGAACGTGCTTGCATCGGATAGTGATGACGGCAGCGATGACGTGGTAGGGCAGGCTGCCTCAACGTTGTCCTCACAGGAGGTCCGGCATGATTCAGTCCCTCCTGGGCTTCGTTTTTGCAAGGAACCTTTTGCTGCACTACGTGGAGTGCTTGGATGCCTTGGAGAAGGATGCCTGCAAGCTTCTCATGCAAGCCAGTTAGAAGTATGTGGCAAGATGCTTGTAGCGATCTCTCCTCGACATTCCTTCTGGATTTCTCAAGCTGACAGGCTGCCGCAGCAGCCTTCTCACAATTTTTAAAAGGCCCCTTTTGGCACCACCAAAGTGATGCCTCGGCGGTGCTCGCATATCGCTTGCCACCCGTGACACCTCTTTGCAGTTATCGCAGTGCCACTCTTTAACGCTGGCAGCCGTGGCTTGTTACACGCAATCGGAGCACCCAGGAAGCAGTTGAATGAGTGAACACAATCAGCAGCGAGGCGGAGGAAGGTGGTGGGGAGGGGCACTGGAGCCTCCCCACCATTTTCTCACGTCAGCTCTGCCATCCCCCTATTTTAATTTTTTGATGCAATCCAGTTATAACAATTATCGGTTGTAACAATGGAATTTTCGTGGCACTTGAATATTGTTTAAGTGGGTTCGACTGTATTTTCCGAATGCTAACACAGCGAAAATGAAAAAAATAGCGATGTGGAGAGAGCTAAATGGGCAATCATACAAGAAGGATTGGATTGGAGAAACTTTATTTATGCCTGCAGTTGGGCGCTCGCGCGCCCCGACGAGGGCCTACGTCATCCTCGAAGGTGCCGTTACTCGGCGCGGGTCTCCACTCGCCGTTGCCGGCTCGCTGGGTCCGTGCCTTTCGAGCGCCTCGAGGACCTGCTGGACGGCCCAGAGCTGATCGGATAGGTAGCTTTACACGGGGGGTTCTCAAGGACATAACCAGGGTGTCTACCAACCGGGAATTCTCAGGGAATTCAAACAGTCTGGAAAAACTCGGGGAAAACTTAAGGAATTTGTGCTTCTATCAGGGAAAATTAGCTGCAACTTTATTGAAAGGGAACGAAAGTCGTGTTAATGCTGGCTCCAGTAACAGAGGAATCGCAATGAATCGTCATTGACGCCGTGTCATTGGCACAATGTATTGCCAGAGTAGTTAACGACAGATTTTCTAGATGCCCGATTTTTCGGACATGCCAGATAATTTGCACGGCTTTGCGGCACCACCATGTACTCCATATGGTCAATGTATATTGCCCTGACTGCAGGTCTGAAATGACATTAATCAAAGCCGCCACTGCCGCTATTTTGATTATCTCGCCGCCTCGAACTGGCACTCTCGCACGCAGATCCGCTGGCAGCCGTAACCACCACCGTGGCAACGTTAGGCCTAGCTGCTTCTATGTTCGCTATTAAGCTTCTTGCCGTGCGGTGCCGTGTTTTTCATTGAAAGAATTCGCCGCTATCACCAATGGCACCGACTCCGCCTTTGTAATCCTCGCGATTGGCTTTGAAGCTCGCAGAGCACAGCGCGTTGTGTAATGTCAGTCTCCGAAAGTTAGCTTTGCCTCAGTACATTAGTGTTAGGCGGTGAAACATAACAAGCGTGGGAAGGGGCAATTGTCATGGGACACAGTATGTATTCCTTAATTATACACATGTGCACCCCCATCTCCTGTCACAGTACGAGCACCGATATGCCTAGTAAGTGTACTGGCAGGCCTTAAGGGGGGACACGGGTCTTTGCGGCGAAAAAATCGCGAAAAAATCGATTTTTTGTCGAATTCTACAGCTAATATTCCTTTAATTCACCAAGTTTCAAATCTCAGGGAAGAGTATTTCCTCCGCAATATCAAGTTATAACATCACTGTGAGCTGAATTCCGCGCAAAAACAGCCCTTTTTATCGCGGCTCGTAGCTCTTTTTCTATGCGCGCGATCGCGGCCATCTTGGTCTCGTTGGAAAGAGGAGCCTTCCTTCTTTAATTTCCCGCCAAAAGTGACTCCGTCGGTACGCCAGTGACGTTGAAATCCGGGGAAGAAAAAAAGCCGGAACGCGCGATCCGATTCGTTGACTAGCGCACGTGACCAAAAACGCGTGCTGTGGTTGGCTGCGCGAGGTTCCCATCATCTGCTCCACTCCGCAGGCGACGCGACGGCGCGTCTCGTAGGTTTGTTGGCACACGCCCAACGATGTCCAGTCCACCGGGGAAGTTCACCACGAGGCAGAAGTTCGGCAAAAGGAAGCGATCAGCTTATAACTTTCAAAAGCGCTCCATTGCTTCTCAAAGCATCGAGAGTAGCTCGCCGCCAACCGCAAATGATGCCGAAGCCGCGGACGATGCCGAAGTAGGCCTAGCCAGCTCACAAATGAGTGAAATCGTTACGGATAGCGGCCGCGTTCGGCGTGACACTGCAATGTTGCAGCGTGCGGATTTTTCGCAGAGGGAGATGAATGCTCAAAAAGTTCTTGCGTCAACGCCAGCAACAAAGCGGGTGTTGGATTTGCTCACTCGCGCCGACGGCGCTGCAGCCGCGCCAGTCGACGCCGAGGCAGGCTTCGCTATCCTCAGTAGGACTCCGTGAACGCACTGATGTCGTTTGTCAAGTGCAAGGTGTGCGGCGGCAGCGTCGCAGGAGGCAAAAGCGAACGGTAATCTGGCCTCGCCATAAAGATCGTTATCACATGCGCGTGTTGCGGCGATATCGCGTCGGCGTGAAACTCGACCCGCTTGAACGACAACCTTGCCGCGCGCGCGATGCAAGCCACCGGGAATCGGCGAAAGGTGCCAAACGATGTTTTTGGCGCATTTGGGTGGCCGTGGTCAGGGCGACTACTTTCCTGGTGGCTTTTAGCCACTTTCACTACAAAATAATGCAAAATTATTTCTGTACTTTTGATTAAAAGTGAATGTATTCCTTTTTTCTCGTTTTCTCGAAACACCGACTTTTGACTTGTTGCTGATTTGCCGCGGCAATATCTCTGCCTTCAAAGCAGATAGAGCCATAATTTTTGTTGTGGCTTGTAGCTGAGGGTGCAAAGTACACAATGGTAGGGTCAGATTTTGGAATTTATGCTTTAAAAATTTTCAATTCTGCTTTAGATCAGACAGTGGGGTAGCCACAATTCGAACAGTAAAGATTGAATTGCTATAAAATTGCTAATATTTGATGTATCAAAATAGTATTCCTACCATTGTGTTCCTTATATTTTCTAGTACCCAGGCATGTGCCAATATGAATTTTGTAGCGCATTTTTTTTCCCTATTGTTTGTGCAAATTATGAACAATGAATTTCATTTATCTTCAGAACTAAATGGCCTATTGGAAAAATACTTACATATTTGAAATCAGCACAAATGTCTTAACAAGAATGGAAAGTTTCATGAATATTGATGGAAAACATCATGAACATTATTTGAAGAGCAGTGTCCCCCCTTAAGAGCTTTTTCGAGCGATTCAAAGGTGGCCTTACAATGTCTTCTGTCATCTCTTTGTCGCGGGTCATGTGAACAACTCGTGTCGGAGATACGAGAAATGCACCATCACATGATTACGAAAGGACACGACGTCATGTTTCAGTGGCTGCCTGGTCATTGCAGTACCTCCGGCAACGACCTCGCTGATGAAGCTGCTAGGAAAGCACATGAAGGAGCAACCCTTGTTTCTATACCTTTATTGCGGACCGATGCAGCCCAACACTTAGGCAAGCTAGCGCACTCTTTGACATTGGAGAAGTGGCACACACCTGAATTCACTCAACATTGATTGCATTCCCTCGATCCCTTTATGCAACTGCGGCTAATACCAGGTCTTCCGCGAAATGAGGAAACGATGCTGTGCCGCTTAAGTTTGGGCGTCGCATTTTTGATTGGAATGGCTGATAGCGCCGAGTGCAATGCCTGCTGTGTCGAGGAAACCATAGAACACCTACTGTGCTACTGCCCATCTTTTGAAGATGAAAGGAAAGACCTCTGCACAGCTCTGTCAGCTAGATGGAAAGCCGTTCACCTTGAACAAGATCTTGGGACCATGGCCTCGCATATCGCAGCTACAAAAGGCCACAAAAGCGCTGCTGCGATATTTGAAAGATACCGGATTGAGTCAGCATCTGTGATCCGGACTGAGTGACCGACTGATATCCCCAGTGGACTTTCTCTTTTAATCTTTCCGTCCCCCTTTCCCTTTCCCCGGTGTAGGGTAGCCAACCGGGCTCAGTCCTGCTTAACCTTCCTACCTTTCATTTATCATTTTCTCTCTCTTTTTTCGGGCGTGCCTGTGGCAATTTTAGCCTTTAAGGGCAGTTAAAGACAGGCATTCATTATTTTTGGACTGCCCAATTTTCGGATGTTTTTGCGGACCCTAGGGAATTCGAAAAATCGGACGTTGACTGTACAACTGACCAAGAGGATGCTTCAGATGATCCATGTGGTGAAAGCGTGGTAGAAGGAGGATGAGAACAGAAAGGACCGATGCACTGAGGAATTAACGGGATAGCAAGGGCGCCGCCGCCTTTTTGAAGGAGCTTGAGCTAAAAAAAACTAAGTGTTGGCTGACGCTGAGATACAGGTGGCCCTCATCCAAACCAAAATAAACTGTTTTAAGCAGTGAAACCCAACACTGAGATGTTGTGTACGGGCTGAGAGTATGTCAGGACAGTTGAGGTTGACTTCACAGCTGCTGAGAGAGAACCTTAGTTGTGACAAAGTTCAGGGCCCCATACAGATGAGCTTGCTATCAGTTGATAGAAATAGCTCATATTAAAAAATATTTACTTATGTATGCATCTCCTTTTCATTTGTATTTGAAAATGTTTGACTCAATTTGGAATGGGCTTTACCATTTCTTTCGCTGTGCATTTTACTAACACCTTCCTTCTGTTTTCTTTTTAAATAAAATAGATATTAATCCTTACTATTCAAACTGGATTAAGGTGTCAGCCTGTCTTGACATAAAACAAAGTTCTGGCTCATTCAGGGAATTTTGCAAAGGTGCTCAGGGAAAACCTGGAAAACTCGGGGAATTTGGAAATGTCAACTTGGTAGACACCCTGATAACTAAACTGTAGATAGTGAGCAATGCTGTGCACAACAAATGTTGGGCATTGTCGCTATTGCAAAGCATGCCGTCACCACACTGAGAAATACAGTGCAGGAACTGAACTGTCAGCTGCTAAGAACAGCAACGCGGGTCTTTTACGAGGAAGTACATAAGACTGAAACATACATTCACTCTGTAGCGAGTTTGTACATCGATAGAGTAGTCCCACGTGCACCTTTTGGGTTCTGGATAGGGCTGTTCTTACGAATACAGCTGTACCTGGGAACATGTGTTAAAATTGTCTGCATCTAAAATTATGAACACCGTACAGAAATGAGACGGTGATTTACATGGGCTGACAATGTGCACGTGTCGATAATGGCAGTAGACCCTTGCGCGAAGTCGGCGTTTGCACTGAATGCTTGTGGCATCTCTCGGGCGTAGACTCCACTGCGCTTCTACTTGTGCCAGCACTGATGCGTCCACTGCATGGGCTATATGAAACGTTCCCATAGTGTTGCGTGCGCGTTTCGTGACCAGAAGAAAAGCATTGGAAGACCCTGGTAGCACCAACCTTTGATTTGTGCCGCTGTTCCTTGGTTAGACACTCACCCTGGTTCCACTTCTACAATTCCAGCATATGGGGCTTGCATTCCTGGTGGTATAAACCAGTGTTTTAACTTTATTGGGAAATAATGACCACTGTTAGATGTGTAGCACGAACGAGAACCACAGTACAGAGCAAGTTAAGCTAGGAGCCCGTGTCTGGCCGCTGCTATATTGCACGTGAGACAGACGGCTCAACCGCATCGCATGCCTCCCGTCTGGACACCTTAAAGAGCATATTTTCTTCGGTTTTCGTTTCTTTTTTTTAAATTGATGTGATGACAAATAAGGTGTTCTCAAAATGGTGCATTCTGCAATTGTCAGCAGTTGTTTTGAAGCGCCGTACACCCGCCATGGTTGCTCAGTAGCTATGGTGTTTGGCTGCTGAGCACAAGGTCGCGGAATCAAATCTCAGCCATGGTAGCTGCATTTTAATGGGGGCGAAATGCAAGAACACCCGTGGTGCTTAGATGTAGGTGCACAATAAAGAAGCTCAGGTGGTCGAAATTTCCGGATTCCTCCACTACAGCATGCCTCGTAATCGGAAGGTGATTTTGGCCGTAAAACCCCATAATTTAATTTGAAGCACCATATGCTAAGCCTCGCTATGCCCACTGTGGTTGTGAACCTGAAACTCCCTCTAATGCAAGTGCAGATTTCTGACTAAGCTCCCCTAATGCTTGACATGAAGCTGTTTAGAGATATAAAAACCATTTTATTTTTCACTGATTACTTTTAATGTCTGTTTAGTGCTAGCAGAAAATTTGGTTTCGGAGCTACAAAAGTATGTTTGGTGTGTTTGTGTTTATTTTTATACACCACGGCAGATATAGTGATGATCGGTTATTATGGTCATTATGGTCGGATTTTTTGTTCTTGATATCGTTATAAGTAGACTGCACTGTATAGGCAGACCAAACTAAGTGAGAAAAGTTGTGTTAGATCCAAAAGTATGTTGTATTCAGATCCATTGTAGTGTGTGTGGACTGTATTTCTGTTTTTACAGTGCATGATAGATATTTTGCCTAATCATGGAAGAAGAAACCTTCTCCTAGGATGCAATTGGAGAATGGTTTGGATGAGCCAACTTGTAGCAAAGCATGCAGGCAATTATGTGCCTTGATGCACATGGGCCAGCTGTCGGAATCAGCCATTCTCTGCCTACAGTACTGCTTTCAAATCTGTCTCAACTTGATGCAAGAGATTTTTGAAGAGAAATAACCAGTGAGACCTTGCTGCATAATTGCCTGCATTATACAATTCATATTCGGAAGTTTATTCTAAACGTGTGCCAAAATGCCTGGCTGTAAGATGTGCTGCATGCTTGAGCATTGATTAGTTGCATTCGGTGGCAGGCATGGAAGATGGTCAGAAGATTACATTCAGCGGCGAAGGTGACCAGGAACCTGGTTTGGAGCCTGGCGACATCATTGTGGTTCTCGATGAGCGGGAACATGATGTTTTCAAACGCAACCGCACAGACCTGATGATGCGCATGGACCTGACCCTGACCGAGGCACTCTGTGGCTTCCAGAAGGCTATCACCACCCTCGACAACAGGACGCTGGTCATCACCAACCTGCCAGGTAAACATTTGGTTTTAGAATGAGTCAAAGCCTGTTACAGGGAAGTTGTACTTGTTAAGGAGTTGCCAAGGATTAGACTAATGATGTGTGTTCTAACAGTCTAGTTATGTTAATAGTACACTAAAGCCTTGTTAATTCGGATTTCTTGGGATCGAAAGAATGTTTGCGTTAAGCAAATGCTGAATTATCGAGGGCATAAAGAAAACAAACAAATGCTTGCTATCTCAACACTCTTTATTTACTGCATGAATCGGCACACATTTTTCTATATTGCACAAAAGCAGTGTGGAAGCTGCAATTCCTGTCATCTTGTGACTGATTAGCGCTAGCAGTGGCGAAGACATCGTGACTTCCTTCACAGTGAAGCTGCAGCGTGCGTCTTCATCCGAGACTCTTTTCGCTGTCGCACACATATCCAGGTTATTTTTTCTCCAAATGTTGCCAGGTCGCCGCCCATTGCGATGTAAACAGTGTTCTTCATCTTCGACAGCTTTGCACTGAGTTAAAACGAAACTGTTTGCCGCAACCGGTGTGGACGAAACCACGGTCGCTGTTGACGCTATCATGGATGGTGACTACACAGTTATGAAGGCACACGGCCAACACGATGCCATGTGCAAGAAATGCAAAGATGAAGGCTTCAAAGGCACAAATAGGGATGAAGCATTCTGGCGTTGCTGTCAATCGCGTACGGTTTCCACTGATGACTATTGCAATTGGGAACTCTGCTGCTCCGTTTCGGTGGTCGCAGTTCTTGCTCTTTTGCGTCTCATATTTGTGGTGCTTCGCCTTTACCAAGCTCCAAGAGTTGTCCGAATTAACCCTTTGAAGGTTTTTGCCGTATATGTACGCCGGCGGTTTTCTGTCCCATAAGGTCTTTGCTGTACGGGTATGGTTTCGACCCTCCGTTTGAAATTCTGCGCCTTAATGATGATGCGTGCCTACTGGGAGGTGCTGCCACCTCTTAGGACTTGCAAGAAGCATTTGAAATTCGCGCTACCTTCTTGCAGAGATAAAAAGAACTGATTTCTAGCTTCAGCCCGTCGCGCAGACTGCGGCAACACTCCTTTTGCGGTTTTGGTTTCGCCGCGTGATAGCAGTGGAGGCCCGCGAAACGTGATATTTCTTTGTCGGCACTCTCTTGCAGGGGTTGGGGAAGTTGATTTCTATCTTGATTGGCACTGCTCTTAGCTTGTTGATCATCGCCGCTCGCGAGGTATTCTCGCTCTCAGCGGCAACACGCTTACGCAAGAGGGTGCCTCAGACCTCTGCCCAAGGCAGCTGCACGCAGAGAAAGTCGTGTGTGCCAACACAACTCGTCGCTCCAAGAGAACAGACGCGCGTTTTAGGTGTGCAGACTGCGATAAGGCACTGTGCATAGATCCGTGTTTCAAGGAGCACCACACTCTGAAATACTATTGAACATTTTGCAGTTCCGAGTGATGCCGACACCAAAATACTGTTCCTAATTTTTTTTTTACTATTTATTCCTGACTTCATAAATTCTGTAGATTCAAGATCGGTAATAAAGTAATTTGACCACCTGGGAAAGTTCTTTTCAAAATAATTCGACCCTCAAAGGGTTAACCTATGTGAGGCCAAATACGTCCGAATTAATTTCATTGTGTTAAATAATGCATATGCCTGCAGGTACCAAAGCAAGAGTCCGAATGATCTGATTTTTCAAATTAGCGAGGGTCGAATTAAGGTTTTACTGTATAAGTTAGTACATGAATAAAAGAGGCATGCCACTAACAAATCAGTTCTATTGAGGTGCAATGGCATGTTGGAAGAATGGGCCAATAATAGCCACTGGAAGGCATGCAGGCCATCGTTATAGGATGCACATTATTTGTGCACAAAGTTCAGGGTTTTGCCTACATGCTAGCCTGAACACTCGCATGAACCTGCGAAGTGCTTGAGTATGGCTTGTGTATATTTTTGATGTAAATGCTGGTATCCTTTACATCCGCTTATTATGTACTACAGCCTATGCTCGTTACGACAGACCCGTGTACAACAGACTTTCAGATATAACAAACCATATTTCAACCTTAGTTTGGTCTGCCTGTTTTGTTAATGCAACAAAGTTTGCTTTTAACGGACCGTGCTACAACAAACCAACGACTACGGCGGACGAAATTAGCGGCAATTTTTATCGAGAATCGCTCGTATAAAACTGACGTTTGCTGTGTCAACATGGGCTGGCCACTGACTTGCGAGGGTCAGCCGAAAATCGTGGCTCGATATCTTGCGAGGGAATGAGGAAAGCAGGGCAAAGTGCGCGGTCATTGGTGTGCGAGGCACGGGGGAGGTGAGTGAAAGAGGAGGGATTGTACTATGGCGGCTGCTGTTAACGGCATGGCCGCAAGGGAGCCGTATCTTCAAAGCGATCTGCAATGTGGACAAAGTGCGCCCAGTGCCGGTAGCTTCGTACATGCTGTTCTTTTTACATTTAGTTCGTTTGAAGCAAGAGACAGCACAAAGGTCAATTTGCTTGCTGCTGCTGCAGCACTTGCTTAATTTGCTGTTGCAATAGATGCTTCGCCTTTCGGGCAAAACTGCAGCCTTTTTCTTTTTTTTTTTCATTTTAAATTTTACTTTGGACGTTTGTGACTCTCTTTTCAATAAGCTTGATAGACATCGCTACGAAAGTTTTGGAATTGTGGAGTCTCTGATATTATGGAGTTTGAATAAAACGGACGTTTTTTGTTGGTTTTGTTGGAGCTGGTACCATATGTACACAAATGTCATGTGCGGGTGTGTGTGTGTGTGTGTGTGTGTGTGTGTGTGTGTGTGTGTGTGTGTGTGTGTGTGTTTCTTTTTTTTTTTTTTTTTTCTTTTGGCGGAGATGGTTCTGAAAGGTGCCTGGTGTTACAATTGGATGCAGAACCAAAACTGCCTTTGTGGCATTGGCAATAGTCTATCGTCCGAGCAGTCTGGTGCAGCCTCGTCATCACAGGATAGCAACAGAGAATGTTTCCGTGGAGGTTGCTGAGGGTTCATTTTGTGCTCCACTACAATCTGGTGCCATATTCTCAATATCACTTTCGTGAGAATTCGTTCCTTTCAGTACCGGATGCGCCCGTGTATATGGCCAGCAGTGTTACGTGGCACCATGCCAAGCTCACTATCTGTACATAGTACATGGAGCACGCTCAGCCGCATACTTTAACAGGTTCGATGCAGAGTCAAGTAAAACCGCACGAGTACATACAAGAATTGCACGAGAATACCACCCCTGTGTGTTTGAGATCTGGCCAATCGAGTGCAAATGGCAACAATGACACTGCTTTCATTATGAAAGCTCATTTACAGAAAGTTTACAGTTTACGGTTAAATAGTGCATGTCTCAAGTTTTTCTGTTCTTGAATGTGAGGGTGTGCTAGGTTTTTCGTTTATATATTGGGCACTTGTAACATTCAGTGCACTTCTGATTTCTTGCTTTAAACCCGCAAAAGGTGAGCGCACATTAGAATCGTGTAAGAATACTACATAGAACTGCACACTAACAGAAAGCGTGCAGGTTTAGTTAAGTTAAAATTGTGTACTGTAGGCAATGTCTAATAACAACTGTTCCACTGGACATCCAGCTTCTACAGCACAACCTTGATTTTCCACTGCATAGCAAGGAGCACATAGAGGATTGCGTGGCTGGCAACCCTGAAAACATTTTGTCGGTTACCTAGGCATTGTTGCAGGGCGCTCTGGTTGGTTGGATTTTTTTTTTTTTTAAGGCACCTATTTTTTTGCAGGGGAGGTGATCAAGAATGGATCAGTCAAGTGCATCCTCAATGAAGGCATGCCCCAGTATCGCAACCCCTTTGAGAAGGGCAAGCTTATAATTCACTTTGTGGTGAACTTCCCGGATCACATCGACCCTACTATTGTTGGAAAGCTGGAGGCACTGCTACCCCCGCGGCAAGAGTGCATGATCCCCGACAATGCAGAGGAGGTGAGTGTGCTCTACCAGTGACTGTGCAGCTGCAGCGTTTTTGTTTCTGAGGTCGTGTATTCGATTCCAAATTGTGGCGGCTACATTCACGTTCCAGTGAGGGTGCAAGAAGTCTACCTGGCTATAAATTCTTGATCAGAAAATTGCATTGTGAGCTAAAGTTTTCGATTTCCCACTAGAAATGCAATGCAAACACTCGTATCGAGTATTGGATATTAATTTTAAAAACTCGAGGTTTTAAAATCTGGAGCCCTCCATTGCAGTCTCCCTAGGCCTTGTAAGGTTTCAGCAGCAAGAATTGCGCCAGATTTCTAGAATATTGCTTGTGGATTGTCACAAAGCACTTAATTATAGCTATAATTATGGTATTAAATGCGTGCGCAGTAAAGGTGGCAGCAATAAGAGCAAAGCTCTTACACAGAATGTGCCTACTGCTAGTACTAGCAACCATTCAAATATCGCCAGGTGTTCACATATAGCATCACCCAGTACAAGGTTACAAATTTGTCTGCAGAAGTGTAGTATTGCGAGGCCAAGGTCACTGCAAGCTCATTAGTGGTAATTGGGTGGTACGACGACGCTTGGACAATAGGTGCTCTCTCCACTCTGGCTGAAGCACTTGTAAGCTCGCTTCTGTGTGTTTTTTTTTTTTTTTTCAGTTCCCACTAGTGTTTTTTGAAACAGCCTGCCGCAAATCGGGCATGCCCAGTGCAGTCTCCATACTGGCATGACAAAGTGGTGCATTCTGTCCTATGCTCAAGTTTTTCAAGCACTCGCAATCGACATTTATGTGTCAAAGGATGTGTGCAAGAAGTCTGTTCATTGTTGGGAGCCTGCAGCATGTACTATACTTTTGCACGTGTGACCCACCACCACGTATAATCCGCACCCCCGATTAGAACAGCTTGAAAAGAAAAAAAGTATCCTGGCATATCATCTGCGCAAGTAACTGCACACAACACTGCTCAGATCTTTGCACAACTCGCCCATGTCGTATCTTCAGCCAGCGGCTGTTCCCCCGTTCTACAGCTATGCTGAAAAAGTTGGGTTTACATGCCAGACGTTCCGTAGATGAATCTGTCACATGATATCTGACATGAACAGCGAATGGCAGTGCCTACGGAGAAGCCCTTACATCGGCGCCGGAGCGAACTTGACTGAGCCAAAAATCCCAAGGGTGATTTGGCTCACTGCTGCATTGTGAAGCACTTCACGCCGACTCGAGGAGTGCCGCAGGAACAGGCGACTACGAGTTCACCGGCACTGTGTGTGCTAACTACTACATGCAAAATGGCGACCCATAAAGCAGAGGAGAATGGGCAAGCCTGAAAGAGGGGAGAAGGGAGCTTCAGCACGCAGTGGTGGGGAGGAGGTTGCGTTCCCTAAAAGATAAACGAAACATTGAAGGGCAAACCTTGCATTGAGGTGCTGCTTCACAACAGCGCTTGCTGTGCTGCCGTGAAGCTGCACTTCATGTCAAAATTCACATATATTCCTCACCCCCACTTTACTGTTCAATTTTGGAGTGGGTTATCTGTACAAAAATACGGTAACAGGGTGCGGCAGTAGTGCTACCATCAGAATTGCCAGTGTCAATTGGGCAGCCTTCCCCCAGCGCGCCGTGTGAATTTCCATGTTTGCCCACATCAGCCTGCATTCAATGTCTGCACTCGTAAGAAGCACCAGGTGTTGGCATTTGTGCGTTGGAGTTTTTCAGGGGCTCAAACGGTGGAAAGGGTGTAACGTTAATTTTTTGGTGTGCCAGAAACCAGTGTCCTGCAGAAAAATTGCCTGCAAAATACAAATGACAACATTGACATGTACACTGTCACAATACAGTAGAACCCCGCTGTTACGTTCCTCACTGCTGCGTTTTCCCGGCTGCTACGCCATTTTCATCCGGTCCCTGCATAGCTTCCATAGGGTCCAATGTATAAGGAACCCCACTGTTACGTAGTAGCTGTTAAAACATTCCCGCAAGATGCGTAGCAACCCGAACCCGCCTGGGCTAAAGTAGGCAACGCGCTCCAACCGCCATTTTGGCTTTCGACGAGTTTTGACCGGGCTTGGCTATGGAACTGGCTGCAAGAAGCCACACACCAGTTCGAGAGGCCGCCACTAGGTGGCCATTTGTGAAAAATGCTCACTATCATCGCTGTTATTACGGTCACCGCATAGTTTGTTGGACGGGTCGACTCATGGAGGAAGGAAACTCGGGAGAGGCCCTGACGTCACTCTTTGTGAAGCTATAGCTAAAGGGAAGCCGGAAGTTGGCGTTGCTCCGCCTATTGGGCCAGCGCTCCTCTCTTCTTTAAATTTCTCGCGAAACCACGCCGCACTGCGCGCAACCGGGCTGCTCGGACGCGCGCACTCCGCAGCACTACTAAACAATCGTTAACATGTTAGCATGATTGCGCCAAAGAGGGCAAAATTTCCTGCGGATATTCATTCGTTCGTTGCGATTGCCGTGGCACGGTGACGACGAGGAGCACGAGCCGCATGATGCCGGGGAGTTGCCAAATCCTAGCTTTGGAGAAGCCGTTGCGGCTCTGGACCTCCCCTGCATGTACGTCGCACCTCACAGCGACGCTGACAGCAATGCGGGCTTCCATGCTATTGAGAAACGTGTGGTGATATCTAGCGAGCGAAAGAAACTGCAAGCCACCATTTAGACTTTTTTTAAGTTCTAAGTGCACTGTGTGGAAATTGTCTATAGTTGAAGCTGCACTTTTTTTCATTCATTTTCGGAGCTTTCCTCACTGTTGCGTTTTCCCGGCTGTTACGTTTTTTTTCCTCGGTCCGGTGAAAAACGTGTGGACGGGTTTACACTGTATTAGTTTTTTAGTGCCCTTCTGCATCTATGTGGTGGCGAATTCTGAAAAGCAATGCTTTTTTGAGGCCATTCGAATCCATGGTTCTGTAAGCTATAAATGGATTTCAATGCACAAATGAACCAGCACACAGTTGTCGCACTTAACGCGTAGCTCTGTCGCTCATACAAATTTTAACGCTTGTGAGTGTGCATCAGAAATGCCATTTCACATCAAGAAAATCTCGCAAGTTACTTGCACAAACTTGGTAAGGTGAAAAAATGTGTACAGGTTAACCGAATTGGGTTGCATTTGGCCCCATCACTAGCAATTTCAGGATTGCTTTCTTTTTCTTTTTATAAAGTGCACTAACAAGCATTCGCATGACACTTTGCGCTGTTACGAGATAGAAATAGCAAGCGCCGCACACTCAAATGCGCTCACTGAGATAAGCAAGGCAAAGGTCAAGCAAAGAATCCGCGCGGTAAGAAAACCCGTAGATGGAAGCACAGTTGAAAAAGCAACCAATGGGACTCAAATTGCACTAAATATAACAAGGCGAATTGTAGCCGCATTAGCAGAGTGCACATGAAGGTGCTACGATGTCGGCAAATGTAGGATTTGACCAAGCACCATGAAACCTTGTTGTATAATGTAGTCCCATCAACTACAAAAAAAAAAAACCTTCGTTCTACATTTGTTATAAGCATACATGCAGATGTCTGTAAAAAAAATTGTGATAAGGTCTGTGTGAGGCACGGAAGTGGTGCGTTTGACAGGCCAACAAAGGTATCCTGTGGATTTTCATGACCCATAGACATCTTTTCGTGTCTATACGAAGCTGGGAAACAATATACTGCATACACTCTGCACCAGCATGCTAGAGGGGACCGCACATGGATCCACATTGTGCTACTATGGCCGTCAGTCTGGCTGGTGCATCTGATCTCTCGCTCGATTGCCGATAAGGATTGCCGATAAGGATAAGGTGGCAAGCTCCCCGTGACTGCTTGTCACCAGCCATTCCACTGGCTGCGGTGCTCTCCTGTCCCGCCTTAGCTCTGTCCTTGCTCAGGCCAGCCGTCGGCAGCCTGTCCAACATTGTACGTTCACCGATCTGAATGTCGAGATCTAGAGCAAAGCTCTCATTGTGTGCCCCCCCCCCCCCCTCCCTCCCCTACAGGTGGTCCTGCAGGACTTGGATCCCGAGCAAGAGGCACGGCGCCAGCGCCAGCACAGGGAGGCCTATGAAGAGGAGGAGGATCATTTTCATCCTCGTGGTGGTGTGCAGTGCCAGACACATTAGGGTGTGCAAGAGACTCGTTGTGGACAGCCTTTTTTAAAGAATACCAGCTCCTCTGTCCCCTGGCAACAGAGGCAAGCAGGCGGACTTGTGAAAGTGTTGGGAGGTGGTGTTGTGAGAAACTGCTCGAAATATCTCCATAGGTTCATTTCCTGTGTGTCTTTCTTGCTTTTCCCTCTTGTGTGCTTCAGTCCGAATGGTCCCAACACTTGTGCTAGTTGTATATATTTAGCTTGCAGGGCTCCTGTTGCGAACCACTCCCCCACACTATTTATTTGGACCTATGGAGCTGTGTAGGCCACTGCCTGTGCGTGCAGGGCTTTGGAAAGAGGGCACCACTGACATTTTTTTTTAATTGGAGCAGTTGTTATATACATTGTACTAAAACATAGGAAAAAACATTTTTGTGCTTTTTCTGATGTCCTCATGCACATTTGTTTATTGCCCATTGTTGATTAAAGATATGCACATGCCTAAGAAATTTTCTTTTATTAAAAGATATGTACAAAGTGACAAGAGTTGTCCACTTGAGTGAATGACAATCGTGGTGCGGTAGAGGTCTCACTGGATGGATGACTCCCTTGCACGTTGCGACACATGATATGCTCGAAGCATCTTCTTGACAAGTCCTCCGAACTCTTCCATGTCTGCAGCTGTGTCGTTGGTATTGTAGCTGTTCGAGTCTATGCGGTACGCATTAATGTCCGGCAAATAGACATGCAGCTTACTGGGATTCTGTAAAAAGTTGTGCCCACCATTAGTAAAGCGACCTTTGAAGTTACTTCAGTGTGGCTTGAGTTGTTATGCAAGATCTTATTTTGAGCATGCCCTTACTCTTTCCTTACTGAGCTTAGTGAAACCGATCAATTTGATAGATTTTCTATGTTAAGCATTGCCATTGGTATTCTTCCTCGAGCAATGCCATGCACCGTTTGGAATGACGCTGCACTTTAGCCATGGGTCAGAAGATTGAGTTTTTGGCACACTGGGGAGTGGAAAAGATATTTGAACACCAGGTACTATTGAAACTACCTCGCAGTGCTTCCACAATCAATGCGAAATTTACGCTTTGGTCAACTATGTAAAATTTTTTAATGACAACAGGATCAAGACAAGAAGTTTCATCTAGGTTGTTTAATTATCCAATGTCTACGCTGTTAACATTTCTAACATCGGTACAGACTTCAGTGCATGCTAAGATTGTGTTCTAACATCAAGTGCAACTTAACCCCCCCTATCTACTACTTATTATGAGCAATCCTTCCTGCTGTGTGGAGGTTCCACTCGCACAAGAGCATGCACTCAATTTCAGACCAACCTCTGGCTGAAGCTTGACTAGCAGTCCAATCTTGCTTTTTGAACACTGCCCGTGCAAATGCTCTTATCCATTGCTGTACTTTACAAAGCACATGAAGGCTCCAGTGTCAAAGGAGCAAGACTAGACAAGCTCAATGACACAGAAAAGCTGGTATCGAACACAAAAATCAAGTACGAGGAGGCTTGTGTGTGCTTCCGAACTTGACAACCATTGCTTCGAGAGCCTAAAGAATATGGTTAAAAAAAGAAACCAGGTGTTTGCTGCAATGAGTAAAAACAAAAGTTCCGTGCAACATAGGCACTACCTGTCAAAAAATTCTATTTTTGGTTTACGTCCATTCAAGACACCTGTAGGTAATCGGGATAGAAATTTACATATTGCAGTGCAGCCAACTCGAGGGAAATTTCCTTATGTCAACGGATTTTACCCTTGTTTAGGGAAGTATGGCAATTTGTTGAGATCTAGGTAAATTTCATACTAAGGAATTAAAATAGGGGAGCTGCTGATGTGACAGCATGTTTTGATCTCAGTCGCTGCAAAGTACCCTTAAGCATGCGAATGACTCAACCGTACTGCAGTGCAGCAAATGCATCTCGCCAAGTAAGTGAAAGGTGCCCTGGGCTCTTCCATGAAGTACTGCTTCTACCATTGGTACCTGTGCTGTCGGTGTTTGTGCACTATGAATGAAATAAGAGCGTATATCTGTAACTAGGGAAACAAGCACATGTTTTAACACCAAGCAAAGCTGCCTGGGTTAAAATGGACGCTTGTGCCTAGTGACGAGCATGAGGTTGTGGCAATAACCGCCTGATTATTCATGCATATGCTACTTATATTTACCAGGAACCACCCATAGACAGAGCAGCCTTGCACAGATTCCAGGTGGTCATGTCCTTCAGCAAGTTTGGCTTAATGGAAAGGTAAAAAGGCCATGTGTGTGCTTCGTTGTAAATGACATGTAAGAACGCGAATGTGGTGGTGCTAGTTGGTACACGGCATGAAAAAAAAATTATTCGCAATCTTTACAATGGTGTCTTGGAGTGGCACGCTGTCTTGACAGTTACATTTTGTAAGGGGTGGGGGGCCGCATCCATCTCGTACAATTCAAATATGGTTCCATGTATTCTTGGCACGTTGCTCTACATGCAAAACAATTTTGGACAACAACAAAGTATAAACATGCTGACGTCTTCTGTGAATACGGTCTTGAAGCAGGAGGTAGTGGTGTTAGCATAACTTGCACTGTGACATTATTTCAGCTTTATTCTAGTTACTTTGTTGTTTGAATATCTTAAAACGTGCGTAGACAAAAAAAGCCCAACCACATCTTGCAAAAAACTCGGCGGGGGGGGGGGGGGTTATTTGAGTGGGGGAAAACTGGCTTGGGAGGTTCTCAGTACTGGTGGTATCAAGGTATATGTTGCAACTAATGTCACAAGACCGATAATTAGCATATTTCTAGCAGTAACAAAAAAAAAGTTGAGACTAAAAAGCAGTCTTGCAGAACATGAACATAAGTACTTGCCCGTCTTGTTCCTACTTGTCTTCGTGTTTGCATGCCTGCCTCTTCGTGCCATGAATTATTTGCTCAACCTTGAGTTTTTCTAATGCCTTTTTAAGTTTAATCATATAGGGCCATGTTTTACAGGTAAAAAATAATTGCCGAAATTTTTGTGCTAAACCCCTTGCTTCACTGAAGTGTTCAGTTCATTGCATACCACTTAATGGTTTCAATCTTCCTGATTAGTGATAAGTTGCAGGAAGTAGAGGCCAGTCGCCAGAACTTATTTTGCTATTGCTTCTGGTATTTCAATTTGTACTTCATATGGTGCTCAGCAATATGCAGAATTATAAAAGCCTACAATTTGAAATGAACATTCAATCTTGCAAAATCTAAAATGCAGTATAGTATTCATGCCAAATCCAAGTTGGAAGTTTGTGCATTGAGACTGTCCAAGACTACATTCAGGCCATCCTCAAGTGAAACTGAGCACTACTTTTGTCACCCTCTTGGAATCCACCTTTTAGACTGCGTTGTGGCGCAACCTAGCGGGCTCTGAGAGAAACAAAATATACGGCGTCGGGGCGCCACGGCAGAGAGAGGTGCATGGAGCGAGTGCAAATGGTTTTGTGCATAGGTGGGAAGTTTTCATTTTCCCGGGGGGTGGAGACTGCGACCCAACCAGCTTTGTGGACCACACACACACACACACATATATATATGCAGTTGCACTTGAAAAAAACGGTATGACCTTGACAAATTGTTCACTGAAGCGACAGCATTATGAGTATCTACAAGACCTCATTGTAGGAGTCCGTTCAATTTCACAGCCTGAATCCTCTCGCACCACCGAGAATCTGGTGTCTCTAGGTGGTGTAATCGTCGTGTAAATTGTTCTGTACTTCGCTATCACTAATACTGCTTCGCCTTTCTGGCAAAGCTTTTCTTTCTCTCTCTGCTTTCCCCCAGTGAGTCCGAGTATAAGTGCTGCTGCGAATAAGTGCTACTGTTTCTGATTTCGAGTGAATCCGGCTTGGCCTCCTTTCGGTTAATGAGTGAATTATATACAGTAAAACCTCGTTATAACAAAATGGGATATAACGAAGCATTCGTGAGTCCCCATGAAATTCCAATAGATGCCCTTGTACTGAAAACCTCGCTTAAACGAAGCTAAAATTTCCTCGCAATTTTAGCACGCACCTTTCTTTTTAGAGCGCAGCTCTTAGGCGCCCGTTCCTGCGTTTCGCGGCGCCGCCGTGTCTCGCCATAACCAGCTCCGTAGCCGGGCCCAGCATGCGCTCCTGGCGCCATCTCTCGCGCACGGCGCGAGCCTTGCTCTCTTCACTCCTCCTCCAATGCAACCCATGTCTGGCGGCATTCAGACCGCCGGCTGATCTCGATGATGTGCTGCGCCCATAGAGTTTCTCACTACATTACCTAGAGGGAAATCTGGCGCTGCTGCGCTGTGGTATGCATGGGAATGCCGGTATATTGTGGATTCGGATTGGCATCGTTCTCGTAGAGACAGGACACCTTGAAGATGCGCTTGGCAAGTACCGTTCCGTCTGTCACAATGATTCATTTTCTTACTAGAACAGCACGTAAAAAGCTGTTTTAGCTTTATTATTACGCGAAAACATGTTTTGTTTAACTATGAGAACTTGTTATTGTGTGTACGACTACATGTTACGTAAAATGTATTAGCGGGCTGCTAAAGTTGGAGGACAGACAAGGTTCGCGCTCGCTTTGAAACAGTTGGTCGTCTGTTCTTGCTTTTCTTCGCTTGGTCATGCATCGTGGGTGAGTAAAGATGTAATATGCGTGAATGGAAACATTTTATGAAGATTTTACTTTGAGAACGCGTTATTTGCGTAGCCATATCCACGTTTTAGACGAAGCCTCTTACAACACCAGCCAACACGAGCCTCGCAGACACATATACCGTCATTCCCATGACGGCACGGTGCCCCCTTAAGAAACTCCCATAGACGGTGGCGCCAGATTACCCTCTAGGTGTTATAGCGAGAAACTCTATGGCTGCGCCCAAGCCGAAACGCATAGCCGCCGCCGCTCGCCACTGCGTGAATCTAAAGCCCCTTCGTAAAGTACTGCCACGCTTTGAAGAATGCCGCATCCTCCTCGCGCGCTCTGGCCGAGGTCGACGCCGCGTCGCTATTGGCCTAATAGCATCACGTGGGCCCTCGCGCCGTGCATCAGCGCCATTTTTGCTCGATAAGCATCTACGGAGTGGCGAGGAGCGCATGTTTGCGCCGTTGCTACGCTCGAGCAGTGTAGGAGGCGCCATGGTCGAGGAGGAAGGGTGAGAGAGAGGAGTGAAGGCGGAGGACAGTGTCGCTACTTTACAAACTTTAAGGGGTTTTACGTGAACCCCTTCCCCCCTCCTCTACTCCGTGACAGCGAGCGCGCAATGTTCTCCAGTTGCCGAAGCGCATTCTATGGAAGCGCTGGCTCGGTATTATACCAGATCACGGTACGCGCTTCCTAAGCCGAAACGCAAAGCCACCTTCAGTTGACTCGCTAGCGGCGTCAGTCAGTCGCAGTCGCTGCCAGCGCCGCGCAGCGTTCCTACGCGTCAACGCGCTGCCTCCCGATAAACGAGGCAGCTGCGCCAAGCTATAGTTACGTACGCTCCGTTTGCGGCGGCTGGTGCGAAATGTTCCGTGAGGCAACCGGAGGAAGCCCTTCGCGTGCCACCTCTGCTAAACGAGCTGCCCGAGCAGAGGCCCAGCGCTGCCAGAATCCAGAGGTGCGCTACGCCGAACCAGGCATTCGTGCAGCAAGTCTAGCATATGTCCATCTATTTCTCCGACCACAAAGCTACCTTCATGACAATCAAGGACTGGGAGTGTTTCTTCTTCCGCTGCGTGCGTGGGGCGGCGCCGACTGCGGTGTCGTTGTGCGCGTCAACAATATCAGTGTTTCTATCGGTTCGTTCGTGCGAGTTCCCGCCGCGTGGATGGCTCGGAAAAGGTGCCGGCCCAGACGAAAGCGCCAAGTGAGTTATGTGTCCAACCGTAAGGCTTGGATGACGGGAGAAATGTTCGCACAATAACTGCGGGAGTGGAATAGGCGGCTAGACATTTCAACTGCTGTAGACCTGCTGAGCTCTCTAGAAGGCTTTGCTAATTCTTTGCGACATCTCTTTGATACCTTCGAAGAGAGAGCACGCACGCTAAGTACCAATCAATGTTATCAGGCTGAGGGCAAACGCATCGTTTTGAGTAAGCACCCGGACGGAAAAAGCGATAGTACGCTATAGGGTAGAAAAAAGTTTATCGTAGAGACCTACAGGGGGCGTTCGATTCGCCTGCGCCATTTGAACCAGTTCGCGAAGAGCTGCACCCTGCCGTTCGTTTCAGTGGTGAAGCAATGACGCCCGCAGAACCACGACGTTCGTTTCAAAAGGTGCTTGAATGGTGCAGGGCTGGTTTGATGATTTTGCTGCACCCGCTCCACTGTCGGTGCCGACTTGGTGCAGGCATACAGGTGCGAAGCAGCAGACGACGCAGCACACAGGCGCGAGCACTGTTAAAACACCGCTTACGCACGTCTGATGTGTCTACGCAACAGTGGTGTGTATTTACGCTCCAGAAACCGATCATACTGCAGTTCAGGACCTCTCAAACTTACGCACGCCGTGCACATTAGTCGGACATAGCATAACGCCTACACCGCGTCTGCACCTTTGCACTCGTTTCGAGTGTTTCGCTGGGCCCGCACCTCAGGAATCGAGCTGCACAGTTTCTGAACTTCTCGTGAACCACCGTGCACTGGTTCACAGTGGTGAAGGCGAATCGAACAGACCTACAATGTTGTACTTGACAGTCTAGGCTCTGCTTTGCGAGTGCGAAAGGCTGCCTACACTGAACTCTGCGAAAGGTTCGGATTCTTTAAATTGCTGACAGAAGTTGGGAGCGAGGCCTCTCTGGCACAGCAGGCTGAGAAGTTGGTGAAAACCTACGAAAATGATTTCGAGCCAGCACGTTCCGCTGAAATCGTTCAGTTTGCGAACTTTCTGCACAACTCTGTGTGCCAGGACACGAGTCCCCTGGGAATAATGAAGTTGCTGCACAAAAGAAAGCTTATTGATGTGTTTCCGAACCTTTATATTGCTTTGCGAATGTACTTAAGCATATCCGTGGAAAACTGTGAGACCGAACGATCGTTTTCCAAGTTGTCGCTGATAAGAAATCGCCTTCGTTCGAGCCTCCTTGACGACACGGTGAATTCGCTTGCTATCATGTCCATTGACAGTGACCTCCTTCGCGATCTATCCTTCGAACGGACTATATCTGATTTTGCCAAAGCGAAGGTGCGAAAGGTGCCATTTTAAAAGAGGACTGTTTGCGCTATACATGGATAGTTCCAATAAGTTCGTTGTGTCGCCTCCCAGCCTCCACGTTGCCAACGAAACGCTGAGCAGTGTAATTCAAGATATGCAAATCTTGGTTGTTCGTTTCTTGTTTGTTCTTCTTGTGATATTTAGCGTGCTTATAAATAACTGTATTTTTGTTGTTTTTGATAGTGCCACGTTTATTTGGTGCCGTCCTTGCTTGTCTTACCTTTAACGAAAATATTTTCAAATAATGTTTTGTAATTACAATTGGTACTTTTCATCTGTATTCTAGTGCATTTTATGGTGTTTGTATTGCGTTAAGTATTGTATATATCTATTGCATATTTATAGAGTAACGTGTATAACGATTACTGCAGTCTGATGCTTGAATTTTAATAAAGAATGTTTTGGATACAACCATGCGTCTCCTCACGAGATTAAACTTGGCGATGCATACAAAGCCTAGCTTCAAAAGGATCGATATCAAAGTTGTGTTGTCTTTTCTACGTTCTTGTTCGTCTTGAGTGCACTAAACTTTTCCTTAAAGCCTAGCTTTTGCTGAAAACAGAATGCAGATTAATCACAAAGTGAACATATGTGTTGGTGTTTACAAGAGCATGCGTTTCAAGCAAGTTTTGTTGTTTTCCTTATAATAATAAAAATAATAATAATCCCGTTGATCGCACTACGTTCCTTATAATTTGGTGGAAATAAAATGAAACTTGGCATATTTCCAGTAGCGTAGCAGGCGACAGGGGGGAGGGGGTCAGTATGGGGAAAGGGGGCCTGCATTCGCATTAGCCAAGGGCCCCATTTTTCTTAATCCGGCCCTGGAGGTGCTCCTGGGGACCTTCATTACTACCTATATACTCTGGCCTCCTGAACGCCCGTAGGCCCCCTAAAAAGCAACAGCGCGACCAGCAAGTCGCCAGACCACTTCTCGTGCAAACCTGTAATTGAAGTGGATCCCGTGTCATTCAAAACCACCACCTTCTCACCTCCCTGTTTACTTCGACAAGCTCGAAACCATTCTCTCGGCTAATCTTCCATATCGCCTCACTAGCAGCCATTACGGCTCTTTGTACGTGACTGTTACGTACAGACACCTCCGGCACCGTGCACACCACGATCTGCACCTGAGGGGATAGCTCGCGCAAGTCGTCCACCCCCTTCGCCAACCGCTGGGCAAGTCCTGTCGCTTTCCTGTTTAGGACGACATTTAGCCCACCTGCTACTATGGCGAGGTTGCACACGCGGGCATTTTGCGCGAGCTTTGCTTTTGCTCGCTCCATGACAGAACCCAGTGTCCGCCCTGGAAATGTCGCTATCGCCACTCTTTTATCGCCTTTCACCCTCTCCACAATTGCTTCTGAGCACCCAGCCAGGTTTGAGTCGCCGGCGATAATCACCATTTCACTCTCTCCTACCTCTCCCTGCATCCCTCTGTCCTTTTCCGCGTGCTTCGGACTCGACAAGGGTCCCTCACCTCTGCGCTCCTGCTTTTTGTGTGTGGCGGCCTCAAGGTAGGTGCCGCTCTTTCCAGCTACCTCTCCCCCGCGTTGCACGCATTCCATGTGCGTTGCTGACGTTCCCTCTCCTGTCACGTCGGGGGATTGTGTTCCATTGTCACGACCATTCTCGTTCACAATGGTGGCCCTGTTCAGCTTTTCCTCGGCTGCTTGAAGTCGTTCTTCCGCTACCTTCCGTGCATCACACTTCCTATTTAGCTCATCTTGAGCTCTTCAACCTGTTTGAGAAGCTCTTCCTGCAAAAGCCTCCATTTTATTCAGCCTGGCATGACACCACAGTGTGTCCACAGTGTGTGTCGATTGGCTCCATTGCCTCTCGATCCATTCTCATCCATCCCCTAGTCTGCCTTGAGGGACCCCCGCACACTGCCCGCTCTCCCGGCTTTCTTGCCATGTATTGCACGGCTTTTTCTAATGCAAGCACTATAATACTATAATAATGCAGAGCACGTGCCTTCTAACATAAACCGATATGCACAAGATCTTAATCCTTAAAGTGTCGCAAAGTAATTCTCACTAATGTTTTAAAAGTGATCAATGCTGCACAGACTTAAGGCATGACACGCTTTAGCACGTGTTCAACCACGCGGCAATATTCCCGCGGCAACATTCCAAAGCAATATTGCCGATACCAAAGTACACACAGTAAAATCACTAGTAGCTATTAGTCTTGCAACGTCCAAGCTACTATTTAAAGGCTATAAAGACTTAACGTCCCACCCGGTTGCACGTGTTGAAGAACCTGGCGCGAAAGGACACTGACTATCCTGCAAAACCAAGTGTGCACGAAACACACCCGCGCACACGAAAAAAGAGAGACAAAATAAAACTACCCTATTAATATTTAAGGGCTAAAATAATCAGCAAATCAAAAACAGAAGCAAGCTCAAAGCATGCACAAAAACATGATTTCGTCGCCGCTACGGAGCCCCGAAAAGCACGTCCATTCGCCACAATATCTCAAGCCACTCGCTCCGCGCACGGATGGAAGTTATGAGCGTCCCCTCTGGAACAGGCGGGTGGGTTGCGCCACCAAGCTCTTGCTATTACACTGCTTAATGTCATACCTAGGTTTAAAAAAAAAGAAAGAAAGAGTATGAACTCCCACAACCAAATTTTCTGATCCCCTATTGCGAACACTGCTTTTGTACGTCTCTGTTTTTTGTCGTTTCCTTACTTTTCTGCCACCAGTCGTACAATCGCCTCTTACTCTCAAGCATAAACGTGCAGGATGGATGGATGGATGTTATGAGCGTCCCCTTTGGGACGGGGCGGTGGGTTGCGCCACCAAGCTCTTGCTATTATACTGCGTAATGTCCTACCTAAGTTAAACAATAAAAATAATAAAGTAAACACTATGAACTCCCACGATCAAATTTTCTGATCCCCTATTGCTAACTGCGCTTTTGTGCGTCTCCGTTTTTTGCCGTTTCCCTACTTTCCGTCCACCAATCCTCCAATCGCCTCTTACTAATGCCTATTGCGGACATGTTTACTTTTCAACTGCTCCCGCTGAACCCGAGCGCTTCAAGGAGGCCAGTGGTGCCCAAATCAACCGCTGGGTAGACGTATTCACATTATAATAAAACATGCTCCATAGTTTCCCTAGCGTTACTGCAGCAAGCACATGCTTACTCTTCCTTCTTATATCTCTCTTTATAGGTGCGTGTTCTAAGGCATCCCGATCTCGCTTCGAAAAGTAATGAGCTTCCCTTTGAGTTATCATAAATTGTTCCGTTCCTGATTTCGTTTTTTTCCTCTTAAGTAGTTACTCATGGCAGGTTTCTTTTCCACTGCCGCCACCGATGATAGTATTTCAGCTTCTCTGACTTTCCGCTTGACGTTCTTTGTTGCTCAGTTGCCCACCCTACGGGCCGCATATACTTGCTGGTAAGCTTCCTAGTTCTTTTTCTCCACTGTGAATCATGTTTTTCATGTACAGATACCTCAACACTCTCCCAGCCCATTTACTTTCTTCCATATTCCTCAGCCGTTCTTCATACTCAATTTTTCTGTGAGCTTCCGTCACTTCAAAACTAGTCCAGCCCATATCCCCCTGCACAGCTTCATTTGTAGTCTTCCCGTGAGCGCCCAATGCGAGGCGACCCACTGACCTTTGGTTCCCGTCGAGTCCTGATTGTACCCCTGATTTAAAGCAAACAACCGAATTTCCAAAAGTAAGTCCTGGAACCATTACATCTTTCCACATACCTCGGAGGACCCCGTACCTATTGTATCCCCATAGCGCTCTGTGCTTCATTATGGCTGCATTTCCCTTCCCCTTGACTGTTATTGTTTTTTCCTGTGTTTCCACACATCTATTGCCTTCGTTTATCCATATACCAAGGTATTTATATTCTCTTAGCCGAGGTATTTCCTGGCCCTGTATCGCCACTGTCTGTTCACTGTTTTCATTGAATACCATAACACTTGATTTTCGAACACTAAATTTTAAACCTAAATTATTGCCTTCCTGTCCACAGATATTAGCCAGTCGTTGCAAATCACTTTGCTTGTTAGCTAGTAACACAATGTCGTCCGCATAAAATAAACCTGGAAGCTGCTGCTCTACTACTGTACCCACCTGTTTGTATGGAAGATTGCAGAAAGCTGTAGACAATCGTCACCTAAGCCTTCCCCTTCCAGAATATCCCACAAAATGTTGCTGTCTACGTTGTCATAGGCTCCTGTAATGTCTAAAAAGGCCACATATAACGGAGTTTTCTACTTTTGATATTTCAGTACAGTGAGTAAGAACAAATAAGTTATCATCTAAACGCCTACATATTCTGAAGCCATTCTGGAATTCTCCCAAAATGCCATTATTCTCTGCCCACGCTTGAAGCTTTAACTTGATTGTCTGCATTGCTAGCCTGTATATTACCGATTTAATGGTCAACGGTCTATACGAGTGAATTCTATCTTTCTCCCCCTTACCTTTATAAATTAAATTCATTCTACTTTGTCGCCAACTGTCTGGTATTCGTCTATCTTTTAGAGTTTTTTCCCCTGCTTTCACCAGAGCTTCCTTACTTTTGTCCTAGTTCATTAATCTGCCTAACGGGAACCTCGTCTAGCCCTGTGGTTGTGCTCTTAGGAATTTTCTGTTCGGTTTTCTTCCATTTGAAATTTGTCAGCACCAGCTCCTTTTCCACCTGGGTCTCCTTCATGCTCTTTTTTTCTTCAAGTACAACTTCGTCATTTCCTTGGAAAGATTCGGCTGTTATTTTTCGGATGTAATGTATTGCCGCGTCTCCTTCCAGTCTGCTTTCATCTTCGTCTAAGATATGTTGTTGCGATTGGCTCAGCTGTCAGCGCCACTGTGTCAGTTGCGCGAAACAGCGAGGCGGCCACTGCTACGGAGGCATGCTTTTGCGGCGCTCGTTTGAAACCTGTCGGTCGCTCTAAATTGCGGTTTTAAGGCAATCGAAAACATCGAGGCCCATTTCGTATCACCGACGCTGTGCCACGATGTCCCTCGCGAATGACACATCCGCAAGACGCGGAAAGTACGGCCGTGCGAGGAATGCCCGCTGACATCCCGTCGCATCCCGCACCTATACACACAGCCACGTGCATCGTATTGCGCTCGATGTCACGGCGGTCTCGCGCGGCGACACGTACCTCGAGAGCGACGAAGACGCAGTCGACGTTGATTCCTCCGAGCGCGTAGTTTCGCGCGTGCAGCTCGCACAGCACCTCGCTGACGCCCACGGCGACCTGCAGCAGCTGGTGGGGCGTGACGCGTGGCTCCGAGCGCAGGAGCTGCATGAGCGGCACGTAGCCGTGCGGCGGCCGGAACGTGTGCGCCCCCACGCGGTCGTGGTCCCGCCGCGGGGCTGCTCCGTTGCTCGCGTCTGCGCACAAGCGACACACGGGAGTGCTCGATCGGTGGACGCGTCCGGTAGTCTGGAACATCGCCGAAAATGACTGACCTGTGTCGGTCACAAGTTACGTGTCTCAAACTGCAGTGTATACATTTATTTGAGATATAGCGCTGTCAATGCCGTCGGTCAAGACTAAGCAGTTGCCTGTGCAATTAACGTTATAAAAGTGGACCGAATGAAATGACGAGATAGATACAAACAATACGTGATAATTGTAATGGACTGCATTTTGACGCTACGGAGACATAGATATTTCATTGACAGAAAAGGCGGAGAGGTCGACCCGAGGATTCCGTTATGGACGGAATCAGCCGGCCGTGAGCGCTGGATGACGAGAGTGGCACACAACGGCGACCGGAATAGGCATCGCTGCAAAATAGGGTGCGCTCTAGCCTGCTACGCTGCACTGCATGCTGCACTGGACCGAGAAGAGAAAAGCAGGGTGAAAGTATAAGAAGGAATGAATTTACCAATAAATAAATAATAAACTGATGATGATAATGAGAAAAGGAGTGACTGCATGGTCGCTCGCGAGCGAATTCAATTAATGTTCGGAGACCAATTTTTTTGCTTCCTCTTCGCAGCGTGCAGGTTAAAATTTTAAAAATTAGGCACAGCCCACCTGCGCGCGTGTTCTACCAATGCAGTGCTCTAATCTTGCGCCACTATATGCTAAAAGGAATTGCACCTTCTTTTTTCTCGCTGGTGCCACCGTCTCGAACCTTTTGTTTGCGAGTGCACATCACTCAGCGGCCCTATACTAAAGCTGATTGTTCAGTCCCGTGCCATGCAGAAACATGAGCAATGCTTTCGTCCTGTGCCTTCTGACGCTATACAGACGTAAACTTGGCCGAGTCGGCGCGCTGGTAAACAACTGAAATAAAATGACCGGGTTTTGCGTGCCGAAACCACGATCTGATTATCCGCCGCCCCAGGTATAGACGGACTCACTCTTCCTATGCTCAAGACGCTTTTTTCCTATCACCCGTCCTTCTTCCTCTTCATTTTTAACCATTGTCTTAATCTATCCTGCTTCCCAGCTCATTGGCGTAAAGGACGTGTTATCTTTATTGCTAAACCCAATCGCCCTCCCGACTCTCCTTCATCCTACCGCCATATTGTTATGAATTCTTTGTTTAGTAAAATTCCAGAACGTCTTCTAAATTCCCGACTCTACTTTTTTTTCCACTCCAATAACTTACTTCATCCGCGTCAATTCGGTTTTACACTTTGGAAGAGTGCGTTCACCGCTTTGAACCGTCTTAGACAAACTCTAAACACCTACAAAGACCTGAAACAACACGCAATTCTCATCTGCCTAGACTTTAAAGGGGCTTTCGACAGTGTTTGGCACCCTGTCGTCCTCCACATTTTACGCTCGCACAATTGCCCTTCCAACCTTTACCACCTTCTAAAATCTTTCTTAGAACACCGAGAGATCACTTACCGATCGCAGGCAGGTCAGGTGTCTGTTACGCCTACTTTGGGCAGCCCTCAAGGGTCACCACTCAGTCCGCTGCTGTGGAACATTGTCATCTAAGGATTGCTTGACCTCCCCTTTCCCCCGGACGCGGTTGCGCAGGCTTATGCAGATGACACTGTCATAGTGCTCTCTGCAGACAATCGTCACGCTTTAGAATCGAAGGTATATAGCTCTCACTCTTAATCTTATTTCGACCTGGGCACAGCGCAGCAAACTCACAATCAGCACCGACAAATCCTCCTTTCTATGCTTCCCCAATGGCCACTCTGCTTCCTCTTCACGCACCCGTCTTCTCATTGTTCGCTTTAACGGCTTCGCCCTCAAATTTCAGTCGAGTATTAAAATTCTTGGCGTCATCTCTGACACCCATCTCACCTTTAACGCTCGTTTACCATATCTCCGTACTAAAGCAGACCTTCTCTCTTCCCGTCTTCTGTTCCTTCGAATTCGATGCCCCCCCCCCCCCCATCCGCTCTCCGTCTCCTCTATAATCAGGTTCCACTTCCGTCCATCACATATGCTTCTCCTGTCTGGCGGCCAACCTTTCCTACTTCGCAGTCTAAAACCCTCCATCCAACGCACCCTTCTCCTTCCAATCGCCGGTGCTTTTCGTACGACGCGTACCTCGTCGCTTCAGGTTTCGGCTAACGCACCACCGCTCCACATTGAACGAGACCGCCTAAACGCACACTTCTCTTTATTTGTACTCAAGGTCCTTACCTTTTATGGCCCTGACTCCTACCATCCGTCGCGTGTTCACTACCCTATGAATCCTTGGGACTGTCATCCAAGCCTTAAATCTCGTTTTTCCCATTACCGCCTTCGACTTCAAGAGGTACCCGCTGTTACCACTATGCCGGCCTACCACCTGTATACCGACGGCTCCTACACTTCCCATTCTGCTGGAGCCGCTTTCATACTTTATAGTCCAACAAGCCACATCACTAAAGTTGGAAAATTTAAACTTTTTGGTGCCACTTCCTCTTATGCCACCGAAACAGTTGCTTTACTGGAGGCACTAGCCTATATACGGACTTTGCCCCGTTTCATCCCTCTACACATTTACACCGATTGCTTGTCCATGCTCACTGCATTGAACACCTTCACAACAACCAATACCTCTGTCAGGGACATCAAGAAGCTCCTTCATTTCATCTCTACCCCGCGACGGGTGTCTCTTTTCCATGTGCCGGCACATCAGGGCATCGAAGGCAACGAGATGGCGGACTTCCTCGCTAACTCCGCCGCCTCCCATGGTGTTTCTCGATTCCTCCTTGCCACTCCCTCATCCATAAAATCAAAGATGCGTGCCTGTTCCTTCGCCCAGTGGAACGCTCACTGGACGCGAGAGGACAGCGACACTGGATTTTTTAAATGGATAAAAAACGTCACTCGCATTCCCCCTTTCTTCCCGCCGAAAAGACCCATTGTTCACCGCTCATGGCCCCTTCCCTTTCTATTATTTCCGATTTCACCTTTTATCTCACAGTAACTGTGCCTGTGGCAATCCTTGCACAGACTTGCTCCATTATTTCAACGATTGTCCTCTTACTTCTCACAGTGCTAATCTCCTTAAAGAGAACCACCCCACTACCGTAACACCTGATCTTTACCTCTCCCTTCTTACCGATCAAAGAAAGCGGGCACTTCTCATTCGTCTTTATCGCATCATTTCATCATTCACTTTCCCGGACTCCTCCTAATATTTTTCTACAACCATCCCTTATTTCATCTTCGGTTTCCTTTCTCTCTCCTTTTTCCCTGTTTCCATTCCATATCCCTCACACCTTGCCCTTCGCCTTTCGCTTTATAGTGTCCTTAGCTATGCCAACTAAGGTGGAGCTTGTCTCCGGGGACACTATAGACGGAATGGCTGTTTTCTTGACTCGGCCCTTTAGTTTTTCCTCCATTCCCTGTCTGTGCCCAAGATACACCTACTGAACCTGCTTGCCACCACTTTCACGTCTCTTGCAGATCTTCAGTCGAGCTGCAGTCAAGTGGACTGCACTATGCTTCTGATACCTGACGTAAAGTCACACCTACCGGAGACCTCCGGTCACATGTACGGAAAGTACGCCATCCCATTAGCCTTCAAGAGTATACCACTGCGTTTTGTCTAGAGGAACCTACTACACGCCAGTAAGTATCCACGCTTGTGCAGTCCGGCCTACCCAAAGCTCTGCTCCAGATGTCCGGAATCCTGCTGGACCTGCAGGCCTCCTCTGGCCCTGCCCTCTTCTGCCGTCCTAATTATTTCTTCTTTACTTTCCTTTTTTATGCTGTTTTTTCCTCATGCTCAGAATTTTTCCTCATAAAGAATTGGACGAAACACGAGACATCACACGTCACAAGCCAATGCAGACAGGTATTCCGATGTTCATTCCTGTCCCCTACTTGTAATGATATACATTTTCTGTCGGCTTACCTCGGTTTTTTTTTTTCAACAATTGGCTTTTCCTCAAATTACATTTTGGGTTTCTACCCCTCTTCATTTAATTTTGATTGGCTTAAACCTGCTATACCTTGGTGGTGCGGGTTTCCCTCATTTTTATTTAGCTTATTTTTGCAATCCGAGGGGCTCAAAAATACGCCGCAGTGGGGCCTCCGGATTAATATGGACCAGCTGGGGTTATTTGACGTGAGCTGGTAAATAATTGTGCCGGGAGTTGCTCGCCCTTTAAGTGAATTAAAGAAACTGGGCAAGTTGTGCTGTCGTACCTGTCTACTTTTGTCTCATAGTCCATGACGCTTTTTAATCATGACTACTGGTTACCAAGTTGACCCGTCCACCGTTCGCATTCCACATGTGGCTATTTACGCCGTCTTTTAAAGGGACGCTGAAACGGTTTTCAATTTCCATGAATTGCTGGGATTGGGAAGAACAGACCTAATAATTTACGGTTCCGAAATTTTTTTCTTCGTTTTGTTAATATAAGGGGCGGAAATCGCTTTCTAAATCACCCCCGTGGACACGCCCCCATCGCTTCCCGGAGCGCCGGGTGAGGTGGTTGCCAGAGGAGAGAACCGGCAAGAGTGACGTCATTCGCGGGGACCGAGCTGCTGGACCGGCGTGCTGGCATGTGCTGGCATGCCTCTTTCCGTCCTGCTCTTTACTGAACGACGCTACGAGAGATCTGCCGCCGCCGCCGCTCACGTTTGTTTTCTTTTGCGATTTTCGTAAACTGTTCTTTCCTTCTGTGCTGCGTGAGTGCCTACAGCCAAGGGCGCCCAACATGCCCTCGTTCTGTGCAGCATTCGGCTGCGCGAACACAGGCGGGCGAGACGATGTGGTGTTTCTCGGGTTCCCGAAGGACAAGAAGCTTGCAGCGCAGTGGGTCCGTGCGGTGAGGAGAGATAAGTTCGTGCCGACGAAATCAACTGTGCTGTGCTCGGACCATTTCCGCGATAGCCGGATAGCCTTACGACAAATGCGGAAACGCGTTGTTGCTAGCGTTGCTATGCTCCGTTTCATACATAAGGTGCAACGCTGTGGAGGCTTGAGATACTTCTTGCAGGGGCTGCGTTCGCACTTAGAAAAAGTTCGGTGTTTCTTGACCCGATTTTTGAGAAAATTTTCCATATATAAGCTCAGTTCTGAATGAAAAAAGAATTTACCCATAGAAACAATCCGTGTACTTATACGGCTGCTAACACGTTCTTTTAAATCAATTTTCTTTTCGGCATTTTTTAATTGCAGCACGTCGCGGCAGCTTCACGTGCACGCTCGCGCGAGCAAACGCCGCTGGCACGCTGCGAAGCATAGACGGAAACGCGCGCAGTAATAAATTTTGGTGACCGGACTTCGTGCGTAGCTTCCACAGCGTTGCACCTGAGGTATGAAATGGAGTATAGGCTTGCATAGTGACATTCGACGTTCGGTTGCAGTTATCGTGTTTACCACACGGCGGTGCTAAACCGCCTAATATCTTTATGTCAACACTAGCATGGAGCACGCATACCGATTCTTGATCGAGCCACAATGGCAAAGTCGCCGAACTATAGTATGAATATTAGTATGAATATAGCGATTGAAGCGCGACTATGTTTGGAGGGAACAAACATTGGGAAAGAAAAACGCGTTCTTTAATTCAAGCGAGACACAGTTAGATTCATTCAACGAAAATAAAATTCCTAGTCAATTTTATATATTCGTGAATAGTTAAGAAAATACAAATTTAATTTTATTATTATTAATAAATGCATTTCTTTACAGCGGCCATCGCTACGGAGGGCGTTGACGCCACTATCACTCGCAATGCAATGCACGTCTTGAAACGGGCCGAAAGGCGCACTCGCAAAGTTCACCCGTTGAAATACGCTCCCCTCATCGTTTGCGCTTTCTTGCTTGTCGAAGTTTGTCTGAATTTGGTGACGCGGGTAGCTTCATCGCTTCTTAATCTGTTCAGCCAAAGTAGTGAGCTAAGACCGTCAGCTAATTGTGTAGTTGTTTTCGCGCGACTGCGTTGGCCGACGGGCTTGGCATCCGACAATAGGATCAGCACTATACAGAGAGTGTCAGAGTAAACAATAAAAATGCCGCTTCGAAAATAAAATGGAAGCTTGTGTAATGTTAAATATGTTTTCCTTAAGGATTTCAAATTTGATCAATCTTTCACATGTGCGTGCCGCCGATTGGTTTAAAGGGAAGCTGAAACACTTTTCGAAAAAAATGAGTTGTCTGCGGCATTCTACAGTTTTGAGTCCCCTGAACACGTATATCTGGTTCAAAAAGGGCGGAAACAAACGCAAGCGGCTGTTTTTTCAAGAAAACGCGCGCCAGCGCCTCAGGGCATCGCGCGAACGCCGCTGTTGCCCGTGATTGGTCGGGGCCGCTGTGACGTCATTCGCGGCAGTCGCCGGTCGGCGCCGCCGTTTCAGAGCGTAGCACGCTGTTCTGTCAAGGTAAATATACCTGGCATATAACATTCAAGCACTGTGCTGAGTACTTTCCCTCTCCATAACTTTGGAGGCAGAGTCTAGGTGGGCCGACGGCTCGCAGCTTCGCATGTGCTGTGTTCTCGCACGAAGATTGCGTTGAGGCGACAGACAGCACCAAGATTACATCGCTCGCTGCTGCTGCCGTGCTTTCGCACACCAGCGTTTTGATAGCGAGTGTCCGAGGTCATCGAGTGTTTTGTGTTCACGTTTGCTTGTGCGGGCTGACACTATGCTTGTTCATTTAGTTAGTAAGCGAATGCTTACAAGTTTATACGGCCGATGAAACGACCGTTCTTACTTGGTATGGCTGCCTACTAATTTGCTATCGCAATCGATGCTTCGCCTTTCGGGCGAAACTGGGACTTTTCTTTCGTTCCATCGCTCTTTGCCCAGTCCTTAACTTGTTTTCGAGCTTGTTAGTGAACCTCCAAGTTTCCCATATGTTAGCACCGGTAGATTGCAATGATTGTAGGCTTTTCTTTTCAACGACACTGGTAAGCTCACAGTCAGGATTTGGTAATGCCTGCCGTATGCACTCCAACACATCTTTATTCTATCGTAAATTTCCTTCTCATGATCACGGTCCCCTGTGAGTAGTTTACTCAGATAAACGTACTCCTGTATAGACTGTAGAAGCTGACCGGCGATCCTGAACACTTGTTCCCTTGCCAGATTATTGAGCATTCACTTTGTCTTGTGCATATTAATCTTCAACCGCACTCTTACACTTTCTGCGTTAACGTCCTCAATTATTTGTTGTAATTCGTTCCCAGTGTTGCTGAGCAGGACAATGTCATCTGCAGACCGCAGGTTGCTGTCGCCGTTGACCCTCACTCCTAATCCTGCCCAGTCTAATAGGGCCCCTCACCAGGCCCCATATAAAATGTTCGTTATACGCTGAAAGTTATGTGTCCTCTAGGGAGCGTTCTGCCGCAAAATTTTGTTCGAATCGGCTCATTAACAGCCGAGATAGAAATATTTCAGTGCCGCGAACCCATGATTTCAGCTCCCTTGCACGGCGATACGCTCTCTCCACTCGCACCGTCAAGCGTGCGCAAGCGAAATTCCTTCCCTGCGTTCTCCCATACCGGACCTCGAGGATCGCGTGACGCATACGTCACAGGCGCCGCCTTCATTTCTTTTTTTCCTCGCTTTTTTTTTTCTTGCGGCGCTGCGCACGAGCTGTTGTGATTGGTTTCGCGCAGCGCACGATTTTGCGTGCTGTGCACAAGTACGCATGACTAGTGGTATGATGCAGTGCTACACGAATACCGAGGCAGAACAAGCGGATCGCAGAGCATGATCAGGCGCCGGAACACGGTAGAAAATTGGATAGTTTCGGTACCTGCGCACGAGACTGCACGACCGTGCGAACAAGCAGACGAAGCGGGAGTACATCTCTCTTGCTTCGGTGCGAAGTAAAGCAAGAAAACACGCATACATTTCATTTGTGTGTTTTATTTCTCTAAACTTCAATTCGTCAATTTAAGCAATAGATCACACAAATAACAGATGGTGACTTGTATAATTCTCAAAGTTACGTGTCACCACGGTCGACGTCACACTACGGACCCAGTACGTAGGCTCAGGGACGCGAGTCCGACATCGTCCGGCTTGGAGCGCAGCGGCCGCGAGAAGGAAAAACGGCATTCGGATTGAAATTTCAGACCTTTCCGCGGCGCGTAGCGATGTAAAGCCCACACGCACGCTTGCGGAGACGCGCGCAAGCTCGCGTTCACGCGACCACGCTTGCGCAGACGGTGCGGCATGGCTCGTACGCGTCGAAACGCGGCGTCATCTCGAGGAACAACTCCTCTCTTGTTATCGCGCGCTTGGGTTACATTGCGTCTGCGCGCCTGGCTACGCAGCCGCGCCCCTTTCAGAGCAGCAGGCTCAAGCGCGCTAGCTCAGGCCAATGCTCAGGCCGACCTTTCTGTATTCTTTCAAATTCTTTCTCGCTCTCTCTTTATAGAGATTAACGACCTTTCGAACATCAGCAATCGGGACGAGCTGCCCGGTGGGAGGATGCTCTCGAGCTAAGTCGCAGATAATGCGTAACACTTTTTTTTCGTTTTCTTTTCGATAGACATAACCTTTTTCTAGGTATATATGAGCAGGTCTAGGCATGAGTAGGTCTCATACAATTTGCCAGTAATTCAAGCGTGACTTGAATAGAGATTTGAAAAGCAGCAATTTAATTTTAGTAGGCAGGCTCTCAGTATTACGGTACAAAAGACAAATAAAACGAGAAGCAGTTAAACACACATGGGCGACATACGCCTCGCACAGCAACTTCTCCACGAAAGCTGGCACAATTTCTACATTATTGGCACGCAAACTCAAAGATTCAGAGCATAGTACACTTTTACCCTTCGGACGGAAGATCATAGCTCTTGTTTAAGCAACATTGATTTGTAAAGCATCACGATGCGACGAACGCTCAAGATAATGCGTGAGGCGCTGCAGAGGAAGGACTGAATAGTCGCCCAGCTAATCAGGCCTTAACATATTGCAGTCTAACATTTTGCTTATGTCCACTTCACCGTGTAAGTTTACCTATGCCTGTAACGATCCCAGCTCCGTCTCTGCCCGGCTTTCATTCCTCACTACTACTCTATGGGCATCTTTAATTGCTTATCTCGACTGCCGACTTCTTAACGCTTCCACCAACCTTAAAATCGAGAGCTTCTGGAAGGTGGACGTTCTCATACGTTGCTGACTAAGTGAATAACTCGTTCCGCATTGTGCTCAGTTGTCTGCGAGACTCTTGTGTTATCACACAAATTTTATTTCCTGGTTCTTTTTCTTTTTTTTTGCTTGCCGCTATTGTAAAAGACCTGAACAACTTTGCTTCCATCCTTTCCATTCAATATGCCGCCTACGTTTCTCTCACTTCTTTTTGATGACTTTGGGTTGTCTATTTGTATTTTCGATTACCTCGTACCTGGTTGCCAACTTCATCGACTTCTTCCTCCGTTCAAGTACAGATATTTGTGCAGTTTCGTCGCCCATATTTTTTTAAAGATCCGTTTTCGTGAATCTTTATTCAAGACTAATCTGTCTCTGCGCTTCAAAAGAGGCCCAACCGATGTCATCCTGCACTGCCCCATTTGTTGTTTCACCGTGGAATGCCAATTGGCCCACCGTTCCTTGGTTATACCTTCCACCACCGACAACATTCCTGATTTTAAACACCAAACAGCGCATGCGAGTGTTAGCGTTGGCACTATTACTCCTTTCCGAATTCCTAGCATCACCGCATACTTAGTGCGCTATTATTCATCGTAGCTGCGTTTCGCGTCCGCTCCGATTTTCCTGGTAGATGTTTTCGTAGGACACTTTCCACAATAAGTGCTAGGATTTAAGGAAAATTAACCGGTCAGCATTCGAGAGAGACGTTGAGAGTACTGGTGGAAAAAAGGAAGGGAAGAACCGGATCCGTTACAGGCATAGGTAACCATACATAGCAGGTAGAGGTATTAAGGAAGAGAGTAGAGATTAACGAGACGTGCGTAGACAATATGCTAGACTGCTAAACGATAACTTGATCAGCTCGAGCAGGCCAGGTCCCCGTTTCGAGGGGGATGCAAATAAATTATCGCCTTCGATCGCGTAGCTCGTCAAAGCCTATCGCTACTTTTCTGAAGATCCCTGAGGTCGCGGCATCAAATTCCGGCGGCGGCATTCTCCATGGGCGCGAGCAGCAAAAAATCTCGTTTACCGCGCACTGCCTGCACGTCGAAGAACCCCGGGTGGTCGAAGTCAATGCGGAGTCCCCAGTTACGGTGTGCCTCATAATGATATCTTGGTTTGGGCACGTATACCCCAAAATTATTTTTTTTTTTTCATAAAAGGGTATAGGCGCTTCATCACTAAGCTATACGCGTCATCTCGTCTACAGACAGCTCTTAAGTCACGTCATGGACGCAGTGTGCACGACTGATTCGACTCGCGCTGTCTTGCTGCCACGTTTCTTTTTTACGAAGGTTCTCGACGTGCTAGTATCCCAAGATGGCGGCCACGATGATGAATGCAAACCATCTATGCGAGAAACGCACGACGTAACGACGGAACAAATGCTCACACAGAACCGGCTGCTGCGCGGAGGCTGCCCCCGCCGCCGGTGGCGACGAAAGAGAAAAGGAAGACGAGAAAACGACACTTACGGGAAACGGCCTTGCTGAAGGAGAGCGAGTGCTTCTTGCGGGCGAGCCCGACGCGCAGGAGGAACAAGCGGAACCGCAGCGATGCGATGGTGTAGATGAGCGGGTTGGCCGCCGAGTTGGCGGGCAGCACGAACACGGCCGTCCACGCGTACGCCTCGCCTGCGCATGCCGGGGCGACGCACCTTCAGCCGGCGTCGCTGCTTATATCCAGCTGGCCGCAGGCCTAGCTGCCGCTAAACTTGTTTAAAGTTTGCCTGTGGCAGATAGAGGCACACCTCTGGTCTGAAGTGCTCGATGAGGCCATTATTTCTACGAGAAATTAAAATGTCTGAATTAGCACAATCGCCTTAATTAAGTTCTTAATTAACCATTTTAGGGCACGTATTTTAATCTACGAACTTTAGCTAGTCAGTTGGCAAGGCGTATCCACTTGGACCGAATTCTCTGGACTGCACCAGTTATAGATTTTCGCAGTGTCCGGCGAAATGCATTGGCGTTCCAGTTACTCGATGCATAAGACATTGCTTTGTGGAAGTAGCTCCAACGCCAGTGCATTTCGTCGGAAACTTGGAAAATTAATGTCTCGAAACTGGGGCGGTCCTGAGAATTCGTTCCAAGTGCCTTGCGAACTCGCTAGCCACAGTTCGTAGATTAAAATACGTGCCCTAAAACGGTTACTGAAGAAGTTACTTAGCGTATTTATGCTAATCATTCAATCAAGCGTTCTTGTTTCCGATAGGAGTAACGACCGCCCGATCGAGTAACTAAGATCTCGGCTGCACTGCTATCGCGCTCGTGCGCTCACTTCCGGAGCGATCGCCGCCGTCGTCGGCCTCTCTTCTCCGCAGACACCAGGCGCGCACATCCGCTGCCCGGTGGGCCGCGGAACATTCGGCGGAGCATGAACTCAGCTAAAACACGTTGGCGGCCTAGCTGGTTTGAATCCACGATAGAATAGAAAGAAGCAGACGCGCTGAGACACAGCGCTACTTTCATCTTGTAGTTTTTATTTTCGCGCGAACCGATAAATATATACCGTACGAGCGGAAACAAACGAGACAGCAATAAAGGGCATTCAGCGCTGCATGTCGAAGAACCGTACACGTGTCCAAGGCATGGTCAACACGTACACTGAAATAGTTACGAAGATAAACAGAGGAATCGTGTCTCTTTTTCAGACAGCGACACTGATAGCTTGCTCACGCATATTTCCTCTAATTTTGCAATTTCAATCTCCGTTGTCATAGTTCTAAGAGTCCTATACAAAATAGAAGTACTTTCAAACGTGGGATCGCAGCGACGATCTCAACAATGAACGCCCAAATGGCCCGAGGTTATTCTAGTGACGTTATATTGATGCTCTTTTAGTCTCTCATTGTGGCATTTGCCAGTTTGACTAACATACGTTCTTCCGCACGAAAGCGGAATGGCAGACAACCTTATGGATGCAGGTTACAAAATGTTTGCGATGTTGTGTAGAACATGCGTTCGTCATGTCTGTCTCTGAATTAACCTGTTTGCATAGCTTCTGTAGAGGCTGGCAGATTCTGGTTACCCCTTGCATCTGCTCATCTCGGTCGCGGAAGCTTGAGTAGGAAGTATAAAAACGCATCGAAGGGAAGCAGTATCACTGCTAGAGCAAATAAAGCTGCTGTGGCACCACGGATTCATTGTATTTTCCATTATCTCAGAAGAATAGCGAAGAATTAAGTCGGGGGTGGACGTGATTTTTTCTGCCCCTGTGGAGGCCTAGGAAATTGCACAACGAGAAGAAAGGTACGTAAGCAAGCTTTCGGTGTCGCTATCTGAGAAAGAGATACGATTGCTCGGTTTACCGCTGTACCTGTTGCAGTGTTACCTATTGCGGTTCACCGACTTGCACCACCGAGCGTTCTTTCTTGTCTCTGCTGTTCTCTCTCGTTCGGTATATAGTTATTATTATTATTATTATTATTATTATTATTATTATTATTATTATTATTATTATTATTATTATTATTATTATTATTATTATTATTATTATTATTATTATTTCATGTACCCTAAGGGCCACTGGCATTGGAGAGGGGAGTGGTTACAGGCATACAAAACAAGAAAAAATAGGAAATGTGATTCAAGTAATAGGAGTATTGCAATAAAAAGTTAACAGGTGTGTCTACTCATACAATATTAGCTAAGACGTTCTTGAAAAGCTGGTCATCTTTGATGGTGGCTGTCAGTGCGGGAAGGTGATTCCACTCTGCTGCTGTACGAGGTATAAATGACTGAAAGAAAGCGTTGGTTCTGCAAAATGGGACACCGACCTTGTAGCCATGATCTAATCGCGATGATAGGTGACGTGGGGGAGGGTTTATTCGCTACGCAAGTGTGGATGATGAAACATCTTATGGAACAGACAGATACGAAACGCTTTGCGACGTGAGGCTAGGGATGGTTGATTATAGGCTTGATTTCATTGAAGATATGCTAGCGGTCCTGTTATAGTTGGAAAGAATGAAGCGAATCGAGTTATTTTGGACCATTTGTAGTGAATGCATTAGGTTTTCATGATGAGGGTCCCAGGTGGATGCGGCGTACTCTAGTTTCGGACGTATTAACGTTTTGTACAACAGCTGTTTGAGGGATGAGGGCGCTTTAGTAATGTTGCAGCGGATGTAATCAAGCATACGATTAGCATTTTTAATTATGTATGTGATGTGTACAGACCAAGTGAGAGTGGAAGTGGTGCGTACACCAAGGTACTTACTTGTATGAGCCTACCGATTCTAAGAGGACATGATCTAAGGAATAAGTGGGGATGCTGTTGCAAGTTCTGGATACGCGAAGAGATTTACATTTTGCGATGTTAAGTTCCATTAGTCATGTTTTACACCACAATGAAATAGCGTTTAGGTCAGACTGAAGAGCGGTTACATAGTCACTACTTGTTATTTCTCTGAAGATTACGCAGTCATCCGCAAATAAATGGATATGAGAGGAAACAGAAGAAGGCAAATCGTTGATGTAGATTAGAAAAAGAAGAGGCCCGAGGACGGAGCCTTGTGGGACGCCGGAATGGACATGGTTTGAGTGAGAGTTAAGATTATTAGCTGACACATATTGTGAACGGTTTTGAAAGAAACACTCAATCCAAGCAAGAAGTTTGGGGTCTATGTTCATGAGCTGTAGTTTGTGAAGTAGCAGTTTGTGACACACTTTATCGAAAGCTTTGGAATAGTTTAGGAAAATGCAATCTGCCATTGAATGATTATCAAGAATTAGGTGTACCTTATGTATGAAGGAAGGCAGCTGCGTTTCACAAGAATATGTTTTTCGAAAGCCATGCTGTGAACTTGAAAAAAATGAGTTTGACTCAAGAAAGTTAGCAAGCTGTGAATATAGGATATGTTCTAATATTTTGCATGGGATACTGGTTAGTGAAATAGGCCGATAATTGAGAGGAGAATGCTTGTCACCTGATTTATAAAGTGGAACCACCTTACCGACTTTCCAATCAAGGGGCAGGTATCCTGTGCGAAGCGATTGTTGAAGAAGTTTTGCTAGTAAAATAGATGAATATACAACAGTGCTGTGCCAAAATTTCACGGAAATTAGGTCATGACCAGGAGCAGAGGAGAGGCGCAACGATTTAATCACGGTTTCGACGCCACATGGTTTAATTGTAATTGGAAATATAGCCTGGTAATCATTACAAGGTGCAGTGGGTGGGGAAACATTGCAGGTTACAGAAAAGTTTTGGATAAGTGTTTCATTGAGGACGGATGCGATATGATCACAGGGTATGGCATTCCCAGAGTTATCTACAAGAGTTATGGTGCCATCATCTTTTTGGTTAATAACGCGCCAGAATTTCTTGGTATCAGTTGTTAACATGGACGGCAGCGTGTGACATAAAAAAATGTTTCTGGCGTTTATTAGCGCTGATACATATTCGCTTGAAGCCAATCGGTAGGCACTCCAACGAGCTTCACTTGAGGAAAACCTTGCCGACCTGTACAATCGACTCTTTATTTGATAAGCGTCTTATATGAACATTATACCAGAGAGCGTCTGGCTTGCAAGTTATGATGCGAATGGGAATGTATCTGTTGGTTAGGTAAGTAACTTTTTCTACGAAGATCGCCCAGTTAGTTTCTACTGTACGGCTGTAAAAGTCCTGGGGGAAAACATCAAGGAATGAACATAATTCTCTATTAATCACGTCAAAGTCTGCTTTATTGTAATTACGGATGGCTACAGTTCTTTTAACATGTTTAGGTTGTGCTAGATTTAAGCGAAAAAAGAGTAAAGAGTGGTCGCTCATTCCTGGAACGTGAGTGATGTTTGAAACTAGGTCGGGCTGTGAAGCGAGAACGAGGCCTAGGGTATTAGCAACAGAGTCTGTGGTTCTAGTCGGTTCAGTTACAAGCTGTCCGAGAGAAAAAACTGAGCACATTTCTAAAACTTCTTTAGCTAGTGTGGAAGGTGGGTGTATCGTGGGGACAGTGTTAGACTAGGTTATGTTTAGCATATTAAAATCACCAAGCAAAAGTGATGGGCAGTTTGGGTAACGGGATGAAACGATGTTAACAACATCGTGTAATTCATTTACGAAGTTCTGTGTATAGGTGTTCTGTGTTCTGTGTATAGTTGTCAGGTTCGTGCGAAAATAAAAATATATAGCTGAAAGTAGCGCTGTCTCAGTGTGTCTGTGCCTTTCTACATCCTCGTTAAGTCGCGCTTACACATTCTATCATGGACGAACTCAGCGCAATGGATGAAGATAAAAGACGACACCACGAAGACGATCGCCGTGGCTCAGTGAATACGTCACAGTGAACAAATTGGCAGAAACAAAAAAACATCAGATTCCCGCTGCAGTAACAAAGATGGTAGAGAATTTTTTTTTTTTTAATGGTGATAGGCCTTGCAGCTATACCGGGCGTTACTACGAATACTTCAAGCGATATTTAAAAATAGCCATTTCGAAATAAAAGAGCGGTCCCTTCGGGAACATGCCATCAGTGGCGGCGACTACGGGTTGACGGATGATACGGGGTAATTAGACGCTAATGAACGAATAACCACTAACTAACCTTTAAACTTTTCGTTTCAGCGGGCTCATCGTAACTGGGAAATTGAAGCGAGCTCTGTGTAGAAGTCATGCCAACTTCTGGGTCTGGCAAAATGCTATTACCCGCGTAACTGTGACACGATGAACCCGGGCTATCAGAGTGCACGAAATGAAAACTGGGAGGCTGCAGCGAGCGCAAAGCCGCGCCCCTCGAGGCGACGCTCTGCTTACGTCACCCAGCAGCCAGCGCGCTGCGACAGCGGGCCGAAGCCGCAGCGCGCTGGCTGCTGTGTGACGTAGTAGGTGACGTAAGCGGTGACGCGAACGGTTACGTTTTTGCACAGTATGCGCTGTTGGCTGTGAAAATAAGCAATACGAAGAGAGGTGGGTAATCATATCGGCCTATCGAAATTTTTTAGCCCGAAATGTTGCCACTAAGCTCATGCCCATAGACCGGCCATGGCATTTTCAACGACGTGCTCCAACTATCACAACACTTCCATTTATGTACACAACTAAGTAAGAGTCAAGCTTCGCTGCCGCCCCGGGGGCAAGACGAGCCGAGGGCAAGGCGGCTGCTCACCCGGTATGCGGACGCCCGACATGGCCATGAGCCCCATGACGATCATGGGGAACCAGCAGAGCGAGTTGGTGAACACGATGAGCGCCATCTGCCGGCCGACCAGGCTGTCGGCGGCCTGCGGGGGCCGCGCGGTGTGCCGCTTGACGGCCGTCTTGGAGCGCCGGATGCTGAGGTACATGTACGCGTACGCGGCCACGATGCTGGCGAAGGCGAAGAAGTTGGCGCAGAAGAAGACGGCCACCGAGTACTCCCAGCCGGACGGCTTCTGGCTGGTGATGTGCAGCGCCAGGCACACGCCCGAGCGCGCGTAGAACTCTCCCTGTGCGCGGAGGGAACGCGTCGGGTCAGTGCAGCCTGCGAGCGAGGCAGCGCACGGCAGGAGGCGACGTGTCGCCGTCGACCTCTCGTGTCGCCTTTTGCGGAGCATCGAGAGCGTCGAGCTGTTGAAGGAGATGCAGTCGTGAGACCAACAGTGTTGTTTAACGAGTCTTCTCCTGCCACCAGAAAATTATTCGTCTGCTACTTACCTGGCACAAAACACTGGCTACATACAGAGTAATAATGGACACGTTTCCAAATTCGTTTAATCGAGGGCGTGACTTCCAGTTCGCTATTCCGAGTTTCAGTGGCGCCCGTACACCCACCGCGTACCTTCCTCGAAATGCCCACCTGCTTCTCGTGTGCCGCCCGCAAGTCGGTTCTAATGTTTGCGGCGTCAAAGTCGGCTGTAAAATTTATACGTTCCTTGTTCTCTTAGTTCCCAGCAGCAATTTTCACCGTTAAACATTAATATGATTGCCACTCATGTCTGCCTTTTCTGTGGCTTTGCTGTTCGTCGCGGTACAACTGCTTCGATTTCTTTGCCCGAGTTGTTCTGGATGCCCAGCAGCCCACATATTTCTATGCCTGTCGCTCAGCATTGTCTTTCGGGTGTCGGTCGGGATCTGTTCCAGGTCACGTCGACGACCGGAGTCCGCAGCGCGATTGCGCGATTGGCGCGCATTTTTTTTTTTCGCAGCTTGCCGCGGAAAGAAACGCGAAGTGCATATCATTCAGGAGTGACAGGGGAAATCGATATTGTCTTATGGTCACTCACTGCTACACCTCACTTTATACTGTTCCTTCCTTTCTTAAAGGTTGTTTACAACATCGAACGCAAATTTATGGCGTGAATTACTTGCGCAGCCTAAATTACAGCGCTGCGTACTTCGATGCACCGGAAATTGTCAGCAGCCAGGAAGGGCTCGATTCCAACGCTCGTGTGTCGCCGCGTCGTTTTGAATAGAACAAATTAAATAAATGAATAAAAAAGTCGCAGTTGCGCACGAAAGTTGAATCATCGATCGTGGTAGCAAATTATCAGAGAGGCTATATAAAGTAAGGATAGCAGTTTTCACTTGTAAACATTCGCTTACTAACTAAATTAACCAGCATGATGTACGTCCCGCGCCCACAGGAAAACATGAACAGATCTCGCTTGATGACCGCGTACATCATCATCATCATCATCATCATCATCATCATCATCATCATCATAATCTTTGATGTCCACTGCAGGACGAAGGCCTCTCCCTGCCATCTCCAATTACCCCTGTCCTGCACCAATCGATTCCAACTAGTGCCCGCGAATTTTCTAATTTCATCGCTAGTCTTCTGCCGTCCTCGACTGCGCTTCCCTTCTCTTGGCACCCATTCTGTAACCATAATGGTCCAACTGTTAACAAACCTGCGCATTACATGAGCTCTACCCAGCTCCCTTTCTTTTCTCTTAATGTCCTATCAGCTATATCCGTTTGCTCTCTGATCCGAACCGCTCTCTTTCTGTCTCTCAAGGTACACTCACTGTTAAAATGCCGGTGTGGAGAAGAGCGGCAGCGACAGAATTGACCTTCGTGCTGCCTTCAACACGAACTAAGCGGCGAGAACAGAGCGCACACGAAGCTACCAGCCCTCGGCGCTCCTATACTCTGTACCCATCGCAGGTCGAGACAGGGCCCACCCGGCCGCGCTCAGACGCGCCACACGCGTCACCGCCGGATTAGAAACACCGGCGCGCTTCCTCCCCGCCTGCCTCCCTTGCGCGCGCGCGATCGAGCCACCAGCCTCGGCCCACCGTCGCATGATTTCAGTCGCACCCAGTGCATACACGGCGCGGCCAAGGTTTTATCGCACTTGAAATTTATAGGGAGCATCACGGCGACGTCGGAAATGCGCTGGAGTGTCCATATAGTTAATATCGCAATGATAAGTAAATAGTGAAATAGTCTCAATGAAGCCACGGCATCTCAAAGGTACACTAAATAGAAAGAAATAAGTTAAGCTGTATTAATAAATTACCTTTCTACAATACCGAAAAAAAAAATGACCCTTACCGTTAGTGTCACTGTTACCAATAGTCGCTCTTACCGTTACCCTGTCTGCTTGGCAAGGCAGAAATGACGCAAAAAAAAAAAAACAACAACGAAAGGCTGGTGGCGACGATGCCTTCAAGTTACCGCACCAACTCGCCGTGACGTCATGGATCTTGACGACAACCTGCTATAGGGCGTAGTTAGCTTGTTATCGACGACGATCGGCGATTACACTGTCACTCTACAAAAGAGCCCCAAATATATGAAAGTGTCGATAACTTTTATTCTGGGCCCAACTTCGGCCTTCACTTTCTGTCGTAACGATAAACATATTGTTGCGAAATTAACGAAAATGGAGTTTTGAGAGCCTACTTTATCAGTCGAATGGCATTAAGCGTTTCCATCTAGTGCGCCCCCCTTTAACGTCGCAGTGCATTCTCAACGCGCGGGAAGGACCGCGCACCTGGAAGTACGGCTGCACGACGAGCGGCAGCGCGGCGATGGCGGCGGCGGTGGCCCAGGCGGCCGCGATGAGCTGGTAGGTCCTCCTCAGGCCGAAGCGCACCACGGAGAAGGGGAAGGAGATGCAGATGAGCCGGTCGGCCGTGATGAGCACCAGCGTGAAGATGGAGCTCTCGCTGGACAGCGTCGACAGGAAGCCGCACAGCTTGCACAGGGCGCTGGCGCGCCACACGTCCGAGTTCTGGATGTAGCGGCCGCGGTAGTAGATGTCCACGCTCGCGATGACGATCAGGTAGACGCCCATGAGCAGGTCGGCGCAGCCGAGCGACAGGATGAGCGTCGAGCTCACCGGGTTCGAGTTCTTGGTCTTGAGGCGCCACGCGATGACGAACAGGTTGCCCAGCAGCGCCACCACTCCCAGCACCCAGAGGAAGGAGCGCTGCACGGGACTGCTCATGAGGTCCTCGCACGACGAGATCTCGTCGGCCGGCGGCAGGCAGTAGTCGAAGGACACTTGCGGCGACGCCAGGCAGCAGAACTTGAACGAGTCGCTGAAGCTGCGCGGTGGGACGGGGAGGCACGGATTCGCAACGCTTGCCGACAAGCGGTGCGAGCTAGCCCGCTGTGGCTTTCGGCTTGTCGCAACTGTAGCGCTCTTGCCACTTCTTCGCACTTGGGAACAGCTCAGAATCCGTCCCGTACACTTTTAGTTTCAGCCCCCCTCTCCACGCGCGCGCGGGCGCACACAGAAAAAAGCTCTACTTACAGAGACTCCAGAGAGTGCAGGCCGTGGAACATTTCGTGAGAGAAGTGCTGGATGTCGTTGCCCTGTATGTCTCTGCAAGGAACGCAACACCGGCGGCGCTGGTGACAGGTTCGCTCCGCCGCGCCGGCTGCACTTACAAGCTGGTGACGCTCTTCAGTCCCTGAAACGCCCCGTCTTCCACGTACTGCAGCTTGTTATTCCGCAGATTCCTGCAAGTCAATTGGTTCCAAGCTGACGTACACGGGGCTAGCTGAAGACGCGTGAGGTGAGAAGATGCGCTTTTGCTGAGAAGCAGAACACTTCGGCCACCGCGGCGCGTTCAACTCTACAATGGAATAAAAATGTTGCGAGATAAACAAAATGAGTGAGGCACATGCTTACAGTGTCGTCACTTGGTCCAAGCCCACGAAGGTGTTTCTCTTGAGCCCCGAAAGAGCCATGCCGCTTAGATTTCTGTTCGAAAGTGTTGATGAAATACAAGTTGTGGTGCTGCTCGCAGGAAGTGCTCCACAAGCAACCTTGCAATACCACGAGTTAGGTACGCGACAAGGCAGTCCCTCACAGATGTGGCCTTCGACATTAATTTATATGAAAAACCTTCGGCAGAACCACCTGTTTGGTGCGGTAAGGAATTTCGATCAGGCACAGATTCCTTTACTCAGCATTTTACGGTAGAGGCGAAAGCTTCGTTCAAAGGCCGTTTTCGTCTTCGATTCTGCATTTCCATTTTCTTTAGGCGTCCGATGTCAAAAGACAATTAGTGATATACGTAACAGAAGGAAAGGCACTGGCAATTACTAGGACACATTGAGAACCTGAAAAAGACAGAATGAATAAATGTTGCTCGGCCTTAATTCACATCATCATCATCATCATCATCATCAGCCTAGTTACGCCCACTGCAGGGCAAAGGCCTCTCCCATACTTCTCCTAAGTGTATTACAAATCCAATTTACGTAATTCAACGCGGCTAACAACTTCTGTAGACGGAAGACGTATATTACGTTTGTGATATACTATCACGGAATATTGCACTATTTAAATGGGAGCGGAGAAATGGTTTTGCTCGGCATCCAGTGCACGAAATTTGATGACGGTCCTTGCATTTCAAAGGAAACGTCAAATCTACAGATCATTGGGGCCATCAATCTTTTTTATCAAGAAACGTCAAAATTCCTAATGTTTAAGGAAACAGAAGCAACAAGTTTAAACTCCGAAACTCGGTAATAAATAATTATATTACAATTTCATAAAATGCCCTGATTGGGACATTTAAAGTGGACGAGATAGATGTGTTACACACCGCTGTTAAATATACCACTAATTTGTAAGCAGGACTTTTGTAAGACCTTCGTAACAATTGTCACAACTTCACCTATACTGCAAACTCGTATTTGTCAAATTTGTCCGCTTCATACGCACTAACAGATGTCATTTACAGAACTGCGATATATGTTTTTGGCGCAGCGTTATGAATATGTAAACTGTGCGCTTCAACTTTCTCAACTTGCCGATTTTCGGCAAGTTTTGTTAAAATGCGAGGCTCAAGATAACATTCTTGCTTCCTATATATGGTCGGTAGAACTTAGCTCCCCCCCTTTTTTTTTCTTCTCTCTCCTAAATGCAACACACACTTCACTGAAATCGGTTAAACAGTTGTCTAAATATAGTATTTCTGAACTCCACGGGTACTTAAATAAATAAATCTGTGCGAGTTTCCCTCTATGGCGTGTCTAGAAAAGTCTAGCTTTGAGATAACATGCGGAAGATGGCTCCAGTTCATGCTTATGTAGCTGCGCAGTGAATCGACAGCACTTCCACAGGCAACAACGGCACAAGATGTGAGCCAGCTGCTTTGACGTTTCTATTAAATATAGACCTACACACATGTTACGTTCCAGAGAAGCTGCCGTTACTTGCGGAGATTCGAGATCGTACAACACCACGCATGCAGTCTGATTATGTGCGCATCTTGATTAGCGCGCCTTGGAAGATAGCGATAATAGGATGGCAGTGATAAATTACCCGTCAAAGGGATCACTGGCAAAAACTAGAACAACGCACACGACAACATGCTGTTGTAAACGTGCCAAACTGTCCTGTTTTATATGTCGCGTGCTACGAATACATAAAGTTGCAGACGGACGGTGAAGGAAAACACAAGAATCACCGCATGAGCGACAGAATTCCAACCTTTTCAAATTTATCCTAACGATTGAACCGTTTGGAAAACATGCAGTACTTACAGGAACGTCAGTTTGTTGAGGCCGACAAACGCGCCAGCCTTAATTTCAGACAGAATTGGGTTGTTTTCCAAGTGTCTGCATACAAATACAGACGGTGCAATGACAGTTAAAAAAAAAAGAAGAAAAAAAGGAGAGGTGTAGATTAGGCGTTCTACGAATATAAACAAGTATCTTATATGCATATAATAGTAAATTATAAAAAGAAAGAGAAATAATGAGGAGCGATGGGGTTGGCAAAATTTTGCAGTTATGGCTGAGGTGAAAGTTCGGAACTCACAGGAATCTTACGTTCTTCAGGCCAGCAAAAGCGGCAGTCTCTATCTGAACAATGCGGTTGTTCCTTAAGTCCCTGAAAGGAAAAAAATAAATGGGAGTCAGCGGCGACACAGAAACTCTCTGTCACTTAGCTTTATAGCTGCTCGAACAAACGACCACAGATGGGCACAAGGACAGGCGGCTGTCTTTGTGTGCTCTCTCTCTGTGGTCGTTTGTCCGCGTAGTTATAAAACTGTTTGCTAATATGCACCAACTCGCCCAACAACACGTTCTTCTAACCTCTGTCACTTACAGGAGGTACAGGTTCTTCAGTTCGATAAACTTGTTCGACGGCAACACGGTCAGTCCATTGTACTGCAATATCCTGCAAGTAAGATGCATGGTACACTCAGTGAATTATGAGCCGATTTCTTGCTTTACAGCGAACAATTTACATAGTGAATTCGCGTATGTCTTACAGTTCACCCAGTCTCTTAAAAGGCGAGAAATTAGACTTGAGTATATCCAGCCGGTTGAAGCTGAAATTTCTGCAAAGAAAATGAAACGCGATAAGCGTGCGCGCGCGTGCGCTTGGCGCAGCACTCACAGCTTTCGAACGAGGTGGGACAGCTCGTCGGGAAGCGCGACCAAGTTCTTCTCGACGCACTTGACAAAGTGACCCCTGCACTGGCACGCGGCCGGGCACCTGAGGTCTGCGGATGCGAGAGCACGCGTTCGAGAGCACGTCGCCGCTTGCGAGGGATAACGTTACTTTTTATTTATTTTTTTTTGCGCTCGTCAGAGCACGAAACTTTCGCTGAATAAACCAACTCTGTGCTAGCGATTGTGTCGTGAAAGCTGTTGAAGAAGGAGTGATCGCACACTGCGTTTTCTTTTTTTCGGAGCTCGCGATAACCCCAAATGAGCTCTTGGCATTCCCGCATCACATTCATTTACCAACCACGCGGCGTCTGAGATATTCGAAATATTCCGGCACAATGTGAAACACACTAAGAAGCAGCGATCAGCTGAAATATGTAAAACACGCCTTAATCAGAAGCTCCATTTTCGTTCATTTGAATAGCTGACTATAAAGAAAGAGAAAATAATAAGGGTTCAACTTCTCGGTCTTTGATTTCGCACTAAAACCGCCGGTAGATCAGCATGAGGTGAGGAATTTCAATATATTTCTCTTTTCAAATGGCGCAGGGAAAAGTTCTCAGCGCTTGCTAGGCATTTGTTCTTTTGGAATGCAATGCAGTCCAATGCTTTACCGGTGGAGTAGACCCGAGTCGACGCCACCCAAGTTTACACGACTCCGTGGCGACCTGGCACTTCGGGCCGTCTCTAGTTTTTTGCCAATTACAGCGCACACCGGGACGAGGACAGGAAGCGCCGGCTGCGGTGCCGGAGTGTTTCTGGCGAAGCCGGGTGAACACACATCGCCGTCACCGCTCCGAGTGGAACGCTTGCGGCAACCGGCGTTCGCGTCGGCGGAGCACGTCCCCCGCAGGAAAGGGTCCACACTGACGGCGACGTGTCTTCCAGCCGACTTCGTCAGAAAATCTCCAGCACCGGGACCGCAGCCGGCGCTTCCTGTCCTCGTCCCGGTGTGCGCTCTAATTCACAGTGACACGGAACACCAACTGGGCCGGTTTCAAACCTTGTTTACTTTTTACGTCCTTTCCGGCTGCCTCATCGTGTGGAAGGGCGGCCGTGCTGTTTTTGCGGAAGTGCAGTGCAGACGCGGGAGGGGCAGTGAAAATAGATTGAACGCCATTTCAGCTACGCACGTTGGAAAAGTTGGAATCCTGCAAGCGTGGGCCGCGCATCGATATAGAGACAGCACGGCGGCGCCGACGGCGTGAACTCCAGCGCCGCAGTGAGACGCGAGCACGCGCACGTCTGACGACACGCGCTGTGCCCCATTCGCGCCGCAAGAGCGATCACGCGGCGAAGCACCCACAAATGAATGGAATCTCGCTGAACGGGACCTCAAGGGGCCGCAGAGACGCGTTCAGGAGTTGCGTTCATCGAGAAGCACGTGCAGAGGTGCAGCACCATATGCTACACACAGCCCGGCAACACTGTTGTCAGAAATGTTGAAAAGCGAGTGTGCCACCTATAGTTAAAGAAAAAACAACAACAGAAAACGACAACGTGCTTAGGATTTATCCTGGAAACAGTAGCGGCCGGCCGATAATTCAGATTCCCCAAAGACTGAGAGTCAAGGAACAAGTTGTTCCCTAAGGTGCGATAAAATGACTAGGAGAAATTATTGCTGCTAAACATGTTGCTGCACGTGCATATGCTTTCATGCGACCTGGCCAGTCTGTACTACAACCATTGTCGCGCTGTATATCGACACCTCCCTACACGGGTGCGAAAACACCCGTGTACTTAAATTTAGGCGCACGTTAAACAACTCCAGGTTGTCCAAATTACCGGAGTACCCCACTACGTCGTGCCTCATAATGAGATAGCGGTTTTTGCACGTCAAAACGTCCCGTAATTCGCGTACCGCAGAGGTGTTCGTCGTCCCCGTGCTTGCACTGGCGGGTACCGTCGCACAACTGGTGCAGGGCCACGCACGAGCTCTGGTTGCGGCACTTGTAGCGGCCCGGGCACGTGTACTTGCCTGCGACACGAGAGGGGCGCGGTCCACGAAAAGAGCTCGGAAGCAAGCATATATCCGCAAAGTGCGCGCATATTACACAACACGAACCACAATGTAACACTATAAGGACAATTCCGGGAGCGCGAAAAGATTTATGCCAGTCAGATATAACCGAAAAATACTCGACCGTGTAAACCCACAGAGCAGTTAATCCGTTGAAAGTTTGGACAACGGGCTGCAAAAGGAAATTTCACATCCCAGAATCCCGAAACAACTTTGTATTATTTATAGGATTTAATGGTAGCCGTGGTAAAAAAAAAAAAGAGAACAGCCTTCTAGATTTAATTACCCGCCGTGGTTGCTCAGTGGCTATGGTGCTGGGCTGCTGAGCACGAGGTCGCGGGATCGAATTCCGGCTATAGCGGCCGCATTTCGATGGGGCGAAATGCGAAAATACCCGTGTACTTAGATTTAGGTGCACGTTAAAGAACCCCAGGTGGTCGAAATTTCCGGAGTCCCCCACTACGGCGTGCCTCATAATCAGAAAGTGGTTTTGGCACGTAAAACTCCATAATTACTTTTTTTGAATTGTTTCGAATTTATCTAAAGTCAGTGTACTTCTACACGCAGCTTCCGTTCTCTGGAACTACGGGCATCGCTATGACTGGGGCTATTCGTCATCGCTCCCGCAAGAACCCGCCGTTTCGCGCAAATTTCTTTCGCACGCCGAGATTCCAAGATTCGTGGCGAATTCGGCAAGCCGCAGGGGCGGCGGCGACGATTTGGGTGAAACGGCGCATCAGGGGCGATGGTGACTTCCCGAATTCGCCATCAGCGAAGCACGAGCAATACATGAACACGTGATCTCAGCGAAAAGCCAGCCACCTCTCCTGGAACCCTCAGCGTGTATATACTCACTGCATTCGATTTCGTCTTCGCCGCCAATGCAGTCCCACTTTCCGTCGCACAGGAAGTGCGACGGAATGCAGTACGACCTCGCGCACTTGACGTAGTCCTCCGGACAGACCACGTGCTCTGCGAGGGAAAAGACACTTCACCTTGATGCATTTGTCTGCACGCTTAAAGAACGGCGTGAATGGTAAAGAAACACCGCGACTTATCGATGCGGGTTACCCGCCGTGGTTGCTCAGTGGCTATGGTGTTGGGCTGCTGAGCACGAGGTCGCGGGATCGAATCCCGGCCACGGCGGCCGCACTTCGATGGGGGGCGAAATGCGAAAACACCCGTGTGCTTAGATTTAGGTGCACGTTAAAGAACCCCAGGTGGTCAAAATTTCCGGAGTCCTCCACTACGGCGTGCCTGATAATCAGAAAGTGGTTTTGGCACGTAAAACCCCAAATATTATTATTATCGATGCGGCACGGTTCACCCATGGCTAAGTGGCAGCACGGCTGTCGACGGGCAAGAGAGAAGCGTTAAAGCTGATAAAGCGAGCGAAGAGAACGCGCGCGCGCGTGTGTGTGGGCGCGCGAGGTACGGCTGCGCGGAATGCCGTGCCGCTCAGGCAACTACTGCAGCCGACACAGGGGCGGATCTAGGATTGCGTCAATGAGGGGAAACTCAAGAGAAGCATAGAGTACTCTCTGCGCTTGAGCTTTGTGCCGACACGTCTCGGAGCTGAACACGGGAGGAGGGGTCTTAGGACCTCGCCCTATGGATCCGTAAAAAGAGCCTTAAGCGGAAGCTTTAGCTCGGGCCCAAATGCGACGCGGCCTATTCAAATACATGTAACATGTAAAAACGCTTTTCTGAGATAGCCCTTCGACCGATTTCAATGAAATTTGTTGCATTTGAGAGAGAAAGTTAAGTTCTAGTGACTGTTGGGAAGCGAATTTCGGTTTAGGGCCTGAATCGCAGCGAGAATATAAACTACAGCAAAGCCATCAAGCCTTATAACACACGTGTTCATGTTTTTTGTTATTTTTTTCCCCGGATGTAATTGAAACGTGGAATGCCTTACCTGATGTTGTTGTAGATCAGACAGATGTGCACGAATTCGAATGCTTGAGTGATATTTTGTATCATGGGCACTTAACCTGATGCTATGAAATGTCAAATTTTCTTGTGTTCTACTATTTTCCTCCCTGTAACAACCCTCAAGCGACGGTTAACAGTATCAATAAAGAAGAAGAAAGAATTTTGTGAAGAGAACTTTCAAAAATTCGAAAGTTGGAAAAAAAATAGAAGCACGAAGTTTACAAATGAATAGCTCTGTATCAAGAACAGATATCACGGTTCTGCAAACGGCATCCATCAAAAGAAGCCCCCTCAAATTCGTTGCAGTGGTTGTAGAGAAAAACGAATTCTCCTTTTACATGTATTCAAATAGGCGCACCTGAGCTTCCTCTTACTGTTACAAAGTGCGTGGAATTTGTTCGTCATATCAAACAGGAAGAAAGACAGAATTAAGGCATGTCAGAGTGGCCGGCCTGACTCTTCCGCTCTTCGTCCGGTCGAAGGGGCAAGGAGCGTGCTGTGCAGGAACGCGCAAGCGGCAGTCTCCGCAAGGCCTTCAGCGAGCCCCGTTCGCGCGCACACTGGCGGGGGACACGTACGGCCGTTGCTTCGCGTGCGGGAGTTCATGTCGTACACCGCTCACGTCGAAAGAATTCCGACGTTGTCGCCCGCTTCTCTCTCAGACCCGTCACGACTGACCGCCACTGATCTGCCCTCCGAGCAACACAATGGCCCCATCGCTCGCTCGACTACCTGGCCGCTCCGTCGGTCGTTCCTTCAACGCGGACGCTAAACTGCTTGCGCGTTACTACGGTCCGTACCGCATCATCGACACCACCTGCCCTGTGAACTATACCGTTGAGCCTTTCACACCATCGCCTTCGTTGTCTGGGTCGTGAGACAGCGCATGCTAGCCGCCTAAAGCCACATTACGACCCCCTCATCTTGTCTGCTCCCCGAGTCGCCGGGATGGCTTCCTTTCACACCCGGGGTCCACGCAATGAAGCAGACGCGCCTCGTGTTTTCGATGGCAGCTCGACGACGACCCGTGCGGTGATTGCGAGAGAGCTCGTGCTGTTCGCTAAGCTGCTGCTAGACTTATTAGCACCTTTGCAGCTGAACCTCATCATACTATATTACCTTGTAAAACGACACCCGGTACGGAGGCAGTGCCCTTGTATTTCAACGCAACCGCGCGAGCCACTCAGTCAAAACGATGGTAATGATTGTGAGGATGGGTATACAGATGAAGACGATGACGAACTACGCAGTTTGCGCTCATACTAACTTCCCCCTTCACGAAATCGGTCGGCAAGGCAGCAAGTCAGAAACGGTATATGAACGCCGAAGATAAGGCTTCAGGCGAGAGACGTGAACGATTTCGATGCTGCGGCAACGGCGGTCAGTAGCCGAGCTGACAGCAACGACGCGTTAGTTTGAATTACACAGTTCGCGCTCACAATATATATATATATATATATATATATATATATATATATATATATATATATAGACGATGGTCTCCTCTGGACCACCGTAGGTTGTACTCTTTTCCTCGAAGAGGCAGGATATGTATAGAGTGAGCTCCTGAACAGCACTTTGCAATGTGGTGTATCCGATTTAAATCGTGGATGCAGGACCTCAAAGAGTTGCGACGTAATGATAACGCATTTCCTTGCGTTTACCACTAAATCGCCACTGAAACTTTTTTCATTAATTTTACAAGGCATGTGTTCTTTTTTTGTTTTTTAACGAATTTATCTTCCTTGACTCATTATGATCCTTCGGTAAACATATTCTTGATTTGTAACGCGAAGTGACACATACACACAGATTTCGCGCCACAAACCAAGAATATGTTACCGTACCAATTCGCCCAACTTTCTATCCTTGTGCAATATATTCCTTGAGTAAGCGTTGGTCCCACATTTAATACCTGCATTTGGTCAACGACCTTTTTTTTTTCTTTCTCTCGACTTTCGACAGAGACATGAATGTGAACTCACGGCTTTCTTTTTCCACATCGGCGTATTTTACCCTTAACTGAATGCTTCTTTGACGAAACTATTTTTTTCCCGTGTCCCAGGCCTAACTCTGCGCATTCTGTAGCCCACCAGGCTGACGTGGCCCGCTTTTAAACGCCTTCCCCGGTCCGCACCGCGCTCTCGCCGAACCGCCACAGGCCGGAGAGCGTACACAGGCGCCGCCAAGGAAATCAGCAGGCGTCCTGACGAAGACAGGTCCTTGCTCGACCCATGTCTTTAAATACAGCACATTCTCTAGCTAGCTGCTCTATTTCGAATGAAAGAGAACAGCAAACTACGGCGGGTGACGAAGGAAAGGAGAGGCACACGAAGAGCGGCTCTTCAATCAAAGCCCGGAGCCCGAAGCCGCGCCCCTGGAGACACCGAGCAGCGAAGGCTGGATGTCCTCCGCCGGCGTGAGCCAGCACAGCTCTGAGCGGTGAGCGAGCGTAACGTATGGATTTGCGAACCGCATCCGCGGAGATGGGACACGTCCCGGCAGCCCGCCTGGAAGCCGAACTGGTCGAACCCGTACAGGCACCTGGTGCTGATGTTGACGAAATGGCCTGTCCGGCACCGCAAGTAGTTCTGCGAGGAATCGCATTCCTCCATCGATGTTACTGCGAAATACGGGAAATGCAAATTAACGGCAGTCACGTGTAGCAGGCGTAGTTTTTTTTTCAAGGAAACTGCGCCGAATATTACAAATACGCGACAAAGACGACGCTGTACGTGCCTTGCTTGAAGCATTCCAGAGGACCGATGGTATGGTAACCTGCTTGACCAGTCTTGTACGTGTTGCCGAAACGGAGCTGTGGGGAATTCTAAAAGTCAGAACTATCGCCTTTGTGCAAATAATACGAGAATATGTTTAAAGTGCAGGCATGCAACAGTTTGGCGTGCGTTGAAAGCGGGAAAATATTTTGACACTAGAAATCAAATTAGAATCGGTTACTTATAAGCTGTCCGGTTCTCTGTGTTCCTGTGACATGCGCATAATCTTACCGTCGAGTATAGGTATCCAGGTAGCAATAATAGCTATCTAGCCATATGTCATTCAGAGTGCGTTCGTCACGCATGATAATAGATTAGTCATAGTTCGACGGCATAGCGAACGCTCGTTCTAAATGGATGGACAGAACTCCGAAAGCAGTTCAGGCTCAGTCACTTAAGATGAGGCTCCGTTGTCAGGCGTTGTTTAGTCGATTTCTGTGTTTTCTTTTTAAATTTCAATGAAGAGCCATTGAAATCATCCAGCTAGGAAACCTATCCAGATTACTTATAATGCACCTTAAATCGAAGTGTGAGATTACGTCTAATAGCAAAGATGAGATTTCTGCTGGGTGACGTCCCCGACGCGGTGTCACGTAGGCAAAAAGAAAAGAAAGCGAGAGCCGCGCGCGCTTTCGAGACTACACCGTACGGCAGGCGCACCGCAGCAGCAGCAGATGCGACCTGCCTTTCTGATGGGCAGCATCTCCTTGCTGGCGATGTAGCCTTGGTCCTCCAGCCAGTGGAACTCGGAGCTCGAGTCGCAGTTGCAGCGCTGGTCGGGGCTGAAGCAGTCCGGGTAGCAGGCGCACGTGAGGTTCTCCGATGCGCCGCCCCAGTAGAACTGCGGGTCGCCGTCCACGCTCTCCCACCACGACAGGGGCCGCTCGTCCGAGTAGCCGAAGCCCGCGCCCACGCCGCTGCACTCCCACTGCGCGCGGAGGCAGTGGCAATCAATCAATCAATCAATCAATCAATCAATCAATCAATCAATCAATCAATCAATCAATCAATCAATCAATCAATCAATCAATCAATCAATCAATCAATTTTAGTAGGCGGGCGAGCAATTATTTCCTAAAACGGGAATCACGCCCACCCGCTTGAAGAGGAGAGTGGAAACGAGGGAAAGAGAAAGGAGATAAAGGAAGCAAACAAATATAAAGAAAGAGGAAGGCACACCACAGTCACACGCGGAGTACGAGCACTGCAGTCCAGCAGTGGTCGACAAGAATTCCAGCACAGCTTCGAGCGCCTCGGGCCTTTCGGAAACAGGACGTCTCGGTCGCAAGATGTCGTTCAGAGCGAGCCACTCGCTCCAGCGGTTGCCACCCACCTTGACGTACTGCCGACACCTCTGGGACACCCCGATGAGCGCGCGCATCTGCGTCCAGCCGACCTCGTAGGTGATGGGCCGCGCGTAGGCGCCCTCGACGCCCGAGCGGACGTAGATCCGCTGCTCGGAGTCGTGGTGCACCAGCGTGCGCACGTCCTCCACCGTCGATCCCATGATGCAGTGCACGCGGAACGGCAAGATCGGGCCCTCGGCGCCGTCCGCGTCGATCAGGTAGTGGCCGCTGCGCCGGATGCCGTCCTGCACGAACAGGTCCTCGCACGTCTTGCGCGCTGCGAAGGTGAGAACACGGGCCGGCTGCCCTTGGCCGCAATGCCACTCTGGGGGCCCAGCTTGTGTACAGAAAAGGGCGTTCCTGCTAAGGTCGTTCCGAGCCGCAAGCTTTTGGGAAACTGTCAGCACACATTAAGGTCGTGTACCTCGAACGCGGTGCTAGCGTCGGTATTTCTGGTTAGCAGACACGACTTAACTACTCCTCCGCTTCAATTTCGCAATTGCGTGTTCTCCAAAATTACCACTTAGAAAGTTAATGGGCATATTTTTATTAATTAGCGACATTCTCAAAAATTTGCTTGCTAGTAATGCCCGACCAAGTCACTTGGCCTATATGCAAGAGCGTCTTGGGTCTAAATATAAGTTTTAATGCGTTAGCATTAGGAGTATCAAAGCGGAAAAAAGTATGTGGGTGAAGTGTGGGAAGCCGGTCCCGTATAGAGGTAGAGGGGGGATGAGAGAGCTAAGAATACACACACACACACACACACACACACACACACACACACACACACACACACACACACACACACACACACACACACACGCACACACGCACGCACGCACGCACGCACGCACGCACGCACGCACGCACGCACACACACACACACACACACACACACACACACACACACACACACACACACACACACACACACACACACACACACACACACACACACACACACACACACACACACACACACATAAAATCGAGGGTTCGATGGAAGCCTGTCTGGTACGGATGAAGCATTGAAGAAATAAAACGAAGGACACCGACCAACAGAAGTTCTAAAAAATGAATAAATCTAAAAGACGTTTCGGCTTCGCTACGGAAGCCTTGTTCACAATGGGATGACGGAAGGTTCATGGAAGCTTATGTATATTTCGGAACGTGACGTAAGCAGCGTGTGTATGACGGGGGGAGGGTTCCCTCATTTCAATCTCACCTCACACGCTCAATCGAAATGAGGGAACCCTCACCCCGTCATACACACGCTGCTTACGTCACGTTCTGAACTATACATAAGCTTCCATGAACCTTCCGTCATCCCATTGTGAACAAGGCTTCCGTAGCGAAGCCGAAACGTCTTTTAGATTATTTATTTTTTAGCACTTCTGTTGGTCGGTGTCCTTCGTTTTATTTCTTCACATACATACATACTTTCGTTTGTATGCAAATGAGAATATTTTTCCCCTCTCATTGAAGCACTTGAAATAATTGGATCTATAAGACACCTGACTATGTACAATATATGCAGTCTATATACAGTGCAGCTAACGGTGGTCTGCTCCTGACCACCGTCAGTTTCACTTCGCTCCTCGAAGAGACAGTACATGTGTCGAGTGAACTGCTGAACAACACTTTGCAATGTGGAAAATGCAGTTCAAATCATGGATGCGGGACCTCAAAGAGATGCGATGCAATGCTAACGCATGTTTCTCGCATTTAGCGCTATATCTAAGCTGCCTTTTTCAGAAAGTGTTTAGCATGAAAATAAACACCCGGTAAATTGATAAATAGTTGTCTTGTATATCACATACGTTTGTTGTCACACTTCTTTTTCTCTTCCTCGATACCTTGGCGGTCTTCTTCTTTTATCAAGTCTGGAAAAGCAAACGAGACACGTTCGTTTGGTTGGAGGACAGTGCATTGTGCGTCGTCTTTCGTTACTTGCGGGTAAGACAATGTTATCCCTCTTTGTTAAGAGGAAGCTTTAGCTCGGGCCCAACTCCGACGCGGCCTATTCAAATACATGTAAAACGCAAAAACGTTTTTCTGAGATAACCCCTGGACCGATTTTGATGAAATTTGTCGCATTTAAAAGAGAAAGTTAAATTCTAGTGACTGTTGGAAGAGGAATTTCGATTTGGGGCTTGAATTTTCTTAAAACGATTTTCAAATATTTGACCGTTTGAAAAAAATAGAAGCACGAAGTTTATAAATACATAGCTCTGCATCAAGAACCGATATCGCGGTTCTGTAAACGGCATCCATTAGATCATTCAAAGCGGACAAATTCAGTATGTCATTTTACATCTTACGTGAATTTGTTACGTTGGTTACAACGGTTTTGCAAACGTTGTATGTCCCTATGATTAAATTTTTTTATATTCATGTGTAACATATCAATTTTGTCCGCTTTATATGTACTATTAGATGCAATTCACAGAATTGTATTATCATTTTTAGTGGTTAAGTTACAGTGTTGTAAACTAGATAGTTTCGTTTTTTGAAAATTTCCGATTTTTGCCAATTTTTAATAAGAAATTGACAATCTAACTCAAAAATTCGAAACCAACAGTCACTAGATTTTAAGTTTGTCTTTTAAATGCAACAAACCTCGTCAAATTTGGTGCAGTGGTTGCCGAGAAAAACGAATTCTCATTTTACATGTATTAAGATAGGAGCCCCCGAGCTAAAGCTTCCTCTTAAGTTCAACATGAGCTTCGCTTTTGACAACGCTACCGGCCTCGTTCACAGGAAATTTAATCGGAAGAAGGCTTCTAATTAAATAAATGGGCGTCACAATCAATAGCGAGAAATCTCCCTAGAATTGAACATTTCTAGAAGTCCATTAAAGAAGCTACTTAGGAGAATCACAAAGAAAAAGAGGCGCTTGTGCTGCACATTCAACACGTAGGAGTCTTCTTAGAGCTTTTCTTTTCCTTTTTCATCTAGAAAACAGCCAGAGACGTTCGAATATTGAAATTTCCGTATCAAACACGAATAATGGGGGGAAATTACCTTCGATTCTCGAATCGAATGCCGAATATTTTCTGACTCATAAATAAAGCGAAATAGAAATCTATTTCGCGAACAAGAAGGCTTATATATAAATCACTTGAGACCGTCAAGAATTCGACGCCAGGTAAACTAAGCAGCTATAAAATGAAAAACACCCGAAAGGTGATCGTACCTGGCGCCAGCGTGGCAACAATAAACACCGCGCATCATCAGATGCTCGAAGAGCACTGTATTCGACGAAGTAGCAAAGCGTACTACACTACTGCACGTAGTTTTGAGGGGACGCAAACATGGTGCCATTGTCTAAGTTAAGAACCCAGATTCGTGAGCTGGCTGAAGGCGAGGCACCCATATTGAATGACTGATGCTTGCACGGTAAACTCACGGCATCCATCCTGCTCGTCCTCGTGGTACTTGCCAGGGCAGTCCCGGTGTCCATCGCAGACGGCGTTCTTAGGAATGCAAGTGCCGTCGTAGCACTGGAATGTCACGTTCACGTTGCACTGACCTGACGGCGGCAAGGAAGGAAGCGCGTTAGTGTGCGCCAAACCTGGAGTGGACGACTACGGCTTAGGCTTGGAAGCGTACTTGGTAGCAGCCTGTGAATTCAGTACAAGCTCCCACAAATACGCACTGGACTTGGAATATGTGCCTCCGTTTTCCAAAACTCCGATGGACACCGATATTGAAACGAGTCAGTCTCCACCGTGACGTCATAGAAATGTGATAGCGTAAATGGGTGGCGCATCTATGTCAATTTTTCATTTGTCAAGGACTACGGCAGTCGGAAATTGTGTAGCTCCATTGAAGGTCGCGTCAACGACACAGAGTATTGCGCGCAATGTTTATTTAAGGCAGCCTTTAAGGCTGTCGCTTCAGTGGAGCTGTGTCTTCACAATCTGCAACAAACTACCACAGTAGATACTTAGCGCTCCATTTTTGAGTCCCGTGCTCCCAGTGCGACTTTTGAGAAATGGCATGCTTCTCCTAGCGTCGTACCTACATGCGGCAGAGCATGACTTAAAAAAGAAAGCAAGAGAACACAGACACACGCGCAAGCACGCACACACCGCGACCTTTCAGAGGTGGCATGTTTCTCCTCGCGCCGTGCCTGCATGCGGCAGAGCATGGTTTACAGAAAATGCAGAACACACACACAAACACACACGTACGCACGCACACATTGCGACATTTGAGAGGTGGTATGCTTCTCCTCGCGTCTTGCCTGCATGCGCCAGAGCATGATTTACATAAAATACAATAGCACGCACTGTCGCGAACTTTGTCGCGTGTCACTGATCACGGGGGAATGCGGATGTTAGGAGAGGTGGAGTCGGAAGACGCAGAGCAGCACAGCAAACAGATTTTAATTAACCCAAACTCAAAGTAAAACTCATGCAAACCAAAACACAACTAAGTACTAACACTTAGGCTACCAACTTAATAGTCACTAAACACGTCCCAATTTCCGGCCGCGCCAGTCCTTAGCGCCTTCTACTCGAAAGTCCGGCAACCCCAGCCTATGGCTGCACACTAACACAAAGGATCGTCCTTATAGACTTTTGACGTCGTGCGTATCTTCCAAGTCCGGTGCGCTTCAGATCTTCGTCATCGCCGACGCCGTAGAAGTAGCCACCTTGATGTCGGTCAGTCACCCTGTCCGTCCTTGATGCCGGTGTCCCGGACTCCGTCGGTGAAGATGCACTCCGGCATCACTGGCTAGGCCTAACGCCGGGTTCCGCCGCTACTTCTTCGAGTGCCGACGAGATGACCCGGGGAATATCGTACGTGCTGGTCTGCCTATAGAGGTGGAGCATTCCTGGAGTGCCCGGCACTGCCGTGAGAGGCTGCAGCAGGTACAAGGAGCCTCGCTTGCTCGAGAGAGAGAAACATTTGTTCGGATCATCGAGGTGGTTGCTCTTGAGGTCGAGTGGGTGGTGTCCTCATTCCAGGACTCCACTGGCCATGGCTGCTCGACGTACTTGCTGGACGAGAGCTTCTTGTCCCGCCAGGGTATCGCCGGTCAACTGTACCTCCCACCGCTCAAAAGACGTGCTAGGAGTCTTTAAGTGTTGAGGTTTGCCCTCGCACCCTCACGAGATGTGAAAGAGTGTAGGGCGTGTGTCGCCGCACCAGGGGCAGATGCCGCGATATGTATGTGGGAACATTTTACTGTATCTGTGTAGGTTTGGAAATGTGTTGGTCTGTATAAGTCGGAGAGCTACGGCATCTTCAGTGCTGAGCTTTTTGTGAGGCGGAGGATAAATCCTGCGGTTGAGTTGCTGGATCTCGAGTCGGTCGCAGTAATTGGATGGCAGGGGCATGAAGGTAAAGGGTGGGGATTGATGAGACGATTGGTCTTGCCCCGCTCGGTTGATTAGCGCTAGAGCTAGGGCGTTCGCCCTTTCGTTCCCCTGCAGACCCGCGTGACCCGGCGTCCACGTGATTTGATGGTATTCTTGCAGCCTCGGGGCTAGAATCTGAGCCGCCAGCAGCGGTGTTCGTCCGTTCGTAAAGTTACGGCAGGCCTGTTGTTAGTCGGTAACGACATGGGCTTCCCTGCCTACCCTGTCGTCTTGCTTTATTACCAGCGCCGCGGCTATGGTCTCAGCCGCAGCTGGGGTCTCTGCCTTTAAGAGGCCGCGAGGGTCAAGGAGTTGTCTCTCCCGTTCACGGCGGCTACCGCGAAGAGGCCCCCTACTGGGTACGCCGCCACGTCCACGTACGTTACGTACGGGTCACCCTTGAATTGTCAGCGCTGTCTGTCGACGCGAGCCTTGCGTCGCCCTTCATGGGGTTCATGACTCATGTGCTTCGGTATCGGGTTCGCCTTGATTTTGCCTCTGACCTCAGGCGGGAGTGATCGTGGCCCATCGAGGGTCCGGTGGAGGATGGCTCTGCCCGCCGCCGTGTTCTGTAGTCTGGTCTTTTGCGAAGCCATAACCGCGTCCGACAGCTCAGCGAAGGTGTTGTGCATCACGAGGGCCGCTAACTTCTCGTTTGAGGTGGTGACAGGGAGACCCAGGGCCGTTTTGTACGCGACTCTGATGATGGCATCGACTTGTTCTTGGTCGCATTTGTTTAGCGAGTGATAGTGATACGGCATACTATAAGTTATTCTGCTGATCACCAGAGCCTGGACGAGGCGAATCGTGTCCGCTTCTCGCATGCACTTGCGGCTTCTTGTAATTCGTTTTATAATCCGCGAGATCTGGTTGGTGGCAGACCTTAGGGTTTTTATGGTGTGGGAGGCTTTCAGGTTGCTCTGGATCCAAAAACCCAGAATCCTAGTCTTATTGCCTTCCGTTATCTTCTGGCCCTCAAGATAGAGGTCGATAGGGCCGGGGGACTCGTAGATTCCTCCACCGTGCACCCGGATCACCTCGGACTTTTCGGGCGCACAACGCATCCCGCTCGCTGCCGCAAATCTCTCCACGGCCGTCGCGGCCTCTTGAAGGGTCGCCTCTTTTCGCGCTAGCGAGCCCTTGGTGGCCCAGAGCGTGATGTCGTCTGCGTACAGGGCGTAACCTAGGTCGGGGATCTTCCGCAGCTCTTTGGTCAGTGCTAGCATCGCGACATTGAAGAGAATCGGGGAGATTATCGCCCCTTGCGGTGTTCCTTTGTTCGGCACGTCGATCGTATCCGATCGAGTCTTGCCTAATCCGATGGTTGCCGTCCGGCCCGTCAGGAACGATTTAACGTAATTAAAGATGCGCTGCCCGCAGCTGATGTCGTTCAGTCCCTTGAGAATGGCCTCGTGGGAGATGTTATCGAAGGCCCCTTTTAAGTCGAGTGCGAGCAGGAGGTGTTCTCCTCCCTTCGGGATGCCCTTGGGAACTTCTTCCCTTAGGATTAGGAACGCATCTTGAGCAGAAAGTCCCGGCCTGAAGCCAAGCATGGTGTGCGGTAAGAGGTCACCGTCCTCTATGTAATGTTGGAGGCGGTTTTCGATGACCCTCTCGTACAGCTTGCCGAGGCACGAAGTCAGCGAGATGGGACGCAGGGCGTCGATCGCGGGCTTCTTGCCGGGTTTGGGAATGGTCACGATTTCCGCGTGTTTCCACTCGTTCGGTACGTGGCCCTTGCTCCAGAGTTCCTCGTTCAGGTATTCGGTCAAGTCCTGGATGTGCATCGGGCTCAGGTTTCTAATCATGGCATTGGTGATTTTGTCAGCTCCGGGAGCAGTGTTGCGCTGTGAGGCTCGTGCCGCGGCATACACTTCTTCCTCCGTGATGGGAGCGTCCAGTTCTGGTCTTGGTTCTCCTTCATATTTTAGGAGGCAGGGTTGTATGGGATCGCTACCCAGGTATCTGGTTTTTAGGGTGTCAATCAGATCCTGGTTGTTTCCGGGGAACTTGTGAGCCACTTCTAGAAGCGTCCGACTGGTTGTCGATTTCGCCTTGTCGGGCTCGATCAGGCAACTTAGGATGACCCACGTCTGCGCCGCACTCAGGGTACCCTTGAGCGAGGTGCAAAACTGTACCCAATTTTGCTGCGTCAACTCGTTTGCGTAATTTCTGGCTTCGTCTGTTATTTTCTCGATTCGTAGACGTAGTTTGCGGTTTAACCGCTGTCGCTTCCACCGTTTGAGGAGGCCCTTACGGGCTCCCTACAGGTGTAAGAGCCGGCGGTCGACTTCGGGCGTCTCGACCGTGCGCTGTATGGTTTTAGTGGTTTGGATGTGGGCGTCCCGGAGGTGCTACATCCATTCCGCTATGTCCGTTATACCATTTTCGGGCGGGGGGTACTGCCTGAATGCCTCCCAGTCCGTTAGCCTAATTTCGCCAATTGTTCTCTTGAGTTTCGGCGTGGATACCGAGATGCTGAGGATATAGTGATCGCTGCCCAATGTTTCGCCCAGGTGCGCCCATGAGTATTCCCTTACGTTTTTGACAAATGACAGGCCCGGAAACGTGTCTCGACTTACACTGTTGCCTACTCAGGTTGGTTGGAGGAGGTTGGTTATCAATTCGAGGCCCATTTGGTCAACCGCATCGAGGAGCGACCTTCCCTTTTGCGTGTCTTGTTGGTAGCCCCAAGTCGTGTGTCTAGCGTTCATGTCTCCCACCACAACCAGCTGGTTGCAGCCAGCGGCTCTCACGCTGTCGTAAATGATGTTGCGGAAGTCGTCTTTCTGAGCCCTCGGCGGACTGTACAAATTCAGGATGAAAGTGCTACGTCTACCCCTCTTCTGCGGGAGGACTTCCACTAGCACGTGATTAATGTCATGATATTGATAATGTTGTCCCACGGCCGTCACCGTTTTGTGAACTAAAACCGCGCCCTTCGGTGATCCCGCGTGTTTAATTACGTAGTAACCCCGTAGCCTGATCGGTTGGTTCCCGACCTCCTGAAGGCAGATGACGTCGGGGGGGGGGGGGGGGGAGGGGGTGTATAGGTGATTTTGGATGAAGAGTTGGAGTGAACTTGCCTTCTTGTTGAAAAAGCGATAATTCCACTGCCAGATCTCGAGGTGTTCGGGCGCGCTGCGTGTGGTTTTAGCCATTGCTGACATTCATGCCAGCGCCGTCACAGTTGTCGGCGTCCCTGACGTCACCCGTGTTGTTTATGCACCTGTACGCCTTGATGCGTGGGTGCTGATATCGTCGTTGACCCGCTTGCGCGAGCCAAACTCAACCTTGCGTATTCTTCTTTCAAGGTCTTCATGGCTTAGTGTGTTCTCCTTGACTTTACTGTTTAATTCGCCCATCTGGTAAAGCATTTGTTGTATCGTAGCATAAATACCTTCGAGGGTGACTACACTTGACTGGACTGCCGCTGCCGAGGCCGCACCGGGGAGCGATGAGGGCGTGGTGGTTCTTGAGGGGGGAGGAATGGAGATGGCGGGCTCGTGGCCTATCGTTCCGCTTTGGGACCCTGCCTGTGTGTTGTCGCTGGTTTTGCTTAGCAACGCTTCTAAGCGTTGCATGCGTTGGTTTAGGTCGTTAACCTGAGCCTTGAGTTCTTTATTTTCTTTCCTGATGCGCGTACATTCTGGGGAGCATTTACTATTTTCACTGGTATTTTGAGCGGAGGAGGTACTAGACTGATTCCGGCTCACCTTGTTGTTGTTGGCTTGGTTCTTGCCCGATTGGTTCTTCTGTTTAGACGTGGATGTCGAGGTAGAAGGCTGCCGCTGCCCTCGCTTCTCTCCTAGCTTTGGCCACTCCGAGCGGAATCGGGACCTGGACCTGGACTGAGACCAGGACCGGGACCGGGACCGGGACATTGACCTGGACTGGGCCCGGGAACTTGAGCGGCTTGCCGAGGATTCCGAGCTGAACCACCGCAGGCGGCTTCGCCTTGGCCTTCCTTCACCATTGTCGTCGTCTTCCTTCCTCCTTCCGGGTGGAGGATGCTTCTTGGTGGTAGCGCTGTTGTTCTTTAGCTTTTGCTTGCACTCGCGAGACCCCGTGGCGTGGGCTTCGCCGCAGACGGCGCACTTGAGCGAGCACTCGTGGTCGTCCGTCGGGTCGTGCGTCCCGCAAGCGAGACAGATTTTGATGTTCGGGGTAGGACAAACGTCCGATGGGTGTCCCATGCGCTGGCACACATAGCAGATTTGTTTTGTGGGCTTGTAGGGGTGGCACTCGGTCTCCCCTCCGTAGTAGTAGACGTATCGTGGAACTACGTGAGAGCTGAACGTGATCAAGGCCGTCTTGGTCTTTCCCAGCATGCGAGCCTGCACGATTTCCACGCCTTGGGTCCTAACCTTAGGCGAGCCATAAGCTCCTCGGGCGGGATATCCGGGTCGATTCCATGAATGACGCCCCGGGCCACTCCGTCCGGTGCCGCAACGTAAGAGTTGACTTCGTAAAGGTTGCCGCCCAGCAGAATCCGCGTGATCTTGCGTGCCATATCCGCGGCCTCCTGATCTGGGGTACTAACAATAATTATGTTGGAACCGGGTCTCAAGCGCACGATGAAATGCGAATCGTTAACTTTCCCTCCGCAGGCGGCCGAGACGGCTTTCGATATTTGGTGGTTGCTGAAACTCTTCACCTGAAGGCCTTTCTTGGGTCGAATGATGATTTTGAAGTCGCTACGTGGCAGTGGGGGGAGTCGTCGCCTCTTCTTAAAAGAAGCCTTCTTTGATGCCCCAGCGCCTGCAACTGCGTAGGATGATGATGATAACGCGGTGGCAGAGGAGGATGATAGCGGAGAGATCAACCTGCCTGCCAGGCACACTTGCTCGCCTCTGGCGAGCTTCTTCTTCGTTCTTCGCTTGAGGTGTAATGATCAATTGGAATAAGGACATTCCGATGGCGTCCCTTGCGAAAGGTCCTCTTCCATAGTGGCAGGGTCGTCGTGGCGATCTTCCGAAATGTCTTGGAAGTCCATGGCTGTAGTTTCTTGCGACGAAGGCCCGGCGGCAGCTCGAACAATAGCAGCGGGGGCGGGTGGGGCTGTAGCAACAACTCCACCTCCACTCCCTCCGGTAGAAGCAGAAGCGGCCGGCTGGGATCCAGCAATGTGCGCCATAGTGAGTGTCGAGTAATCGTAGCAAGCGAGCGGCGGCAAAGGCGGCGGAGCGCCTCGCCTACCTCTGCGCTGCTACGTACGCCGGCGTCAGGCTTAACACGGCAGCGCCACCCCGGAGAACTTCAAAGTCCAAAAGCGCAAAATAATATGCACTCACGGTCTTCAAACTTCCCAAGGGGGTTCCGGATGACATTACGAAGGTCGTCCGGCGAAGTCTTCGGTCCTCCGATGTGAATTTCTTAAAAGAATAATGAAAGTCGACAGAGCCCATGCGAAGCACGTCTACGCCGCTCGGCTCTTCTTCTTCTCTCCCGCCTCGCTCGAACGTCGCCGAGGTCGACGGCCACACCCCGGATCGCCAGCGTCACGGCATAGACCGAACCTCCATGGCTCCCGTCGCCACTGCGATGCTGACGTTCCAACCTTCTTGGCCCAGAGCCGCGTCGATACTGCCAGCTTAGCGCCGTTTCTCTCCCCATCACAGCCCTGGTCACGCGCCTCGAGGGCTCGTGCCGTTCAGACCAATCCGCACACATCGTCCTCTTGCTTTCTTTTTGCGCCGCATGCCTCTTACATATGACACGCACACACACATACACACACGCACACATTGCGACTTTTGAGAAGTGGCATGCTTCTCCTGGCGTCGTGCTTGCATGCGGCAGAGCTTGATTTAGAGAACATGAAATATAACACGCATGCACGCACGCACACAGTGCGACTTTTGAGAGATGACATGCTCCTCGCGTCGTTCCTGCATGCGGCAGAGCATGGTTTACATAAAATGCAGTAGAACACACACACACACACACACACACACACACACACACACACACACACACACACACACACACACACACACACACACACACACACACACACACACACACACACACACACACACACACACACACACACACGCACGCACGCACACACAGGAAGTCGAGGATGAAAACGCGAAAGACCTCTGAAAGAAGATGCAATGGTCAGAACTAAAACGAAACCAATGCCATCGTGACGTAACGTATCAAAAGAAAAATTAGGTATTTTTATCAACAACAAAAACAACAAATCATCTAAAATCAAACGAGAGGAGAGTTTGATGCTGTTGGGCAGGATGTTGGTACACGATTCTAGAACAAAATATCCATTGACGACTACGATACTCCCTAACGCGAAATTTGAGCGCAGCTCTGTATGTGAAAGTATGCGCGTCCATATTTTCTATCATGATTATATAGGTACACGGTTTATGTTAGGATGAGAACGCTGTGGAGTAGCGTGGCTGGCGCAGACAATCTGTCTCGTGCAGTACATTGCAAACGGAGCGAAGTGTAACGCGACTACGCTAATCGGGATATCGTGAGAGGCAGCGCGTGAGTGACGCGTGGGCGCCATTCACAGCAGCCGCCGCAGACAGACCTCCTCTAATGCAGCGCTTTGTTTCCATATATGGCGTCAGTGGAAGTGCTCACCGCATGCCTTATCGATCGGTGAAAAGACGAAGGCGCGTTACTCCGGCGCCATCTCGTAGTGGTCGTCCCCGCACAGCCCGTCTTGCGCGGTATACGCTTTTCTTCCCACGCTTTCGCCCTACCCTCCTCCTCCGCTTTCCGCCTCCGCTTTCGCTCTTTCATTCTTTGCTGTGCTCGTTCGCTCGGTGACGCCGCCAGCGCTCAACACAGAAACGGTGCCTAAAAGCTGCGCTCTAAAACAGCACAAGAAATGAGACAATGAAGATAGACAGCGTTGTTTACGAAGCAGGAAACAGCGCCGCAAGACGAAGACTTGCAGGAAGTAGACAACACAGTCCTCGTCTTGCCGCGCGATTTGTCACTTCAAAAGCATGGAACACTAAGTAGCCCGACGTCACCCACTGAGACAGCGTTGTGTTTGTCTTTCTTCCTGGTCCCGTCTCTTGAGCTGTTTTTATTCGTACGTAGCATGAAAGACAAAATCGACACAATGCATCAAATAAAAAAAATAGTAAAGACGTGCGAAGACAGACCCATTCATGCACTATGTGTAGGAGAGAAGCGCAGTGTGAAGAAGGAAAGACAGGAAAACAAACGCGGCCACGACAGGCGACGAGGGAGCGAGGATACAGAGCGCACAAGGAGGCACACTCACCGAGACAGTCCTGCTCGTCAGAATTGTCGTGGCAGTCTGACAGCAGGTCACATCTGTGAGCGATTGGGATGCACTGTCCGTTCTTGCAGCGGAATTCCGTTCTGTTGCATTCAATGTAGTCTGCGGAATAACGAGGGGCATTTTTAATGCGCTTCAATATATTCATCCGTTGAACCATGCTGTTCAACGTTACCGCAGCTACACAGGGGGTTGCGAAGGAAACCGCGGGGGAGGGCTTCGGATTAGTTTTGACCACCCGAAGCTCTCTGACGTGCACTCAAAATTTAATACATGATCATTTCTTGCGCACTCTTTCCCCCAGAATGCTCTCTGCACGCGGCCTGGAATCCACCCCGCGACTTCGTTGTGCAGCAGCTGATGCGTCACAGTCATCGAACGGCTGCGGCAGGTGTTGAAAATTTTACATAGCACACAACATCGGTCAATGCTCACGCGTGTTCTGTATTTTGAGAAAAGCGCACAATCTTGCTTGTAAATAAATGAATCGAATAGCGTCGCACTGCACGCCGCAGCTGAGAAGGTCGTAACGCTGCTGGTATAAATAAGTAGCATACAAAAGCATTATCACGAACGACGTCAGGGATATTTATTTATTTCAGCCTTTAACGAGCGCATATTCGACTCAAGACCAATGAATAGTCTAATCACCGCTCGCTCAGATGTTGCTCGAAAATATGGAATACCCCGTCGAGTCGCGTCCTTAAAAGCTAATCGCACTGAGGTTGCGCATTAGTGGACCCTAGTTTCACTGAAAATGCACAAAGTAGGTCGAGAGGAATATAGCTGCACACGTGCGGGTGTCAAAGATTCGCAGCAGAGGCAACTGCCATCTCACCGCATTGGCTCTCATCCGAAGAGTCGCCGCAGTCGTCCTTGAAGTCGCAGAACGCGCCGATGGAGACGCATTTTCCGCTCGCGCACCGAAAACTGCCGTCAGGACAGGTCACCCCTGTTGGAGGAACGAGAGGCAAAAGAGCTGCAGAGAGAGAGAGAGCGAAGGAGTCTTTCCGCGTTAATTCAGGCGCATCCGCGAACTTGGGCAGCATGTTGGCACATCAACTGGTTCGGCGCACATTTCGCAGTCACCGCGCTGCTAGTCTATAGCGAGCGCATGCACCCTGGTGGCGGCCAGAGCAAAGTTGCGTACCGCAGCCGCTCTCGTCCGACCTGTCGCGGCAGTCGTGCACTCCGTCGCAGACGTTGACCACCGAGATGACCTCCTTGTTGCGGCACACGAAGTACTTCTCTGGGGCCACCCGCACCTCGCCCACGTGTGCCTTCATGTGCCGGTACAACGGTGGGGGACCAGGGGCGTTGTCTGCGCAAAACGCGCCTGCGTCACAACAGCGTATGCGACAGCAAAGTGGCCGGCAGCGCGATCATGCACCCGCGAGAGCGACGTCTGCTCGGTGTCGAGAGCGGAGCCAGACTTCGGAGGCGAGCGTAAAAGACGCGGGGAGAGCGCTCACCGGCCTTGTGGCTGCTCATCTTGCAGATGTAGGCGCTGATGGTGGTGATGGGCAGCTCCTCCATTTGGCGCCACCCGGCCAGCGCTTCGGCGGCGCGGTTCAGCGTGCCCAGAGAATGCTTGCCCAGCGAGCAAGGGATGTCGTGCCAGTGGGCGGTCGAGTGGCCGCTGTCCACGCGCAGCATGGTGCAGTCCTCGTACGCCACCCAGTCCGGCTGGGACGACAGGCCGTGGCCCGCGTACGCCCTGCGAGGCATTCGCACGGGCGGATTCGGCGGAGGCGCAGCGGTCGTCGCTATACCGAAAAACGGGCGCCTACGGCGAGCCCAGCGGTCAGTCCCCAAAACAGCGGCTTCGCGTCGTTGCTGCGCGATGTGTCATTGGGTTATGGGCCTCGGCTTTTCGCGGCCGCATGTAACCAGCAGTGGCGATGATACTTCAGGAAGTCGAGCACTTACACCGTCATAAATATGCAATGTTGAACACGGAATTGCTGTTTTTCCGGACTTGGCGACGTGCGCTAGCGATTCACTTGCTCCAAATATTCATATAAACGTGTCGGGCGACAGCGTAGATAATTATGTCGGCTCGAAAAGTTGACGAGAAAGTATGAGGTGTCTAAGCAGTGACGTTCAGTGACCTTACGATTGGTTCTCCAGAAAGGTGCGCACTATAAATTTACAACGAGAAGAAACCAGCCCCGTTGCATACAAAGCCGAATGAAATGCAGTAGACTCCGGATAAACGAAAATCCCTTAAGCGGAAACGCCAGATAAACGGGACGAGGGTGCCAACTTTCGGTTGGCCGCCCATAAAAGCAGTGTTAGCAAACTTCGTTTAAACGGAACGCTTCTTTTTATCAACTCCGGTTAAAGGAAACTTGAACCCAAAGTGTGCCTACGTCATCGGCCATCATACACACTTCATATAAAACATCAGCAGGTCGACAAGCATGTCAAACGGTGATGCCAAATATTCAAGAAAATCCAATCCATCAGCCATTTGTACTGTCATGACTTTAGCTGCTGCCCTGAGGCATTCGCGTTGCCTAACTTTCACGTTCCTTTGTGTATCCTGATGGCGACAGTAAAAAAACAAGAGCGCGTGAACAAATACCTTGTGTGAGAGAAGCTGTGATATGCCAGAATACAATAACGTATTTTTTTCACCGCAGTGAAATTAAAACCCTCGGCGCTTTGGAAACAAAACGTTTTTTTCTTTTTTGTGATTTCTGAGTCTTCGCATACACGAAACTTGTGATATATGGAGTTTATTTTTTGTTCCTTCGAGTTCCACTTAAGTTGCGCCTACTGTATTTAATTAGTCGCAAGGCAGCTTTATGAGCAGCAGCAAACGATTTCTGTTTAGGCCTAGTGGAGCTTGTCTTACGGAAAGCTTTGTAGAAAACGGCATGCTGGGTTCAGAATGTCGTCTTTTTCTGTTTATTATGTGCGTATAGATAAAATGAGGGAACTAAACTGGACTGTCTCTTTATATGCTCATGCACACCTGAGCGTAAATAGAAAGCTCTATTCGTAAAACTATTTCGCCTCATTGATTTCCTTAGGCTCCACAACCTAACGCGTTCAGCACAAATTCATAAACCAATGTCGCCTCGTGCGAATAAAAAAAAATGTCTCTCAGTGCGGGCAGCATGGGGCAAGCGTCAGAGAGGCAGCCTCCGCGAGGGGCGCGGCACGCGCCGTGTGCACACACCCGACACGGCCGTACCTAACATACCAGTCTGAATAACTCATGGGGTTACCGTCGCTCCAGCGGTAGAAACCTTCGCCCGCGGCATCGGTCAGACCTGCGCAAAAGAAAACGACGCGATGAGAGGCGGGCCTCGCTTTTCCCGCACAGTGCGCGTCCGGCTCGCGCGGCGGCCGTGCCCTGCTGGGCCAGTCTGCCGACCGCGACGAGGAAGCTGCGGCGCGCAGCTGAGGGCGAAGCAGAGCTCGCGCACCCGCACAGGGGCGCCCCGAAGAAGCCCAGGTGGCCGGGATTCATTGGGAGTGCCCCGCTGTCTCGTACGCATTGGTGACCCTCGAAACGAAAATGCCGAGAAAGTAATTTCACATCCAGACAGCCCTCGAAGAGCCCCAAAGCATAGCCTGGTGCGCGACAGTTTCTCTACGCGACGAAACCGCAAAAGATCTCGAATCGGGCTGCGGTTTGTGTTTGCAAGAAAGGTCCCGAGACGGACTCCCGAGTTACGCGTCCGTAGACGTCGCACACAACGTACGTGACCGTTCTCTAGATATTACAACCAAGTGTTGTTTACGCGGTGAAATAATAGACATAGACCAAGCTTCTCTATCCTTTATTTCCAATCAGTTTTGCATGCCGTACTTTATCAAACGATTCTTACAGAGGCATTACAATATTATTGACTTGTTTTCTAGAATTGATTGGCTGTACCGTAGTCGTGAACAATTCCAAGAAGCTGCAGTCAACGGGCCTCTCCTAGAACCAGGATTCTCGGTAAAATAAAAAGGTTCTTTATCTCAAAGAAACTCGTTTTTAATTGTTACTCAAGATGGCTCAGCAACGCGCGGAGGTAAAGTATTCCAATTCCCATAGCCGCTGGTATAGTAGCCGAGGAGCAGCCGCCATGGCTGGAGCAAGCTGCTCCGATTGGGACGACAGACCGACTGTTGGCCGCCGAAGGCAGCAGCGCTTCCGACCAGAAGACGGCGGTCGCGGACCTCCGACTTTCGCAACCTCTCAATGCACAGAACACGACATTAGAAAGCGGACCCGCTGCAATTGCATAGTACCCAAGTCCGTACAAGTACGAAGGCTCTATGGTAAATGTGATTCCGTGATAAGCGACGTTTACTCATGACGTCACGAAACGTCACCGATGGCGATGGTTTTCCAGACATTTCCGACGCCCGCTTGCGCATATCACTGTGCCCAGTGTGCAAACGTCAACTGCGGCTTTCTGTTTCGTTCATGCTACCCACAACTTTGATGCCGCAAACTTTATGCTCCAGAACCAACTCTGCTTTTGCGACGCGTTTCAGTTCGTGAACAAGATGTTTCCCTTCTCTGACGGCAAGTACTGATGACCGCAGTACTCCAAGATGGCGTGACGTCACGCGTTGCGTAGATCACAGAGTTTTCAGCTGAAATTAGCATTGACCTGTACGATGTGGAAATTAATGTAAAGAGCTCCGGGGCTGCGATTGTTCAGCCGCCACGGGAATGATGGTTGGTACACGGATTTGACTGACCTTCGTGTTCGTGGCTTCAGACTTTCTTGTGGCGTTATCTACCTTATTGGATTACATTTGAAAGAAGCATAGTTTTTCTAAACACATGGCAGTCGATAAGACTGTTCGGAGACGCATAAACTTAGCGAGTTTTCGCATTTCGAACGTCATATTTTGTTGAATAGATGGTGTTCAAATGGGCGCCCCAGTGACGGCTCCTACTGAGTAAGAGATACAAATCTGGAAGCCTTTGGGTAGCTGCGTGCGCGGCAAGCGGTTGCGGGAGCTGCAAACACGTTCCGGTGTTTACGGTGTTTCCGGTGTTCCGGTACAAAATTAACACTGTCGTTTGGAGCTCATAGAAACCCGCGTACTGCCTGTCATTCCCATGCTGGTGGAAGTACTGCGCTTGCAGCTCCCGCTCAGACACTAGCGTCACATTTATCTCTCGAAATTCTTGTATGAAACTTTGTGGCACAGATAGGCAAGACAGCAGCGCACCGTTATCTCGGAGGACATGCAAAACCTTTACACCTGCGGTGCTCGGCCAGAGTGTTACACTGTGTTCGAAAGGCGTTTGGGAACACGCCTCTGCATCGCTTTGTGACACGCTGCACTCGCATGCCAGGCCTCAGCTCACAGATGCTCAGGGCTAAGCTCCTTTTTAATTGTTCCCGTCCTACACGGTGGGTCCTCATTGCGCGAGGGCCGCAAGCCGCTCGGTTTGCTGTGAAGACCTGTTCTTTGTTTTGTTGCAGGCGAAAGATACCAGTGGAACCCCTTCTGCTCGAAATCCGTCATTCAGTTAAAGGAACCACTTCGTGGAGTGAATGCGCGCTCACAATCGCACGCGGCTGACCGAGCGCAAACTGGCAGCGCCGGTGGGCGAGCGCACCGCACGGGACTCTGCCGTCGGTGGAGACGGCGAGAAGACCGGCGTACCGATGTAGAGCGACTTCCTGTGCGCCTTCCAAATGTCGGTGAGGAAGTAGTGTATGATGGCCATCTCGCGTTCGTCCAGGATGCTGACCAGGTGCCCCGAGCGGCCCTTGCCCCAGGCGGCGCACTTGGCCTCGGCCTCGTACCACTGAAGCGGGTCCGGCTCCTCGTACATGTTGTAGCAGTGGTCGTTGTAGAACTTCCACTGCTGCGGGCACTCCTGCGGGTCTGCATGGCAATGGGCGTCTCGTTAGAGATGCAGCAGGCCCAGCGAATTGGAAGCCGCACACAGCGAGAGAGTCGACGCTCGAGTCCGCGTGCTCTCACTGTTCAGAGCGGCGAGCGCGTCTCTTGGCAACCAGCGACAAAGCGGACGGCGCGGGGAGCAACCGCCCACGGTCGACAAACGCGAGACGCGCACCGGTCGTGGGGCGGCGCTTTCGCGCGTCTCTCGCCGGCGCAGGATCGCCGGCGTAGATGGGCGGATGATATATGAGCGTCCCCTTTCAACCTCCTACCTAGGTTAAACAATAAAAAAAAAAACCACTGTGAACTGCCACAACCAAATTTTCTGATCCCCTATTGCGAACTGTGCTTTTGTACGTCTCCATTTTTTGACGTTTGCCTACTTTTCTTCGACCAATCCTCCAATCGCCTCTTACTAATCCTTATTGCGGACATGTTTACTTTACCCCTGCTCTCGCTGAACCCAAGGGCTACAAGGAGGCCAGTGGTGCTTAAATCGACCGCTGGGCAGACGTCTTCACATTATAATAAAACATGCTCCATAGTTTATCTAGCGTTACCGCAGCAAGCACATGCTTATTCTTCCTTCTTATATCTCGCTTTATAGGTGCGTGTTCTAAGGCATACCGATCTCGCTTCGAAAATTAATGAGCTTCCCTTGCAGTTATCATAAATTGTTTCTTTCCTGATTTCGTTTTTTCCTCTTAAGTAGTTACTCATGGCAGGTTTCTTTTCTATTGCCGCCACCCATGAGATTAGTTCAGCCTCTCTGACTTTGCGCTTGACGTTCTTTGTTGCTGTGTTGCTCACCATACAGGCCATATACTTGCTCGTAGGTTTCCTAGTTCTTTTTCTTCACTGTGATTCAATGTTTTTCCTGTACAGATACCTCAACATTCTCTCAGCCCATTTACTTTGTTCCATATTCTTCTGTCGTTCTTCATAATCAATATTACTGTGAGCTTCCCTGACCTCAAAACTAGTCCTGCCCATATCACCTTACACAGCTTCATTTGTAGCCTTCCCGTGAGCGCCCAATGCGAGGCGTCCCACTGACCTTTGGTTCCCATCGAGTCCTGATTGTACCCCTGATTTAAAGCAAACAACCGAATTTCCAAAAGTAAGTCCTGGAACCATTACATCTTTCCACATACCTCGGAGGACCCCGTACCTATTGTATCCCCATAGCGCTCTGTGCTTCATTATGGCTGCATTTCCCTTCCCCTTGACTGTTATTGTTTTTTCCTGTGTTTCCACACATCTATTGCCTTCGTTTATCCATATACCAAGGTATTTATATTCTCTTAGCCGAGGTATTTCCTGGCCCTGTATCGCCACTGTCTGTTCACTGTTTTCATTGAATGCCATAACGCCTGATTTTCTAACACTAAATTTCAAACCTAAATTGTTGCCTTCCTGTCCACAGACATTAGCCAGACGTTGAAAATCACTTTGCTTGTTAGCTAGCAACACAATGTCGACCGCATAAAATAAACCTGGAAGTTGCTGCTCCACTACTGTACCCGCCTGTTTGTATGGAAGATTAAAGCCGATATTGCTTCCTTCTAGCGCCCTCTCCATCCTCACCATGTACATCATAAACAGCAGTGGGGACAAAAGGCACCTCTGCTTCAGTCCCTTGTTGATATCAACTTTCTCCTCGCTCCTCACCCCGTCCCATTCAACGCAAACGGTATTTTCTAGGCAAATCTCTCTCAAAAGCTGTAGACAATCGTCACCTAAGCCGTCCCCTTCCAGAATATCCCACAATATGTAGCGGCCTACGTTGTCGTAGGCTCCTGTAATGTCATGCGGATGCGTGGAGGCGAGCGCCATCCGGTGGTGGTGCAAGGAACCCAGCAGTGGTGGCGTCGGGCGCGCGCGTCCTCCGCTGTGATTGGTTGGCCCACTCGGCTAGAGAACAGCCACGCGGCAGCACACACGGCCACGAAAACCCATCGAGGTTCGCAAAGAAAAGCTTCGCTTCTGAAAGAGGCCGCGCGTAGTCTGCGCACCGAGTAAGGCTGCCAGGGGTCGCATTGCGTTCGTTCAGAGACGGCAGAAAACTGCACGAAATGATGGGCACAGCCCACTAATAAAGTGCAGGAAAAAGTAAATGGTGGGTTGTTTTTCTTTTTAGCTGGAAAAGCCGCCGTAGTATATGAACAGTGTTCCTTGCGCTATCTTTCTTTTCCCGCTGCGAGTATGTTCGTATATAGGCGATAAGTGTGCACACAAACGAGGCCCCAGCAAGTTCTTTTAAGGATTTCCGAAAACTTTGTATACTGGAGAAAGGCCATTTACGGTAACATTTTGTGAATCGCCAGCAACTAAACGCAAAGTGACGATAATATATGCTAGCACTTTCTGGGCTGTCCCAGCCAACGTGTTTCCGTGCATACACACACATCACTTACTGTCGAAGTAAAGCTGGTTGAGGTCCGCCGGCAGCTGGAAACTGAGCGACCGGTAGGACAGGGCGAACCCGCGCCCCGCGCCTTTGCCGTCCGTGGAGAAGACGACGGACAGCGTGTTCCAGCTGGAGACCACGTTGCGCGGGGGCATCGAGTTGTTGCAGTAGCGGCCTGCGACGCACCGCCCGCTGTAAGCGCTGTCGTCGGCTTTGTGCATTCAGCTGAAGCAGTCAGTTCGTGCCGACGGTGGGACGCCTCAGCGGCCGCGACGGCAGCAGAACGCCATGGCCAGCGAGCCATTGAAGCGGCAGTGAAGGTGTGCGTTTATTTGTCGAATTACCGGGCGATTGAAATATGTGCCAGCGACTGTGTCATGAAGTTGGTAACTGAATATTAAGACCTCCCTAGAGTTACAAGCTGAATGTAAAATCCTTTTTTCTGTTTAAGTTAAGCAATGTGCAAAACTAGGAAAGCCTGAATGTTTTCAATATTTTGTTGAAGTTTGTTTACTGTTTGTCTTACTACGCAATGCCCAACCTTTCTTTCTTTTTTTGTCCTCGCAGAGAATTTGCATCGAAATTTTCGTAACTCTGCTTGGAGAAGTTTGAAAAATCAGTTTCAAGGTACGCTATTTTGGTGTGTAAATCTTCAAATAGTGGTACTTGTACCTGTTGCTGCACATAACTACACCTCAGTGAGGACGCAAAAGTGAAAGGCACAACAGTTCGGGGGCCTGTCATTAGTCGTCGTTTGCATGCAATGGCGATCTCTCGGGCGTCAGTTTTGAAAAGAGAGAAGGAAAGCCAAATTTCCACTGCTCTACCTGGCTTAGCTGAAGCGTCTTTTAATAAATTTAACCTTTCGGAAAACAAACACACACACACACACACACACACACACACACACACACACACACACACACACACACACACACATATATATATATATATATATATATATATATATATATATATATATATATATATATATATATATATATATATATATATATATATATATCACGAGAAGGCAACAAACACTGACACCAAGGAAAACATAGGGGAAATTGCTTGTGCTTAATAAATGAAATAAAGAAACGATAAGTTAATGGAAATGACAGTGGATGAAAAAACAACTTGCCGCAGGTGAGGAACGATCCCACAAACTTCGCATTTCGCGTGCGATGATCTACCAATTGAGCTACCACAGTGCCATTTCCCCGTCCACTTTCTTGGGTATTTATGTTCCTTTGTAGAACCCTGGGAGTGTTAGCCAGCGCCACCACTCACAGACCTTGGCGGCGGACGTGGAAGGTCCTTTGTGCCGCAGGCGTCACGGCTATATATATATATATATATATATATATATATATATATATATATATGGGCGTGAGCCAAGTTCACTCTTTATTCGAGGCGTGTCGACATAGTACAAATAATCACTTCCTTCGAACAAGGATGCGTGCGGGCGTTAATTAATTAAATTAAGTTATGGGGTTCTACGTGCCGAAACCATGGTCTCACTGTGAGGCACCACCTGGGCTTCTTTAACGCGCGCGTAAGTGCACGGGCGTTTTGGCATTTCGCCCCCATCGAAATGCGCCCGCCGTAGCCGAGAATATATATACATATATATATATATATATATATATATATATATATATATATATATATATATATGCGTTCGATATTTACCAAATTTCCTGTTACCCGCCGTGGTTGCTTATGACTACGGTGTTGGGCTGTTGAGCACGACGTTGAGGGATCAAATCTCGGCTACGACGGGCGCATTTCGATGGGGGCGAAATGCCAAAACGCCCGTGCACTTACGCGCGCGTTAAAGAAGCCCAGGTGGTGCCTCACAGTGAGACCATGGTTTCGGCACGTAGAACCCCATAACTTAATTTAATTAATTAACGCCCTCACGCACCCTTGTTCGAGGGAAGTGATTATTTGTACTATGTCGTCACGCCTCGAATAAAGAGTGAACTTGGCTCACCCTCATTCTTCACCGCCAAGACAACGCGACAATATCGTCCCGCTCGCACGCTTGGCTCCGGGGTGCAGTGGAGCTTTTCGAGGAGAGCAACACAGCTTTCCACAACTGCCGCGGAACCCCTATTTCGTAGCAAGTAGGGGAAAAGCAAACGAGGAGAGGTATTTTACGAAATTAACGATGACTACGTAGTGAACGACTCCGATCGTTTTAAAATATATTCACGTTTCGCTAGGCCTACAGCTACGATGGTGAAACACTGCACCCTCGGCCTGGGCCAACCGGCGCTGTGCGGCGAACAGCACTCTGCAGTCCGTCGCCCAGTTTAGCCGACCGTTAACCTGGCTAACCTCCGCCTCGTATGTAAGAATAAGAAGCGACCTCCTCGAGCTCACTGGGAAGCTTCGCGCGGCCCGTTCCGGAGGAGTCTCCCCGCGCGCGCGGAAGAGGCGGCATACTCGCCGATGAGGTTCTCCTGCTCCTGGTCCCGACCGTCGTAGAACTCCAGGTAGTCGGACGCGCAGTGCTCGGCGCTCGGCAGGTCGAAGTCCTCGAACGTGACGTTGATGTAGTGCGACGGCGGGGCCACGATGAGCCACGCGCAACGGTGGTTGTTCACGTACGGCTTCGGGTAGTCGATCGAGAAGACGTGGCCGCAGTGCGCGTCGCACACGTGCACCTCCGCGCAGTGGTAGTCGCCCATGCCGCAGCCCGGACAGTCTGCGTGCGCCGAGTGTCACAACCGAGCGGGTATATAGGCGCGCGACAAGGCGCCGCAGCGTCTTTCTTCTTCGTCTGGCTTTTTTTTTTAACGTTAACAGTTTCGTTATAACTTCAGCTGGGACATGCGCGCGCAAATGGGAAGACTGCAGAAGAGCGATTCTGCGGGACGCGCCGGCGGACTGCGCGGCACCTGCAGGCGGGCGCGTTTGGCTCGCCCCCGGAGGGAAGTGCTCCGCTGTGCGCGCAGCTAAGCGCGGAGAGCGGCCATAAGAAAAGCGCCCCGTCACGAATTGGCATCCCCGGTGCAGGTGACTGGTGGAGTTGTATTGCTGTCTGTGTGTCTATGTGATCACTGCGTGTATATGTACTATAAATATCAATAATCTGTACCAGAACCTGGAGTAGCATGCTGCAGGCGATCTCCAGCGTGTCGTGAAAGCATGCATCTCTCTACGGCTTCACAGTGTCATGGCTTAATGTAGACAAACGCACCAGCACGCGAACTATACGGCAGGTATTTTACGGGTGAATGTTACTATACGCGAGACGGAAAACTCATATTCCCTTCGGAATGACCAGCCAGCAGTCCTCAAGTTGTTTTTGCGCTCTCAGCCTTTAGTTTAACTATATGGTAAATGTATATATTAGGGGTATGACAATATTGATAACTTTCAATTAACGAATCGAGCATCGTTCTATTCGATTAGGTTCTCGATTCCAATTGTCCCTTTTTGAAAATACGAATTTTCGAATGCTTTTCCAATACTTCACATCGTCGACTGTACACGATCAAGGATAAAATTGAAGCGACAATGCGGTATTTATACCTATCACGCTGGCGTCACTCATGCCCCGATGACGATGTGTGAACGCGGTAGGCGAAACCAATCGCGGAATGCATACCGGTGAACTTGTAGGTGGCGTAGAATCCGCTGAACCTGCTGAGCGAGTAGCGGAAGCACGTCTTGAGGTGAATCTCCATGGGGCCGTTGGAGATGATCTCCTTGGGGAAGGTCTGACCGTCGGGCGACAGGATCGAGTCGGAGCAGTTGCTGTTGGTGTCGCGGCCAGGGCACAGCAGCAGTTGGTCCTGTTGGGGGGAGGGGGGACAGCAGCGTGGTAGCTACGCTCGACTGACTGGCGGGCACTGAGGTCTCGAAGCAGCAGAGATGTTACGAGATCAATTTCAATCACCTGGCGAGGGCCCGAAATTCCGTGCTCGAGCATTCTTACACTGCGTGCCTGTCGAATTTGAGGACTGCTTAGCGCACGGCTGTATTAAGTCCGTTGCTCGGTTCTTGGAAAGACACAGTAAGAGGTCAAGTTTAGCATGAGCAGGTCAAGAGACAGGAGATTATCAACAAAAGCTTGACAAGACAGTTGGTGCTGCCCTTTTATTGGGAGCAATGGTAGGTAATGCACTATGAGAACTGATATTTCTGTTTTCTACGGTGACAGAGAAAGGACTAAGACGTAAAAGAAAGAAAGAAAAATATAAGAGCTGCGCTACTGGATACGTACAATTACACGACTTTGTTCGCAGGGGAACAAGATATGCCATCACTGAATCAAGATATACTACACATCACGTCAATCTTAGAACGCACAACTGCCGATCGCACTAAATAAATTTAGCATACAATGAGACAAACACTTGCAGTAAACAATTAAAAAACGCAAGTATTGATTTCCTGTATTTTACATCAATTAGCGGAACATGCAGTTATTGCTCAAATAAGATAAATCAGAGTATTTGCATCAAAAGAGGCGTCACACGGCGGGACAAATGAAATGTCTAACCATTCGGATTTATAGCCTTCATTCTCACGGCTACCATTTTATCAATTTGTGCCTCCGCTTGTTCAGCATCTATACAGAGCGTTGGGTTTGTATATATGTCCACCAGGTACCACACGTATTATGCTAGTTTGTGCACAGACAAGGCACCGCTTAAAAATAATTCACAAAATGCACGCGTTCACCTTCAGTAGATTGGGAAGCCTGAACAGGTGCTTAGAGAGTGTGAAGGCAGGTCTAGGTCTAGAAAGACAGGTCTAGGAACTAGAGCTTTCCGTCTCTAGGTATTTCTGCTGTGCTTAGAAACTGTCTTTGCATCTTCGCCTCAAACATGTACGTTGGGCACATCTTCCTAAGGCAAAAAAAGCCTTGCTAGATTACTGATCCGGCCACTCGAAAATCATAAACAACGGGATAGCCACTTCGTCTTAAAGCGGTCATCTCCAAGTCTTGCGCACAAATAATCAATGAAAGCGTTGCGCCCCAGTTGGAGAGGCTGAAAGGGGGTGGGTACCGTCAACATGTAATTTTGGAAGCTTGTGGGAGACTGGCAAGGCGGAGCAAGGCAGGGCCGCGACCCAAGCTCCAGGAAACAGACCGTCGAAATGTTGCCCTTATACCGTACGTGCACAAATTGGCACATTTCACATTAAGAATGTAGCAGGGCGTTACAACACTCCGACAGTGTTTTACGCGCCTCAAAAGTTGACAGCAATCTGTTCGAAGGCGGCAGAAAAAAAAAAAGACTGCAGCACCAAGCACACTCGTTCATCGTGCCAGGGGAGTCGTCTACAAGTTGCCGCTATCCTGCGGCGCACTGTACACCCGCCGAACCGGAGCAGGCGTTAGTGAAAGATTAGGAGAACGTCGAAGATTACTTGGAGGAGATTCCCTTGATAACCTCCCAAAACATTGCCGCACGTGTGGCAAGAAGGTTAAGAAAAAGATCCCCCAATACACACCGCTCTTCGACAAAACAACATTCATGCACAGGGTTCAACTCGTGCGAGCGCTCATGGAAGCCTTCCATATGCGTATCACCGGAGGTAGTTGCGTCAGTAAGACTTCCGTCCGCTTCTCTGATAGGGAGTTACGGTTCTTGGCAAACTCAATCAGGTACACGTGGTAATTACACGCGATGTTCAATATGATAGCCTCGTTTTGTTCGGTTTCGGTTTTCCTATATATTCGTGTATGCGCTTGAAATAAACTTGAGTTGTGAATTAGCGCCTGGCCGTTGCCTTTTCTCAGCTTGTCCTCGTGTCTCCGCGCAAACTTCTTCAGTATGCATTTCCACGCCACCTATGATTTGAGCCACGAAGCAGCTGGTTCGCCAGGACCCATTTGGAACGCCTTATCAATCGAATCGGCACTCTCGTCAATCTTACTCCGTGGTGGGCACACAAACACAAGAAGACGCCCGAAAGCGGCGACGCAAGAGCCAAAATTTCCGTTTCGCGTCCCATTCTTTTCGACGCCCGCGACTGGCTCGCACACCGTTGTGCCGCCCGCTGGGACATATACCGACCGGTGCGCGACGGGATCGAAGAACGGGACACGGAACACACGACGACGCCAGCTGCACTCACTAAAACCCCTTAAACTTCGTAAAGTAGTGCCACGCTTTGAAGAATGCCGCCTGCTCCTCGCGCGGTCTGGCCGAGGCCGCGTCGCTATTGGCCTAATAGCGTCACGTGGGCCCTCGCGCCGTGCATCAGCGCCATTTTTGCTCGACAAGCATCTACGGAATGGAGAGGAGCGCATGTTGGCGCCGTTGCTACGCTCGAGCAGTGTAGGCGGCGGAACGGTCGAGAAGGGAGCGTGAAAGAGAGGAGAAACGAGGAGTGAAGGCGGAGGAGGAGAGTGTCGCTACTTTACGAAGTATAAGGGGTTTTAGCACGCACCGCATGCTCGCGCGCGCAGCAATGCGTACCTGGCACTGGCCTGCGCGAGAGGGCGCTTCCCTGCGCGCGAGGTCGAAGATGACGAAGCTGAGCCACACGTGCTTGCCGGCAGGGGGCAGGATCTTCCACCAGCAGCTCTTGTCCTGGCCGTAGTAGAACGGGTGGCTGGGCGACGCTATCGAGCCCTCGGGGGCCTCCAGCACCGCGCCGCAGTTCACTGCGCACGGAAAGACGGCGAGTCTGTTTTTCCCGCCAATCGCCGCTTTTCTTGTTACCGACGAGCGCGCTCTTGGTGAAGCGCATTCCAGCAGCGACTGCAATGACGGCACCCTTGCTCGGCTTATGCCGTCAGGCAATGATGCCGTACCTACACGTGTGCTTGTGGGAGATGTTCACTCGAACAGAAACATTTAACATTGGGTTCCGACTACGATTTTCCTATTCAAGTACACGTGATATGCACAACTCTTATAGGACAACCGCTGAAGCGATCAGAGCAAAATTTGTTGCATTTCTCACTTTACTTATTTGCGTTTATATTTTGTAAATGTGAAAGAGGCTAAGAAAGAAAAAAAAAAACGCGCACAAGCGGTTTGAAGGGCTTGTGCACCCTCGACAACACGAACTTGACAACAACGTTACCAAAATTCACATTCTGTAACACGACTATTATTACAATAATTACGTTGTGACACTATCACAAATACAAACTAAATACACCTCTACGAGTACACTCGCAATGTGTCTAAAAATTATGTATCATATTATACATTCCACATACAGCACTCGTGACTCTTTCTGCACACTGTACATAAACTACAGGGAAGTTGAACTGAAATTACAACAAACTACGCCATATTCAAGGACAAGTACAGACACCAACGCGACATTCAATAGATATAAGGAAACGCTACTACGAGTACGCCAGTATTTCTGAATACGAGGAATTGAAATCACTAAATAGTTGAGTTTCAAAGTTACGCAAAAGTCCGCTTGTGTATATCTCAATGAATTTAGAAATATTGAACTTAAGAAATAAGCATTCAGTATGCGCCTTCTACGGCGCACGAGCAATGGCGGGTAAGGTTCGCTTGTGTGTTAGTAGCAATTCGATTAACTTGCGCTCATTTGTTGTACCCGCGGAGTGGTTGTACCCCATAACAGCAATTATTGCGAGAAGGCAATAAGCAGTTATACGTAAGTAACTTAATGGTGATGCGGAGAACGTAGCTTAAAGCTCCAGTGACCTGACACAATTTGCGAAGCAGAAAACTAATGTGTCGAACCCGCTGGAACGCACACCAGGGATAGGCGCCCAACGCTTGTCGGCCTTTTCAATGGGCGTTAATAGCGAAGCGTGAGCTGAAAAGACGTGTGCGCCTCCTGTACGAGAGAGAAAATGGCTTTTTTTTTTGTTTTGCTTGAATTTCTTGTGAGGTGGTTTTGTTTAGATCATAAAGCTTATCATGCTAGGGCGTCGCTACACATATTAATTAAATCAGAGTGCAACTGTGAGGATATAAATGTGCTGGCGTCCCCAACACACATTACAAATTTTGCTGCGCGATAGATTCCATGTCACTGATATAAATATTAAGAAGGCTCCAGAATATCGCCACGTGGTAAGCAGAAAACTAGTTCATTTTGTTGGGAACTTATGCGATTAATTGATGCGGACTCGCATGTTTTGTCGAGATACGAATTAGGTAATTCAAGCGGAAGTGCTCATATTTCATACCCGTTGAGCTCATTAAACAGAAAACTCATACGTTCAAATGCATGCGTGAAATTTACAAATATGCATTGTATTAGGCTTGCTAAGTTTTGCAGAACGACCATTTTTGTGTTGAGAGAAGCCAACTCTGTTGGCTTATTTTTCTGAAAACGTATTGCGAGCTTGTAATTAAGCTATCGTTGACACAGAATGAAAACAACAGTCTTAATGTAATCCTCCGAAGACCCCTGAAAGAAAATTAGGACAGGTATTGGACGAAAGTTTCTCATATCAAGTTTGTCGCATTTTTTTTTAATACAGGACAGTTACTCAACGACAGATACCTTTCCTTGGGGGTGAAGATATGCCTTGGAACAGTTTTCCGGCAAGGCGTCCCTGCTTGTTTCCTAGTATTCCGATATCTCCTAGATGTGGTTCACACGTGCAATGTTCTGCGTTTCGCGTGCATACGACAAGAAAGAAGGCCGTAACGCGAAACACACGAAGCCATACGTAAAATGCCGCGCGGGGGGTGGTTTGCTAAATCCCGCCGAGACACAAGTCGGCGGCATTGGGACCCCAACGTAGAGTCTTAGGGTGCTTCTATCTAAATACATGTAAAAGGGGAATTCGTTTTTCTCGGCAACCACTGCACCAAATTTGACGAGGTTTGTTGCATTTAAAAGAATAACTTAAAATCTAGTGACTGTTGGTTTCGAATTTTTGAGTTAGGTCGTCAATTATTTTAATTAAAAAATTGGCAAAAATCGAAAATTTTCAAGAAAATAAACTATCAAGTTTACAACTCTCTAACTCAACAACGATAAACGATAATACAATTCTATTAATTGCATCTAATAGTACATCTAAAGCGGACAAAATCGATATGTTACACATGAACATAAAAAAATTTAGTAACATGGAAATACAGCTTTTGCAGAACCCTTGTAACCAACATAACAAATTCCCGTAGTTCAGCACAATGCGTTGGCGGGCTAGTTGGTGCGAATCCATGAATACTTTGTTAAGCGCAAAAAGATGTAAGATGTCCGTAAGATGTAAAATGACATATCGAATTTGTCCGCTTTGAATGCTCTGATGGATGCCGTTTACAGAATCGCGATATCTGTTCTTGATGCAGAGCTATTAGTTTGTAAACTTCGTGCTTCTATATTTTTTCAAACTTTTGAACTTTTGAAAATCTTTTTAACAATAGTCAAGCCCTAAATCGAAATTCCGCTTCCAACAGCCACTAGAATTTTTCTCTCAAATGCAACAAATTTAATAAAAATCGGTCCAAGGGTTATCTCAGAGAAACGTTTTACATGTATTTGAATAGGCCGCGCCGGAGTTGGGCCCGAGCTAAAGCTTCCTCTCGAGAGTGAACGACACCTCCACCCACAAGCGCACGTGCAGGCACGGCGTCGCTGCCTGAGCCGAGCAAGGGTGTCGTCATCGCGGTCGCTGCTGGAATACGTGCCCCCGAGAGCGGGGAAAAGCGGCGGGAACAGACGCGAACGCTGACTGAGTGGGCGCAGCGCGGCCCTCCGTTTTACGACGACAGAGGGGCTCCGAGGGACGGCTGCCGCGGAGCGCGGCAATGCACGTGCCTCGCCTCGGAGCCGGCGAGAGCGCGACCGACTTGTGACGTCAGCAGGACGCGAAGAAGAGACGAGGTCGTTGGAAAATTTTATATTCCCATCCGCCGTTAGCAATGGCGATACCGTGCGCAAAGAGGAAAACAGTACGAACTTCAATGTCGAGGGCCCTGCGAAGCGCGCTTGCACCACCCGAAAGTGCGCATGTCTCTCGTATGTCGACGAGTTTTTTTTTTTTTCTTACGATGAACGAGATAGAGAGAGACGGGATATGCGTGCTGTGCCATCCTGCACGCGTTCTCGCGGGCGCCCTCGTAGCGTTAGTCTGTTGGGCGATCCAGTGTACGTGCGTAAATCGAAACACATTTCCCTATACGGTACGAGCTTAACCATCGGCGCAAGGTACAATTTCACAGGGCCTCATTCCGAAGTCGTCGAGCTATGGCGACGGTTCGTTGCCGGCACGGGAGCGACAGAAGACGGCCGGGCCGACGCGTCTTCGTCGCGCGCTGTCGTCGTTTCCCGTTTCACGCCGGCGGCAGTGCGCCCTTGCCTTCTGTTATCTTTCGCTCGCGTTACGTGGCACCACAGAGCGCAACAAAGTGCCACTTTTCTTTTTTCTTTTTTGCCCGTTCCATACAATTTGCGATGGTCACGCAAGCAAACACTTTGACGCGGTCGGTTAATCTCGCGCAATGCCGGCTCTGTGGCAGCGAGAAGGGCACATTTTAATTACTCAAGCGTACGTGCTAACCGAAACTCGTGTGGTTCGCCTATGTCGCGCCGTCGAAACGACCTGTGTAATCGGTCAGAACGTAACGACAACGAAAGCTAGAAGTCTCTAGTGCTTATTTTATTAAGGCCACGTCAATCCCCACGTCGCCCTTCGCAATTCCATGTTCGATTAATTCTTTTCCTTTGAAGCATCGAATTTTATTTCGCAGAGAGGCAATTTGTAGATGGCGCCTCGTGAAACCTGTGTCCAACAATTTAAACCCATCGTAGCGCTTGTACTGCCGTATCGTGTGTTACAAATGCAAACACACACGTGTGACACGCTATAGCTTCCCGTTTGCGAACTTACACGAACGAATGCGCGGACTGCCGTTCGTATACAGACCCGTCTCGGGGTCACGGTTTCGGAAAGCTCGCCCAAGTAGGCGATCTTACGCTCGACACCCGGCAGAAGGCCCCGCTGCAAACAATGCGCGCACCCTGCGACCGGCAGCCGACCAGCTCGAGGCGCAGGCAGGGAGCCCGCTTCCAGCGCAGCACCTGCAGCTTGACGTAGCGCGCGACGATGCTGCGCAGCAGGTTGTAGCGCACGGCCTGGTCGGCGTTGAACGTGGACAGCTCGCACTGCTGGCACTCGTACACCTGCGTGCGGCGCGTCCCGTAAGCGCGTCTGTCAACGAGGCCGTCGATTTCTTATTTTCATTTCTGTCTTTTATTTCTACGATTGCTCGCACTACGTGCGAGACGTTCGTTTACTCCTGCTGGAGCTCTGTTGCGCGTAGAAAACCAGCGACGGGCGCCTACAAGAAGACCATGCAGGAAGCGCGTGTTATAAATAGATAGCTTGCACTGACGTCATTTTAAGCGCCATTTTAAACGGAGCAAAGACGCCACAAAGAGATCGCTTTGTGATGTCTTCAATCTGTCGGTCCCTGTCGATTTATTGCGCGCTGTGATCGAGTAGACATATATAAACAACTAGCCCACCAGTTGGTCCCGAGCAAGGTTACCCGCGGCAGTGAACATGACACACTGAGGCCCTCCTAGGCAACAAAAGACTGGTGGGCTAGTTCTTACTGCACGTTCATAGCATTTAGCGCAAGGAAACGCACGACACGAGAGAAGCGCTCTGTCCTGTGCGCCTTTGTCGTACGTTTCTTTGCGCTAAAAACTATTGACCCGCACCATGTTGGAGAACCATAACGGTGAGCAGTTGCGTTCGTGACGTCACGCGTCTCTTATAACTGCGAACGCAGGCCTTGTGCCCTGCGGCGCACTAGGAGACATTTACCCGACCACCGAAGAAAACACCTGTTTCGTTTGCATTGGCATTTTCCCTGAACAACCGTTAAACTAACGTGGCCTGGATAGAATCAAACTGCTGACTGCGCTTGCCGACACCGCTTGAACGCGCTGACCTTTCGGTGGCCCACGGGCTGTTCCTCCGACGTCCAGTAAATGCTGTCGTTGCTGAAGGTCAGCTGGAAGGCCATGATGTAGCCACTCTTGACAGGCGTGTTCATACCTTGCAGTATCACGCCTGTGACGTGCGTGTGGTTCTGCAGGTCGATCTGTCCGAAAAAATATAGAGGACGCCAGAATAAGTTTCTGACGAGAAAGACACGGAGTGCGCGTGACAAGAAAATGCCGTACATTGTTTAAACGTTATTCTTGACGCAAGATAAACGGAACCGTGCGCTGCTGTGCGAACTATTTCCCGGCGCCGTGACTTTCCAGCGTAAGAAACACGGACCACTTCCGGCGCGCTAATTTAGACAGGCGACTGGTCTGGGGAACGTTCAGCCAGTTTCACTTTGTCGTGCGCCGATACGGCGCTCCCGCCTTTCTAGCCCGTACAATAATTGGCCACGTGAGTAACTATGTTTCTGATTGGTCACACTGTGAAATCCAGCACCACGTTTTCCTTTCATTTTCTTTTATATAGAGCGAAGAAACGCCTTATCGACGACTGCATGGACACAAACATAAAAGCCCAACTCTGGCAACGCGTCCTTTCACCCGAGTCTAATTTGGGCTCTTATTGAAAAAATCAAGTGGCGGCCAGTCATGATATAGCGAACGTATTATTCACGACCAGTGGGCTTGCAAACAGCTCTTGCGGAGGAGAATGTGTTACATCGACTCCGGAGTTTTCCCGCCATCCAAGGTCACCTCTCGGCCACATTCCGCACCCCGTCGCTGTGACGTCATATACGAGGGGCGCTCATAAAGTTCGTATTACTTGCATGAATGACGTAGTAGTTCTGCGGAAACCCGCAAGGTGGAGAGAAGTAATGAATAAAGGGGAAGTCAGACATCCACCCGTACGTAGCAATTGCTACAAAGGAAACCCATACGGGTTCCTCGAAAGAAACGCTTCATAGTTTAAGCGTTTCTAGTTTCCGCAGAACTACTACGTCAAACACTTGCCTTTGCTTCGTGTTGTCGACAAATTCGACTTCGCCCTGCCACCTGCTAGCCGCCTGGTTAGCTCAGATGGTAGAGCGGCTGCCCCGGAAAGGCGGTGGTCCCGGGTTCGAGCCCCGGACCAGGACGAATTTTTCTTCAACTATGAAGCGTTTCTTTCGAGGAACCCGTATAGGTTTCCTTTGTATCAATTGCTACGTACGGATGGACGTCTGATTTTCCCTTTATTCACTGGAAGGAATAGACACAAGGAAATAAAATTTGAGTGGAAGTTTATTCTTTCTCTACATTACCTCCTCCCAAGGTCCCGCACTTCTACCAACGATGGATGAGCTGCCGCAGGCCATCGTAGTAGAACTCCTCATTTTGGGAGTTCAGGACGAGCTCAACTTGATCGGATCACTTGCTCGTCATCCCGCGCAGTGTGCTCTTCCTCTGGGGGAAGAAGTCACTTCCTGCGAGGTCACTTAGCTAATTGATTATTCATATCTGTAACAGTAGACACTTGAAATCCCATTTGCAAGGTACTTATTTCATTTCGCCCTAATTTATTAAAAAAATTATTACAGTTTCTTCAACGCCCGATTTATGGCCGATTCCCTAGAGTGAGTTTTGCGCCATTTCACTGAGGAACGAGAACTAGAAGGTGAATTTGGAGGACGGGGCAAAATTTCGTAGCCAAAGGCGGCTGCATGTATCGCCGTCACCTGTGTTGAGCCAGCCGGTGCATTGTCATGGAGCAGACGGACGCCTTCCCCGATCTTTCCTCTGCGCTTCGCCTTGATAGTACCTCGCAGTCTGGTGAGGAGGTCGCAATAGTACTTCCCTGTTACGGTTTGGCCTTTGTGGCCACTATCTGTGAGAAGAGCACCACGGCAGCACCAGAAGACGCTCAGCATAACCTCGCCCGGTGACGGCACAACGTTGGTCTTTATTGGCCCGAGTGAGTTTCCGGGCTTCCCTTGTTTGCTTTGTAGTTTAGTTTCTGGATTATAATTGTGCAACCAACATTCATCCGTGGTTATGAGGCGGTCAAGAAAGTAGCCAGAGTCACTTTCACAAAGCTTCAATATTTTTTGAGGCTGCTCCCTTCTGCAAGTGAGCAACGCGACAGCAAACGCGCAACCAGCGCGCGGCAGTTTTCGTCACGAGTAGGTTGCTGTGAATTATGTTGTGCACAAACCCTGCACTGTTATCCGCCGGTCAGCGAGCCTGCGAAGCAATCTGTGGTTCACCATCGTCTTACAGGCGGCCACTTCGTTCTTCGTCGTCCGTGGCTTGTTTGGCCGCACTGAGATCGTCTGCGCCATTTGACAACGGTGCCACGAGTTGAGGCATCGTCTCCGTACACCGCCACCAGCTCGGCGTGAATTCTTCTTGGCATCTTGCCTGACACAGAAAGCGAATCACTACACGTGTATCAACTTTCCATGAGTGCTGCCATTTTTGTTTTGGTGCCCTAGCGGTGTCACGAGGTACTATATAGAACACAAGGTTTACGGCAAATCACGTGGAGCGCTGGCTCACACATTATTTAACAAGTGTTAGACATGTGTTTCTCCGATGACATTTAGGTAGCGTTTTTGTGGTGTCATTGCACAATTCCGAACCGCTGGCCAGTACAGATGCGTGCCGAAGCAGCAGCCGCCAAGAGCTTCGGACGCCCCAAACCTCTCGCGCGACAGTGCGTGTCACACGCACGCTTGCTTGAGTCGCGGACAAGCGCGGACCCCTCGTACCTGTATGTACTTCTGGCTGTCAGCGGCCGCCGCGCACCAGCCGTGCTCGGCGTTGAGGCGCGCGTTGGTGAAGTGGAACGGGCCGGAGTCGTCGACCGACGAGGCCAGCAGCTGCGTGTCGAAGATCTCCTCCGAGGCCAGGCCCAGGGGCTGCCCGCACGACTCTGCGAGGGGTGCGCGCCTTTTCCACACGGAGGGCAAAGCTATCGGCGGCACGAATTTGGCAAGAGCACGAGATGCCAGCCCATAAAAGTGCCGCCATCTCGAGGGTGTGCAACATTCGCGTGATGTTTAGGGAAAAGTTCGCGAATAAAGGGAATGTCCCCTGTTATGGCCAATCCGGTCGATTAAACCAATCTTCCGGTCGATTCAAACAAACGAAACCCTCATTAGTACCACACATCCAGATACCACGTGGAAAAGAATAAACCAAGTTTTAGGTCGACTACGATGCAATGCTTTGCCAAATAACGTTTTTCACGATAGCCAAGAACTTGCTGGCAGATAACCAGCCCATTACTTCAATAAGTATTTTGTTCGATCGGCGGAATCAAGCACAGTTTGCCCTGCAACAAGAGTTTTGAATTCTATCTGTGCCGACAGTCTGTTTTTGGTACCAACTGACAGTTTTCAAGCTTATAGCACATTTATGAACTTAATTAACAGCACAGCCCTAGATGCACACAATCCTCAAATTAAGCCTGTTAAATACGTTATAGAATATCTCGTACCTGCGTTAGTGCGTATATTCAATTTGGTTCTTTCGTCCTGCGTTTTCCCTCAAGCTACGAAGAAAACCACAGTCTCAGTTCTTTACAAAGGTGGTCACAATAATCGTGTTGCACACTGCAGACCGATAAGTATTATTCTTATTTTTTCTAGGGGCCTTTAAAAAAATAATTTGTGCTCAGGTAAATACATTTTTCAATATAAATATATATTCTCTGACGCTCTCTTCGGATTTCGGAAAGGTAGATCAAGAGAATGCCCTATTACTAATTAAAGAACACATAATAAAAAAAACATTCAAAATAACTTTTACACATTAGGCCCTTTTGTAGATTTTAGTAAAGCGTTTGACTGCGTCACTCACATGAGTTTATTAAATGAATTATCTTTCCGCGGAATTTGCAGTAACGCTAGTGAGCTGTTTAAACCTTACCTACGCAAGAGAAGCCAGCCATTATGCATTGGCGAAGCGCAACCTTCTTTGCTCACACTGTTAAGTGGGATCCCGCAGGGCGGCATATTGGGACTTTTCTATGTAACGCCTTTATTAATGATATTGCCAATACCGATACAATGATACATTTTATTATATATGCGGGTGACCTTACTGTGCTGCTTTCTGAACCGAACGCATATGACGTGACAGAAAAACAGCTCGTTTCTAAGGCAACACCGCGTTCACTAGAGGCGCTTTTGTACCGCTTTGAAGCATCGAACTCGTGGCTCAGTGGTAGCGTCTCCGTCTCGCACTCCGGAGACCCTGGTTCGATTCCCACCCAGCCCATCTTGCAAGTTGTTTTTTATTCATGAAGTGCCTTATGGGTTTATCGCTCACGGCCGACGCCGACGACAACGGCTTTTCTGCGACACGAGCTCCTTAACGCTGTCACGTTAAAATGTAACAGCTTACTTAACTGGCTACTCTCTCGGTCTCTTTCTAATGGCTTACAAATTAATCCGCAGAAAGCTAAAGCTGTGTTGTTCTGTGCGAAACTTCCTAAATTCAAACAATGCTATCATGCAGAGCGGGCAAGAAGTAGAATTAGTTGACGAAAACAGCTGTAATCACAGTTGACGATCACATATGGCTGTAATCTTAGGTGGGACATTAATAAGGTTTATAAAAACTTTCATCTGCAGCAGGACTCATGTCATGCCATCGCGCTTTTCTTCCTGTTCGCATTAAACTTCACGTGTACACCATGCACTGTTTGAATCACATCTTACTTACTGCAATTTAGTATGGGCAACGAGTGCTACTGCCAATATGAGCAGGACATTTCAGAAGAGGGTAGTCCGTTATATAGCGTACCTCTCGCGTAAAGAATATGCTTTCCCCACATGCAGTAGTATTCTTCCTGCAACATGTATGTATGGATTTCGCATTTTATGTTCATTCCGCTTCTCGTCCGATCCATTTCTGGAACCATTTCAGACTAGCACAATTACAATTTCACGACAAACGTGTTAACACTGGGAGTGATCCTGCATGGTTCCTCCGAAACGATTAATTGCGGATGTTAGAACACAATTTACCCTTTGCGTTAAACAAGTATGCCGACATTCAGCATTACACTTTAAGTCGACTAGGACAACTTTGTTCATGCGCTATTGCCTTTACAATTTCATTTTCTGTCTACCGACTAGTCGTATTATTAGTGTAATCTAAATGTTATTTGTTAATCTTGTTTGTTTTACTTATATTGTTGCGTACGTTGACTATTGTTTAATCACAATTGATTGTAAGAATTGTATCCTTTCTTATCGTTTTGTTCCTGCATTCTTTTGTATTTTATTGATAGCTTCGTCTTCATTGTCTGCTTTATCAACATAATATGTTCCCTATAGTGTAATAAGCATGATACTTTATAAAAGATTCGACTTTTTGTTATCCTTTATATTATTCTTTTACGTTTCTTCGTATTTCTATGATAATCACCATATGTTGAAACTACTTCCTCATCACGGTTTCTAGGGCATATAATCAAGCTATTTACCCCAGCTTCTTGCTTCAGCATCTACTTCAAATTTGTATATTGGAAAAAAGAAGTGATTTGATTTGTATTGATAATTGAAAATTGGAGAAAGGAACCCGGAATAACAGCTTCAAAAGTGCGCTCACAAACTCACACAAACTCACACTCACAAACCTTGGCGGCGCCAAAGTTTGCGAGTGATGGCGCTGGCTAACACTTCCAAGGTTAGTTGTAGCAGCAAAACATGAATATCCAAGAAAGTGGTTGGTGAAACGGCGCCGCGGTAGCTCAGTTGGTTAGAGCATCGCACGCGTAATGCGAAGACGTCGGATCGTTCCCCACTTGCGGCAAAGTTGTTTTTTTCATCCACTTTCGTTGCCATTTATTTCTTCAATTCAATTAGAAAGCTTACAAGTAATTTCACCTACGTCGTCCTTGGCGTCCTTGTTTGTTGGCTTCTCACGGTACTGCGAAGCTAAGCACTCACATATGATGCCAGCCTGAAATGCTTCAAATGTTTCAACGCCCGAGAACAGCACCCCGACATTCAACGTGTTTCGCACCCGCACAAACTGAAACAAACGGAAATCTCTCGAGACCCACCCTCGGCGAACACCTTGAACTCGCAGAAGCGCAGTGTGTCCCGGCGGCCGAACACCTGCAGCGTCACGTACTGGCCGAGCACGGGCTGGCTGCAGTTGAGCCGCAGCACACGGAACGCCGGCTCGGTGACGGGGTACACGGCGCAGGTGTACGCGTGCAGGAAGTCCTCCTCGACGGCGTGCGGGATGCCGTAGTTGCTCTCGTCGTAGTAGCGCTCGAAGGTGGACACCAGGCCCGTGTTGTCCACCAGCACGCGAAAGCCGCGCAGGCTGGCGGCTGTGCGAGAGAGAGGGAGTCCGGAGCTGTATGCCCTCGCCGGCTGCAGCAACTTGACTGTTCGTGATTAGGAAAAACATACGAATGACGTAGAGCAAATGTGAAGGAGATGTTGCGCCGCTAACCTCCTTACGAACTGGGTTTTCTCTCCACTCTCGCTATAGCGCGGGCGGGTGTTCGTACATGCGACGGAGACGCACAAAAGTAAAGTTCGAAATAGGGGGGTAAGAAAGTTTGCTTGTCGGAGTTCATAGTGTGTTTTCTTTTCCTTTTTTTCATTTTTAAGCTGGGTAGGACATTAGGCAGTATAATAGCGAGAGCTTGGTGGCACAACCCACCGCCCCATTCCAAAGGGGACGCTCATAGCATCCATCCATACGACCTCTATGGTGAGCAACACAGCAACAAAGAGCGTCGAACGGAAGTCCGAGAGGCTGAAATAATCTCATGGGTGGCGGCCATGCAAAAGAAACCTGGCATGAGTAACTACTTCAGGGGAAAAAGCAAAACCAGGAAAGAAACAATTTATGATCATTCAAAGGGAAGCTCATTACTTTTAGCAGCGAGATCAGGACGCCTCAGAACACGCACTTATAAAGCGAGATATAAGAAAGAAGCACGTGCTTGCTGCGGTAAAGCTAGGGAAACGATGGAGCATGTTTTATTAGAATGTGAAGATATTTACTCAGCGGTCGATCTAAGAAGCACCACTGGACTCCTTGAACCCCTTGGGTTCTGCGAGATCAGTGGAAAAGTAAACATGTCCGAAAATAGGGATTAGTAAGAGGCGACTGGAGGATTGGTGGAATCAAAGTAGGGAAACGACAAACAGCGGAGGCGTGCAAAAACAAAATTCACAAAAAGGGTTCACAAACTTTGGTCATGGGAATGTATCGTGGGGTTTATTTTTCCTTTCCTTCTTTCTCTTTTTTAACCTAGGTAGGAATAACAAGAGCTTGGTGGCGCAACCCATCACCCCGTTCCAAAGGGGACGCTCATAGTGTCACGTAGTAGTATTGCTGCTTTCCTCATGCTATGTTCACATTACGGTCGTAACACGCGTAACTGCTCTTTCGGCGTATTGAACGTAACCGGCTGTAAAAACCTGTAATAAAACTAGCGTTTTATTGGGCGGACTTGTGCCCCAGAAAAAAAAAAAAAACACGCTATACTCAAAGAACGGCGACAGCGGCGAGTACAGTCGGCGATCGTCGAAAATCTGATCAGCGGGTCAAACGCGTCGGCTTTTATACATCAGTCGTCGAATGTTCTAGAGTAGTCGCTGGGACCCGCCTGTCTTCCACAAAGTTCTACATTATTCGCTTCGCGCATACATGCAATCAGATTACACAAGGTTCGGCGACAGACATCTGATGGAACCATCGAAAACATTGCAGAAACTTCCTATACATGCAGGCGCGTCCTGCTCTGTGCGATAACATTTGTTAGGCGGTGAAACGTGGTCGTCCGATAAAGATAAAGAAATACACGTATCATTACCCTCCTCTTAAATAGCACCGTCCCTATGCTACAAATATAAGAGAGCGAAACACAAAAGGACACTTATTAAACAAAAGTAAGAAAACAACGAAAAGACACAAAGTCAAAAGGTCAGCTACGCGAAGTCCCAAAGTCCATTAGTGCCGGTAGTACGGCTTGAGTCACACAACGTGGAATATTTCAGGTCGTGAGCGGCGCCGCTGTAATAGCGAAATGCCGTCTGGCACGACCTCATAGTCCAGTGCGCAAATACGTCGGATGATCTTGTACGGTCCGAAATAGCGACGCAATAGTTTATCACTAAGTCCGCGTCGCCGTGTAGGGGTCCAAACCCAAACACGGTCGCCGGGCTGGTACGTCGTCGGAGGTTGTAGCGTCGGCTGTCGGCCCGCTGCTGGTTTTTTATCCGTAGGCGGGCGAGCTGTCGGGCTTCTTCGGCGCGCTGGAGATAGGTAGTGACGTCAAGGTTCTCCTCGTCAGTGACGTGCGGCAGCATGGCGTCGAGCGTCGTCGTCGGGTTCCTGCCGTAGACCAGCTTGAACGGCGTGATCTCTTGTTTCTTGCACCGCCGTGTTGTAAGCGAATGTTACGTACGGCAGGACGGCATCCCAGGTCTTGTGTTCGACGTCGACGTACATTGCTAGCATGTCGGCGAGGGTCTTATTCAGCCGCTCCGTAAGACCATTCGTCTGCGGGTGGGAGGCAGTTGTCCTCCTGTGCCTTATCTGACTGTATTTCAGAATGGCTTGGGTGAGTTCCGCTGTAAAGGCCGTTCCCCTGTCGGTGATGAGGACTTCTGGGGCACCATGTCGCAGCAGGATGATCTCAGCGAAAAATTTTGCCAGTTAGGCTGCGCTATCGGCTGCGTTTCGGCAGAGCTTTAGTTTCAGCAAAGAGGGTGCGGTAGTCCGTCGCCACGACGATCCACTTATTTCCGGAAGCTGATGTCAGAAACGGTCGCAACAAGTCCATCCCGATCTGCTGAAAATGTCAGCGAGGAGGCTTTATCGGCTGTAGTAACCCCGCTGGCCTTGTCGGTGGTGTCTTGCGTCGCTTACAGTGTCGGCATGTCTTGACGTAACGGGCGACGTCGGCGGTTATGCGCCGCCAGTAATACCTTTGTTGTATCCTCGATAGTATCCGGGAGAAACCGACGTGCCCAGCGGTCGGATCGTCATGTAGGGCGTGCAGTACTTCTGGACGCAGCGCCGACGGAACAAGAAGAAGTTAGTCGGCACGGATTGGTGAGAAGTTCTTCTTCACGAGTTTTGAAGCGTGAACGAAGACAATGAGCGCTTAAATGACACAGGGACAACGTCGGTGTTCCCTTCCAAACACTCGACGAGGCCCTTTAGCTTCGGGTCTGCTCGTTGTTGTGCAACGAAGTCTTCCGCGCTTACAATTCCAAGGAAGGCGTCGTCATCCTCGTCGTCTTGCGGCGGCGGGTCAATGGGGGCGCGTGATAGGCAATCGGCATCAGAGTGTTTTCGTCCGGAATTGTAGATTACAGTGATGTCATATTCTTGCAGTCTGAGGCTCCACCACACTAGCCGTCCTGAAGGGTCCATTAAGTTAGCTAGCCAATTAACACAACGCGGGATCGTCGCTAACGACTTTTAATGGCCTGCCATATAGGTAAGGGCGGAATTTCGCTGTAGCCCAAATGATGACGTGGCATTCCTTCTCAGTCGTAGAATAATTGCCTTCCGCTTTCGACAGCGACCGCCTAGCGTAAGCTATCACCCCGTTCAAGTCCGTTTTTCCTCTGGACTTGGGCGGCACCGCGGCCTAGGCTACTGGCGTCAGTGTGGATTTTGGTATCGGCGTTCTCGTCGAAGGGCGCAAGTACCGGCGGTGACTGCATGCGCCTTTTGAGTTCTTGAAATGCGTTGGCTTGCTGCGTTTCCCACTTGAACTCGACATCACATTTGGTTAGATGTGTCAGCGGCTCAGCCATGCGTGAGAAGTCCTTGACAAAGCGCCTGTAGTAAGCACACATGCCAAGGAATCTACCCACTGCCTTCTTGTCGATGGGCTGCGGGAACTTTGCGATGGCAGCTGTCTTTTGCAGGTCGGGGTGGACACCAAATTTGCTGATTACGTGGCCTAGGAACAGAAGCACACGGTAAGCGAAGCGGCACTTTTCAGGCTTTAGAGTGAGCCCTGATGACTTGATGGCCTCCAGTACTGTCGCAAGCCGCCTAAGGGGATCGTCAAAATTTCCGGCGAAGACGACGACGTCATCCAAGTAAACAAGACAGGTCTGCCACTTCACTCCTGCCAAAACCATGTCCATCACGCGCTGGAACGTTGCAGGCGCCGAGCAGAGTCCGAATGACATAACCTTGAACTCGTAGAGGCCGTCTGGCGTGATGAAAGCGCTCTTTTCGCGATCTCTTTCGTCGACTTCTGTTTGCCAATAGCCAGACTTGAGGTCCATCGACGAGAAGTATTTAGCGTTGCAGAGCCGATCCACTGCGTCGTCTATCCGTGGGAGGGGGTATATGTCCTTCTTCGTGATCTTGTTCAGACGACGATAATCGACGCAGAAACGTAAGGTTCCGCCCTTTTTATTCACCAAGATTACAGGAGATGCCCACGGGCTTTTCGACGGCTGCATGATGGCGTCGCGCAGCTTTTCATCGACTTGGAGCCTTACAGCTTCACGTTCTTGCGTCGAAACTCGGTAAGGGCTCTGGCGGAGTGGTCGAGCGCACTCTTCGGTTATTATGCGATGCTTTGCGACTGGTGTTCGTCGAATCCGATGACGGCAAAAAGCACTCTTTGTATCTTCGGAGAAGAGTTCTTAGCTGTTGCTGCTTGCTCATGGGGAGACTTGGATTGATGTCGAAGTCTGGTTCGGGAACTATGGCCGTTGATGTAGATGCGGCAAAATCCAAGAGGACAAGCGCATTGCTGGCTTCCACAATTTCCTCGATGTACGCGATTGTCGTGCCCTTGTTGATGTGCTTGAACTGCTGGCTGAAGTTGATTAGCATCACTTGCGCTTTCCCTCCGTGCAGTCGAGTGAACCCTCTTGCGACGCAATTTTCACGATCGAGCAGTAGACGTTGGTCGCCTTCGATGGCGCCTTCTACGTCAGCAGGTGTTTGGCTGCCGACCGAAATAGCAATGCGGTAGTGAGGCGGGATGCTCACTTGATCTACGAGCACACTCAAGGCGCGGTGACTAGGAAAGCTGTCCGGTGGTATCATTTGATCTTCCGACAGCGTTATTCACTTCGACTTCAGGTCGATGATTGCGCCGTGTTGGTTCATGAAGTCCATGCCGAGAATGACGTCTCATGAACACTGTTGGAGGATAACGAAGGTGGCAGGGTAAGGCCGGTCGCGAATGGTAATTCTTGCCGTGCACATTCCAGTCGGCATTATGAGGTGTCCTCCGGCGGTCCGAATTTGAGGGCCTTCCCATGTAGTCTTAACTTTCTTTAACTGGGCGGCGATGTGTCCGATTATTACGGAATAATCGGCCCCTGTGTCCACTAAAGCGGGGACTGCATGGCCATCGAGAAGCACGTCGAGGTCGGTGGTTCTTTGTCTTGCGTTACAGTTAGGTCTTGGCGTCGGGTCACGGCTGCGTCGCGTTGACCTGTGGCTGGTACGGGGCGTCGTCAGGTCGTCTTTCGTCGGCGTATTCTGTGCTTCCAGACTTCGTGGGGCCGGCGGCGTTTCGTTGTTATGTCGTCGATATAGTCTCTCCGGCGTCTTCGTCGGCGGCGGAGGATCTTCGTCAGTTCGACGAACAGCAATCGCACCTCCATCGGTTGCCGCTTTTAGTTTTCCGGATATGGGCTCGTAGAGCGGCCCCGGGCTGGGCCAGTGTATGGTCGGCGCTGCGGCGACAGATAGCGGCCTGGTGATGGCGAACGGGAGGGTCGCCGAGGACTCCTCTGAGTAGCGGCGAGGTAGTCGGCGATGTCACGCGGGCGCTCTCCAAGCTGTGGACGCGGCGCGTTGGCGGTGAACCCTCTCAGTCCCAAGTCGCGGTATGGGCATCAGCGGTACACATGGCCGGCTTCTCCGCAGTGATAGCAGAGCGGGCGGTGTTCGGGGGCTCGCCAAATGTCCGTCTTCCTCGCGTAGCTGCGCTGGGCGACGATTGGTCGTGCTAGCGGCGGTGGCGGTGGACGGCGGAATTGCGGCGTTACCGGGCCTGCGGCGTGGTCGCGGAACCTTGAAGGCGGGCAATGGCGGCGTAGGTCATCGCTTCCGGCTGGGGTTGCGGTGATTGTGGTTGCACCTCAGGAACTCCGAACGATTGCTGAACCTCCTCTTTGACGATTTCGGCGGTTGAATCCACTTGAGACCGCGACCTTGGGTAGAACTTCTGCAGCTCCTCCCGTACGACCGTTCTGATAGTCTCACGTAGATCGTCGGTGGCCAGTGATTGAACTCCGGCGTAGTTTGCAGAGTTCGTGAGGCGGTTGAACTGCCGGTTACGCATCTCAAGTGTCTTTTCGATGCTGGTGACCTCGCGAAGAAACTCGTCGACGGTCTTCAGTGGGCTTCCTACCATTCCGGCGAAAAGCTCCTCCTTCACACCACGCATGAGTAGGCGCACTTTCTTCTCTTCAGACATTTCCGGGTCTACGTGGCGGAATAGACGGCTCATTTCCTCCGTGAAGATCGCAGTGGTCTCATTAGGCAGCTGCACCCGGGTCTCTAATGGCGCTTGGGCTCGTTCTCGGCGTACGGCGCTTGTAAATGTCTGCAGGAAGCCGCTTCGGAACAGGTCCCAGGTCGTTAAGGTGGCTTCTTGGTTCTCGAACCACGTCCTGGAGGTGTCTTCGAATGCGAAAAATACATGTCGCAGTTTGTCGTCGCTGTTCCAGCTGTTAAATGTAGTGACCCTCTCATACGTCTCAAACTAGCTTTCCGGGTCCTCGAACGTTGAACCGCGGAACGTAGGAGGCTCCCTGGGCTGCTGCAGCACGATGGGGGACGCTGGGGCTGCCATTGGGGTTGACTTGGTGAGAATCCTCCTTCTCGTCTCAAGCAAAAGTCCGACCCGCCGTGGTTGCTCAGTGGCTATGGTGTTGGGCTGCTGAGCACGAGGTCGCGGGATCGAATCCCGGCCGCCACGGCGGCCGCATTTCGATGGGGGCGAAATGCGAAAACACCCGTGTGCTTAGATTTAGGTGCACGTTAAAGAACCCCAGGTGGTCAAAATTTCCGGAGTCCTCCACTACGGCGTGCCTCATAATCAGAAAGTGGTTTTGGCACGTAAAACCCCAAATATTATTATTATTATTATCAAGCAAAAGTCCGTGCTCCGGGGGCACTCCTTGCCGTCAGCGGCAACCACGCTTGTTCTTGTTGACGTTGGTGTTGTCTTCCACGTTCGGGCTTGGGTCACGGCTTTGTGGGGGCGTCCGGTACATGAACGCAAAGCGCCTCCACCATATGTCACGTAGTAGTGACGGTGTGGAAAGCAGCAATACTGGGAATGACGAAAGTAGCGTTTTACTGGGCGAACTTGTGCCCTAAAAAAAGAAAACAAGCTATGCTCAGGAACGGCGACAGCGGCGAACACAGTCGGCGATCGGCGAAAATCTGATCAGCGGGTCAAGCGCGTCGGCTTTTATACATCAGTCGTCCAATATGTTCCAGAGTAGTCGCTTGGACCCGCGTGTCTTCCACGAAGTTCTACATTATTCACGTCGCACATACATGCAATCAGATTACAGAAGGTTCGGTGACAGACATCGGATGGAACCATCGATAACATTGCAGAAACTTCCTATAGATGCAGGCGCGTCCGGCGCTGTGCGTGAATATTTGTTAGGCGGCAAAACGTGGTCGCCCGATAAAGAAGTACACGTGTCAATAGCATCCATCCATCCATCTATCTATCCCGTCTAAACAGCAGAGACGTTTAGATTATTTATAAAAAAAGAAGAAACAGGCAAGAAATGGATAGGATGCGATCTGTTACAAGCATCGGTACAATGTAGATAGATACAGAAGGCTTAAGAAAGCGAGAAAAGCGCTCTGGCGCCCGCCACTGCGCGACACCGAAGAGGCTTAGGGTGTAAGAGCCCGCACGCCTTAAAACTGTCCGTAGCTACAACGGGCCAAGACGCGCTCATTGCTGCTGTGTTGACCACGGATCCTGCAAGCGTGGCGCGTGGTTTTCTCTTATAACAGTGGTTCACTTGGTGCGAGAGATGGCGGACGTATGCGCCACTCTGGTATACCTGTAGAAGCGCGTAGAGTAATTATGCACCAAGCATTCCCGTGGCGCCATCTGTTGCGGATGGCACTGCAGCACCGCGGTCCAAGACGACAGGTGTCGCAGTTACTATAGGCAGCCGTGTCGCAGAATGGACGCCAACTTTAAGGTGGCACGCACCCACGTCGTAGTAGCAGTAGTAGAGCACGAGTCCCCGGTCGAAGAGCGTCGAGTCCACCCGCGGGTGTCCCTCTCTGAACTTGGGCACACCGCCGTGTAGGTCCGCTTCGGCGGTCATCCGGGCGCCCAGCTCGTCCTCCATGAAGTGGAACGACTGCTCGAACACGGACATGCCCTGCACCTTCTGGCACGCGCCGCCGTCGTACCTGCGTCGCGTCTTTCAGCTGTTTGACTCCCGAGCCACGCTCAGGCGGCGACACGTCTTAAAGGACGGGAAGTATGGCAACGTATACGACAACGCAATTTACTACGTTTCCCTGTAGCGCTTTTAATTAGCCTATCGTGAGGGTCCATTTGCATTATATGGGTCACTTGCGCTTGTTTTCGGAACTATAGCATAAAGAACACGTTCACGTAAATGTCGAAGCTCGCGGTAATATCAAACTCATCACTGCATGGTGTTCACTATGTTAAAGCTGATTCGCAATTATAAAGGTTTGGCAGTGTTGTCATTATTTGATGAGAAACACATGCACAAATATAGAAAGAACGAAAAAAGAAACGACAACAAAAGAACAGGACTGACATCGGAAGGGGCACAACGCCTGCCTCTTCTTCAGGCTGGCTGTGCGAATACATATAGACACCTGAGAAGAAGGCAATGGCATTTAACATTTGTGCCATGAGGTAATAACTGCACAAGTGATGCCCGTGCAGTAGGATAAACAGGGCACTTTATGCGGTCCTGCAAGTATTCTATACTTGTGGACAGCACGAGAAAAGGGGAGTCCCCTCACCCCTCACCCCCCCCCCCCCCCCCCGTGCCGGACATTTAGGTTTCCCAAGACAATCGCAGTCAAGGAGTTGTCGCGCATATCTTTCCAAGATACTGAATTGATCCACTCATGTTGACACGTATACGGTGACAAGAAAAGATGTGTAGGCGGAGCAATAACAAGCCTGCCAAGATCGAGCCCCGACTGCTGCAGCGCCAGACTCATTACCTGATGTAGTACCAAAACTGCGCAGGCTTTCCGCCGACGAGTTACCCTAAGAGAACGACTGACAGAGCACGCTCTTTGTGCGTTACGTAATGTGACAACGTTTCGTCTCCATTGTTTCATCACAAGTCCTAGACGACGCCAGTTTACTGCATGAAGGCAACTTCTACAGTGATGTATGACTACCGTGATGCGCGGCGCACGATGGCTTCGAAAGACAAAAAATTGTAGGCGACCCTAATCTTTGACTTAAGTGTCTTATACCCGTGTCACACGGGCAATTCGGATCTCCTTCAAACTTCCTTCCCTTAAAGGACTGCTAGGGAGTTTCACCTCAAAGGAGTTAGCTCCGTGTCACAAGGCCTATAAGCGAGCTTTTGAAAGCTGCCGCTGGGGGCCCATTAGGCGCTGCTCACCTCGTACGCAGTCATGAAAGAAACACGTTATATATTGCTAAAAAGTTTTGGTTACTAGTCTTTTCTTACGAAATCGCGTTGACCAAAACAACAAAAAATGGCGCAGTCAGGGCAAACACAGCAGCCATTCCGAGAACGCCTGGTTCGAGAGTCGAATGTAGCTGCTCAACTCAAATATCTTTATCAGTGTTCAAATGCTATATTATATGCAATAGAAAGAGTTATAATTGCTGGTAAAAGCGAAATTAATAAAAATGAGGGTGATTTCTTGACTCGAAATTCAAGCACGCTGGGAACAAGAGTACTCCCTTCAGTCTGCAAGAAAGATCTTCCATCTCCTTTCGCTAGGAACTTCCTTAGACTTCCTTTGCTAAAGGACTGCCGTGTGACACGGCGCGCACCTCCCTCGAGATAAAGACGTCCTTGGTTGAAGGGAGTTAAAAGGACTTTAGCCGCGGCCGTGTTACAGGGGTATTAGTGACTCGCACTTCGTGTCCTTTAGGTTAAGCTAGCGAACGCCTTTTCCCTAGTACGATATGCGGGCGAGGAGCGAAGAAGGCGAGGAGGAAGCGTAGAGCGCGCCAGCTGGCGGAGCGTAGCCCCCTAGCGAGCGGCGCACGAAGCGCACCTCACGCGCCCTCTCCTGTGCTGACGTCAGATCATGTAATGAGCGCGCGTGCGGTGTTGTGGCAAGCAAGCAAGCAGGTGCGCCCCGGTAGAGGAGAAGCGAGAAAGGAAGTGGCGTCATATTCGCTCTGCTAGGCAGATGTTCAGGGGCCGAATCTTATAACCATGCTTATAACGGTTTGAAAGAGGAACGGTTCACTTGGCCTCATCTGATTGGTCAAAATTTTTCTTGCGTCAGAGGCCGTCAGAGACAGCGGGGCGGCACCCCAAATTATGATCACGCCACGCAACTGTCAATCATTTCCAAAGTGAACCCGTGGTTGGCTAAGAGCGGAAATGGCGGAAGGGTAGTCCGCTGTGGGGGCACTATTCTGGACATTCCGCCATTTTTTTCGGTCCGTGACGTAGACGCGACGCAAATAAAATGGCGCTGATGGCCCCATTTTGCTTTCGTAACGTGATGCCAACTTGACGTTTTGCCTAAGAAACTGACATGAAGCCACTGAACCTAAGGTTCTCGGTAAAGCAAAAGTTTTCCTCCGCAGTAGAAATAAAGCAGTTAGCTCAAAGCGCATGATCATTCCGTCAAAAACGCTTCTCGCTTCCCTCGTCTGCTGTGTACAAGCCGTCGTCTGCTTCATTAGCTAGGATGCGTGTATCCGGGAAACGGAATGAGTCATCCTATGTTGGCTCCAACGCGCTTGTTTTCTACCTCGAGGCAACGTACGCGACCGACCAGTGGTGATGAGTACACGTTCTAGGCCGCATTATAGCTACCTCGCGAAACGCAAGTGACTCAGCCCAACTCGCCTGGCTGAGAAACGGCCGAATATCACCGATAGCGTTGCGCGCGCCAGAGATATCCGCTAGAGCGACGCTCCGCGCCGGCGCTGCCATCTCTTGTTCAGGGGCCGAATCTTCTAACGGTTCGGAATACGAACCGTTCGCTTCGCCGCTTACGTCACTAGATGTGCCACTCCCAAGACGGTGGTGGAAGAAGGGGAGGGCGCCACCAATAGATGAGAGAGTGCCACCTCTGAAGTGTACGTCATTATATGACGAGTTAATCGAGGAATTGCAGAATGTTTCTGCTTGCTAAATAAATGTAAAATGTAAATCAAATATTATACGCAAAGTTCTGAAGTATAAACGTGTGGTGCTGGGCGTTTACGCAATGCAGAAGTAATTTATTCATGTCATTCTTTTTCACTCTGAGCCGACAGGCGGTATCGCAAGCGTGAACGAGTTGGCAGAGCGCAGTGCTGTGTCGTCTGCTACCAGGAGCTCGCACGATGCACGCAACAGGAACGCACTGCCAGCACTTCTTAAGTAGCGAGCGCGACAAAATCGTGAACTGGTTCTTAGGGACACCTCTACTAGCCGACTATATCAATTTTCCTTCTTTTTTAGCCCTTCGTCATCGGCTCGGACATGACTCGCTCGCCGTCGCGCTGTCACTATCCCTGCGATCTGCCCCACGGCGCGTCGCGTGATAGAAACAATGGAACTTCAAATCAAACATCATGATATACGGGCCCTGCATTGCTTGCGCGAAGTAAAATCGAAGAGTGCTGTGCTGACGGTGCGCGCTGTGCCGTGAAATTGATAAACAAAGTGTGGCACTCCCGGAACTAGAGAAAGAATGGCAGCCAAATAAGAGACCTTCCCATCCTGACTCTATAGTTTTATCAGCCGAACGAAAGAAGAGCTGAACCAGCCTATAGGTTGAACCCTTCTGATTGCTGAACGGCGATCTGTGAGCTATTCACGCTGGCGATAGCACTGGGAATTCGATCTCACCATGCAAATATCTCCTTGGCATTGTTTTTGAAGCGGAGGTCACGGGAAAGCTGACCTAGCCCTTCTACCTGCCAACGCAGTAATTGCGAGAGAAACTTCATGTACAGTGTCGGCAGCAGAGATCTAGGCCACTCCGATGAATGTTTCACGTCCGACCGAGCTCTGGGAGCTGCAGGCCGGTGGCGATGAACCGCAGCGCGTAATATTCCTTCATCTGCGTGGAATGACCCCTGGTACGCTTGCACCCGACTCTCCTCCATTTGGTAGCGTAGCCTGCAAAAAGTCTACTTAGAAAGGCGGCAAGGGCGGTGCAACTCATTATCCGTCACTTCTTCGGACGCGTATGGCACTTCCAGCCGTAGTCGACACCGAAAGAGCAACGCCAAACAGACGACAAAGGCGAATAATAGCCTCCGAAGCAACCAACGCACGCGCGCGCGACGCCCGCGTGTATCCGGAGTCGCGCGACCGGCGCGCGCGGCCAGGGTCGCAAGCCAACAGCCAAGCCACAGCAACGGAACCCAAAGTGGACTACCCCTTCGCCGGTTCCTACGACCGGTTCGCTTTGAAGATGATTGACAGATGCGTGACGTATTCATAAATTGCGATACCGCCCCGCTGCCTCTGACGACCTGTGACGTAACCAAAATTTTGGCCAATTAGGTGAGGCCAAACGAACGGTTCCCCAACCGAACCATTATAAGATTCGGCCCCTGGGTTCCGACAGTCTATACCAAAACGGATACCGCGAAGTGCGACTCTAGGCGACCATAGGCGGTTCGCCGCCACCTCCCAAGCTGCACGGCAGCACACGCACTGCAGAAGGTAGAAGGGCAGGTCGGTGGGCAGCCGCACGGCCGCGTCCACGCTGCCGTCGGCCCGGCAGCAGAAGTACAGCGTCGTGTTGTGCGCCGTGTATCGGCCCCGCGGCAGGAACCCCTCGGCACGGTTGCGCGCCTCCGGGTCCGAGGGCCGCCGGTCGATCCAGGTCACGTGGCCGCCGCCGCCGCTCGGGAAGCCCTCGGGACACGTGTCGCCCACCTGCCGGCCCAGAGTGGCGTCTGCATTTACACCGGCACGACCTCTCGCGCCCTATGCTAACTGTCTTCGCTTACGCATTCGCGCTACGTACGACGGATGGGCAAGGCCCATCCTTAGTAAGGCCCACCTAAGATAAGGCGGCGGCACACGCCACTTAGCAGCGACTAATTATACATTCTGTACTTAGTGGAGGGTGAAATTTCACTCTTGCCTTGATTTCAGCCACCAATCTGACAACCTCCGTTCGGTCAATTCTACCCGTTCGAACAAGTCTGCCCCGTTGCTTTGCGCCCTCTACACGGCGTGTGCCGTCAGGTGTTCGGCCGTTTGGCTCTCCACGCGCAGCGCAGTACCCTCGGTACTTGACTCGGTAATACTCCTGTCCTGGATTCAAACAACAAAGAGCTTCCCCTAGAATTATCGCAGATATTTTCTTTGGCAATTTCCTGTTTGAAAGTTCCGTATGTTCCCAGTGCCGATTTCATCTGCATCCCTGTTTTCCACAGACCCCTCTCTGTTTCTTTCACCTTTTTCTTAAGCGATGTTTCTTGGCTTGCTTCCATACAGTTGTCCAAATATTTGCGCGACAGTTTTCTGTGTCGCTTCCTCCATATTGTGTCGACATTCCTCCCATGTACAAGTAACTGAAAACTTTCCGTGTCCAACGCTTTCCAGCCATTTCTCTCAATCGCTCCTCAAATTCTATCTTGCTGCTAGCTTCCCTGCCCTCGAAGGATGTCCATGCCATGCCACCCTGCACCCCCTGTTTGGTGCATTTCCATGTGCCCCTAAAGCAAGCCTACCTACCCCTCGCTGCTTAATTTCCAACCTTGCTCGAACCTCTGATCTCATGCACAGGAGCGCATTGCCGAAAGTCAGACTAGGGACCATCACCCGCTTCCAAATCCCTCTCACAACATCGTTCCTGTTGTAATTCCATAGCGCCCTAATATTCATCACAGCTGCATTCCTGCTACCTTTAGTCGTTACATATTCTTCCTGTTCCAATAGATACTCAGCCCCATTGTTAGGCACATGCCAAGGTATTTGCACTTGTCCACTGCCTCCAGCGTAACCTCCTGTACCCTATTCTCGCCGCCCTGACTATCATTAAAAACCATGACTGACGATTTTTTGTTACTAAACTTTGAACCCATCTCCCTCTTTGCCGCAAATGTCCACCGATCCCCTGCAAGCCACGCTTCCATCGCAATTTGAATCCCGTCACGCTGAGGTAATGCAGGCATTTGGTGGCCTTAAACGAAGACACACTTGCTCAACAGGTTTCAGACCTATCAACCAGACTACAAACTCTTGAGACAATTGTTGAACCTCTTGAAGGTGCGCAGCCCTCGGGAGATATTATTAGCATGGCGCCGAGCTCGAATCAAGGTTAGATAATCTTGAAGATCAGTCACGGAGGACAACCTGATCTTTTATCGAATCCCCGACAAGCCGTCCGAGACCTGCGAGGAGTCAGAAGCTCACATTTGTAACCTTGTTTCACGCCATCTTCAATTAAACATTTCTGGCCTTAACATTTTTAGAACCGACCGACTGGGACAGTTTGTGGCTTCCAAGCCTCGTCCTCTAATTGTGACGTTCGCTTCATATAAAACACGAGAAAGCATTTTATCAGAGAGAAAATAACCTAATAATTAAGGCGTTTCTATATGTGAAGACTTTTGCCGAGAAACGCGGCAATGGCGGAAAAGTTAATCGAGTTTGGCAACGCTGCAGACATCTTTTCCTCTACGCTCGAATAAGCCTTTAATGAATAAAAAGACGTACATCTATTGTGCAGCCACAGATAGGGTGTGCGAACTTGAGGCAGTTCGAGAGCCGCGTGCGCCCGAAAAAACTTTGGCCCCAAACCCACAGCCTCTGTAGCTTGTCTTCAGCTCGACCCCCTTGCAGCAATGAGTACTTTCTACAAACATACGTAGTATCTTCAACAAGCGTGCTCAGCTTTCTTCTATCGTTAATTCTTGAAGGGCAGATATTATCATTCTTAGAGAAACGTGGTTGTCGGCAAAAATAAGTATATGCAAAATGAAATATTCGGTTGTGAAAAAGCATGCGACATTTATCGGTACGATCGCGACGTTCGCTCAGGCGGAGGCGTTTTAATTGGCATCGCCGATGCGCTCAACTCTTCAGTGCTGCCTCTTCTTTGGAACTGATTTGTGTACGCGTAAATTTTTCCTCTCGTGACTTCATTATTTGCGCATGCTATATGTCGCCTACTGCCTCACCCTCTTTTTGTTCCGATCTTCACGATATCCTTAACATATTATTTGTAAGATATCCGAATTCACCTTCTTTCCTTCTGGACGATTTTAACTTCCCGAACATTAAGTGACAATTCCAACTTGTTTCTTTAGAGCACAATTCGTCTGAGTGCACTCAATTCATAAACCTATGTTCTGATTTCAACCTCACTCAGCTCATCCACCAACCAACACGCATTACTCCTAATTGCTCTAACCTTGATTTGATGCTCACTATACCTCACCTGACCTTATTTCGGCGATAAGTTACCAGCCAGGAATAAGTGATCACTTAGTGTTGCATTTTGATATGCAAGCTCGTATTTGTATATAAAAAAAGTGTAAAGCATACCCGTGATTTTTTTTAGAGCCAATGTTCAGGCTATGGCGGTAGAAATGGAACGCATTGTTGATGAATTTATTGCTGAGTTTGATCAGCGTTCGGTCAACGAAAACTGGCTGATGTATACAACCAAATTACTGCACCTTATTGATCGTTATGCGCCCAAAAGAATTGTTCAATCTGACCAACGTTCCCCGTGGTTCAATGCAACATTACGTAACAAACTGTTTCGATGCGCGAAACGTTCGAGCCTCGTTGTGCGTCGGTCAGACGATCGAGCCGCTAACGCTGCTTATGTTCGGGCGGTTGTTGAAGCAAAACAAGTTTTCTTTACTGTTACGCTTCCTTCGTACTTGCGCAGTAACCCTCGTAAATTTTGGAGCGTTGTTGGCGGCAAAACTAACAGCCAAATACGTTTAGAACATTCCGACATCACTGTTCCTATGGATGCATTCTGCATTGTGCTGAATAATGCTTTCACATCAGTTTTTCATAAAGTGTCACCTGTTTGTAACCGTTTGATTGTCATTTGGAATTTCCCGCCCATGGACCCCATTGTAATAGATTGGGACGGTGTAACAAATCTAATTAGCGGCTTAAAATTATCTTCCTCTGCAGGACCCGACAAAATCACGCCGAAAATTCTCAAATGTACTGCCGTGTATTCATGTATTATTCTCTCTAAAATTTTTCAACAGTCCATACCGTGCTCAATTATAGCCGGCGATTGGAAAGATGGGAATGTGGTTCCAGTTCAGAAGTCAGGTACTACACATTCACCCAAGAACTATCGCCCTATCTCATTAACCAGTATTCCTTGCAAAATTCTAGAACATATTGACAAATTCATTTTTTAACCCTTGTCAGCACGGCTTTAGGAAGCACTTTTCATGTGAAACTCAGCTATTATCATTTACCAATGACCTGTTCTTTATTGCTGACCTATGTTTTGATAAAGACTACATTATCTTTGATTTTGCCAAGGCATTTGATACGGTACCACATAATTTACTGATCCTTAAGCTCAGCAAACTTAATATTGATCCTAAAGTCTTATCTTGGATTAGAGACTTCTTGACTAACAGAACACAGTATGTAACAGCTCATGATTGCTCTTCTCCTTGCTCCGCACCGGGAGTGCCGCAAGGATCGGTGCTGGGTCCACTGATTTTCCTCGTCCATATTAACCACCTCCCTGACTGCATTACATTTTCCCCTATTAAGCTCTTCGCTGACGACTGTGTACTTTACTAATCCATCTGATGCATGTAAACTGCAAAATGATCTGAATAATGTGTCACTCTGATGCAGCAAATGACTAATGCAACTTAACGTAACCAAACGTAAAGCTATGCGAATTTCCCGCCGTTCAAAATGCAGTAACACGCGCCTATACTTTCTTAACAATAATCAGCTAACACCTGTTGACTCATACAAGTATCTCGGCCTCCATATCACAAATAACCTCTCATGGCACACCCACATTGAGTAAGTCTTTAATAATGCTAACCGCATGCTTGGATACCTGCGTCGTAATTTTGCATCTGCGCCTTCATCCCTTAATTCTTTACCGAACATTGGTGCGATCAAATCTCGAATACGCTCAAACCACTCTGGCTCTTGCCCTCGAATCAATCCAAAACAGCGCAGATAGATTCATTTTATAAAATTACTTGCGTCAGTCCGGCGATACAGCAATGAAAAATGCCCTAAACTTACCCGATCTTTCATCCCGTAGAAAATGCGCTCGCCTTTCGCTATTTCATAAAATTTTCCACTTCAATCCTGTATTAAAAGAGCAGCTTCTCAGACAGCCGTTTTATGTTTCATCTCGTACAGATCATTGCTTTAAAGTAGGCGTGCCGAAATGTAGGACTAATCTTTACAGTGATTCTTTCATTCCTCGAACAAGCACGGAATGGAACCATCTTCCCGCTGCCATCGCCGCCATCACGGACACTACTAACTTCAAGAACGTCATTCAACATGTCTTTGCTTAAATCCAATGTTATTTGCACAAATTGTTTGTTATGTTTCCCCCATTCCTTTCTGTAGTGCCTTCGGGTCCTGAAAGTAAGTAAATAAATAAATAAATAAATAAATAAATAAATAAATAAATAAATAAATAAATAAATAAATCTTCCTTGTTGTGTGCCATAAGTACAGTTTAGTTCGCGTACATCAGTCCTGGTAACGGCTGCTCAATTCATTCTCCTTGCGTGAAAACAGAAAGGTTGAAGCCAAGTCCTCTCTAATTTGTCTCTAATCCTTGTAGATACAAGAACAACAAAGGTGACAGAGAGCACCCCTGCCTAAGCCCCCTATGTATCTGTACAAGTTCAGGTACCTTTCTTTCCTCCCATTTTATAACCACCTTGTTACTTTTATAGACATCGTTTAAAAGATTAGTTACTCCATCTTCCACCTCTAGTGTCCCCCCAATGCTCTTCGATTACAGTGTCATAGGCGCCCTCGATATCCAGAAGTGCTAGCCATGGAGGCCTGTGTTCCCTTTCTGTTATTTCGACACACTGCGTCAATCAGAATGGATTGTCCTCTGACCTCCTTTGCTTCTGGAACCCATTTTGTAGCTCCCCCAGCACTGCGCCGAAAGAAAGCGCCCACTCTTGCGTGCATACATAACAAAGGCCTTTCACATGTGTGTTTGCAAGGTTTCGTGCTTCGGCAAGGCCATATCAAGGTCGGCGAACTAGTGCACATCCAGCTGTTTTCAAGAAGCGCCAACGGTGGAGAAATTCACCGTCACGCCATCAATCACCAACAAATTATACATGAACCAACCGAATCCCTATCACTGCCAACCTTACAGCTTCTCATGATATTACAGACGCATATGTGCGATTGCTCACGGTGTTATAAACATGACCGAACAGCGTGGCAATGCGGCTTTCGAGCTCTTTTTTGTTACTGCACTATATGCTTTTATAACTGATGCGATCCAATTATTTTATGGCCAACGTGCGGCGGTATACTCAGCGGCTATGCTGAGCAGGAAGTCGCGGATCCGATCGTGGTCGCCCGTGGCGATAGGTGCGCAATGTAAAAACGACCGTGCATTGGGCGCATGCTAAGAAACCCAGCATTTCAATTTTTGGCCTTGGATGTGCCACTTGCTTCCGGGCCTCGTCGCAAAGCGCGCGCATTGTGTGTCCGTTAAAGGACCCCAAGTGGTGGAAATTAATTCCTTGACCCCGACTAAGGCGTGCCTCGTCAAACCCAAGAATGTAATTTTATCATCATTATTATTTCCACAAAGCACCGGTGACGTCACTGCCGCCGGTTCACGGCGTGGCGCAGTCGTGCAGTGCTCGAGGCGAGGGTGCGCGTCACGCGGAGACACACGTATCCCTTTCCGCTAACTGCCCTCTCGCTGGTGACATTAGTGACTGAACGCGTTCCAAAAAGAATCCGGTGTCGGCATCGGTGGAGTTGTCCGTGAGCTAAAACTTCCGTATACGTTTAGGTATATGCCACGCCTTGCTATATAATATGCGGCATATGCTGGCTATATTACTACACCACTCTATCACTAAAATTGCTCATACCTTGTTTTACATTCTTGACAAAGTTATTCCTTGGTATTTTGAGAATGACAGCCCACAACCAAATGTCACGAAACAAAACGCGGACAGCGCACACCTTTTATGTTGAATCCTCTCATACTTAAATATTAAGTGCAAACAAAAGCACGAACCTGAACATGATGTACTTTCTTTGGCGCTGCTGCGCATTACCTCGCGATCGGCCACGCAAGAGGCCGCGTTCGTATCAGAAAGCTCGCCTTCGTGCATTGCGTTCGCCGCCAGCGTTTTCCGGTAAACGTTACGGTTACTCAAGCTGCAGTTTCAGGGAAGCGTGAGAAGCAGTCAGGGATCTTTGAACGCTATCACGTTCCACTCTCAAAGGCGAAGCTTAAGCGTCCTCCAAGATGTTTCTCTCTGTCTGTGCTGGAGAAGATCGCTTTGCGGTAAGGTGATGGAAAACTGGCGACGCCAGGTTTTTAAGGCGAAAGCCTTTCTAGGCTCGTGGTGAAGTTTGCGTCAGCAGACCTGACCGCCGGAGTGTTCGCCGAAGCGTTATCACGCCATATGAAGACAGATTAAAGAATGAAAAATGATTGACAGCGACAGTTAGTGAATGATAACGTTATAATAAAGATTGGTAGAGGTTAAGAATGACTAGCAATGACCAATGACTGAAATAACTTGTAATGACTTGTAATGACTTGTAATGACTAAGAAATTACGAATATGTCTAGCGACGGTGGTAATGACCACAATTGAACAGAAATATCTATGAATGTGTAGCAATGTGTAGTAATAACGACTAAAATGACTACTAATGATGTGTAGTGACTAAGATATGACCAACATATCTAACGACGGCTTGTAAGGATCCCAATTGATTAAAATGACTAAAAAATGCTTAGTACTGAGCAGTAATGGCTAAAAGAAAGAGGTAAAGAGAAAGAGGCGAATGATAAGAGGAGGAAAAATAGGCTTTCCCCGTTCACCTCTTAAGAGAGATCTTAAGAGACCCTGTAATTTTTTTGTACTTGCGAAAGTGGACCACGTTGTTGTCTGCGGTGGACGGCGCGATGAAGAATGGCGACGTCAGCTTCAGCAAATAATACCTTCTCCACAAGCGGAAAATGCGATCAAGAAAGGGGTCAGACAAGGAGACGCAATCTTTCCAATGCCATTCACTTCACGCTTAAAATAAGTATTCAAGCATGGGTGAGGATCAGCAACAAATATCTCAGCAACCTGCTGTTTACAGATGATACTGTCCTGTTCAGCAACGCTGGAGATGCATAGTAACAAGAGAATGAGGTACTTAGGCGGCAAAGTGTAACATTAGGGTTCAAGATCAATATGCACTAGACAAAGGTGATGTTCAGCAGCCTGTCAAGAGAACGAGAATTCTTGATCGGCAGTCAGCCTCTACAATCTGGGCAAGAGTGCGTTTATCTAGGTGAATTACTCACAGGGAACCCTGATTACGAGTAGAAAACTTGCAGAAGAATAAAACTGGGCAGGAGCGCATACGGTAAGCATTATCAAATCATGACGGGCAGCCTACCGCTATCCTTGAACAGAAAGTTCTACAATCATTGCGCTCTGCCTGTAATAACGCATGGGGCAGAAACTTGGAGGTTAAGCAAGGAAGCCTGAGAAGAAGTTAAGGACCGCGCAATAAGCGATGAAACTAAAAATGTTAGGCGCAATGATAAGAGATAGGAAGACAACGGTCTGCATTGGAGAGAAAACGGGGGTAGGCGATATTCTAGGTGACGGGAGGGACAAATGGAGCTGGGTAGGCCATCTAGTGTGCAGGGCATGTAACCGGTGGTCTAGTCACAGAATGCGTGCCAAGGGAAGGGAAGCGCAGTCCAGAACGGCAGAGAATTAGGTGGGGCGATGAAACTCAGAAATTAAATTTGCAGGCATAACTTGGAATCAGCTGTAACGTAAGACATGGGTAATTACAGACCGTTGGGCGGGGTCTTCGTCCTGAATGTGGACATAAATATAGTCAGATGATGAAGAGTGACGACAAAGACACCATTTTCGGTGTGTCGCGATGGGATGTGCCACGAAAAACTGCGACGATGTCGGCGCGCGTTTGCTTGTAGGGAAACGCGCTACGTTGCTCTGCGCGTGATGTGTGAGCAGCTCATCTTGCTTCTGGAAATGTGAACGGGCGTAAGAGTGATCAGGAGCCCACATGCATAATGCCCACGATGTGTTATCTTTAGAGAACGAATGGGACGCGATGACGAGTGAGCGTGTGTGGGTCGGTGCTCAATTTTTTTTCCCGTATATATCCCATAGGACCGAATTCGCAAAGCTATATTTGTTCGTATGAGTGCTCTTTACCATTTGCCGGCCCCCTTCGCTAATAGTATGTTCAGCATTGGGATTGACTGGAATTTTCCTTTTTTGTGAATGCTGGCCTTGGTTCTTAAGTGAAATGTTGACCTTTCTTGTTTTGTTTGTTGCTGTTTACTTGCCTTTATGGCCATAATCTTGCGCTGTGAGGATGTACAATAACACGGATAATTGGGTGTGCTCTAGTTGAAAGCAGGAACGGGAGGCTACAAAAGCGTTAAAGGCACAGCGAAGTCATAATTTCGCGCAACGGATCATGTATTTACGCCCGTATTGTGCATTCGCATGATGGTTGCTGATATTTCTTGCAGAATTTTACAATGAGTATTGTTTACGACCATAGTGTATGGTCAGACACAGTCGTCAGGTCGATGCAGCCTAAATATTTTCAGGTCGATGCAGTCCAAAACCAATGTACGTGTCACATCAGCACCGTGAAAATGTGAATATTCTAATGAAACGTGTATTTTTGAAGTCGGTCAGCCTCTAGAGTCGGTGAAGGAGCACGTTTACTTAGGTAAATTATTCACAGGAAACCCTGATCATGAGAAGGAAATTGACAGAAGAATAAAAATGGGTTGGATAGCACACGGCAGACATCGTGCGCTCCTGACTGGGAGCTTACCGTTATCATTGCAAAGGAAAGTATACGATCAGTGCATTTTACCGGTACTGACATATGGGGCAGAGACTTGGAGACTGACAAAGAAGCTTGAGAACAAGCTGAGGACCGCACAAAGAGCGATGGAACGAAGAATGCTAGGCATAACCTTGAGAGACAGAAAGAGTGCGGTTTGGATCAGAGAACAAACGGGTATAGACGATATTCTGATTGACATCAAGAGAAAAAATGGAGCTGGGCAGGTCATGTAATGCGCCGGTTAGATAACCGTTGGACCATTAGGGTTACAGGATAGGTTCCAAGAAAGGAAACGCAGTCGAGGACGCACAAGACGAGGTGGAGCGATGAAATCAGAAAATTCGCGGGCGCTAGTTGGAATCGGTTGGCGCAGGACAGGGGTAATTGGAGATCGCAGGGAGAGGCCTTCCTCCTGCAATGGACACAAAACAGACTGATGATGATGATGATGATGATGAAGAAGAAGAAGAAGAAGAAGAAGAAGAAGAAGAAGAAGAAGAAGAAGAAGATGAAATGTTTGTGGTTGTGTGCATGGTCTGAAACGACGCGTTCTTACAAAACTGCGTCGTCCGGTCACAGAAAGAGGATGGTCCACTCTATGGACATGTACCACATTTTCGAAACACAATCTGTATGTGTCATATCATAAGATGCCAACAAACACTGACACCAAGGACAACATAGGGGAAAGTGCATGGGCTTAATGAATGAAATAAGGAAACGATAAATTAATGGAAATGAAAGTGGATGAAAAAACAACTTGCCGCAGGTGGGGAACGATCCCCCAACCTTCGTTCCCCACCTGCGGCAAGCTGTTTCTTCATCCACTTTCATTTCCATTAATTTATCGTTTCTTTATTTCATTCATTAAGCCCATGCACTTTCCCCTATGTTGTCCTTGGTGTCAGTGTTTGTTGGCCTTCTTATTATATGACAAATAAAAATCGGGCTCCTCGGTTAACTCCCTTTTCGTCTCGTTAAATATGTATGTGTTGTCACTTCGGAAAGTCGTAATACCAGAAAATCAGACAGCTGCAATTTAGACACAAGCACCGCTCATATCCATGGAGAGGGATCCGACCGCGGGCTCACTTTTTTTTTTTCAGCGTGAGCTGTAACAGGCTCGTCCCAATAGCCGTTTCGGTTGGCGATCTTGTGTGCCGCCGGTGTCCGGCGCAGCCATCGCTTAGCCCGCGGGAATTCACGCGATGTCACAGGCGCGCCGCGTAGCGTCTACACGTGCTGACTTTGCATTGCAGTTTCATATTGTGCTGCGTACGAAGCTATATTTGTACACGTTTCAATGTTTCGAGCATGGACACGCTTTCACATTGGGACGATGCATGCTTTGAAAGCGAGGGAAATACTGCGTCTGTAATGCGGCAAGAACAGCGACGGAAAGATGGCACATCGCCATTCACAACAGACATAATGAACAAGAAAAAGTGAGCAGCGCGTGGTATTAAACAGTATGTTCTTGTTACTGTCGAAAATTCAGAAACGTGCTGTGAGAATAACTGCATCGGCCACAAAGGACGCGCCCTCTGCACAGCTTTTTCACAGTTAAACATGTCATGCCACTTATTCAAGCTCGCGACTATAACACAGCTACACTAATCCACAGAATACTAACCATGGTCAAGCCACATCTTTAATCAATATTTCTCACGCCTACAAGGGACAGTAGACAAGGTGAGCTTGATAAATTGCACTTGCTAAAAACTCATAATGCGTACGGTCAACGTTCCTTATCATTTATCGGTGCAAAAATCTAGAATGAAATACCCAGCTTCATAAGAAAACTCCCTAATGCTGTTCCATCATTAGAACATCACTTTAAATCATGTATATAAGATAACTTTCTTTCGCTTTTTATTTTGGGTTGCACTTTATGCTGACTCTTACGGTATGGATAAAAAACTAGCCACATAGGCTATAAGGATCCAGATAATACTGCCAATCATATTGTATATTCAGGAATAACCATTTTCTTTCTTTCTGCGGACCGAGTGCTTTGTGCCCTCCAGTTTCCACTTGCAGCGTACCGTGACACACGCATCACGGGATGTGACAGCACCGCTACCTGTGTCACCTCTTCGCAACGCGTCACGGCGTCTCCTCGCAAGGTATACACGAACCGCTGCTGCTGAAGAAGCGACACGTAGAGCTTCGCGCGCGGCTGCGGCCGGGCAACGTTGGGCTCAGCAGACCGCTGTGCAGCGAGCGGCACAATCATGCAGGTCGCCGTCGATGCCGGGCGGACGGTTTAGTTCGTTCTAGAGAAAACGACGCAAAAAGGCTGTGCGCGCTGCCGAAAATCAGGCCCCACAGCTTCGCCGCCGAGACGCTCAAGTGCGTGCTGCCGAAAATGCGGCCCGCCAGTTTCTACGCGAGTAACCATACGTGCGGTCAGCCGAAAATGCGGCCCTCAGCTTCGCTGGGAAGACCCTCACGAGTCGAGCCACTTCACTTGATGGCCTTTACATCAACAACGCTGAAGACGACTACACCTTGTGCACGCCGCGGAAAACCGAGATCGAGCACTGTGTGACGACATCCATAGACTCAAACGACATCGCCTTGACACAATCATGCAACGTTGCTTTGCACAGCTCGATTAGCGCCACCGACGTGCCATATGCTCTCTAAACGTGCGTTCTCTGGCTGCTCACAGGCTTGACATCATGCACGATTACAGCTTAGTGCGACTGTCGCTACTCGGTTTCTCCGAGACCTGTCCACATGACATCACCGGCTACATGTGTGTCGTGTCAGCAAATAGAACCGCGCACCAGGCCTTGGGTGTGGCAATACACAAACGCAATTCAAACTCATCGGAGCACCGGACGTCGACCTTAAATTAAATTATGGGGTTTTACGTGCCAAAACCACTGCCTGATTATGAGGCACGCCGTAGTGGAGGACTCCGGAAATTTCGACCACCTGCGGTTCCTTGACGTGCGCCTAAACGAGAGTTTAGGACGTCGACCTTGGCGACATCTGCGCAGTGCCTGTTGCCTCACTGTACGCGTCGCCAGGTGGTCAACGTAGGGAAATTGTAGACTTATCGACACAGACCTTTGTTCCTGAAGATGATGTGTCCCCAATTGTGAAGGGTGATTTCAATGTAAACTCGAAGGATCTCCACAACGCCTGGTTCGTGCACTGTCCGCAAGACGACGTCACCATAGAATTTGTATCAAATACACAATGCAGCTCTTTGCGCATCAGTTCTTGTTAGGACTTTGTATTGACATCAGACATCAAATTACCCTTATTGCCCCACTTTTCCGACCTACTTTTCCGACCGTAAAGCACACCTCAGTGTGTTTCAACAAGTGCATGCAACTAAAAACACGACTTTCAATACGCTTACTTGCAGTTACCGTGTTCAATCAGTTTATGACGGTCTCCTATGGAGACGCTCCTCCACGCAGCTTACGCTATGACTGAGTTATGCGTGCCGCGCCTGCCTGTGGCTTCTATTTTATTTCATTGCAGCGACAGCTTCTTTGGGTCAGCAGATTGGTGGCGCAATTGTAGTGCCGTCACGCTCTTTGCAAGTGTCTATCCAGGCATAAAGTTTCTTCCTCCCTTTAAGTGCTAAACAAAGGGGCCTGCTTATCCCACCTGCAGAATGCAGTAGTTTCCCGGCGGCCAGGAAGTCGCGTTGCTGCTGGGAGGCGCGTCCTCTTTCTTGACGCAGAAGCACTGCTTGACCCCACCGCCTTCCTGCAGGCCTCCTAGGACGCCAAGGCCACAGAAGCACCGGAAAAGCAGCGGTGGAAAGCGACACTCCAGTCAGCCGAAAAAAGCAACGAGCGCATCCAAAGCTGAGAGCGCCATACTCTATACAACGGAAAGTGCAAATGGCGGAGGAGTGATCGGGGTTTCAGTGAAAAACTGGGAAGGCGAGTTCAGTTCAGTTCATTTCCAACACAATGTTGGGGGTCCTCCAGGTAAGAAAGTTGTCATAGACAACTTGAAGGGACCTGGGGACCACACAGACACCAGGCAAAGTGATACATTTGCAAAAGGACAATTTGAAAGACTTTGCTTCACAGGGTATATTGAAATAGTGAAAATAATATACAATGCAAGATAAAATCAAATACGGATATGGCAACTACGAATGTACAATGAAAACATAGAAATATGAAAAAATGAATATGCACTTGTGTTAAAAGGGTTCTTCACTCATTCAACAAAAAACCTCTTATTTGCGACTTGAATTTATAGAGTTTCATGCTGAAACTTATTTGTGAATTCACATGCTTTATTAGTGCGGGTATTTGATAAGCGAGGACAGTCCTTCCGAAATTTGTACGTGTTCGTGGTGTTATTAACCGTTCGTTGCGCAGTGCATAACGAGTTGACGTTGTGTGTGCTGAATGTAACAGGTTATCTTTATGTATGTGCAGCAGGAGTTTGTAGTCATATATCTTACTTGCTTTGAGCAAATTGTGTTTAATAAACAAAGGATTAGTTGGTAGATCTTTGGGTTCACCATGATAATTCTCAAGAATCCTCAGCACTTTCTTCTGCAATACCTCCAGTTTTTTATAATTCGTAGTCGTCGTAGTACCCCAAACTAGTGTGCAGTAGGATAAAGGGGGGTAGAAGTGGGCATAATACATCGCTTTCTTTAACTGCAGAGGAATTAGATCTGATAATTTGAATAATAAACCAACTGTTCAGCTTACTTCTGGGGTTAGTTTGTTTAGGTGTGTATTCCACGACATACTTTCTTCAAGCCACACACCTAGAAATTTCTGACATTTTACGCGTGCTATGACGGTGTTCTGGAATGTCAGCGTGAGTTCACTGTCACATGTTTTGTTAGTGGGTTTCAACAAGACGTAGTTAGCTCTTTTTAGGTTCAGCGATAATTTATTCGCATGAAGCCAACTATCACGCTGTATTAGGTAGTCGTTAATCGTGTTCTGAAGGTTATTACGTCTACGCGCAGAAAAAAATATATTCGCATCATCTGCGTAAATTACTAACTTTGGGGAGTTAGGTATATCAAAGATATCATTTATGTAAAGTATACATAACAAGGGCCCTAGAATCGACTACTGAGGTACTTTTTGTTTTATTGTAGTAGTTGGGGAAACTGTTTTCTGTGGGAAAGAATTTTTTTTAAAAGATCTAAGGCAACGTCACGAATGCTGTAATCAAAAGTTTAACTAATAAAATTTCATGGCTAACACAATCAAATGCTTTCGTAAGATCAATGAAGAAACCAACGGTATATAAAGCTTATTTTCAATGTCATTCATTATTTTATCTTTAACACATAATACCGCTAGTTCAGCTGTTTTACTTTTCTGAAAACCGTACTGTGCGTCATTTATTACGTGGTGCTTAGTTATAAAATTTAATTAAAATGTAATTGTGGGGTTTTACGTGTCAGAACCACTTTCTGATTATGAGGCACACCGTAGTGGCGGACTCTGGAAATTTCGACCACCTGGGGTTCTTCAACGTGCACCTAAATCCCGAGCACACGGGTGTTTTCGCCCCCATCGAAATGCGGCCGCCGTGGCCGGGATTCGAGCCCGCGCCTCGTGCTCAGCAGCCCAACACCATAGCCATTGAGCAACCATGGCGGGTTAGTTACAAAATTCACGAGACGCGTGTTGATAACATTTTCAAAGACTTTGGATAGCACGGGCAGCCCCGAGACTGGCCTGTAATTACATATGTCACTAAGGGCTCCAAACTTGTGTATTGAGCATATGCGGGCAAACTTAAGATCGGAGGGGAAGATCTTAAGCTTGCCGCAGAGATATAAGAGACGCAACATATTTAATTGGTACAACACACAGGTCATCAATTCCTGGCGAGACGTTGTTTTTTATTTTACCCAATAAATTTTTCACCTCTAGTGGACTTGTCAGAAACAAAGAAATTGAGTGCATCAAGCTTACGCGCTTCTGCACTGAATCAAGACAAGTTTTGGTACTGAGGTCCCTCTTGCTGGAAATCTAAAAATCACCGACGTTAATGAAGTATTCATTCATATCTGTGAGCGCTTCAACCTCCGTTTTACCATAAGCAAAAGCTGCAATGTTTATAGGACGCTTCACTTTCGAATTGTTTGACAGATTGTTGACCTCGTTCCAAAGCTTTCTAGGATCATTAAATATCCTAGAGAAAAGGCATTGATAATAGCAATCTTCCCTGCTACATGCGCGTGCGTTGTCGTTAGTCGCCTAGAGTATTCATTCACGGAAAGGTTTGTCCCACACACGCGGCCTTCTTTGTGCTTAAGGCTAATACGGAAGGAACATTTGAGGTCGGCACACTGATACAAAACAATTTAGGCCTTTTCTACGCATCTCTGTTTATTTCTCGCTATTCGCCTGAGTCACTCTGCGCAGTTGTTCAGTATCGTTGAAAACTCTCCAACGTCGTCACCGCCACCACGCGTATGATACGTCATCGGTGCGGGGCTTTATGATAATGTCTACTGACAAAGCTGTTCACACAGCCGCCTTTACATTTCTTAACGTTGCGACTGCCATTTTCCGTTCTGACGCCCGCTCAGCGGCCCTTTTAATGTTTCTTCGTTCCCACAGGTTGTTAGCGTTACATATGTCGCAGCATCCCGGGTACAACCCTCGTTGAATGTCCCGTCGTCAGTCCGAGCCCAGCACGGGGTACCTGTGTGACTCAATGCACACCCCAGGCCCTAACGTACAAACACAAAAGCTGCAAAGTGCACCGACCGGAATATTCTCCAAGCTGTGCGTGTGCCTCACCTTCGAGCTTCATGCCGTCGCTCCAGTGGCGGATCTTGTCGTCCTCGACGACGTCGTAGAAGATGTCGTGGAAGCGGCAGCCCGTGTGCCAAGTGAAGCCCGACGCCGACGGGCAGCCGGACACGGGCCTCGGCAGTGCGTACGCGCCGGGAGGCCAAGCGCTCGGCGACTCCTGGCGCAGGAACAGAAACGTCCGCTCTCCAAGACTGACCACACCACGGGGAGTGCGCACCTACAGGCTTTATTTTCGCTAACCACTGGCGCCTATGGTGCCTGTTCGCAAAAGCCATGGCGGGCCAATAAATGCGCGCTTGCTTCTTTCTTTCTCGTTCGGCGTTCCTCAAAACGGCGGGGTCCACCCCTGACGCCACATGCTACCACTAAGGCGACACTTGCATTGAGAACCAATCAGCAGTGTCACCCACCGACCGTTAGGGACTGGCCGAGAACCGGGCGGTGTGTATCCTAAAGATTGTAAAAAGAAATTGATAAAAATCGTAAACATTTAGCGGAAAATACTGAGTGTCAACAGACTAAAGGTGAACAAAAATCGGCAAGCGAAGATCGCGTGAATAAAAAAATAACAATCACTTGATTAAGGCAGCCGATTTGAAATAATCTACGGCAGCGCTGTGCGCCAAGTGCAGATGCCCATGATGACAACGTTCGGCTGTCACAGACAGCCGGCCATCTCTCGTATCTTGTGGCAACAGATTAATGGTGGCGAAAACCAACTAATTTCACTTATCCATAGCATCTGTGTGAGTCTGCTGGTTCACCGTCCTTGGGTGACGGCTGAAGGAAGCGTAATCGGCCTCCTTTGCATGATGTCGTTTCTCTAATAAGTGCGCTTTCAACTTAATGGAAATACCACTCGTGTTGTTTTCCTTTTCCTTGCTTTTACGCTTACTGCCAATGAGGAAGCCGAGGCAGACGTCGCGAGCACGGCCGTGTAGGAGCTTCAACTAGCAGTTTCTTTTCCTTATGACTGCAAGTTATCCCAAGGTTATGTCTTGAGATAGCCTGCTATAATGGCATTTGTCTGCAGTTATTAAGCAACGAAAGCAACCGAAACCATTCCGGCGTGCGGTTATTTTTGATAAATGGAAGGCACGAATGGACGAGCAGTGGCGGCACTTCGCACAAACCGACGGAAAGGTAGGCGACAATGCAGAACATACTACGTAGACAAACACAAATACTGCGTGTGCCTACGTCAGTGCAAGTAACAACGTACGTGACCTCGCGCTGTACACAGCGGATTTTCGTACAATAATCATCATCATCCTAATCATCAGCCTCTTTTTATGTCCACTGCAGGACGAAGGCCTCTCCCTGCGATCTCCAACTACCCCTTTCCTGCACCAACTGATTCCAACTAGCGCCTGCGAATTTCCTAATTTCATCACCCCGCATCGCATCGTGCCCTACCCTACCTTCTCCTGACTACGAAGGCTCCGAGAACCCTGAGCTCGACGCAGAATTCGGGATTGAGGAGATCAGGCAGGCGCTCCACGCCCTCAACGGCAGATTGGCTCCGGGTCCGGACAAGATCACAAATAAAGCTCTACGGAATCTGGACGAGAAGTCCATCGAATATCTAACGGACATCATTAACCAAGTATGGAGCAGTGGTAAAGTCCCGGAAATGTGGAAATCTGCCAACACCATTTTCATCCCCAAACCAGGCAAGCTGCCCAGCCTCGATAACCTCCGCCCAATTTCGCTCACATCGTGCGTGGGGAAAGTTGCTGAGCACGCAATCCTAAACAGGCTTTCACGCTACCTGGAGGGCCACGATATTTACCCACACAATATGATCGGCTTCAGGGTCGGACTCTCGACGCAGGACGCGATGAAGCTCATCAAGCATCCCATTATTGACTGTAATACGCGGGACACGAGAGCCATACTAGGTCTAGATCTGGAAAAGGCATTTGATAACATTCTTCACTCGTGCGTTTTAAACACAATGTCGAGCCTAAACCTGGGGAAGCACTTTCATTCGTACACGAGATCTTTCCTGTCAGACAGAGAACCCACCCTTAAGATCGGGGACCTGACTTCAGACATGATCAAGCTGGGGTCTAAGGGGACGCCACAAGGGTCAGTCATATCCCCAACCCTCTTTAACCTCGTCATGATTGGTCTATCCCGGACACTCTCTGCTATTGACGGTATCAGTCATACCATATACGCAGACGACGTTACCATCTGGTCTACGGGAAGTAGTGACGGACAGGTAGAGACGGCCCTGCAAGAGGCGATTGATGCTACCGAGAGATACCTTGAGTCCACGGGCCTTCGGTGCTCACCGCACAAGTCGGAACTGCTACTTTATCGACCCAAGCGCAGAGGCCCGAAACCAAAGGGATGGAAGCCACTCGCCGAATGCGACATAAAACTGCGCACAAAAGACGGAGGCTATATTCCGAGGGTGGATGCTATCCGGATTCTCGGCATGATGGTAGAGTCGAGTGGTTCAAACAACCAGACAGTGCTGCGACTCACTAAGAAGACTGACAATGCCATCAGACTAATCAGAAGAGTGGCCTACCGGCAGCAAGGCCTCGGAGAAGATAACCTCGTGAGATTGGTACATGCGTTCGTAATGTGTCATTTCACTTACGTCGCGGCCATGCACAACTGGCAAAGATCGGAGAGGGATAAGCTCAATGCATTAATCAGGAAGGCAATCGAGAGAGCTCTCGGCCTCCCCATATACACTCCCACAGAACGCTTACTTGAACTTGGCATGCATAACACGCTAGAGGAAATAGCGGAAGCACAGGAGAGGGCCCAGTTCATCAGGCTATCTACCACACAAGCTGGAACACACATCTTACAGGAGCTGGACGTTCCTTCCAGAGTAATCAAAACAAAGTTCTGCAGCATCCCTCGAGAGCAGCGGGACCGCATCACTGCCGCGCCGATCCCACGAAACGTCCATCCAGAACACAACATGGGAAGACGTCGGGCGCCCGCGAAGGCTCTCCTGGAAAAGGCTCGTGAACGGGCTTCGCAGAACAGTTTCGTAGACGCAGCGCGCTACGCCGATGGACAGGCCTTCGCTGTAGTTAGCGTAAATTATGAAAGTCAAATAACGAACGCAATCTCGATTCGGACGACGTCCTCTGAAATCGCAGAGCAGGCTGCAATAGCGATGGCCTTATTGGACGACAAGAGGACATCAATCTACAGTGACTCGATAGCAGCTGTTAGGGCATTTGCTAAAGGAACCATATCCGAGCTGGCCCTAGGGATATTAGGAAGCAAAGAGATCAAGCCACACACAGATCGAGGGTACCCCGCCCAACCTCAATGAGTCGGCACACGGAGCTGCGCGAGGGATCTTCAACCACGTAGCTACCGGGCAGCGTGACACCGGGGGTACTGACAATCGGGGCTCTCCTTCCTCGTACACCGAAATTACTAAGCACTTTTACTTGGCTCGGAGGATCTACCCCCTCCCACATTGCAAACTCAATAGACCTCAAGCTTTGACACTAAGGCTTCTACAGACGGGGGCATACCCAAACCCCCTACTTCTTCACAACATGTACCCCGAAATTCAGACGACAAATGCATGTGCACTATGCAATGACTTAGCGAACTTACCTCACATGCTCTGGCGATGCCCCGTGTTACGCGGCGATGAAAGTAACACTTCTTCAAGCTGGGACGCTGTCCTACGCAGCCCCAACCTCGAAGAACAGTTATGGGCTGTGCAACGGGCCCGCGACGCAGCGGAGAGGCTCGGCCTCTCTGTCCCGACGTGGGAGCGGCCCGCTGCGCGCTAGGGCGCGCCCTAAAGGACCCTAATAAGGTTTTTATGCGAAGCATATTACTAGAGCTCAACCCAGCTCCTCAGGCGCGGCGGTGTCGCCTTCAATACCACGTGACACCGTGACGTCACGACAGAGGAGAAACCGGGCTCCAACTCGCGCCGTCGCTCGCGGCGTCGCGGCGGTATATAAGCAGCTGCGCTTGTTTCTAGGTGGCTTTGGCTCAATTCTTGCAAGATGGGCTGGGTGGGAATCGAACCAGGGTCTCCGGAGTGTGAGACGGAGACGCTGCCACTGAGCCACGAGTAACGATGCTTCAAAGCGGTACAAAAGCGCCTCTAGTGAATGCGGTGTTGCCTTAGAAACGAGCTGTTTCTAAGGCTCAGGCGTGCGTCGCTTGCTCAGGCGCACATTTCGTTGCCGCGCCGAACGCTGCGTTGCTCGACGCTCACCGCGTCCAATGCGGGGCGCGTAGTCGCTGCGCCGTAGCCCATTGTCTTACACCCCTTGGCGGGTCGACGGGAACGCTGTCGCGTTCCACTCTTGAAGGCGAAGCAGAGTAACGCATGAGTTGTTTCTTCGTCTAGCCGAACCAAATATAGCCAAGCAACAGCAGTTCACCAGGCTAAACAGTGGTTCAACAACTAAAATAAAGGCTAGTATGCTTCGCATCCTGGGCTTAACCTTAGCTAAGCCACAGCAATTTTTCATCCATCCATCCATCCATCCATAACCCCGCCTAGTCTTCTGCCGTCCTCTACTGCGTTTCCATTCTCTTGGCACCCATTCTGTAACCCTAATGGTCTACCGATTATCTAAGCTACGCGTTACATGACCTGCCTAGCTCCGTTTCTTTCTCTTAATGTCAATTAGAATATCGGCTATCCCCGTTTGCTCTCTGATTAACACTGCACTCTTCGTGTCTCTTAACGTTACGCCTAACATTCTTCGTTCAATTGTTCTTTGCGCTGTCCTTAACTTGTTTTCGAGCTTCTTTGTCAACCTCGAAGTATCTGCTCCACATATTAGCACCGCTAGAATTCAGTAATTGTACACCTTCCTTTGCAATGATAGTGGTAAGTTCCCAGTCAGGATCTGGCAATGCCTGCAATATGCACTCCAACCCATTTTTATTCTTCTGCAAATTTCCTTCTCTCGATCAGGTTTCCCTGTGAGTAATCGACCTGGATAAACGTACTCCTTCACAGGCTCTAAAGGCTGACTGGTGATCCCGAACTCTTGTTCCCTTGCCAGGCTATTGAGCATTAACTTTGTCTTCTCCATATTAGTACTCAACCTCACTCTTACACTTTCTCTGTTACGGTCCTCAATCATTTGTTAAGAATTAAGGTAGCTGTGGAATCTCTGTAGATATTTTCCAAGATATTTACGTAAGCGTCCTGTACTCCTTGATTACGTAATGCCTATATGACTGCTGGTGTTTTTACTGAATCAAATGCCTTTTCATAATCGATGAAAGCCATATAGAAAGGTTGATTGTACTCTGCAGATCTTTCGATTACCTGATTAATGACATGAATGTGAACGATTGTAAAGTATCCCTTCCTGAAGCGTGCCTGTTCTCTTGGTCGACTGAAGTCAAGTGTTGCCATTATTCTATTGGAAATTATCTTGGTGAATATGTTATATAATACTGGAAGTAAGCTAATGAGCCTATAAATTTTTCAATTCTTTAACGTCTCCCTTTTTGTCGATTAATTTAATGTTGGCATTCTTCCAGTTCTCTGGGACCGTTGCAGTCGTAAGACACTTCGTATAGAGGGCCGCTAGTTTTTCAAGCATTATGTCTACTCCATCTTTGATTAAATCGACTGTTATTCCATCTTTTCCTGCCACTTTTCCCCGTTTCATGTCTTGCAAGGCCCTTCTAACTTAATCGTTATTTATAGAAGGAGCCTCTGTATCCTGTTCGTTACAACTTCGAATGAAGGTAGCGTGGCTTCTCTAGGTGCTGTGCAGGTCAGTAGAGAATTCTTCCGCTGCTTTTACTGTATCTTCTTTGTTACTGATGATATTGCCCTGCTTATCTTTCAGTGCATACATCTTGGCCTGTCTTGTGCTAAGCTCCCTTCTTACTGATTTCATGCTGCGCACATTTTTTACTGCTTCCTCAGTCTTTCTGACATTTTATAATTTCGAATATCCCTCGTTCTCTTCTTGTTGATCAGTTTTGACAGTTACACTAATTCTATATAATCTATTGAGTGGGATACTTTCATGCTTTGTCGTTTCTTTATGAGGTCTTTCGTTACTTGGGAAAGCTTGCCTACTGGTTGCCTTGGTGCGTTACCTCCCACTTCAATTCCTGCTTCTGAAGCCAGCCTAGTTACGGTTTCATTCATTACCTCTGTGTCATCTTCATCTATACTTTCTGAAGCTGCATATTTGTTTGCAAGCACCAGCCTGAATTGATCTGCTTTTAACCTTACTGCGTCTAGGTTGGCCTGTTTCTTTTTAACTAATTTCTCTATTTTTTCCTATTGAGGGAAATCATAGACCTCACTAACCTATGCTCACTGCACTTTACCATACCTAACACTTCTACATCTTGCACTATGCTGGGATCGGCAGAGAGTACGAAAGCTATTTCATTTCTTGTTTCTCCATACTTTTACCGGTCCACTTTGTGTTGCTACACTTCCCGAAGAAGGTGTTCATTATTCGGAGCTTCTTCCTTTTTGCGAATTCTACCAGCATCTATCCTTTAGTGTTCCTAAAATCGATGCCATAGTTGCCAATTACTTGTTCACCAGCCTGCTTTCCACTCATTTTTCCACTGGTACCCCATGACTACAGTATACTGGGTTTGCACTTTTCTCATCGCTAATTCAAAATCTCCATAAAGCTGTTCTATTTCTTCATCATCGTGACTGGAAGTTCGAGCGTAGGCTTGTACTACCTTTAATCTATACCTCCTATTCAGCTTTATTACGACTACGGCTTCCCTTTCATTAATGCTGTGGAATTCGTCAATGTTGCCCACTACGTCCTTATGGATTAGGAATACTACCTTGTACTAGTCCCCTATAGCAGAGGACATGACCATTTGTCAGCACTGTACAAGCCTCACCAGTTCTTTTAACCTCACTAAGGCCAATGATATGCCAAACAATGCCTGATAATTCCTCAAAGAGCCCTGCTAAGCTAACTTCTCTCGAGAGGGTTCCTGTGTTCAACGTTGCCAGGTTCAGTTTCTAGTGGCGGCCTGTCCGGGTCCAAAGATTCTTAGCACCCTCTGCTACGTCGCAGGTCTGACCACTGCCTTGGTCAGGTGGTCAGCACCCGGTGGGGACTGAGTGCCATGGGTTAATTGTAGCAGTCATGAGGGAGCTGGAATCTTGGAAATTATTTATTTATTTTTTTTATTTATTATTACCCTCAGGGCTTACAAGAAGCATTACAGAGGGGAGGGGCATTAGAATATCAGTACATATAAAATAAATACAAGGAGAAGTGAAGAACAGCTATACCGCAAATAATATACAGCAACAACAAGTAAATAAGCACAAAAGTAACAAGGCAAAAATAAACACTTAAACATCAAGTAACAAGAATATAAAAAATGAAAACATGGAATAATAGCAATGAAAGAAAACGATAGCAATAGGTGACAACGTGATAGTGACGCAGTTGTGAAGTAGGCTTATAATTCGTTTGATAGTGCTCTGCGAAAACGGTCTGTATCAGTGATAGCGACTAGTGACGCAGGCAGGTGGTTCCACTCAAGACATGTTCTCGGCAAGAACGAGTGTGAGTAGGTAACTGTGCGCTGCGCAGGTACATGAACTTTGAAGCGATGATCGATACGTGCGGAGACATAAGATGCTGGTGTAATGTACCGGGACTTGAGCTCGTGGTTATGATAGTAGATTTTATGAAAGAGCGAAAGACGAGATAATTTTCTTCGGGAAGAGAGAAGGGGAATGCCAAGACTAAGTTTCATGTTAGTAACGCTAGAAGTACGGTGATAATTGTTAAGAATGAAACGGACCGATCGATTTTGGACACTTTCAAGGATATTTATTAGAGTAATATTAATATACATGTCCTTTTGTTATTCCTTAAAAATGTTAAGTCGCGGATTTGGTGAGTTAGGTCGGGTTAAAAACGAAACGAAATGGAGACCATGTAAGGGCGGTGCTTCTATATTTCGGTTGCTGGCCGAGTTCAAATAAAGTTAAATTGTAAGAAAGGATAGTGTTATGGAGCATATGAACCTGCATGAGTAATTGCATCGAAACATGACAGCCAATCAAACGAATGGCTCAACGAATGGCATAGCGTACAGAAACAATACAAAGAAGAGAGTGGACGACATAAATACTGCGCTTGCAATTATTATTCCGAAAAATAAAGTCTTAAACAGGCACACCGGGGCACCACCATGTTTCTGGAAAATCGACTTCATATCACAGATAAGTGTTGGCTCTCGCGTAATCGAGAGTATATGTAAGCATGAAATGGCTACCGGCGAAGCAGATTGGTTAGAGTAATCACGGCGACGGCTCGCAATCATCTCCCAACCATCCGCGGCGCGCCGGACGTTGTCGGCCTGGTCACGCCGCGTGACTCCATCTCTCGAAGGAGGCGGCGCAAAACCGACGCCGCGGAACTCACGGACCGCTGGCATTGAAAAGAGCACAGGCAACCCTGCCCCAGCGCCAAAAGATGACTATGAAGTGTACGGTCACTGTATCTGCCTTTCGTACGTCGCCATTGGAAATGACAAATAATAGCTCAGCGTACTAGAAGTTACCGCTTGAAAGATATTGCGAAGAAACATGAGGAAGAACTCGGAAGCAGTGTACTTTGTAACTTGTCTGGGCAGCAACTAGCATATGTAATGCGGTCCTGTACAAGGGGTTCGGGGCCAGAGACCGCATTCTCTTAAGTTTTTTCTGGTTGCCCGGATGAGCTCATTTCGCTCTCGCAACGATGTGCGTCCTCGTCTCATTCTCGTTTTGAGTGCCCGGCTCCGGATTTTGGCTCAAGGTCTGTTGAAGGTCGCCGACAACGGTAGCCAAAAGCACTCATGCTCAAGGAAACGATACACGAACATTCTCGTCTTTTTATTTCAAGTTATGTGTAAACGTTTAGGTCAGCATTCCAAAAATGATAATTCGTGCTCTTGCGGCCTGACCGCCGGCTCGCTGGTGCCAGTGTCGCTACGCTTGGCGATTTCAACGGCCGCGATGATTTCCCTAGTCAGTTGACCTTTGTGGTATTGTACTATCGCAGAATCACGCATTGCTATCGCATTGCTCCAAGCTATCCCACTTGGAGCAATGACTTCTCAAGTTTGAGTGCGTATTATCTTGTACTGACCATCTGTGTTTCAACAAACGCGTGATTAGCACAGAAACCAGCCTGGACTGTGCACATTCAACGGCACATTAGGCGGCAAACAATAAACCAGGGGAACTATATATAACGCAACGAGGCAAGAGATGAATCCTCCATTTCCCATCATCATGTCAATCCGGCTTTTTCTGACAGCTTACTGTACAGCTTAGCGCCATCTTTTAAGAATTGTTTGGTGCAGAAAAGGAATACTTTCCCGTAATACCGGGAGGGGGGGGGGGCATTCTGTTATATGAGCTATTTTATGAGCTGACTTATGGACATTATTACATTATTACAACGCATTTCTTATTATTCTTTTATTTCCTCTGTCTTCTCAGCACAATGCCAGCCAGGGCCTTAGCGCACCCATTGAAGAGCGGCTCTCCGCGCGCTCTTTTAGTGGCGAACGAACCAATGTGGCCGGCGGAACGCGCTAGCGGCGCGTGATTTCAGAGTGCAACGACGTCATAAGCCGCTTTTCACCTGTTCTTCTAGCGAACCTTTCTTTTATTGATTCAAGCAACAATAAAGAATTTCGGCAGGTTTTACACTCTTGTAACACAACAAGGCTAAAGCCTGCTGCGCATTTGGTATTAGACGAAGTATACAATCGGGGTTACGCTTCTTTGTAAGACATATTGGTAGTGCATCAAAGGCCAACTGCAACGAAATTTTCGACCGCGTAAACAGCCCAGTTTCAGATAATTTAGATATGCAGTAGCCACTGTGCAAAATTTTACGCTTGAAATACAGGTCAATGCGTCACAAAGATTTCTGAAAAATCGATGGCTTTTATACTGAAACTGAAAAAGTCACCGACGATTACGCTACTCCTTTATGCGAAACTTGAGCGCAGCGCTATACGTGTTTTCATTTCCAGTGTCAATGTTTCGTATCATGGTTATATAGGTGCACGGTTTATATTTGGAAGAGAACGCTGTGAGTAGCGTAGCTGGCGCGGACAATGTCTCGCGCGGCACACTGCAAACGGAGCGAAGTTTGGCGCGACTGCCTCGCTAATCGGGAGAGGCAGCGCGCGGGTGAGGCGTGGGCGCGATTCACAGCAGCCGCCATGCAGTTTCCATATACAGACGACGCGCGCTCTGACGCCGTATCGTAGCCATCGTCGCCGACCAGCCCGTCTTGCGCGGCACTGCGCTTCGCACGCTCTCGTTCCACCAACGACGAGAGCGGCTCCTCGTCGCGTAGAAACGTGCCACCAGTGCCAGTGGCAACAACACCCAGGGAGCGTCACATCGAAGCCGCTCGCCTTGCAGGAGCAGTGATTCCCGTCACACACATTGGTACCGTGGACTAACCTCAGCCGCGGACGAGCGTAGCTTTCAACACCTCACGCCAACTTGTCCACACCCGCCCGCGGAAGAGCAGACGAGGTCGCCCATGCGGCTGCAGACGCCGTGGTGGCAACTCAGCGCAGGCCCTCTCTCCTCCGCTCCTCCTCCACGTTCCTCCACGCGCTCTTCTTTCCACACCCCCTAGACAAGAAGGCCTGAGTGCTCGGTGGGTGAGTGACGTCACGGAGAAGAGGCCGGCGGCGCTCTTGGGGATACGGGTTGAATGAAGGGATCGCGGCGTGGTTCACCTAGCAGCAGTATGCTTCCATTTGACCACTCCACACTTTTTCTTCAGTCGAAACTGCGGAATGAGTAGCAGACAACTTACAAAGCATTTATTTAGAGGCACAGATACAAAGCAGCTTTGTAAAGCTTGCGCAGGTATTGACGCCAGCAGCTTTTTATAGCGTCGCGCTTTGTCGTCTTTGTAATGTACGTTTCTTGTGAATTATTATTATTGTTGTTGTTGTCCGCCTTCGCTTGGTTACGAGGAATAACGCCGTCGACGCTCAACGCAGGAGCGGGCGGCTGAGAGTTGCGCTCTCAAAATGAAGACGCGTCACGCGATCCTCGATCTCCGGCATCGCAGGGAAGGAATTTCGCGTGCGGCGGCTGCAGGCGGGGCGAGCGGAGAGGCTGTCTCGCTTGGCAGTGGCGCTCTCCTCCTGAAATCGTGGGTTGGCGGCACTGAAATATCTCTGTCTCAGCTATTAATGAATCGATTAAAAAATTCTTGCGGCAGAACGCTCCCTAGAGGACACGTAACAACTTCTAGCGTATAAGCGAAATTTACTATGTGGCCTGTTGAGGGGCCCCTTAATACGAAGTATTCTCCGAGTCCCGCCAGTTTTCTCTATTTGGTTGTCTACGTTCAACAGCACGGCCTCGATGTGTTCTGCCTCCGATCGAAGAAAAGCGCAGTGCGGTGGCCAAGCTAAAGGTGCGGTAGAATCCGGCTTAACGCGGACGCGATCCACGCGTGGTGCTGTTACGCTACATCGGCGAAAACGGGAAGCTCTACAGTCTAGTGTGGCTGGTGCGGCAATCGAACATGCCCTATCGCACGCCGCAGCAGCTGGAACAAGGTGCATCGCGCGCTAGCTTGGCTGATCAGCAGCATGCTGCTAGGGTTCATTGAAGCGAGCGTGTTGCGTTTGTGCCTTCGACAAACAAAGACGACAAGTAGGTGGAGCTTGGCACGGCAGGGGGGCTCGCTGCTTAGTGTGCGTAAACTCACGGCCAGACGTTGCAGCCGTAACAGAGCTTCGTTCATTTCGCTCTGGCGGCATGGCATTCCTGCATGACTTGTCGGCGCATCTACACCACGGCCGCCGCGTCGCGTCATCCTTCGTGATAAATGCAGCATGCGGTTCCTGCTCGTCTGTGGCGCTGTGTCAGAAAGGATTTCGTTGGTCTACTTCGACGCGTCCGACGCAGAGACGCACGAAATATCTTGAAGATGATGCACTACAGGAAATGATCGCTCGAGAATATCGCCCTTGAATACAAATTACCTTTAAACGTTAGCTTTGGTTTTCCATGTCCATCGCGGCATATCGTGCTTATAGTGACCCCGAGAAAGCGTTTGCCGAGCAGATCTTGATGGGTAAGTAACTGTGCTGTTAAAATGAGCAACGCGAGAACGAGTTGAGAGCAGGAGCCAACATTTCGACAAGTGGACTTGTCTTTTTCAAGGCAAGTCCATTTGTCGAAACATTGGCTCCTGCTGTCACCTTGTTCTCGTGTTGCTGACCGTCTCGAACGTCCATCTCCCGCATTCCCCGTGTTTTCCCTGCTCCCTTGAAGTGTAGCTTGTGCAGCTTCGTCAGCTGCAGTTTACATGCATTGTGCGGGTTGGCTGGTCCACGTCCCACTCGCCTGCTGCATGCCGCGGTGCACGCACTGAAAGCCCCAGGACGGTAGCGATGTGTTTGGCCTTCCTCCACTCGGCGTTCTGCACCGCACAGCCGTCGCTCGTGTGCGTGTTCGAGCACCCGACGGCCACGCAAAAGCATCGGAATTCTCGCAACAGCTCAAATCACGAGTGCGACAGGGAGAACACACGCCGACAGTGGCGCGCAAATGGTGAGCGAGCAATGCGCCCGGCTGCCTAGGAGCTGCGCACGGCTCTTCAATATCTGCCAAATCCGCATCGCTATCGCTTTGCCGCTGGTGCACGCGTCGTCTGCACAGGCGCTGCTAATAACAAAATTAGGAAATTAGCAGCCCTGCGGCTTTGCCAACAAAACTTTGAGAGTATACGCTAGGTACTTATAGTCAAGAAATTCCTCTGTCCTGCAGGAAATCCTACATTGGACAGACGGGGCGCTGTGTGACCGACCGGCTCAGGGGACATGCAACAGGTATAAAAGAATAATGAAGGTGAGCCACTTATGGATCAGGGCTTGCACCGATTGTTTTCCACGGTTCCGCGATGCGAGGATTTTGGGTAGAGGCAGGCATCAGACATCGCGTGAAACATTGGAAGCCTTCTACATCAAGAAAGCGGGTCCGAACTGTGTTAGTGATACATGGGTTTTTCTTTGCGAGGCTGAGCTTAAGTTTCTATCGCGCCTACTCTGCTAAAACTTTGTACTCCATGTTGCCTTGTACGCATGCGCGGTGTTTTGGAGGGCTATATATGTCGAGTGCTTTCACCCTCATTAAACAGTTGAAGTAGCGCCCGTGGTGTCGTCGTCTTTCTTGTGTGTGTTGTTTTTTGGCGCAAAATCTTTTCAGTACGCAAGATCATCAACTAGCCCAGCAGTTAACTCTTCCAAAGTACATCTATAGTGTCAGGATCGGGGGCTCAATCCCATTGCTCGTAACCCGTTGTCAAGATTGGAGTCCGGCATGAATTCGATGGTAGTTGGCCCATGCCGTCGTCCAACTTATCCATGCTGAGGACCTTGATGAAGGGAAGGACTGCTTCTCATCGAGAACGAGAAATACGGGTTTATTTACAGTATATTACATGCAGTTCATCAGTCTAGCTTGACTGCGAGAGAAAGTACGTCAGTCTAACACGACTGCTTGAGAGAGTGTCTCATTCCAACATGTCTGCTTAAGAAAAGTGTGTCGAGCATCGGCACAACAGCGGCTTATAAGCACTCGGTCCCCCCTTGATTCAAAGGGGACGAAAAACGCTCGTCCAGTCATTGTAAACACGCCGCCTCTCCCCGGGGCGGGTTACACACACACACACACACACACACACACACACACACACACACACACACACACACACACACACACACACACACACACACACACACACACACACACACACACACAGGTAGGTGCATGGTCCAGAGCCGACGTCAGAGGGGCTTCGTAGAGCTCGGAGCCGATCCGGGTAGCGCGTCCGGGTAGCACATTGTCTTGCGCCGTGGTCGGCGCGTGGGAAGGAGCCTACGACGACGTTCCCGCGGCAACTCCCCCACCCGTAGCAGATCAGGTCCACGTTGGGGAGTTCGGTAACAATAGTTGGCCCGCCGAACTCATTCAGTCACAACGGCGACGAGGCTAGAGCGTAACGGTGGCGGTTTCAGCACAAAGCCTGCTTCGTCAAACGCATCCTAGCTGAAGCGACGGAGAGTGGAGGGCGCGCGTATTGTTCCCGACACAAAGTCGACTTAGTCACGCCGTGGCTAGAGGTTGACGGCGGCGTTCGAAGATGAGGTTGCCACCGCTCGCGTAAATGGCTGGCAAACTTGCACTGCAGCTGGTCGTTCTTAACAATAGTCAATTTAGCCCAAGTGAAGTTTCGCTGCACTTGGCCTTTAAGTTATGCAGTCGAGGTTAGACTTCGTGCAAGACAGAACGAGCCGCAATGGGAAGCCAATCGAACCCCAAAAGCCCGGGTTCGATTCGCACCTTGACCGAAATGTACCAAATTTTATTTTCAGATAAAACTTTGTTTACAGGACCCGCCTTGAGAAATGTGAAGTCAATACGAGCGTTTTGCGACGCGCTTTTAAGGCACGTTCACACCGAAAGCGGAGCGTCTAAGCGGACAAGCGGATTTTCAAAGCGGCCAGGCGGCGAACGCCCGCGCCTGTTCAGACCGGCCGCGTTGCCTAGCCGGCCGCGCAGGCGGGAAGGCGGGGCATCTCGAAATTTCTTTAGCAATTTCACGGACGTGCCGCCATCTCGCGGCAGTTTGGGTTTGTACGCGCGCTTTCGATATTTTTTCGTCGTAGGTTGGCGCGCTCCCGTCCATTATCTACATCTGCAATATGAGCTCAGACGAAGAAGAAGAGATCGCTGGCATTTTACTCGCCACTTGTCTAGTCGCTTTTCAAGAACAGAAGCGAAAAGCTCAGAGAAAGAAAGCCCGCCAACGTCGCTGGTGGGTTCGGCCAGCCTTGCAAGAGCGAGATAGAATGGGCCATGCCAATGTGTTGCTGCCCCACCTTCGTTCGCGCGACTTGGAGTACTACAGAGAGTGAGTATCCGTTATGTTTCTGGCACGGGCTTTGGGAGTGAAATATACGTTATGCAACACATGTTCTTTCTTCTGCAGCTATTTGAGGATGCCTCCACGGTGTTTCGACACTTTATTAGAACTCCTCAAGCCAAGGATTCAGAAAAGTGACACCAACTACCGAAAGGCGATTCCGCCAGAGCATCGGCTAGCGCTGGCTGTGAGGTAAGGCTTCAGCGGTAATAATTTAGGGCTTTTTGTTACTTCTGTTTTCTTAGCAAATGTCTCATTATACGGTCTGAATGGCACCATGCGAGCACTATTTCATATTTTCTTTTTTAGACGTGTCTTTTGGCGCAGGTTCTTGGCTTCGGGGGAAACACTCCGCTCCTCATCTTTTAGTTTTCTTTCTGGTCGCTCCACAGCTTGCATGATTGTCCCCGAAGTGTGCCAGGCGATTTGGAAAGTGCTTGGGCCGGTTTACGTATCACGGCCGTCAACTCCAGCTGAATGGCTAAAGGTAACCAGTTCATTGTGATCTATGCATGGTTAATGTCTGTAAGCTGTACGCTTACTACATTGCACAAGTAATTGTTACAATGTCTTATTAACAGGATACATAACCCGCCGTGGTTGCTCAGTGGCTATGGTGTTCGGCTGCTGAGCGCGAGGTCGCGGTATCGAATCCCGGCCACGGCGGCTGCATTTCGATGGGGGCGAAATGCGAAAACACCCGTGTACTTAGATTTAGGTGCACGTTAAAGAACCCCAGGTTGTCGAAATTTCCGGAGTCCTCCACTACGGCGTGCCTCATAATCAGAAAGTGGTTTTGGCACGTAAAACCCCATAATTTAATTTTTTTTAACAGGATACATAGGAAATTTATTTGTAAAAGAAACTTATTTCTGCACCGCACGTCCACAGATGTTGCTTTGTCTGAATTTATTGCATTTTGTGTCGCTGACCGCAGGTTGCGAGAGAGTTCGAGGAAAAGTGGGACATGCCACATTGCCTTGGCGCAATAGATGGCAAGCACGTGAATGTTGAATGCCCGGCAAACTCAGGAAGCCGAGACCGAAATTACAAAAATACGTTCAGCAAATCACTGCTCGCTGTGAGCGACGCAAACTACAGGTACACACATTCAATCATACCATCTCGCGTAGTGGCAGTTCAGCAAAATCTAATTTTCAGAAATATTTTGATTCCTTATTCTTGTCATGCTTGTCTTTCTTCGAAGCGTTAAATGATCTGCATAACCGCCATGCAGTACTACTTGGTGTTATTTTGGTTACTAGTTGTTTCCCTGACATCTCGTATGCACCAGTAAGCAGGTATGCAAAGTTCCTTCCAGCTATTTTTCGCACTGCAGTGTTGGAGGAGTGTTCGTTGAGACTGGAAGAAATGTATCAATAGATGCATTGCACAAGAACATATGTACCGCTTATGTAATGCTTCCTTACTGTTTGAGGGCCAATTATTTTGTCGAAAGTGACTCAACAGGGTGTATTTCTTTTTCTATTGCAGATTTAAAATCTTGAGAGTAATGTAGATGTTCGGAAAGAAATGCTGTGAGAAAGGCTACAGTGACACAATAATAATTTGTGAAGGTATGCACCATATAGTTTATAACGAATAATGAGAGAAAAAATAATAAAGAAAATTAGAATACGAGTAGAAAACAGGGTGCGTTTAACTAAACGTGATTTACAGGACTAGTAAAATATCCGTACTAGACAACTGTCATTTTAGTGCCAGTCAGCATCATGGTACTGCACAGGCCTCTCAGCTGGTGCTCGTCGTATTTGTGTTTTTCGTCCTTGTGTAATTTGTGGCCTAAATTTTGCTCAAATTGAATAGCCACCAACCAGTTCACACCAAGATTCTGCCCCTAAATCACTCCTTGGTCGAATTCATAGCGAACTGGTTACTTCATCATCTCCAGGGCCAATATTGATCTATGGTACAGTTCAGTGTGTTGTATACTGATGAGTCACAGTGCTATCGCAATTTATAGTTGTATTCCTGGTACTTGTTTGTATTCCAGCTTCCTGTATGTTGAAATCGGTCACCATGGAAGCGAGTCAGATGGTGGGATCTTTAGCAGAAGCGACCTGCAAGCAAAAATTATTGAGGACAGCCTTGGAGTTCCTGCGCCTGCAAGTCTTGGGAGGATAGGCAGCATTCCATATTTTTTTGTCGGTGATGAGGCTTTTCCTCTAAAGACTTACATGATGAGGCCATATTCCAGAAAAGGTGAGCAGTGACATCACCACAATCGTTGCACATTCTGTAGTAGTTAATAGCATTTTCTCACGTAACTAATGGTTTTTGGGCCTTGCTATGTTCATCAATTGCAGTACAGATTATAAAATGTTGTCTTTGCGGTTTTTTGCTGGCATGTCTGCATTTAGCAAACGTATACAAGTTTGGTGAAATATATAGACTTGTAGTGAGGCTTTCGCTGTGTAGGTGCACGGATCATAAAAATGACATCCTGAAAGGTCTTAGACAACACATAGCATTCAATACAATCTTATTAAAGCATTGCAATGGAAGTACAAGCCAGTATATCAGTCCAATCTCGTCACCTCAGTGAGTCTGCTGTATTGTAAAACACCTGCCGTTTTTACAGGTCTTCACCCTGTTCTCTCAGTGAGCTCATCGACAGCAACAAAACAAGCTTGCAGTGCAGAGAGCAGCACCACCACACAATTTGAAGAGCTACAGCAAAGGAGAATATTTAATTACCGATTGAGCAGGGCTCGCAGAGTAGTGGAAAATTCTTTTGGAATTATGGCGCAGAGATGGCGGATCCTTCGACGGCCTTTCAAAGCCAAGGAAGAGAACATTAGAAGGATAGTATCCGCATGTGTCGTGCTACACAACTTTCTTTTGAAAGAATCGCCTGAATCAAAGGCCACGTACTGTCCTCCGGGCACCGCCGACACCGAGGACTGGCAAGGAAACGTGACTGATGGAAACTGGAGAGCCGAAGGCACACACAATGGAGCCCTAGTCACCTTGAATGGTGCAGGTTGCCACTCAGCCAGGTAATGTTGGAAGAGCTACGGAAGTACTGCTTCCATGCACACACAAGTTGCAGTCACATAGTTATAGCTACCATTTTTTGCCTAGCTTGCGCCGATTTCATGTCAGTTTGTGTGCCACTACTTTGGTGCATCTGTGTGCACTAACACACACACATATGTATGTACTACCACTGGTATTTCTTACGATTGCATGTTTTCCACCAGTATACTACGAGGGAACACCTATGTTCCACTCAAACAAGATATCACAACGTAAAACCAGTGCATGCAGTATTGCCTCGTACGTATCTGTAATGAACACAGGGCCTTCATTGGAATTGTGCATGTATAGATATCCCCAACAGACTTGAATTTAAAACTGTCACTGCTATGTTGAGCAAATGAACAGAGCGCATTTAGTTCTGCATTTTCAAACAAGGTAATTCCTACAGATAACCAAGCGCAAGATGTCAGGTATCGCAATGCACTGAACCTTTGATGGTATAGTACTTAATTTCAATGAAATCAGCAGTTTGCTAACATTTCTTACATTTGCAACACCAGTTCTTGTGGCACTGTCGCACAAGCGTTATAAAATTTTGAGAATTTTTCATCTGTTTACACCTGTCTGTTGTGGCTCTCCTCTCCATCCTTGCCTCATCGTCCATTATGAAGTGCCTTACATTGTGCATCTGCCTCAACTCCTCTTTGCATTTATATATAGATTGCGCAGTGCACAAACCCTGCACATAACGATGCCAGTCATAAACGTGATGTGATAACAATGCCCAAGGAACCTGTGTTGTGAATGAACATTGCAGGAGGTTATACATTGCATTGGACAAAAATTAGCCAGTTTATATAGAATGATGTGCGTCACAAATGCTTTGCTTCATGATTACAATGTGTATGTTGGGTGTGCAGATGTTCTTGCTGTATTTCACAGTATTTCACCTAACTTAAGGAAACAAAGAATATTTAGGGAAATTATGCTTCGTAAATAAAGTGCCCTAATGGAAATCCTTCATTTACAGGGTTGCTTATGCCATGCGCGACAAACTGTGCAGATATTTCATCACAGAGGGAAGGGTGCCGTGGCAGGAGAGCCACGTAAAAGACTGCAGATGGTAACCAGCCAAGTAAGTTCGACTTTATTTACACAGTTTTACAGCATAATAACATCAGTGAAACAATACAACAAAAATAAATGCAACCAGTATGTCATGAATTAACCACTTACATTTTTATTGCCCTTGTTTCATATCCAGCTAATGAGTTTATCCTACCAATTCCTAAAAGAAAATCCCCAGAAGTGTAATGCAAAAGGATAGACAGTTGGGCGAGTTGGTACGGTAACATGGTCTTGGCTTCTAGCGCGAATTGAAACACGGACACAGAAAGCACTCGTCCTGTCTGCTCCTTCTGTGTCCGTGTTTCACTTCGCGCTAGAAGCCAAAATCCCCAGAAGAACACGCTGGCTACACAGAAAACACCATCCAAATGCATTTTAGCAAACATGAATTTTCTACAATGAAATTACTTAGCACATCATCATGCTCCGCTAAAGACGTACCTTGATGACTCTATGCAATTTTCTTGTATGTAATAATCTCACCATCTAGCCAATTCAATCTTGTGTTCATTGATGTCTAAAATTTTAGTGTAGACAAAGTTGTGTTGGAGCACTGGAAGTATTACAGCAATAAATAAAATACACGAAAGAGTACGGTACTAATAAACTACAATTTATTCATTTGGATTTCCCCGTCTTCTGACCTCTTTGATTTTATCGTACACTAGGTTGTGTACAGAGTGCATGATGTCAAACTGGTCATCTGCAGGTAAAGTGCGTAGCATACCAACCATGGTATGTGCAAAATGATGCAGTACGTCTTTCTGCTGCTCCCTTTTTTCTTGTGATGCCTTTATGTGGCTAAGACACTCAGCTGCCACAGCCAGTGTCCCAGAGTCATCGTCGCAAGGACTGCAAGTGAACAATATATACAATTTCATAATGCTCCACACAGCTTACGTCATATATTTCACAACTTACGTCTTCTGGCTTCTTGAAGTCCTTCGATACTTTCGTGGCCTTGATGCACTGCGGAAAGATTAAAATTATTGTATATACCTCCAACAATTTCAACACACCTCATTCCACAGCAAGTTCCTTGCCTTCTATTTGGAGCCCCCACTTCCGGTTCCTGTGCATCTGTCTGTTGTGGCCTGCAGGAAAGATAGCACAAAGTTATGCACTGGGTAGCACATTACAAAGCTTGGTTTCCATAAGTCAACATGCAATAAAACATGATATCATTACGTTTCAGAGGTGTCACTGCTGGGAGTTCCATGAGAGCTGCTGCCTGTCTCGAAATCCACCCACCCGACATCATGGATCTCATTCAATGAAAGTTGGGAGTCTTCCTGGCTTCTGCTACCACTTTCGGCAGACTTGTCTGATCTGCATCAAGCATAAATAAAAACATTTGCTGCAGTTACGCATCTAATGCTCTGTTGATGCTGGCCAGATGTTTGTTGATTTTTAATGAACATTCGAGGCACATTCGATCAATCAGTCACTGCAGTGTAGTACAAAACGACATCGCACATTACTATTGCTTTATGTTTGCATGAGTTTTATGGAATAATATTACCACGCATAAAATTTATATAACCACATGCAACAATGAAGTTGCAGGACAAAGTCAACTTCAAATTGATAGATAGTCTCCTCAACTTACCCTCCTGTCTGCTCAAAGGCAATGTTGCTGCAAATACTGTAAAAGTAGTTCGTATTGACAAGAAATGAGCATACTGATCAAAACAAATAATGACGTGCTACAAAAAGCAAGAGTCACAAGCACTTGTGGTGTAATGTTTTACATTGCAAGTTAAACCGACAATAAAGTAGCACCATAATGCTGTGGAAATTGGAATCGGCCTAACTGGTAACATCACTTACATGGGCTCCTCGTACACTTTTTCCATGATGGGGATCAGTGCCTCAAAGTGTTTCCATTTAACTGTGGGCACATCTTTGGCTCCGGCCCCACTTTTCATCTTGTCCCTTATTTTAGCTTTAGTTTTTGTGAAGTTATCCTTCAAGTTTTTGAATTTGGCTTGGCAAATTCCATCTGCAAAGCAAGAACAAAAGCATTCAAACGCTGTACACATGTGCATCTACATGGTAAAAGCGATACATCTCACATTTTTTGCAGCAGCATGCCGACTAGTCTAGCACAGTGATTTTAATATAGTTCATTTGTAATTGGGCAAGCAAACTCAAGAAAAATAACGAAAATAAATGCAGGCACGCCGTATATCCCCTTCAGTTGTATGAAATGAAAGAAAACGACGGAGCTTCCACCCATCCGTCTTCACACGCGTGGAGCTCGATTAATTTTCAGGCGTATGTTCAAGCTCCAGTGCACTTTAGCATACGTCTAGACACCGATAATGTATGTATTCAAGAGATAACGCGCAGTTTGTGCATATATCAAACAAACACACATCCTCGCCAGTAAAAACGCACGGTTTGTAAATGCGTATCACGAGCTGAAGCGCGGGCGTTGCTGACAGAAACGTGCAACTCGACGTGATCGTCGGATTGCGTGGAGCAACGCTCAAAGTATACATATGTTACGTGTTCAGCGTACAAGTCGCATATTATGCCTACATACGCTTTTTAAACATCGTCGTGACACCGTCGTTTTCAACCGTCGTGACAACACAACGCGGTAGATTCCTCGTTGGCTTCACCTATTCTCCTCTCACAAAAGCATTCTTTAATGGTCCCCTTTGAGTTAAAATGTTCTGAAAAGTCACGGAGAGCACCAAACGCAAAAACCCGGCCCGAGCGAAGATACTGCTCCATGAGAGCAGACCCGGTCTCAAGTACGGCCCCTACTGCAGCACCGGTATAATCAGTGATGGTATTTTTGAAGGTAGAGCGCCGTAAGGCGCGAGAAAGGTATAATCCGGGATGATTGATACAACACGAGCGCTTCAGGCGCGAGAAAGACTTCCGAACCACCCGTGCGAGGAGAATAGGCGACACCAACGAGGAATTTACCCATTACGCTATTAACTAGGTGATGTTCACTTACCAGTCACACCCAAATCCTGCGAAATCTTCTTCCATATCTCTTTCTTATAATCCGCTTCCTTGTACCTTGGATGACTTTTGTCGTACAGGACCGGGTACTGTTTGATGATGTCCAGCAGCAGTTCCACGGAGAACACAGTTGGCTCCGACATGGTGGACGCCATTTGCATTCTGATCGGCGGGATGTTTACATTCGTTCACCAGCGCTTCCGCCGGGTCGGGTTCTGATTGGCTGCGGCCAAAGCGGCCAACTTGTCCGCGCGGAAAAAATCGGTCCGGGCGCGATCCGGCCAAGCGGCCGCGTATTTTCCGCAAAGCGGAAAATCCGCGGCCGCTTGGCCGGATCCGCTTGGCCGCTTGGCCGCTCCGCCTTCGGTGTGAACGTGCCTTTACTCTTTGCGGAGTCGGTAATTTTAACGCGATAGCGTTAAGGAGCTCGTGTCGCAGAAAAGCCGGTGTCGTCGGCGTCGGTGTCGGCGTCCGCGGCGTTGGCCGTGAGCGATAAATCACGGCAGGCACTTCATAAATAAAAAGCAACTTCCAAGATGGGCTGGGTGGGAATCGAACCAGGGTCTCCGGAGTGTGAGACGGAGACGTTACCACTGAGCCACGAGTTTTTTTTTTCTTTATTTCCAGCTTGGCTACAAGCCTCAAAAGTGTTTGTGATCATAGATCACACTCGTTTCATATGTGTCAAAGTATCAAGCAATGACACCACAGCTTCATCACAGTCATTCATCTTGTACACGTCACGTACCTTCACAACCACTTCCACAAAATATTCATACACAGTTCGGCCTTTAACATCGCAATGTCTATATGCCAACAGACTACGCCATACTGCGTGCAGTCCAAGTAAAAAGATGACATCCATCTGTTCAAAATCGCGTTCAGGCGGTAAAAAACGAATGCCATGTGGATTGAGGGGCAGGTCTATCTTTAACGTTCTCTGTAATATATCCCAAAAGAATATGGCATTATTACAATCGATGAAAACATGTTCAATCGTTTCAGCTTTGTTGCACAGAAAGCATCTGCTTCCCCATGGTACATAAATCCCTCTTTCCTCTAGCCACGTTTTAACAGGCAAGGTTCCCGTGTGAAGCTTGAAAAAGAATGTTTTAACGTTCGCCGGTATACACATATTTTTAACCCTTTTAAGTACGTCTTGCCCAGGCCCTTGTTGAAAAATTAACCGATATAATGGAACAGGGAACACACTTTCAGTGAGATCCTTCATAAGACGCTTTCTTTTTACATTGGAGAGGTACTCAAGGGAAAATCTCGCCCTAAGGAAACGATAGGACGTTACAACTTCACGCAAGAACCTTGAAATTGTGTAGTGAGGGCCAATGGCTGAAGAAACAAAAAAATCAGGCATAGAAACTGTTAACATGGTTTGAAAAAAACAACACAGAAACGGGTCTCTTTCGTCCCTTATCAATATGAAACGTGATACAACTTGCTGAAGAAACAAGTGGCACACCGACAGACCACCTTTCTTTACTCGACGAAACAAATTCGTCCTTGATGTTCGCTCCCACGTAGAACACCAGATAAACGTGGCAAATATTCGGTGAAATTTTTGAATATGCTTACGTGTACAATAGAGTGCCTGCAGAAGATACATAATTTTCGCAACGAGAAAAACGTTACAAATAGTGGCACGTGCAAAAATCGACAACTCACGTCCACCCCATGCTTCGGCCATCGCACGCATTTCATCCGTTTTTTCGAGCCAAAGTGACTCGTTCTCACGATACCCATCCAAAGGTACCCCCAGGTAAGTGCTGGGTGTCGTCAGCCACCGAATATTTTCAAAAACACCGGGCGTGACATTCCAATGGCCATGCCAGAGACCAATACTCTTTTGCTTATTGATTTCACTGCCGCTTTTCTCGCAAAACCTTTCAGTAATTCTTAATAATGAGCTAACACTCTCCCTATCTGCAGCAAATAGGGCTACGTCATCGGCATAAGCTAGAACACGTACTTCACAGGACTGTATCTTAAACCCCCTGATTTCTGTACTATTAACTATTTTTCTACAAAGCGGCTCCAAAAATAAAGCAAAAAGTAAAGGACTTAACGGACAACCCTGTCGAACGGAAGAGAGTACTTGTATGCGTTGTGATAGTTCACCATTAACAATTAAATTGGTACATGAGCGTTGATATGCCATTTTGATGCCTTTACACATGACGGAACCAAGCCCTACATAATTAATTAATAACAAGAGAACACTATGTGGTACCATATCAAAAGCCTTAGCTAGATCTATTTGCAGCATCGCTACCTTGAGGAGAGCGCTATCGCAATATTCTAAAATGCTTCTAGCTGTATGAATATTTGTAAATATTTTCCTACCTCTGATGCCGCATGTCTGATGCGGCCCAACTAACTTCTGTATAACTCCCTGCAGCCTTGCTGCAAGAACTTTCATGAAAACCTTGTAGTCAACATTAGTCAACGTAATTGGCCTGTATCCCGTTACTTTACGTAGCATATATTTTTCTTTGCCTTTTGGGATTAGTACTGTGTGCGCACGATTGAACGATGGTGGTAAAGTCCCCCGCTCGAGTGCCTCTGAAAATACTTCATGCAATGCTGTTGCCATGTCGATGCTTCAAAGCGGTACAAAAGCGCCTCTAGTGAACGCGGTGTTGCCTTAGAAACGAGCGGTTTCTCAGGCTCAGGCGTGCGTCGCTTGCTCAGGCGCACATTTCGTTGTCGCGCCGAACGCTGCGTTGCTCGACGCTCACCGCGTCCGATGCGGGGCGCGTAGTCGCTGCGCCGTAGCCCATTGTCTTACACCCCTTGGCGGGTCTACGGGAACGCTGTCGCGTTCCACTCTTGAAGGCGAAGCTTAAGCGTCCTCCAATTTTTTCATTACGGTGCAGTTTCGCCAAGGTCAACCGCCAACGTAGACACCTAAGGCGTTCGTCTTTGAAACGATTAAACACGACGCGGCCGCTGTCGTGTTGTTTCTTCCCTTTTGCGTTTATACGAATGCAGCGTCATGTGCGAAACTGAGCATTTTCCGTACCCAATTTACGCCATCTGAGTGTTCCGTATCTGTTGAACATGTTTCAACAACTTGTCGCTGAGTGGACCTCAGTCGCACTACATCAGCTTTTCCAGAACCAGCAGCGCTTCTCGACAGCAAATCGGCGCACGGTGCCTGAGGTACCTGCGCTTTATTCTCTCACCCCCTGTAGATTTCGACTCTTGCATAAGAAACCTTGGGAAGAAACCTGCCCATTGTAGCCCTGTTTTGGTTTTATCGTCTGTTGTTAAGTCTGCTTGCCGGCGACAGTGAATGTCAGAATGATACACACACTTACTTTTAAGTTTTACAGAGACAGAATTTTTTTTAGATCACCCGTGGCCCATGGAATAATTCTAGTCATTTAGCTATGATTTTTGAAAGAGGCGGGCCTCACTTATGCGAGAAATGAAGACATATTAAACTAAACAACGAAAGTTGACTAAATGACTTGTTAGTTACCTTACGGTATATATTGCAATATTTCAGTCCATCCAGAGCTTTCTGGGAAATAAAGGTTGATTTCATTTAAGCGTTCATTTGATTTACTAGCCGTAGCCGACCAGGTTGCAAGGCGTATCCACTTGGGTGAATTTCTAGGATGACACAAGTTTCGAGATATTAATTCCCTAAGTGTGCGATCAAGAACATGGGAGTTCCTTTCGTGCTTCAATGAATAAAATATATCTTCGTTAAGCTTTCTTACACGGAAGGAGCCGCAAAGTCTTCCGAATTATCGGGCAATCAGAAAAAGCTAATTAGGCAAAATAATCTTTTGGTGAACTTGAGATCCGGCGACGAAAGGTACGCTTTGATGCCTTGCCAAGGATACCTTCACATCGGCGGTACGAAGAGAAGCCAGCCACGCTTTCGCGTCCACTCTGCCTCAACGGCTGACAGTGCCAAAAAAAAAAAAGCGCCGGCAGCGGGGAGCAAGCGCTTCGTCTCGCTTCAACACGTCTCCCAAGCTCGACATTACGCAACCTCCATTGCTGAGCGGGCGGGAAAACAGCGCACGTGACGCCTCTCGGCACGTCCACTCCTTGCACACGCGCCAGATTACCTCTGAAACAGGCGCGCGGGCTGCGTAGGCGCTCAGCGGCGCTGACAGCCACGCGTAGCCCTTTACGTGCAGCCGCGGCCTCGATAAAAAAGCAGACGTCGCCAACCTTACCCCTCCCCCCCCCCACTTCCTACCCCCTCCTCTCGCGCACGCTCGACCGCGTTACCGCGCGCGAGAGCGAATAAGCATTTATTTCGCAAAACAAGTAGAAAATTTCCTCGATGAGTGGGGCCCTCAGTCCAGGGCTCCATTGCCATGCGCGACATCGCGAGCCCGCTGGATCAGCCGTTGCTGTTCCTGCCCGCTTGTGCTGAGCAGCGAAGACTCCTAAGAGGAAAGGGTAGGGTTGGGTATAGGAGGAACACCCGAAGGGTTAGGGCATTCCCATGTGGAGTGGTACACCGTGGGTTTGGTCCCACAGTAGAACCAAACCACGGTGGGGACAATAGGAAGGGTATAGGGCGAGATGAAAGATATGTAGCATGTGGAGACAAGGAAAGGATTTGGTCAGCCGTTGCCGCCAGACAACGGCATCTGCTCTATTAAGCGAAGGATGAGGAGGGGGATAGTTATGGCGACTTTGTCGGTAGTACTCGAGCGTCTCGGTGTACTGTAGGGGCTCTGGCGTTGCGTCGTCTGGGTTGGACAGCTCTTCCGATGGTGCCCGGCTAGTCAGACCTCGGGCTACCGCATTAACGCGTTCATTACCATGGAGGGAGGCGTGTCCAGGAGTCCAGGCGATACGCAGCCTGCGTAACGTGGGAGGGGGGACAGAGGAGAGAATTCGATGTGTGTGTGCAGTCACGAGTCCTTGTGCGAAGGCCCGGCAGGTAGCCTGCGAGTCTGTCACTGTGGTGATGGCGGTGTCTTGTGCGGGAAGGGTCGAGGCGTTGACAATGGCCAGGGCTATTGCCCCTTCCTCTGCTGAGCAGCTGTACGTTATGAGAACTGCGGCACACACTCTAAGCGCGACTGTGTTGTCAGTTACAGTTTAACACATGGCTCGCCTCCCTGGTAGCGGGCCGCGTCAGTGTACAAAACCGGTGTAATTGTGGTGCCGTCTCCAAAAATGTGTGCCAGGGCCTGAGTTCGGGCGCGTCTGCGGCCGGCGTGTCGCCCGGGATGCATATTGCGAGGAATCGGAGCTACTTGTATGCTAGTGCGTAGAGCAGGGACGAGGCGATATTTTGGGACGTGTGTGGGTGTCTCAGGGACAGGGTAGCCAAGGCGAGAAAGTATAGCCTAGCCCTGACGGCTGCGTCTGAGACGTTGGAGCTGACCGTTGCGATGAGCCTCCAAAAGCTCGCCTACGGTGTTGTGGATACCAAGCTGAAGAAGCCGCTGTGTGGAAACATGTGGAGCAACCCAAGAGCCGCTTTCACTGCCTTCTGCAGAAGGGCGTCCATCTTCTGAGACTGAGTGAGATTGTGATAGGGGAGGTGATATGTGAGCCGGCTGATTATCAGAGCCTGTACTTTGTGTAGGACATCTTTCTCGCGGAGGCATGCGGTTTATCATATGTGTGACTTGTGCTATCTGCTGACCCAAAAGGTCCGTAGTGTGCGAGGCTTTGCCATCAGACTGAATGTGGAGGCCCAAGATACGGAGTCTAGCTACCTGAGGGATGGGACTGCCGTGTAAAAACAGGGATACATTGGGGGATTCGTCGGTTCTGCGGCGCCGCCTGTGCACGAGGGGCAATTCGGACTTTTCGGCTGCACAGGCAAGGCCTACCATGGCTGCATAGTTTTGCACGACACGCACAGCTTCCTAGAGAGCATCCTGGATGGCCCCGTCGGATCCCTGGGTTGCCCAGATCGTAACGTCGTCGGCATAGAGAGCGTGCCGGATGGTGGGTATCTGGTATAGTAAGGGGGGCAGCTTAGTCGTAGTCACGTTGAAGAGGGTGGGCGATAGGATAGAGCCCTGTGGCGTTCTTCTACCTGTGAGTGTGATGACGTCCGACCGGAGCTCTCCTATGCCAATAGTAGCTGTGCGGTCCGAAAGGAAAGCTCTGACGTAGTTATAGGTACGTGTGCTGCATTGGGAAGAAGCCAGATTGTCGAGAATTAGGTCGCGGGAGCCGTTGTAGAAGGCCTCCTTGAGGTCCAGGGCAAGAACAGCTCTGGCCTGTGCCGCAGTGGGGCCATTCACAACGTCCTCCTTAAGCTGCAGCAAAACAACCTGCGTAGAGAGCTTAGGGCGGTAGCCGAAGAGTGTATCCGGAAAGAATTGGCTGTCTTCGAGAAAGGGTTGCAGCCGCGAAAGTACAACGCGCTCGAAGAGTTTACCTACGCATGGAGTTAAGGATATAGGTCGGAGATTTTTTGGGACAGTGGCTTGCCTTGTTTAGGAATTAGTATGATGTCCGCATGGCGCCATTTCTGTGGAAGCGTGCCATTCCTCCAGAGGTCGCTGTAGAATGCAGTTAAGTCTTGAATGGCCCGATCATCTAGGTTGCGTAGGAGTGTGTATTGAATACCATCAGCCCCGAGTGCGGTGTTACGCCTAATGACCTGCAAGGCCGCCTTAACCTCGGCTTCTGTAATATCGGCGTCTAGGGGGGTGGCGTCTATGTGTGGATAGTCTCTGTAGAGAGGGCGGGTGCCTGTAGCATTGTAGCGTTGCTGTAGAGTGTGAAGTAGAGTACTGTCATCGAGACCTGATTTGTGAAGCATGGTGCGGACTCTGTTGCTAGTGTGTATTTTGGTTTGCGTAGGGTTTAATAATGCACGGAGTAGCGACCAGGTCCAAGGTGTGCTTAGCGTGCCGCTGAGGCGATCGCAAAGGCTATGCCAATTGTTGTTAGTGAGGGTGCTCGGGTAGACATTTGCCTCCGTAGTTAGGCGGGCGATACGCACACGAAGTTTCCGATTATGTTTTTGCCGCCGCCACCGCCGGGTCAGGCCTCTGCGGGTCTCCCAGAGTGGAGCAAATTGAGATCCACATCGGGCGTTTTTGTTGTCGCAGTGATGCGTTGAGTTGCAGTTTTTAGGTCAGTTTGAAGTTTGATCCACTCCTGAAGTGAGGGGGTGTCCTGAGGTGCTAGGGAGGACCGGTTACGCCTAAATTTATCCCAATTTGTTATCTTAACAGTACGTTCAGGAGTACGTGTTGGTTGTACCTGCAGTTCAGTAGCTAGAATGTAATGAACACTGCCCAAGTTCTCCACGAGATTGCTCCAAGAGTGTTGACCTACCCCTCTGACCATCGTGAGGTCAGGGCACGTGTCTCTGCTTACGCTGTTGCGTAATCATGTTGGTTGACCTGGTTCTGTCAGCAGAGTCATGCGATGGAGCGCAAGAACCTGAGCAAGCCGGCGTCCTTTCGGTGTTTCTGTTAGGTAACCCCAGGCCGGGTGCGGGGCATTGAAGTCGCCTACAATGACCATCTATTTAGCCTCTTTGCATAGATGTGCAAAAAGATGTCCGAACTCATGTTTCCTCGCATTAGGTGCGCTTTAGACATTAAGCACAAACATGCTGCTATGGGAGCGAGAGCACGGGACCCATTCGAGAAGTACGTGCGGTATGGGTGAGGTTTCGAGGGTGTGTTCGATAACGGTCAAATGTTTGGACACTAATGTGGCTGTGAGGTGTGGTGTGTTGCTATTTATTGTGTCTTTGTATGTGTTGTAGCCGGGAAGTGTAGGAGTACAATTCCTGCAACGCTATTACATCGGGGGAATGGGGCTGTGTGGCGATGAATTGCGTAAGGGGTCCGCGTATCCGGCGGTAGCCCCTGCAATTCCATTGCCACACGCTTAGGAGTTGGGAGGCAGCGCGTGTCCCTTTACGGTTTCTCGCCATGATCAAGTATTATTTGTGTGTGTTTTATACCTGGGGACTGTCCGGGTGGCTGCTCATTGGCCTGGGAGTTGCCGGGAAGTGAGTGTTCCGGGCCCACTGAGGCGGGTTTTCGGTCTGGTGACGGTAATCGGGCAGGACGAAGGTAGGGATGTGATCTTTGTGTTTCACGTGAAGGAGACAGGGAGCGTTTGGATGAAGGTGGAGAAATCGAAAGCTGGCCAAGTGTCGCCGCTATTTGTTGTTTAATGTCGGCCACTGTCTGCTGGACAGCAGGTTTCAGGGCCTGTTGTACTAGCTGTAAATGTGGAGCTGTGACTTCAGCCATAATGACCTCCTTCATTTTTTGCATTTCTGCCTGCATTATGGCAACCAATTCTGTCTTTAGAGAGACGGCCATTTCGTTCAGTGCCTGTTGTGTACAGTAGTCGGTGCGAGAGGTTTGTGCGGAGTCATTAAGACGCGGCTCACTGTCGGTCATCATGGGTTGCGGTGTGGGTTGGGGCTTGGAGCGTTGTGTGACGGAAGGGGTGGGGAGATGCGGAGAAGGGGAGAGGCGGGAACTGGGCTGCCCAGAAATGAATCTTGGCAGATTCATTTTTTTTATGGCTACGGTCCCTCAAACGGCCGCTGCTGGGGGTCCGGCCCTTGGAGCGACTCCGGTCAGTTTGGCGGCGATGCCCGGATGATCCGCGAGTGCGGCTGCGTCGTCTAGTCCAGGGTTCTCCGCCGAGCTCCCCGGCGTCGTTGCCGCTTGGGTCATATTTTCCTGAGCGCTCTGCTGAGTCGTCGTCCCAGGCTGGCCTTGCGCTGATCCGGGCTGGGGGCGCTGGTCCTTATGCTTTCTTTTTTCACGAGGCACGCACGATTTGTTGTGTGGAGGCAGTTGACGCGATGGACAGCGAGGGTCAGTAGCGGGATGAGCGCTGTTGCAGTGAATACATTTAGGTGTGCCAGTGGCGGCAGTCGCGTGTTCGTCTTGCGGGGTGCTTCGGCTGTCGGAGGAGGCGGCAGGTTCGCAGTAGCTTAAGCTAAGCGTTTCTTTTTCCGAGCCACGAGAAACCAGTTGGTGCCCTCCTCGGCCTGACCGGACGAAGCGTCGGCGTCCATTGTGTCAGGGCAGCGGGTGCCGTCGGTCTCCATCTGAGCGGAGTAAAGTGGCGTGGCAGAGGACGCGCGCCTGCGTCTAGGCTGGCGAGGTGAAGCGCGGGTAAGGCTCAGCGCGGCGGCCTCGGTGGTCCAAAACTTCCAAAGCCAATATATTGTGAGTATCTCACCAGATCTTGGAGAAATTGGTCTCGATCGATGCCGCTCGCCGAGCTGCGTCGTTTGATGGTATTTTCAGTGGTGAGAAGGCAGGGGAACCGCTCGTTGATGGTTCGAAATGCGGAGCCCATACAGAGTGCGGCCAGTCACTCCGTTACCGCGAACTTTTCCATTGCTCGAGTGGGCAGATCAAGCCACCATCTTTCTGTGCTCAGCCTGGCACGCGTGCCTTCGCACCCACAGCACATGGCGGGCGGGGAGCGAGAGAATATTTTCGACGGCGATGCCGACAGCGAAAATCGCAACAAAATGTACAGGGTAGGAGGCTGTTTTTATACCATTCTCGAGAAGGGGGAAAAGAAGCACCAAGATAAGCACACACAAAAAAGTAAAAGAAAAAAGACAGAGTTTCGCCCGAAAGGCGAAGCATCGATTGCCATAGCAAATTAGTAGACAACTATACGAAGTAATGACAGTAGTTTTATGAGGCATATAAACTTGTAAACATTTGCACCCTAACTAAGTTAACAAGGATGGTGTCAGTCACGCACAAGCAAAGGTGAAGACATCTCACTCGATGACCACGCACACTCGCTGTCGAAACGCTGCAGTGAGGAAACGCGGCAGCAGCAGCGAGCGAATTGATCTTCGTGCTGCCTCTCGCTTCAACACGAACTGAGCGGTGAGAACATAATACGCACGTAGCTATCAGCACTCGGCGCACCTTGTCTCTATCGCAGTTCGCTTTAAGCCGTGCGCGGCCGCGCCCTACGCAGTCGCCGCCCTCTCCCCGGTGGCGCCCCGCTTTCCTTCCTTGCGCGCGCGCTAGATTGAGCCACCATCGTCGGCGCAGCCTCGCACGCTTTCACTAGCACATACGGCGACGATGTTATCGCCCTTGGAATTTATACGGAACCTCATGGCGACGGCAGAAATGCGCCTGGAGTGGCGGTATAATTGTTATCACAATAAAATTCGTTTCAAAACGCACGCGCAAGGTAGGCCCCACTCCGCCCTCGGCCCCGCGCTTCATCGACGATGCGTGATAATGATCACCATGCAGCCTGGCGGGAACACTGCGTGCTGACTCCGCGGCGACTCCCGCGGGTGCTGCACTGTGTACGCGAGCGGCGTCGGGGCGTGGCGCACTCACCGGCGGGCCCGCGTCCACGATGTTGTGTATTTCAACGGCGTGCACCAAGTGCTCCTTCTGCAGGTTCACCTGCCACCAGGGGTCCTGGATAAACTGTGTGGAGACGCAGGAGCCGGCGGAGATGGACGGTTCCTCGTTGCCGTCCACCGCTAGCTGAGCCTCGTAGTGCTCGTGGGTGGTGTTCTGCTGCGCCGGCTTGCCCCGTGCCACGTTGACCAGCCGAGAAGAGTTGCCTGCGCGCAGAAGCTTGCGGGCTCAGCAGGCCTGGCGGTCGGCGTGGGCGGCGGCGCACGCGTGCTCGGTCTGGCTTTACACCCGCGAACGGCCGCCATCACAAGATCGGAATTTATCGGAAATTCAGACCCGCAAACTGACGCTCAAGAGTGCACTGAAAAGTTCGCAACGCTAATTTTGGATTATGGCCCTCAAGTTACGTTCGTGTATGTGCGGAGAAAAGGAAAAAGCGGCTTGATCCCTGCCCCGTGTACGCGCGTCTGCTACGGGGAATATGACTGGCGAAGACAACTCAGTACGCCACTGAACGTGCACTGGAATGGCAATGTGACACGTTAGAGCAGTGTGCCCCGCTTACCTGTTTTGGGCACCAGCGCGGGTAGGAACTCCTTGTAGGTTGCGTGAAACCCTCTGGAGTTTCCGATTTTGCGGAAGCGGTCGTGGAAGACCACGCTCATGACGTTCGTCTCGGAGAAGACCACCCCCTGGCGGTTGAGGTTGCAGTAGCTGCCCACGAGGCTCCAAGTGTCGCTCGCGTTGTCGCCGCTGTAGATGGACACGAGCCCCCAGTCGGTGTTGCACGTCCGCGCGCCGGGACTCGGGGCCACATCGAAGTCGTTGAACTGCAGCCGCACCACGCGCCCCGGCGACACCCGGAGAAGCCACGTGTGCCGGTAGTGGCCGCTCGGCTCGTACGACACCAGCGGGTACGGGTAGCTGCGCGCGATTCATGACTCGTCTTACGAAGTTTACGAGCCCTTGCTTTTCGCGCATAGCCCAGATGTATGAGTTGAACTAACTTTCGGCCCCTGGCGACCAAGCTTCCCACACTTTGCAGCCAATAAGAACAGCCACTGGCACCTAAAAAAGCACCTCTGACTGAAAGCCGCCTCTTTTCATTGGCGTTGCTCTGCGGTATCAACCTCGCTATTCCTTGCGGCGAAGGCGTCAGCGCTGCGGATCGCCGGAGGTGCGATTCGTGCGCCGCTTCGCACGCGCTTTTCCAACCGCGACTGTCAGCGGATTGGTTCACACTGCGTTCGCCGAACAGCGCGACTCCGCCGACCGGTGATTCAGCGGCGCCGAGTAGCACAGCGAGCAGCTGGCTTGCAGCGCCCTTATGCAATGCGCAATTTCAATGCCACTCCACCATGCCAAGAAGAAAGGGGGTTGACCGAGGGGCCCGATTTTTATTAGTCAAGTTATCAAGCACGGACACCAAGGAGAACATAGGGGACATTACTAGTGCCTACTGAATGAATTAACGAAATTAATGAAAATGAATAAATTAATGTAAATGAAAGTGGATGAAGAAACAACTTGCCGCAGGTGGGGAACGATCCCACGTCTTCGCATTACGCATACGATGCTCTACAAGTTGAGCTACCGCGGCGCCATTTTCGCATCCACTTTCTTGGGTATTCATAACTTGAAAGAGCGCAAGTTTGGGCATGTTGGTATTCCATAACTTTTACGTTCTTAGCGCACAAAAAGGGACGAGAGACAGGAGTGTCCGTGTCGTACTTCTGTCTCGTCCCTTTTCGTGCGCCATAAACGTAAAAGTTATTTATGTTTCCTACTAGAACCCTGGGAGCGTTAGCCCCGTGCCTCGTATCAACCTATAGCTGCCGCTACTCTCCATTCCCCGACCTATGCCTCCTTCCTCATGTTTTCCTTTCTTTCTTTCTCTTTTTTTTCACTGACCTCCTCGTCCTACATACATTGGACTCCGCCTTCCTTTTGCTGCGCATCGTTGCCAATAACGCAGCTGTAAATCTGCCAAAGCGCCGAGAAAAAGTCAATCACTGTCGCAGCTGTCCCATTCGGTTTGATGTACCTTAGAACGATCGGGCACCCGCTCTGCTGTCTTTGCTATCGGTGCCCAACTGCCATTTTCTTGTAAACCCTGATGAAGATCTGTCCACCGGTCGAAACTCTTGTAATTAAATATTTGTTCTGTTTACCTTGTAGCATCGCCCAAGTTCTTTATGTATGAAAGGTAGCCTGAAGAATGTCTGTTTACCTACATGCATATCAAATGTCACTGATGAAGGCTGGCCCACCAGCCGAAACGTCTGGCAGTAAAAAAGAGCGTGCTTTCACGTACGTCGTGTTTACTCTTTCGTGTTATACCGACGGGTATATATATATATATATATATATATATATATATATATATATATATATATATATATATATATATATATATATATATATATATATATATATGCAGCCACTAAACGGTTATGAAACGCACAAAACTTATTTCAGAAACCGAAGACCGGGTAGCTCATAGTAAACGACTTCATTTAGTCGATTTTCTCGCACAATTTGATTTTGCGCTGGAAGCGCAATACACGCATTCAGCAAATGGAAATGTCCCTTATGGTATCTTTAACGCTTGTCTGTCAATAGCATACATGGCCTGTATAGGCACAGAGACGTTGCATTTTAGTGAGCGCGAAAAGACGCGCAGCAACCTGGCGGCGACATCCGAACGACGCCCGGAGGGAGGCTTGCCCTCGCTGCAGGAAACACGAAGCGAGAGCGCGGAGCGTGCAGGGCTGTTTGGCCTCGATAATCGGGCATGCTGCCCAAAGCCAGAGGTGGCCGTCACTGATTACCGAGACAGAGGACAGCTGATTACTCGATCCCATTGTCCCCGCGCAGGAAGAGTACGCGTATCGGCGTGCGGCAGTTAATGGTTGTGTGGGAGAGAAAAGAAAGCGCCAGGCGATTACGGTACTCCCTAATGCAAACTTTGAGCGCAGCTCGATACGTGTTCCTATTTCGCGATGTCTTGAGGCAAAGGTGCTGAGACCGAAGTCACATCACCGCACCGACTGGCCGTGCTTCGCAGACGGCCGCGTGGGAGCGCTGGCACGACGAGCGGCACCGGCGGCGAGCGCGGTGGCACGAGTCCGACGCTCAACCCCGGAAGGGGGCGCGCTGGAAACCCAGAGTTACTGTACGCGCTGCACAGTAGCTCTATGAAAACCCGCCGAAGGTATACGCACCCGTACGAAGAGATGATGCCACACGGCGCACTGCAGATCGTCTGCGAGCCGTTGACGCCGAGCCCTGCTTCGCACCCGGCACACTCTGAAACGATCGTTCAATGGTAATTTGCTTGAAAAAAATAAAAGAAACACCTGGCCACTGCAACAGCCCCGGCAATCTTGCAGTGGATGATCAGGTGGGCAAGCACACGTGAACATCTGGACAGTTTATAACAGCAGGATTATTGCGGCACACACGGTGGGACAGATTTCAGCTCGTGGTTCAAGAGCGACACGATTCGCGTGTGCCTTCGTGCGAAACTTATTGCGTGCTTTTTTTTATGCGCCCTGACTTTAGCGCAGTTGTGTGACTGAACTTTGTGTTTCTGTGTTCTTTTTTCTAATTGCAACTTGACGTTAAGACTGAGTGTTTCACGTATGTATAAGTCTAATCACTTGAGTCTAATCTGCATTTCTACGTAAATCGGGATAGTCGGCTACAATTAAAGGCGCCAACATCTCCCACATATTTAGAAAAGAGAAAGAAAGGGTCGCGTTAACGCAACAAGTGAAGACCTACCGTATTACTTTGACGGTGCAAAAATGTGCGTGCCCATTGCTTGTTATATCTCGCCGTTAAGCGTGCGCTGGGTTTGCATCTCCGCTGTTGATGCTGTTGTTATTTCTTGCGGTCACTGTACCAGCACCTATGTGATTTTACCAGTGCGTAACGTACAACACCTATTGTTCGTTCTCCATTTCTCTCAATCGTTCCTTTCACTTTTGTTCTGCTGCACGAGAAACGAGAATCTCTGCTTCCCAGATCCTCTTTCTGCCGCTCTCCGTGGAAAATCTTTTACTGTCAGAATAAAGAATAGAGGTCAATAAAAAGTAGTAATTGACTTGGGAACACAGCAACAACGAAGCAAAACTTTGCTGTCAAGGATGCAATAAGAGCTGCTGCTTCTGTGACATACACTCTATTAATCTGTGAAAATGTCTTATAGGAAGTTATAAAACAAAATGTGCGTTACAATGAAGCATTTATAGATGGATAAAAGTGGGCTTGCTATCAATACTGAGAAAGCACTGTTCAGGCAACCGTGGTAGCTTTTCGCCGTCCCCGAAGGCAGCTTCGAGCCGATGCACGCTGCGGCTGCCGTGAACAGCCCGGGGTGATTTTCCACAGCACGTATTGTGAAAGTCCGAGTTTGACAGAAACCCGTCTGGTCGGGAGGAGAGATTGCAAATACTTGAAAATCGAAAATAAAAAAAGACTTTCCAGCTCAGCCTCGTTCACAATCCTCCCGCGTGGCAGCCCTAACGTATATTTATTTATGGCTCTTATGGTCGGCGTCCAACTTTCAACTACTTACAGCACTTTTTGTGGGAAGAGCAAATCGCAAAGGTCAAAGATAAAGTGCCGCAAAAGCAGGCATTTCACCCATATTACTACTGTGCACATCGTGGCAGAACTTGAAAATGATAGCTCACTTGTTTCTTCTAGTGTTAGTTATTGGTTTTAGCATGCGAAACTGCATCGGTCATTAACATACGGAGAAAAGACGGGGAATGCAGGAGATGGAAATTCAAGACGATGAGCAAAACGTGAGCAAGGTGAATGCAGGAGCCAACGTTTCGACAAGTGGACTTGTCTTCCTCAAAGCGACGTACGCTTTCCTCGCCACAGTATATATAGGTGGGGTTCTAAAGGGGAGAGGGTGTGAGGTGGGAGGATGCGGAAACGAGGGAATATGTGTTAGCGTGTCGAATTGAGACTAAATGAACGCTGTGTACAAGGTCAAAGCCAGGGCACAACCTCCCCCCCCCCCCCCCCTCTGTCAACTCACGCGCGTTAGCCGGCGTGTCAAGGGCGTCTGACACGCCGGCTTTTTCTTTTTTTTCCTTTCCTTTCCTTTCTCTTTCTTCTTTTCTTTTTGTCAGACGCCCTTTACACGCCGGCTAACGCGCGTGCATTGACAGACGAAGGGGGGGGGGAGGTTGTGCCCTGGCTTTGACCTTGTACACAGCGTTCCTTTACTCTCAATTCGACACGCTAACATATTTTCCCTCGTTTCCGCATCCTCCCACCTCACACCCTCTCCCCTTTAGAACCCCACCTATATATACTGTGGCGAGGAAAGCATACGTCGCCTTGAAGAAGACAAGTCCACTTGTCGAAACGTTGGCTCCTGCATTCACCTTGCTCACGTTTTGCTCATTAACATACGGAAGTTACATTTACTACAAAAGAGGGTGGCTCGCAGCATTTGGAAATTTTTCCCGATTTCAGCACACTGAGCCAATTTTTTTCAGCACTTCGCGTTGCTCCAATTTCGCAATGGTACGAAAGAATTTTGATCAAGCATTTTCATCAAGAACGCGGCCTGACCATTTTACAGTGGGCATAATGGGAATCGCTCTTAAAGGGAGCAATAAATCGGCTCAGGCACTGGCGTGTGACAACTTTATTGGCGTCTTCTCGCTAAGCGTTCCTTCTGGCTTACCGGGCTTCCGCTCACGTTAACCTGTTTGGTATCCAACGAGCGCGACGTAGTTCAATCATCTTCTTCGTTGTCGCTCCGAGGGCCATTCGGAGACCGACGGTGCGAGACACAAACAAGGCCGAGCACTAGAAAGATAAAGGCGGATAAGCCAGGCCGCTCGACGGGGCTTAGCCACCGTCCGGAGGGTCTCAGTCCGGACCGGCACGTGCTAGCAGAGAACTGCGCTGTGGCTGAAAAAGCACTGCCCAGCAAGAAAAAAAAAATGTATATACGAGAAGAAGAAACTTTAGTACATCTATACACGCTTTTAGTAAACACGCACTGAGAAGAGCCTCGGCTGAGAACGGAGGATTTCTAAGTGCATTTGCTTGCTTTTACTCTTTTCTTAACAATTGCACACTAATGGGAAGATAGGCTGCAGTGGAACCATCTATACCTGTACATAGTTGATAAATAGGCATACATATGTCCCAAGCATACAAACATACTAAGTCTACACACAAAGAATGCAAACAATAGAAAAAGAAACTAAACCAGGACAAGCGACCCACCCGCGTCAAGTCAAGGGTTAATGTACACTGTACAATAAGAAACACACACACGGTACGTGTACGACACGAACATCACTTTTAAGCAGTCGTGGCGTTAAATACGCAATGCACATAGAGTTAATAAAAATTTGCACTTAAGCGCATATCAAGGAGAGTGCTGCCTGCAAAAAAAATCCCGCTGTTGCGTGCTGATACTCGAGTCCTCGAATATACCACTCAAGTCAGCGAAAGTTAGAAGAAGATCATTGGAGACATTGAAAAGACCATCAGTTGAGGGTATGCACTGCCTCGCCTCCTCACTTCCCTACCAAGGTTCATAGAAATTTAGGTAATTATAGAATTTAGCATTTTCACCATTCACTGTTAAAAATTTTCACAACCAGCACGCACACGAACTCTGCTCTCCTGCAATATTACCCGAAGGCTCTACGAGAGGGAACGAAAGAGAAGCAGAAATGAGGATAAATGATAGGCATGCGAGGTTAAAAGCAGGGCTGAGTCAGCACGAATAGGTTGACGCTGCGTTTGTGGCTCCAACGCGCCGCACACTGACGGAAGAGACGATTCACTGCAAGTTCTGCAACCGCTGACGCTGTGAAGCATGCCGTGCTCCTGTACTTCTGCCGCTAATCGACACTGTGGTGCCAACCACATCAAATTGAAATTTTATAAACCGGGAGTCGAATTCGCTAAGCTTATCGCTCAACCGCGTCTCATGGACACGTGCTAATACAGTGGGCGTCATCACTTTTGACCGGCGCCTTTTCTCTCAGAACGCTTGTAAGGAATGCCTCGCAAGTACTGGCTTAGTGCGGCTGCCCGCAAGATGCTTCGTGAGCTATAGCGGTTGTTAAGAGCAAAAGCCGGCCAATCGAGATTGCGAACATGCCATCAGCAAAGGTGAACGTCCAATGGCAAAGACGTTTCCCAAACTAAACGCTACGTAAATTGCGTCTAAGGGTTTGTATCACAGTTATGTAATATATTTGTTGAACTTTATCCATATGCAGTCCTGCACAGATGTACGCTGAAAATAAGAACAGATTGCTCAGTAGATATCCGTCTAGGTGAAAGTGCGGCGCGGTTCCTCTGCGTTCAAGTTGCTCCGCCTTTTGGCGCTTGTTCGTTTAGTTTTGGTCGCCGTTATGCCAACTCTAGGGATTCATAACCAGATGTAGCGGTTTTCGGGTCTGTTTAGGGATTTAGCGTCATTCTAGAAGCATCTAGGCATCTTTTAAAGATGTAGTTATCTAGCCATTTACGCCGCTATGCATATTCATAAGTACCTACGCAGACTTTAGCAAGGTTGCTGGAGCCAGCTGCCCCTCGACTCTCTCTAGCACTACCAGCGGCTGCAGTGGAGCAGCACGCCCGGAGTGGTGGTTGATATACAGCGGCGCTGCAGTCACTCGCGACTGCTTTCAATTTTGGCATCGTAATGGGAGGGGGGATTCTCTCGACGGCCGTACGGGGCACATCTTCCGGCTGCCCTGCATAATCTAGGCGGCTCAAAGTGTTTCTTCTTGACCAAAAAGGGGCGTTCTGCGCTGGCACCTATGCTTCGTTTTGGAAACGTTGTTTACTCCTCTTCGCGAAAGAGGGCGAAGAAATGTCGCGGCTGGGTATTACAGCTGTCGCACAGCGCGTGTAAAAGCGAAACTTGTGAAGCTTGGCCAGATTTGTCTTTTGCGCGCTCGAGAACGCATGCTCGGCAGTTTACAATAATTCTGCTTTCACGGCACCTCATACGTTCAGGGCTCCAAGAGCTCTGCGTACAGTATACGCATTACCAAAGTAAATGGCAACTTGTTGAACGTGCGGCGGCGAGCAAGGTGAGCCGAGTAAGAAGAAGCAAATTTGCTTTATCATTCAACAGGAACACATAAAGATGCGAATAGAAGCGCGCACAAAGCTCTGGGGCCCCGTAAAGGATAACGTCGTCCCTGCACAACAATTTTAGGGATATATATATTTTTTTCATGCACTCTCGGGACGACACGGCGAGTCGCTGTCCCGACGTGACCCATGACACGCGGCTGCAGGCACGCGACCGCACGTACCGGCCCTCCTGAATTCGGCCATGAAGCCCCGCTTGGTGAGCTGCTTCTTCAGGACCTGGTTGCAGGTGGTGAGCGTGAGGTTGACGAGCGTGCGCGAGCCGTCGGTGACCAGGTAGGGCGGCGCGTCGCCCTGGCGCTCGATGGCGAACCGGGCGCCGTCCGAGTGGCGCCACGCCGACGCGCGCACCGCGGCGCGGCAGCCCGGCACGGCCGCGTAGGCGCCCCAGTGCAGCACGTCGTACTCGAGGAACACCAGCTCCATCACGTCGCCAGGCTCCACTGACACGGTCCACAGGTAGCGGTGGAATGGCGGCGGGTACGAGGACGGGTAGCCCGAGCTCGTGATCGTCACCGGCGCCACGAAGCTGCCGCGGAACACGTCTGCCGGGAGTCGCGAAGCTCTTGGACACTTCTAACACGCAAACCGCGCAATATGTCCACTGCGTCGTTTGTTTTTTTTTATCAGTGCGCCCTACCTCTCTTCCGCTGACCTCACCTGTGTCTCACCTGACTAAAGAGCGCGAAAATATATCTACTAGAGGCAGAAACATATATATATATATATATATATATATATATATATATATATATATATATATATATATATACGTGTACATGCAAATGATTTGATTTCGCACAGCTAACTTTCCTCTGCAGTCCTACGCCAACTCTTGAGAAAGAGAAGAGTTACTGATAGTTTAGACAGGTTAGCCGAGAGCTAAAAACTTGGCACGGGGAGACAGAGAGAGAGAAAAGGCAGGGTGGTTCACAAGAATCGGGTCTCTTGCTTGTGACCCTGCATGTGGGATAGGGAAAATGGGCTTAGAAAGAAGGGAAGATGCCACTAAAAAAAAAAGGGGGGGGGGACAAGAAGTAAAGGCTTTCACTGAGTCTGGTGGATCGCAAGAAGCACAACAATATCTGATCAGTCTTCTGAAAGAATATAGGACTCGTCGTATTTCTCCACGTGCATGCACAGAATGAAGGACAAAAGATAGGCAGTGAGAGAAAGAAAGAACGCAAGCACGCATGTGAAACTTGCACGTGGACTAAGGTTGCTTAAAGGGACACTAAAGTGAAAAATGATTTCTTCTGCCTCAGTAAATTACCGTTCTACAACACCAAAAACACCACTCTTACAACGATAAGACGTTTGGTAAGCCAGAAAAAGCGCAAGAACTAAATACGGGTGGCGACGCCTACTTAAGTTCCCGCACCTGGGGGCTGTGACGTCGTGAATTTTGGTGGCATCTTCTAGGGCCTACTAATTATAAATAGCGGTACACATTGACCAAATTGTGTTCTAAAGGAAACAAATAATAAACATGGCAAGCTTCGGGAACCTTTATTCAGCCAACGCGGTCCAAATGCGAAAACATACTTTGGAATCCCTGACGTCACGCTGACGTACCGGCGCTGGGGTTTCGGCGCGAAATTCAAATACTGATACTTGGACCTTCATTTTCTCATCTAATAATCCTACTATTTTTTTAAAATACTGCCTGCAGGGTTCTCAAACAATGCTTCATTAGTCTAAACTTACTTATTGTTTCGCTCTAGTGCCCCTTCAACCCCATTCAGGTTTTTACCGCATGAAGCGACACAGAAGCCGCCACGGAGGACGTCGCGTGCTGCTCGAGGCGCGTGTCGCGAAGTCGTCGAGGCTGAGGCGAGTACAAATCACGCGTGCCTGATCCTCGTCGGCATGCACTGCAAATACGATACCAGTGCGCACGTAAGTTTTGATAATGCACGCTGCAAAAGTCGTTAAATACGGCACGTACATTCTGCAAGGTGAGTCTGTGCAAGAAATGCCTGTGCGCGGCCAATCGTAACAATAATGCGTTTTTCCATCAAGTCTGCTTTTTCAGTGAGAACGGAGCGGAAATGCGCTAGAAGTATACACGCAACGCGGGCGCGGTGTCTGCCTTCTTTTAAACCGCCTCAGCTCAGTGGCGCTTCTCGCTGTGTTTCTCGAATTACTCCCATTTCAATTCTCTTTGCGTCGCACACGGGTTTATGTTCTCGCGAACAAATCAGCAGACCCTCCCCTCTCTCTTAAGAAAATAATGATGGTGTGCCCGCTACGATTACTACACTGTGCAATCAGAAACAGATGGAAAATAGCTGCGGCGACGCCGTCAAGCTGCTGGTTAGCGATGAGACGTGTGGTGAGCGGACGTCGCACAACAAGAAGATGCCGCTGTGTTTTTGTCGAGTTTTTTTTTTCTTTTGTGCCTGCGTGCGTGCGTGTGTATGCGGCGCTACTGCTCAGCCTCCCAGGTACCTCATCTCGCATTATCACTTACCACGGCGTATACCCCCTCCGCACAACAGTCTCGTGGTTCGTCTGCCTCTTCGATGGGTCGCGGTGTTCCACTTTGGCGGCGCCTTGTCGCCGCCCCCGCGCGCACCGGGTGCCGGACAATGACGACGACCAGCATTGCGCGACATACATTGACGAAACGGACTTTGGCGCGCCAGCGGAAGCGCCGCTATAGTGCATCACGATTTTGGATATATATGGCTAGCCGTCTCACAATGTGAACATCGTGTCGGGACACAGCAGCATTTGGAAAAAGGAGCAGCGACTTTCTGATGTCGCTTCGTCGGCTATAGACGCTTTATCGCTGAACGCAAGTGGATTTAGCCGCTCCGATACTGATCCATTTTCCTGATACACGTTTACTGATTCAATGCTGCTCTCGTGGTCTCAGCGCGCGTCGCAGCGTCCCTTCTTCTTCTCGTCACGGCTGCCCCCTTTGACGTACCGGCCAGTACGAGTAGCCTTATTTACACTACACGCTGTGCTGAACCTTCCCGAACAAGAAAGAGCGCCCGTGTCGTCGCTCCGTGACGGGCCGGCGCGCCTACTCGCACAGCGCGTGGAAACAGCCAGGCTAAGCTTCCTCCAATTTCGGCGTGGTGCATTCGGCGCAAGTGATAGCTGTCTTGGTGATGTCTGGTCGAGCGCAAACACAGGCAGGCGGGAAGACTCGCCCATGGCGCACGAAGATCGGTGGCCTGAACGGTTGGAACGAGCGAGAAAAGCGCATTTCCGAGCGCTTGCGTTTGTGCCGCTCTGAGATGGACGAGGTGCGCCCAAACAAACGGGTGTCAGAACTCGGTTACTGCGTGATGCGGGTGCGTGTTTCGAACCGCGCGATGGGCAAGGGAAAGACTCACGGAGGCCACAAAGGCGCTATAGCCACGACGTCCACACATAAAGGCACAGAAAAGAAAATGTATAATTGCCAAGGTCGTTGCTTTTGGATCGGATGGCAGAGGACAGACTTGAGATGTATCCGACAAGTCGGCATCCAATCTTTTGTTCACCCTATTGGTCCTGAAACCGAGAAGCATTTCGTCTTATCATGAAATCACTTGAGACGACTCGCGTTATTAAGGGCTCATTTTTCAGTTCACAAGTGGAGGTTTAATTCCGGATTATACGAAGCGGAATGTACAAATGCAAAACAGCACGAGCATTCGAAATAACAACACCTGGTTCGACGGAATCCACTCACACGACGTGGCGCCTCTGCGTTTTAACTGCGCGAACCGACGTTGTTTCCGCATGATTTCAAGTTCTACGCAGAACACGCGACAGTTACGCGTACAGGTCATGGGTTACGCAGCGCGTGTACTACACGTTCTGAAACGGCTCCGCAATCAGCTGTGCCGAGAGGTACGCTGGAACCTAAACTGTGATGTCTGGGCACAGGTTCCTAGATACAGTTCGTTGTCTCCGGACATAGGGATGCACCTACCGCCTGGGTTACCAGGACGTGAACAGACCATGCTGTACCGTCTGCGGCTAGACATTGCATTAACGAACTCATACGCTTTCCCTATTAGAATGGCCAACAGCCCCAAGTGCGACACATGCAACAGCGATGAGACGCTCGCACATATTATCTGTGTCTGCCCACGATATAGAGCCCAGAGACAAGTGATGTGAAGAGTACTGGACCAGTTGGACAATCGTCCACTATCAGAACTCAACGCTTTACGTCAGTGCTTCCAAAGAACATCCGCGCTGAAGGCCTTACTCGCGTTATTAAGGTTCCCGCGGTCTACGGGGCTTCACGATAGACTTTAAGAACGCCGTCTCCTACCGCTCTACATTATACGCGGTTTGTTCGTGCTTGTCTCTCTTTCTCTCTATCTCCCCCTTCCACTCTCTTTCTTTTTTTATCCCCCTTAACCCTTCCGCCAGTGAAGGGTAGGCAACAGAAACTGCCTCTGGTTAACCGCCCTGCCTTTCAAAGCATTCTCTCTCTCTCTCTCTCTCTCTCTCTCTCTCTCTCTCTCTCTCTCTCTCACACACACACACACACACACACACACACACACACACACACACACACACACACACACACACACACACACACACACACACACACCTGTATGTTGAGGGCAATTGCAAGCGCGCATGATGAACGTTCGTGGAGGCCAGTTTGGGGGTACGCTGAAGCAAGGGAAGCGCATTCGAGGGCGGAGGATTACGCGGAGCGACGAGAGGTTGTCAGGCGGTCACTCACCCACGTGACCCGTGGCTCGGCAGACGAGCGGCCCGAGCGTGTGCTTGCCGGCCTCGTTGGCCTCGCCGGTGTCGCCGAAGCGCAGCTGCAGCACGGGCAGCCGCCGGGCGTCCAGCAGGAGGCCCGCGTCCTCCAGCCACACCTGCTTGACGTTGGCGTCACAGTTGCACGTCGAGTTGCGCCTCGTGCGCAGGCAGTGCGGGTGGCAGCCGCAGCTGCGGCTGTCCGTCTCGGCGCCGCCCCAGTAGAACTGGTCCCGCCAGTCTCGGCCAACCCACCTGCGCCGAGTGCGAGCCGCTTTCAAGGCATTCCCTGCTTGTATGGAAGCGCAGTCTATAGCAGCTACGGCGCCCAAGTGTGAGCGAGAGAGCGCACCAGCTGTCGAGTCCGGGCGGGTACCAGAATCCGAACATGGCGCCCTTGCAGTCCCAGCGGACGAGCTGCTGGCAGGAGAACATGCTGTCGATGAGTGTCGTCAAGTGCCGCTCGGTCGCGTCCCCGTAGGTGACGTTCCGCGAGTAAGAGCCTGGCGGCTCCTTGCCGCGCACCTGCAGCGTCTCCTCGAGGTCGTGGTGCACGACGGTGAGCACCTGGAACAGCTCGCGGCCGTCTCCCATCTCGCAGTCTACCCAGATGGGCCTCAGGGGACCGTCGCCGTCCACGTCGATCTGGTAGGTGCCGGAAGTGCGAACCTTGTGGTGCACCCACAGGTCGTTGCAGTTGCTCCGGTTCAGGTGGCCTGCGCACCGGCCGGCGGCACGGATTAGCGAGCGCGAAGTACGCGCACGACAAGCACGGTGCCTTGCCGCGTGAGGCACCGAACTGGCCGGCCTGAGGACAAGAAAGAAAGACATACCGCAACAAATATTCGCGACAGGATGTACGTTCTGCAGCAACATGTGGCAATGACTCAGCACGTCGTAAACGAATGCCAGAATTTTCGCCCAGGCGAGACCCGCACAGAACGTCCACCTTCCAGAAGCACTGGGATTCAAAGCCTACGGAAGCATTAACGGGTCAGCAATCGAGATAAGCAACATACGTTTAGAGTGTACTGGTGAGAAAAAAAAGCAGGACATGTATTGACAGAACCGGATTCGTTACCGGCATAGACGATATAGATGTAAATGTTTCAAAGAAGAGAAAAAAGCTCAAGCAGAGATAGGCAAAATGCGAGACTACAAAAAAGACATCTAATAGCTGATTAGGTCAAGCAGGCAAGGTGACCATATTTGTCGTCGCCACGTTTAAAAGGGGCCGCCAATATAAATCGTCATCACGATCACACGCGGGTAACTCATATGTGCAATAGTCAAGGTTGGTATGAATATTCAGAGTTGATCAGGTTATGTAATGCCTAGAACAGATCACCAGTGGTCTCTTTGAGTGACGGCCAAATGAAGGAAAGCACAGTCCAGGACGACAAGATGGACAGATGCAACTGTCAAAATTGTCGCCGTAGGATGAATTCCGCTGCCGCAGGGCATCCACCTTCGTCGTACAGAGTAGTGATGGTGGTTTTTACGTGGCAAAATGAGAACGTAATTGATCTTTGAGAGTTTACCAATCGACTATCTCGTTTATGGACTTCTTTCACGTGTCACGCCTGAGCACATATATTAATTCGTCTTGGAAACAAGCTTTGCACTCGAGCGCCAAGCTTGACGCAAACCTTCCTTTGTTCTCCATTCTTGACTAACTTAGAATACTGAGCAACTTATGCACGCGCGAAATTTTGAGCAAATATAAAATGCTAAGCGGATAAAAATGATCATGCTGACATGAATGTCAAGCGTGAGAAAAGATTGTAGACTTACAAATGACAGCCTTCGAACAGCAAGAAACGGTTTGGATATTGTGGTCAAGTTCGGGAGTATAACATTAGAAGATGCTTTGGCCATGAGACAAGAGCTACATGCGGAGAAGAAAATGTTGATTCTAATCGGAAGAAAAAAAAACTTGGTCGCTACTAACTGAAAGAAGTCACAAGACACTATGCAGAAAGACATTGAATTAAATGAAGGGTGCAAGGAAATGATTGAAGAAGTCGTAATGAAAATAACTTACAGTTTCGTCCGTAACGCACAAACTAGTCACGCGATAACTGGCGAAATATAATGCGCAGCGAGCTATCGACTCATTACGGTGTTTCTTGGAGTGAACATTTGCAGGTGCGAGCAATCTTCTTTACAGAAGTAAAAACGTGTGAGTCGTATTCGTTCGTGGAATCATCACCATAGCTTATTTAAAAGTGCTACGGTTGAACTGTCGTTCCTTGGCTTCTGCTTGAACAGTCTTAAATTGTTTAACAGCGCAGCTTAATCCTAACGTCATAATCTTGCAAGAAACCTGGCTTACTAATGAGGAAACTTTTCATTTTAAGGATGTTCGACCTTTTCTTTTAGATCGCCTTTCACTAGGAGGTGGTTTAATGATTTTGTTGTCATCTAAATTTTGTCGCAAGGCGGAAACATGTCTTCAGATGATGTCCCAAGAATTTTGGCAGCGGACCTGGGCATCCCAGGCTACCGTTCATTTTCCATTATAAGCGCATGTTTCCCTACGGACGTTCACAACACACACGCATTGGACAGTGCGTTCGCTAGCTGAAAAAGTCCTTACGGGTGACTCCTACCACGTGTCATGGGGTACGCGTCTATGGAACTGGACCACAGATATATTTCCTGCCTAAACATGGGGCAACCTACATTTGTTCGCGGGCAGTCTTGCTCAATGTTAGGTTTGACTTTTTCTAGCATAAGTGCTGCTTTGACATCTTGGGCTACAATTGATTTCTGTACAAACAGTGATCATCTCCCGGTGTCCTTCGAAGTTGCATGCCCATCAACATCAGTTGAAAGACACGGCATAATATTTGTCAATTGCAAATAGTTTAAACAATGCTTGCGCTCAACCATTGCGTCACTTGCTGATAGCGAAGAAATTGGGTTGAATATTTGTTCAGCGCCTTAGATATCCGGAAAAAAGTCTGAGTTCGTAATTCGGTCAGCAAAACGTTACTCATCGAGCCCTTGGTGGAGTACTGAGTGCACACGAGATAATCGAAGAAGGAAAGCTGCTTGGAAAAAACCTCTAGATAATCACAGCCCACAAAATTGCAAGGATTATCAATATATTTCGGCAACCTTCAAACGTACTGTTACGCGCGCAAAAGACGAGTACGATAAAAAAACATTTCAATTATCTTTGTAAATCGAGAAGCATACATGATTTATTTAATTACCGTTGTTTTAGAAAGAGACTCCCAATAACCGCTAAAGTAGAGTCAGTCGTCTATACCTCACATGACATGCAGGAGTCCTTAGAACTATTGGCTAAAGGACTGGAGAACCGGCTGACATCGCTCCTTCAAACTTGTGTTTTTACTCCGGCATTCTAGGACTACCGAGGGGGTATCCTCTTCGGAAGTAGCACAGGTCATGTTGTGGTTGTCAACTACAGAATCTGGCCCGTATGGAATAACAAATGCAGTATTAACACAAGAAGCTGCGAATGAGCTTTTGAAGTTGTTAAACTACTCTATTAGTAATGCATGAATATCACATGAATGGAAGATCGCCAAAAAGTATTCCGTTACTTAAAAAGCAAGGGGCAGGGTATACAATCGCCAACATAAGACGAATTGCTTTTACATCAAATATGTGAAACTTATTGAAAGGGTGCTTCATGGGCATATAACAGAGGTTTTTAATCAAAATCTGTTGTTGAGTCACTGTCACATTGGATTTAGATCTGGTCAGCCAATATGACACGCGCATGTAGACCTTGAAAGTCGCATTAACATCGCCCGGCACAAAAAAACAGTATGCGGCTTTAGTTACCTTAGATATATGTAAAGGATATGACAGTATTGAACACACAATTTTAATAAATCCGTTTGAGCGCCACGGCTTTTCAAGTTATATTTTGGCATGGGTGAATGATCTTTCAAGACAGAGTTTTCCTTCTCGCAAAGAGCAGCCAACAAGAGTTGTTCCCCAGGGTTGCTACTTTCACCATTGTTGTTTAATATTTTATTGAGATGAATCCCCGTTTCACCCAGGTGCTAGCACCTACGCTTATGTTGACCAAATTGCTTTTTTTTTGTGCGTTTGCTATGGATATAGTGACATTTACTTCCCTTACCAAATTTTGCATTTCTTTCTAAGGTAACTGGAAGGCTCGCTGATTAGCTTACATTTATACCTGCTTGCTAATAAGTGTGCTATTCTTGTTTTTTCCGTTAAATACCCCGTACAAATATCGCAGAACTATCATCTAGAAGATATTCCACAAGTAGAGTAACTCAAGTACCTTGGAGTTCTTTATAACGAATCTCTCAACTGGCGGCCACATATTGAATATATTGCGACAAAAGAAGTTCGTGCGATGGGCATTTTCGCGCGAATTGAGCAACGGAAGATCAGCTATGCAAAGGCAATCATTTTTTCGTGGTATACGGAGTGCCCCGGTATATACCGGGTGTACCAGCTAACTCTAGCCAAAGTTTAAAAATATGCAAATGCCACGTAGCTATACAGAACCAAGGTTATGTTGTTTGCCGTCACTTGGTAGACACTCAAATTGTTTTTTTATTATGCCTAATTACATAGCTCATCTTAACTAATCAGCTTCTCAAATATTATAATCAGATGAAAAGTCTTAATGAGAAAATTGTAGAGCAACATAAAAAACTCCCGATACAACTTTCTGTTAGCAGCCCGCGAATACAGGCGAAATTGCGACGAGACCGGCCGCTCGAGGAAATATATATATATATATATATATATATATATATATATATATATATATATATATATATATATATATATATTGGAGAGTGGAAGGAGAACAGTTATGATCTTTGTCCATGCCTCCGCCAGACTAAACGAAACTAAAGTTGTCCGACTAAACGCGCACGCAACAGCCGCGCCACGTCAGGAAGGAGTGTTGCGCCTATCCTCTCTCTTGCATGCGTAATCATGCGAACGACAATTAAAATTTGGAGTCGGATATCTCGGAGTACAGACATGCTAGAAGAATTCTTCCAACTGATACTGTGTAGAAACACGACTGCTTCTAACTTTTGAATACAAACATACAAACTTACTGCAGTCAATAAAAAGTCAATTATTCAATTTTAGCGAATTCGGCTGCTGACAGGGATTATTATCATCTTACTTTGTGTCCCCATGGCCACATAACTTATTTGCACAGGCGGTTTTCGCGTGCCTGCCAGTGCCTAATTTTAAGAAAACCACAATGCTTAGTTTTGAACATTCGGTATATATAAAGAAAGCTTTATTAACGAAAACAAATTGAATTCCAGTATTTTAAATGCCAAAATAACCATACGATTATTAGACACGCCTTAGTGGAGGACTCACGAATAATTTTAACCACCTGGCATTCTTCAACGTGCACGTCAATCTAAGTATACACGAGCATTTTGCATTTCGCCCCTATTGAAATGCTGCGGTACACTCTTGAACAAATGTACACCCTTTGGTGTGTATATTTGCCCCACAACAATAATCGTCATCTGTCTTGCGTGCGCTTCCTTCCCTGAAAACGCTGCGCTCGCTACTTTCCTGTCGAGAATGCCCTGTCAAGCTGATAACGGGCACGCCGTTCGTGACTTGGAAGTAACGGGCTCGGCGCGTTAAAGAAAGGAAATGCGGACAAGACAGATGACGATTATCGTTTTGTGGCAAAAGGGTGTAATTTTGGGCTTAAGAGTGTAGGGCTCGAATCAGCGACATTGACCTTAGCGCCACAGCCATTGGGCTAACACACATCGGGTGGTTATACGGAAGATGCAGAAGTGTACAACGCGCGTTTTCCTCCTAATGCTGACATTTATAAAGCTAACACTACAAAAAAAGTACGGATAATAGTTGGAGAGTGCTGTGCTACGCGAGCGCGCCGTCAAAGCGCGAACAAACGTATGAAAATGTAGCTATTCTAGCCGGAGCGTAGCAGACGACTAGGGGGCGTCTTATCACTGACGTCACCAGCGCCATTCGCAGCGCCGCCATCGGTCGTGCACGAGGCAATGGAGGCACGGACCGCATGACTCTTTTGAGAGAGCTCAGTTGTGAGGCAGGCTTGACCGGCAGGATATGAGTGCGTTTGTTTATGACCGTTGTCAGGATTGGGGACTCAATTCCATCGCTCGTAACCCGTTGTCAAGATTGGAGTCAGGCATGAATTAGAAGGTAGCTGGCCCATGCCGTCGTCCAACTTATCCACGCTGAGGGCGTTGACGAAGCGAAGAACTGCTTCTCATCGAGAACGAGGAATATGGGTTTATTTACAGTATCTACATGCAGTTCATCCGTCTAGCATGACTGCGAGAGAAAGTACATCAGTCTAACATGACTGCCTGAGAAAGAGTGCACTGAGCAGCCGCAGAACAGCGGTTTATAAACACTCGGTCCTCCTCCGATACCCAGGTGACGGAAACGGCCGTCCAGACATCGTAAACAAGTCGCCTCTCTGCGGGACGGTTTACACACACACACTCACACACACACTTCCTTGCGCGAGGTTCACGGTCCCCAACCGAGGTCAGCCGGACTTCGTCGAGCTCGGGGCCCACATCAGGAAAGGTGCCCTTTATTCCCAGAGCTGACCCCCGCAGCGCGGTCGGTTACCCATTGTCTTGCGTCTCGAACGGCGCGTGGGAAGGGATCTCCGTCGACGTTCCCGCGGCAACTCCCCTGCTCATAGCAGATCAGGTGGGCGGTGGCGGGTTGCCTGCTTCGTCGCACCCATCTTGGCTCCAGCGACGGAGAGTCGAGGACGCGCACTGTTCCCCACTGTTGCGCACTCCAGGGTAGGGTACCGTACTGCTGCCGAGAAATAGCGGCGCCTGCCTATCGAAGCTCGAACGACATTACTTATTGGGTAGCGTGGCGTTGTCGGCGGGCTGCAGGCATCCGGTAGATCAGGGCGACCAAGCAGGGGCGAGACGATTTGCTAGTGCGAAACTTCCACTGTTTATTCAAAGGTAGTTGAAAGAATATAAGAAGAGCATGAAGTATGAAGTATCAAGTAAGAAGTCTCTCAAAGTACATTTCGGAGCCCCTTAAATAGGCTCTCTACAAGTTGTGGGCGGGATCTTGCTTCCGTCGAATGACACGTGACAGGCACGGAGAGAGGGCCCCCGTGGGCTCCGGCTCAGGGGGGGGGGATGAGGTCAGCACACGCGATGCCACGACCATGAGAGGCGACGGGGATGAGGTCGCTCGTGGGCTCCGGCTCAGGGGTAGGGTGAATGACCTCTCGCCACGTGGTGTCAGACGCCAACCCTAACACCACACACAGTCGACTTAATCACGCCGTGGCTAGAGGTTTGCGGCGGTGCTCCGGGAAAGGTTGCCGCCGCTGTCGCAACTGGCTGGCAAAACTTGCACCTCAGCGGGCCGTTCTTAACAGCGTCGCCACTAATCTCCTGTCCTGCTTAGGTCATCATCATCCTAGTCGTGAGTAAAGTTTATTCTTTCTCTTTTCCTTCCATTTGCCACTTAAAGCGTATTTTTTCTCAGGAGTGGCGATGTGTTGGATTCCTACCACAGACTTGAGCAGAAAAAGAGAACGAGAACAACAAGTTAAAAACGTTTACACTCTTTGGGGTATGTCTTGTCCCCAAGCAATAATCGTCATCTGTATACGTACATTTGCTCTCTCAAACGCTGCGCGCCTGGTATTTCCCAGGTCACGACAGGCATGCACGTAATCAACGTGGCATTTCATTCTTGACAGGATAGTAGTGAAAGAGTTTTCAAGAAAGAAAACGCAAGCCATGCAGAGGACGGTTATTATTTGAGCATAAGATACACTCCAAAGAGTGTAAATGTTTTTTTTTAAGTGAATACGCACAAACTTCAACAAACATCCGATCCTTGGCCGGTGCCTCACCAAAACTGAGGCAGGCTCCCCTTCTTTCGCAAACCCCCCTTGTGGATAGTGTCAAAGCGAATGTCACAGGCGTGGTTGTCCTTCTTGCATTTCTTTCCCAGTTTCTCCTCCTATATACCGTGATCATAGTAAAAACGGCGACAAAGTGAGACCTTGAACTTCGCCGCTCAGCACCCAGGCTCGCTAGCCCCTCGTTCGTTGCACGTTATTGTTCGCTCGCACGAAGCGTTAGACGCCAAACCATATAAGGCCCATAAGAAATTCAGCGAGGTGCGAGCCTCGCCCCAGCAGGTCGGCAAACAAGCTTCGCGTTAATAAGCTTTTCATAAGGTCGCTCCGACCGCGAAAGATGAAACGCACGAGAAGCGCCGGGAAGTCGGTGTGTGTTCCTACACGCGTACTGGACACGTGCGACGCAGCGCAGAGCTTTCTTTTGCCCTTCATGTCTTGCTCCTAAAGTGGACAAACTAGACGGCAACAGGCCGTCGCGAGGAGACACCGAGCGCAAGGGGCCGCTCCCTCCCGTGTAATTGCTCGCCGCTGGTCACTGGCGCCTCTGCTCACAGGCAAGACGCAGCAGAACAAAACGGGTTCAGGCCAGACTGACGCATATAGGAGAGATGCTGGTAGAATTCGCAGAAAGGAATAAGTTGCGAATAATGAGCACCTTTTTCAGGAAGCGTAGCAACATAAAATGGACCTGGAAAAGCCCTAACGGTGAAATAAGAAATGAAATTGATTTCATACTTTCTGCCGATCCCAGCATATATAGTGCAGGATGTAGAAGTGTGATAGGTAGGGTAAAGTGCAGTGATCATAGGTTAGTGAGGGCTATGATTCACCGCAATTTGAAGAGAGAAAGAGTAAAACTGGTCAAGAAAAAACAGGTCAACCTAGAGGCAGTAAGGGTAAAAACAGACAAATTCAGGCTGGTACTTGCAAACAACTATGCAGCCTTAGAACGGACATGATGATGAAATAGATATAATGAATGAAACCCTAACTAGGCTGGCTTCAGAAGCAGCATTTGAAGTGGGTGGTAACGCACCAAGGCAACCAATGGCAAGCTCTCCCAAGAAACGAAAGACCTCATAAAGAAACGACAAAGAATGAAAGTAATGATATGTAGTGTTTATTGGCGCAAGGGTCAAGTGTGGCCAAAGAGCGCCAAGAATGAAACTGTCCAACTCAAGAGATAAGATAGAATTCGCGGAGCTGTCAAAACTGATCAACAACGCGAAAGTAAGCGACATTCGAAATTATAACGTGAGAAATACTGAAGAAGCCATAAGAAATGGTCGCAGCCTGAAATCAGCCAGAAAGAAACTTGGCATAAGACAAACCAAGATGCATGCATTGAAAGGTAAGCGGGGTAATATCATCAGCAATTTCGAAGGTATAGTAACAGCAGCGGAACAATTCTATACTGACCTATACAGTACCCAGAGGGGTCAGGATACCTCCATTAGGAGCACTAATGATCAGGATACAGAAACTGCTTCTATAACTAGCGATGAGGTCAGAAGGGCCTTGCAAAACATGAAGCTGGGAAGAGCGGCAGGAAAAGACGGAATGACAGTCGATTTAATCAATAATGGAGGAGACATATTGCTAGGAAAACTGGCGGCTCTCTATACGAAATATCTTCGACTGCAAGGGCCCCAGAAAACTGGAAGAATGCAAACATACTAATCCACAAAAAGAGAGATGTTAAAGAATTGAAAAATTATAGGCCCATTAGCTTACTCCCAGTATTATATAAAATATTCACCAAGATAATTTGCAGGAGAATAAGGGCAACACTGGACTTCAGCCAACCAAGGAAACAGGCTGGCTTCAGGAAGGGATACTCTACAACGGATCACATCCAAGTCATTCATCAGGTAATCAAGAAATCCGCAGAGTACAATCAGCCTCTCTATGTGGCTTTCATAGACTACGTAAAGTCATTTGATTCAGTAGAGAGACCAGCAGACAGAGAGGCATTACGTAATCAAGAAGTGCAGACCGCTAACGTAAATATCCTGGAAAATATCTAGAGATTGCACAGCTACCTTTATCCTGCACAAGAAAAGTATGAAGATGCCTATAATGAAAGGGGTCAGACAACGAGACATTATCTCTCCAATGCTATTCACGACATGCTTGGCAGAAGTATTCAAGCTATTAAACTAGAAAGCCTTAGAAGTCGGGATCGACGGCGAATATTTCAGCGACCTTCGGTTTGTCGATGACATTGTTCTATTCAGCAATACTGCAGACGAGTTACAACAAATGATTGAGCACCTTAACAAAGAGAGTGCGAGAGTGGGGTTGAAGATTAATATGCAGAAGAACAAAGATATTGATGAATAACCGGGCAAGGGAACAAGAGTTTAAGATCGCAAGTCAGCCTTCAGAGTCTGTAAAGGAGTACGTTTACCTAGGTCAATTAATCAAAGGAAACCCTGACCATGAGAAGGAAATTCACAGAAGCATAAAAGTCGGTTGGATCGCATACGGCAGACATCGTGAGCTCTTGACTGGAAGCTCACCATTATCCTTGAAAAGGAAGGTGTGCAATCAGTGCATTTTACCGGTGTTGACATATGGGGCAGAGAATTGGAGACTGACAAAGAAGCTTCAGAACAAGTTAAGGACCGCTCAAAGAGCGATGGAATGCTAGGCATAGCGTTAAGACACAGAAAGAGAGCGGTTTGGATCAGAGAGAAAACGGGTATAGCCGATATTTCTAATTGACCTTAAGAGAAAAAAGATGGAGCTGGGCAGGTTATGTAATGTGCAGATTAGATAACGGTTGAACTATTAGGGCTACAGAATGGTTACCAAGGGAAGGGAAGCGCAGTCGAGGAAGGCAGAAGATTAGGTGGGGCGATGAAATTAGGAAATTCGCGGGCGGTAATTGGTATCGGTTGGCGCAGGACAGGGGTAATTTGAGATGGCAATGAGAGGCCTTCGTTCTGCAGTGAACATAAAATAGGCTGCTGCTGCTGCTGTCGATGATGATGATGATGATGATGATGATGATGACTACGACGACGACGACGACGACGACGACGACGCATAGAGGATAACGTGTTTGTACAAACACGGTGCAAATATAGACTTTAGCAGCTCAGAACAGACCTTAAAGGTGTACTGACACAAAAATTTTCAATCTTGTTTTTTTCTGCTGCACTAAGTAGCTAATGACCCAGTAATCACGGCACCAAACATCATTGGCTTCAGAGCGTGACAGGTAATTATTTGGAGCCTTGTTTGTAGCGACCAGTTCAAGTTTCGGTTTCAGAGAGCAACGAGATGGCCAAAGAAGGAATGTAAACACAGCTGAGCACGTGATAGCGCAAAACTGTGACGTACGCACGCCAGCGCGCTCGCCGGCGCGAGAGCTTCGTGTTGCTAGTTCGTCTGGTACGTCTGCACGTGATGTGCGATGGCCTCGCCATCATCGCCGCCCTCGTTTTCGTCCTCCAGCGGCGACTATTTCTTGCAGGCCGCCGTATTAGACGTGGCCAACCACATTTTATTGGATCCACTACAAAGCAGCGACTCGGAAAATAGGGACAGCTATCAATATGAGTACGCACTGGTAGTACAAGTAGTACCAGCCGTTCCTCGTGGGGCGCTTCGGGAATGATGCATATTCCGGAGCAGGACACAAAGCGAGGTAAAAGTCGACGCAGCATCAGGCTTGGGGGTACGTAATCTTGGTGGAAGATAGACTGCTCTAAGCTCGGCCGGTTTTGTTTATACAAGGCACGCTCGAAATGAAACGAGCAAAGCTGGCTGCTCTTAACGGGGTCAATTCTAAGCGTCCAGTGGCGCGCACGAACTCGGACCACTTCTGGCGCTTATCGACGCCGACGGTTTAGCCAACAAGCAAGCCAGGCGAGCTGGCGATCGCTGGGGAACGGTCTATAGGCCGACGGATCCAAGGCCGACGGCCTTTGCGACCCGTCCGCAGCTGGTAATAAAGCACCTATATTCGTCAACACAATAAACGTCTGCACATTTGTGTCACTCATAAGCGGCAATGCAAATAGCTTTCCCGTCGCCATTGGTAGGGATGAGAAAACACGAATAGCCAGGCGAGCCGCTTCGCAGCGACGATTGCAGCGGCGGCGGCGCTGACCGCTTGCGAGTCAAGATCACGGCAACGATTCGCTATTTCGCGCAATGTTTTATGACGTGCACAACTTTACGAGTGCCGCCGTCAACGGCGAGAGAGGTCAGCGTCACGACCAGGGAGAGAGAAAAAGGAACAGAGACGATCGGAGCGGCGACAAACTTGCTCGCAGGTCCCGCCCCGACGGCAGCGCATACTGGTGACGTAGCGTTTGCTCGGTTGTTTACATTCCTTTCTTGATGTCGATGTCGCGAGGTGCTGCGTATTGCGGTTGGCTGCACGCACGTACTTTAAAACTGATTTAAAATACGTTCTGAGCTGTATTCGCCGTTCATATTTTCCAGACGATGTGTGTATGCCCGCATAAATCGACCTCGCACGTTAACTCCGAAATTTTGTGTCAGTACTCCTCTAATGGACATATAGCATTTATAGGAGGAGGAGGACGAAAAGGAAGGAATGAAAGGTAGGGAGGTCAACCAGACGCACGTCCGGTTTACTGCCCTACACAGGACATAGCATTTATAGATATTAAGGGGGCCTACGACAACGCACACAGGGAATTGTTATGCGATATTCTCAAGCACGAAGGCATAGATGACGATTTCGTGAAGCTGCTGAGGGATTTATATAATGACAAGCCAGTACATATTGCATGGAAAGGCCGAAAATGCAATGAAGTGGTGCAACTTTACTAAGTATGTAAGCAGGGATGTCCTGTTTCTATTGTTGTTCACGCTTTATGTTAAGAGCATAGAAAGACAGTGGAAAACAGTGAATAAGGGTTTGATTATCATACATGCGTTATGGACCAGCGGTGCAACAGAAGGTCATCTGACTGATGTATGCGGACGACAGAGTACTATTAGCGGACAATGCAAAAGATCTACACATACTTGCGGATATGTGTGGAAACTCAGCGACAAATCTAGGCGTTAAGTTTAGCAGAGAGAAATCGGGAATTATGATCTTTAATAAAGAGACAAGGAAATACGTTATCACATTATTTAACAAGCACATTATTCAACTGCAAGGCATACCCGTAGTCAAGCAATATGAATACCTCGGCGTATATATAAACGAGGGAAAGTGGGAAACGAAAGCACCCACAAAGACAAGCTGAAAATAAAGGGAAAGCAGAATGCAGCAATAATCATACATAGAACACTTTGAGGCCACAATAAATTTGAGCTGGTGCGTGGAATCTCGAAAGGAGTAATGGTGCCAGTGATAACGTTCGAAAAATATCGTTCTCTGCCTAAAATCGTACATCTCGGCAGGGTTGAAGTCAACCAAAGATTGCTAGGCCGGTTGGCTTTGGAAGCGCACTGCAAAACCACAAATGCGGCAGTGCAGGGTGACACGGATTGGCCTTCGTTTAAAGTCAGAGATGCGCAGAGCAAAATTAGTATTGAAGAAATACTGAGGAACATGGGTAAGAGAAAATGGGCAGCTAAAGTGCACAAGTATGTGTAACTGGAAAGCGTGGACACAGGACGGAGGAAGAGGTTATAGCACCTTTCTAGAATGTACTGGCTAGTGTGCCGTCCGCGGCCTCCCGGGTGGCAGCGGATGCAATGAATGCCGGTGGCTGCCGCTAGGAGCGCTGCAGTGCAGGTGGGTGCCACGGCACCATCCGGTCTTCGCAGCCCGCCGTGTTTCCACAGCATCGGCAAGCGGGCTGCTGCGCTTTTTGTTTTTATTAAGCCGTAGCAGCAGCACTGTTCAAATGTGGGCAGCTGATTTATAAATCAGGGTTTGTTCTGATTACAACAGGCTTCTCTAGCGCTTGTCGTTTGCGTGAAAAGCGTGTGCTAGCTCAGGTCGGCTTCGAGCGGGGAACGTGATGTGTTTCTATGCTGGCGAAGAGAAAACGTAATTTTTAAGGCAAATTCCTTAGATCTCCATGTCCCAAGGCCGTGTTGCGAGGTACAGAACATATCACACGATCCAAGGAAGGCCAGAAACGAACCAAAGCATGTCCAGCCGTGTATAAGAGATGATGATATAAGAAATGATTAGCAAATTGAATTATTGATTATAGTGATTGGATTAAGGAGGATTAGGTTGAATTAGCGGGATTAAGGTGTATTAATTAAGGAGGATTAGGGTGGACGAAGGAGGATTAGGGTGCATTAAGGTGAATTACAGTAGGCTTTGCAAGGCGTTCGCCTTCGTGTCTCTTCGGCGATAGCTAAGGACACCTGTTTTTTATTCTAGCCATGATGGCAGCGTAATTTTTTTAAGGGTAAGTTTTAGGTTACATTTTTCATTCTAATGAAGTAAAGAAATTTCAAGGTTACGTTGCTGTTCTATTGGTGTTATATTAATGCATAAACATTCAAAACCGCTGCAACCGATCATCTTTTGAAATGACTTGAATTTCGCTGTTCTTTCTTTTTATTTTATTGGCTGCTATTTCTACCTATTATCTTATTGTTGTCCTCATTGGTTTGAATGTTTTTGATTGTTTGTAAACCATGTGCCCATCTCCTCATAATGCCAATTGGGCACCGAGGATAGGACAATAAGTAAAAAAAAATTGCCTGTAAAATGGACTGCACGCGGTGTTCTGTGTACTATACATTTTTTAATACCTGGTACACACGTGCAGATTTCTTTTTATGTCTGATATAAGTGAACGAAAATGGGAAACAGATCTTTCATGTAAGCGTAACAAAGATTTTATTCACGTGTAACAACAGTCAAACGCAGGCACATAAGACAGCCCTAGATGAGGTAATGCACACATACATGAAGAAGATAGATCTAGTGGCAGTGGCGCAGTTTAAGGAGCTTCTGCCGTTGCCTTTGCGCTTCCCTCTCTTTGTTGATGCCTTTTACAAAAAAAAAAAACCGAAACCTCAAGAAAACATAGAACTTCACAAGTGCTGTCAAAGCTGGTTTTTCATGCTCTGGGCACCCTAGTTGGGGAAAGACCAGTGTCTGCAGCTGACCTGAAAAATCAGCTAGACTCGCTACATGTAACTTGTTTTTGCTAAAGAACACAGTAAAAGCATCTTCCACGGCCTTCACAGCGGTTGACAAGGTCTGACTAAGATAGACAAGGCCTCCATTGTCGAAATGCGCAATGCAATAGTGAAGCAGCGTCGGCACTAGCTTCAGCTTTACTTACGCAAAGGAAGCCTGCACACTGTGGTCAAGAATTTTGGGCAGTGATCTTTCGTGCAACATAACATTATAGTAGATTAAAGCACTGCTGCTCCTTTTTTCTTGTTTTTTTTCCCTGGTACTCAGGAAGAGTAAGGTGCATGCTTAGGATACTCAGGAAATATCGTGGGTATAGCGTAGGGTTTCAGGCGTGTTTTATCGCGGGGAATCTCGTGGACAACGCCGTTCATTGTGATAGAGAACGCGCGCTCGACTAAGCTGTTTTCGAAATGTTTTTCACAAACCACAGCAGTTGGTGCCAGCCTTCTGTCCGTTCTCCTGATCATTCTTGCCCATTCTGCTGCCGCTTCGTATCAGATGGTGGAGTGAACAAGGATACACGCCCTTTGTTCGAGCGGTAACGGCTTCTACACAACGGCACAAAGCAGGTCCTCTCCTTGCACTGTCTCTATAGCTTCGGCATTTTTTCACCGCTGCCGCATAGTTCTCGTAATGACAGGCACACGAACACAGCAGCCACGCACTCGCTCTTTGACAACACCAAGAACAAACACACAACGCTGTAATAACACTGAAAGCGCAAACATAGAAACCGACGCAACAGCTGCGAACCTGATATGCGAAGCAGACGACACGCGCAGTCTGCACCCACCCGTGTAGCAGCGACCTCCGCCGGCCATCGTGGGCATTCGTTGCAGGCGACGCCACGCTCGTCCATTGAAAAGAGCGGGTGTACGGCACACTAGCCAGTATATTCTAGGCACTATGAAGAGGTCAAGAAAGTTGGCTACCAAGTACAAGGTAACTGAACGTGCAAACAGAGCACCAAAGGTTATAAAGAAATAAAGTGAGAGAAACAGACACCGTCAATTGAATGCGAAGAATGGAAACAAAAAGGGCCATGGGGATTCACAAGAATGAAAAGAAAGTCACTATAGAAGGGAATATCTGTACGATAACAGAAAGGGAAGTGCCTTGATATCTGAAGCTCGAGTTGGTTACTGTTAGGGTTGGCGTCTGGCACCACGTGCAGAAAGGAATTTCAACCGACCATCTGTCACCCTGCATCGTCGAAATGAGGCGTGACTTCGCCTGCTATGGTTGGCGTCCCGCACCTCGTGAAGAAAGAACTTTCTCTCCCCCGACCTTCTTCCACCAGGCCTCGTCGAAATGAAGCGTGACTTCCTAATTCGCCATGACCATTTCGATTGTCTGCCGGTCTGGCGGAAGCCCCGCAGTGTACAGGACCTCTTTTGTGTGTGTGTGTGTGTGTGTGTGCGACTTTAGAGGGGCCCGTTCCTCGAACGGCCAAAAGGAGAACTTCCACGAACCAGCAACGCGCAAGAGAGACGGACAAGCGTCCACAACTCCAGGAGGCGGGACGGCCTCCTCCTTGCAGCTGGCTTTCGGTGCCGGTCACATGACGTCGACGGAAGCAAGATCCCTCCCACTATTGTAGAGAGCCTATTTAAGGGGCTCCGAAGTGTACTTTTCATCACTTCATGCTCTTCTCATTTTCTTTCACCAACTTTTGAATAAATCGTGCAAGTTTCGCACTAGAAATCGTCTCGCCCTTGCTTGGTCGCCATAGTCTACCGGATGCCTGCAGCCCGCCGACAACGCCACGCTACCCAATAAGTATCGTCGGTCGAGCTTCGATAGGCAGGCGCCGCTACAACTCGGCAGCAGTACGATACGCTACCCTGGAGTACGCAACAATACCTAAGGATACAGAAACGTACCGGAGCAAACATTCGCAACAGGATGAGGCATGTGTATACTGCAGCAAAAATCCGGCGAACATCCTAACGGAATGCCAAGGCATTCACCCGACCCGCTGTGGTTGCTTAATGGCTTTGGCGGTATACGCTGCTAAGCACGAGGTCGTGGGATCAAATCACGGCCGCCGCAGCTGCATTTCGATGAAGACAAAATGCAAGAATGCTCACGTAGCGTGCATTGGCTGCACGTTAAAGAATTCCACGTGGTAAAAATTAATCCGGAGTCCCCCACTAGGGCGTTCCTCATAATCAGAACGTGGTTTTGGCACGTAAAACCCCAAAGTTTAATTTAAATTAAGTGATTCACCCAGTGAGACCTGTAGATAACATACACATTCCACAAGCGCTTGGATTTAAAGTGGATGGAAGCATATATACCCGTCAGCAGTCGAGATAAGCAAGGGACGTTTAGAGTATTGGGGAAAAAAACAAAAGCGGGGATGTGAGTGATACGACCGGATTCGTTACAGGCATAGGTAGCGATACGAGGTGGATAGAGAAGTTTTGAGGCAGAGAAAAAAAAAGATTAGAGAGATGTATACAAAAATGCTAGAATGAAAAGTATGCATAGCATACCTGAGTAATTCAAGCAAGCTAGGTGACTATTTGTCACCGCCCCGAGATGCCAATCGTCATCATCGTCGCGCATTATTCATTCTGATTGTGCTTCGCGAATAGCGAGCGTCGCGAGAAGCCGCTGGCCGCACTCGTCACATGCAAAGCAGGCGGCGTCCTCGAGTCGCGGCCACAATTCGTGGTCATCCGAAACAACGTTCCTACGTGCTTAATTGTTTGTGTCCGGCTTCATCGGATTGTCACTAAACACGCTTTTGCTCTCGCGTAGGACGAGCTAGCCGTATCGGAATCTTCGCAAATGTCACTTCGATGGCATGATGGGTGCATCATTACGCTACTTCGCGAATGCTGTGATACATTACGAAACTGACCTGAACCGCCTGCCCAGGAGTTTTGCGATGACACGCGTGCGCGGTGGCGTAGCGAGGGAGAGGGGCGGAACACCAAGCACGCCCCTCCGAAGTTTCCGTGTTTGTATGAGGCCTGCCCAGCTCCCCTCCTCCGCCTTCACTCTTTCCGTCTCCGGTGAAGTCGATCCACGCTCGAAAATAATTTCTGGCTACGCCACTGCGTGCGTGTGCGCGCATCTTTGACTACGGCACAAACGTGACAGACGAATCACAGAAGAAAAGACCACACAGGCGCTGACAAACTATATCCTTGACCGCTATACCAGACTTTACGCATCTTGTCACAAACAAACGGTCATGACATTTCTTTCTTTTCGTTTTTACTTTATTTACTCGATGCAAGCTCGGTGAGACGCAGCACAATAGTTCCCGAGAAAATACTTCTACGTCCGCCAGCGACACGCTTATGTTTATTGCGTCCTTTGCAGACAGGCTTTCACGCTACACAGCAAAGGTAGCAGAGGAAGCACGACCCTGCCGTCTATCGTTAGCCGGACGCATTTCCTAGCCGTGATCAGAGCCGATCAAAAGATTTCGTGCTTGGAACGCTTTCTTCCAGCGTGTCCCCGTTGTTGTATTGGACCCAGCGGGCTGCCAACCCGCTGGCGCCCTACGCTCGCGTTCATTCGAGGTTCGTTCGAACCTGTCTGGCCATATAGCTCTCTGGCATTGCGGCGTCTGTGACAACCGGGTTGCTGCTGAGCCACCGAGATGACATAGATAAATGGGGAGCGCGCGTTGCTTCGTTTCATTCCGCATCTTAGTCCGTTCGATCACCGAAAGATTTCGCCGTTGCGGAACGTTACTTCCATCGATGGTGGAAACGTTTCAAGTTTACGTCAACGTCTGACTGTTGCCATCAAACACTTGACCAATCGACGAACGAAGCGATCGATCACGACAGTGGAAAGCTCGTTCCTAGCACAAGCGTTCGAATATCACCGCGCTTTGCACCACCTTGACGGTGACAAGAACTCCCCCAAGGCGCTTAAATGTTCCGTGACGTTTCATTGTATTTGCCACGTCAGGGATAAGATTTTCTACTGCGAAGAAAAATTTATGAGCTAGGGAATGAGCTGAACGGGGGTGCCTGCCCTTCATCCGCACGAGTTCCGAAAGATTTCCATAAAGCAATAACAAAGAAATAATTTGCAGTGGTGGGTCGAATTGAATTAAGCAGTTATGTAATCTTCATGTCGAGCGCTGTAACAGCTACTTCACGTCAGGCTCCTTCTGAGCCTAACCGTTATAAGCTAGAAAATGGGCTAAACGGGTTCGTCCCCTGTTAAGCGCATTCCCCGGCCGGCTGCGTAGCATGATGCGCAGGTCTCAGATAAGATTTGCATAAAACAAAAATTCATAGTGCCGTGAAATCTCTGTTGCGTACATTTTTGCGACGCAGAGATGGTGCGCGAGATGCAGCGCAGAATCCTGCTCGGCTATACCGATGAATAATAACGGATATAATGTAGGTTAGAAACGTTACTCAGAAAATGGAGAAGCTTGTAGAAATATATTTGTGGTGTTTGATGCGGTGGCCCGTGGTAACTTTTGTTTTTAAAATTGGAAGCTATAGGCATAACTGGGCCAGCACTAATGTTACTACGAACCCATTTGTGGTGTTTGATGCGGTGGCCCGTGGTAACTTTTGTTTTTAAAATTGGAAGCTATAGGCATAACTGGGCCAGCACTAATGTTACTACGAACCCATTTGTGGTGTTTGATGCGGTGGCCCGTGGTAACTTTTGTTTTTAAAATTGGAAGCTATAGGCATAACTGGGCCAGCACTAATGTTACTACGAACCCATTTGTGGTGTTTGATGCGGTGGCCCGTGGTAACTTTTGTTTTTAAAATTGGAAGCTATAGGCATAACTGGGCCAGCACTAATGTTACTACGAACCCATTTGTGGTGTTTGATGCGGTGGCCCGTGGTAACTTTTGTTTTTAAAATTGGAAGCTATAGGCATAACTGGGCCAGCACTAATGTTACTACGAACCCATTTGTGGTGTTTGATGCGGTGGCCCGTGGTAACTTTTGTTTTTAAAATTGGAAGCTATAGGCATAACTGGGCCAGCACTAATGTTACTACGAACCCATTTGTGGTGTTTGATGCGGTGGCCCGTGGTAACTTTTGTTTTTAAAATTGGAAGCTATAGGCATAACTGGGCCAGCACTAATGTTACTACGAACCCATTTGTGGTGTTTGATGCGGTGGCCCGTGGTAACTTTTGTTTTTAAAATTGGAAGCTATAGGCATAACTGGGCCAGCACTAATGTTACTACGAACCCATTTGTGGTGTTTGATGCGGTGGCCCGTGGTAACTTTTGTTTTTAAAATTGGAAGCTATAGGCATAACTGGGCCAGCACTAATGTTACTACGAACCCATTTGTGGTGTTTGATGCGGTGGCCCGTGGTAACTTTTGTTTTTAAAATTGGAAGCTATAGGCATAACTGGGCCAGCACTAATGTTACTACGAACCCATTTGTGGTGTTTGATGCGGTGGCCCGTGGTAACTTTTGTTTTTAAAATTGGAAGCTATAGGCATAACTGGGCCAGCACTAATGTTACTACGAACCCATTTGTGGTGTTTGATGCGGTGGCCCGTGGTAACTTTTGTTTTTAAAATTGGAAGCTATAGGCATAACTGGGCCAGCACTAATGTTACTACGAACCCATTTGTGGTGTTTGATGCGGTGGCCCGTGGTAACTTTTGTTTTTAAAATTGGAAGCTATAGGCATAACTGGGCCAGCACTAATGTTACTACGAACCCATTTGTGGTGTTTGATGCGGTGGCCCGTGGTAACTTTTGTTTTTAAAATTGGAAGCTATAGGCATAACTGGGCCAGCACTAATGTTACTACGAACCCATTTGTGGTGTTTGATGCGGTGGCCCGTGGTAACTTTTGTTTTTAAAATTGGAAGCTATAGGCATAACTGGGCCAGCACTAATGTTACTACGAACCCATTTGTGGTGTTTGATGCGGTGGCCCGTGGTAACTTTTGTTTTTAAAATTGGAAGCTATAGGCATAACTGGGCCAGCACTAATGTTACTACGAACCCATTTGTGGTGTTTGATGCGGTGGCCCGTGGTAACTTTTGTTTTTAAAATTGGAAGCTATAGGCATAACTGGGCCAGCACTAATGTTACTACGAACCCATTTGTGGTGTTTGATGCGGTGGCCCGTGGTAACTTTTGTTTTTAAAATTGGAAGCTATAGGCATAACTGGGCCAGCACTAATGTTACTACGAACCTATCTGCAGGATAGACATAACATAGTTAAAATGTCCAATGTTTTTTTTCGAAGCTAAGGTTGCTAACCTAGGGTACCGCGGGGTTCTATTCTCGGACCTTTATTATTTTTAATTTACATTAACGATCTGCCTGACTGTCTAACATCCTCACACTATGTACTGTACGCCGACGACGCAACCATTATTAACTACGATAAAAATATTTCGTACTTCGTTATAAAACTCAACAATGACTTAAAGTGCTAAGGTAACCAACTGGTGTATCAATAATAATCTTGTTATTAATCCCTCGAGAACCAAGTTTATTGTATTTAATTCCCCCCCAGAAACCATTTTGTTCAGTCCCATTTCTGAATCTTGGTTCCCATTTTTTATACTTTCTAGCACTCATTGCTAATTCTTGGGAGTAGAAATAGACTCTAACCTTAAGTTTCATTATCATGTCTCGAATATTAAAAACAATGTTGCTTACGGCATTCGGTTACTGATCAGAGCCTGCAAATTCTTTAAACGTGCTACACTTGTCTCGCTATATTACGCTTTTATACACTCACACATTACCTACTCATTAATATGTTGGGAGAATAGATATAATACTCACCTCAGTTTGCTTCAAACTTTACAAAATCAAGCAATTATAATAGTCACCTCTAGTCCCTATAATACTAGCGCTCTCCCATGGCTACACTCTAATAACATTCTCTCTGTCAAAGAAACTGTGTAGTATAATTTGGTTATATTTACTTTCAAGTTATTGAATAGTCAAGTTACTGCATGTATAATGCCTAAAACGTGCCTGATAAACGCTAATGACAATATATTTGCTTTAAACCATAATCTCATTTTACCTCCGGTGCGTACCAACTATCGCAAACAATCAGTTCATTTTTCAGCTTTTTCATTTTGGAATTCCATACCACTTTGCGTCAAGACTTCGCGATCAACATGTATATTTAAAAAAAATAAATTTTCTTCTAACAGAAAATATTTAACATTAACTTTCTTTTTTTTCACCCCTATTCAACTATGCCGCTGTTGCGGAACGTTTCTTTTTTATTAACGGTCATGTATATATGGTTGCCATTATCCCTCAAGAGAAAAGTGTATAATAGCTGCGTCTTACCAGTACTCACCTTCGGGGCAGAAACCTGGAGGCTTACGAAAAGGGTTCTACTTAAATTGAGGACGACGCACCGAGCTATGGAAAGAAGAATGATGGGTGTGACGTTAAGGGATAAGAAAAGAGCAGATTGGGTGAGGGAACAAACGCGAGTTAATGACATCTTAGTTGAAATCAAGAAAAAGAAGTGGGCACGGGCAGGACATGTAATGAGGAGGGAAGATAACCGATGGCCATGAAAGGTTACGGACTGGATTCCAAGGGAAGGGAAGCGTAGCAGGGGGCGGCAGAAAGTTAGGTGGGCAGATGAGATTAAGAAGTTTGCAGGGACAACATGGCCACATTTAGTACGTGACCGGGGTAGTTGGAGAAGTATGGGAGAGGCCTTGGCCCTGCAGTGGGAGTAACCAGGCTGATGATGATGATGATGATATATGGAAGCTTTTTTGTTGGTATTGTTGCATTAATGATCACGTGTATTTCGAAGTTCTTTTTTTGTTGTTGCTTGTATTGTTGCATAGTTGGGTGGAATTTTCAGACCGTTACTGTCAATTTCGTTTAGTTCATTTAACTTTACTGCATTTGCTCCTTGCGATTGTATAATTTCCTTCGTTGGATTTACTGTAAGTCCTAACTGCACAAGTATACCTTGACGTAGTAGTTCTGCGGAAACCCGCAAGGTGGAGAGAAGTAAAGAATAAAGGGAAAATCAGACATCCACCCGTTCGTAGCAATTGCTACAATTACTTCTCTGCACCTTGCGGGTTTCCGCAGAACTACTACGTCAAACTCTTGCCTTTGCTTCGTGTTGTCGACAAATTCGACTTCGACCTGCCATCTGCTAGCCGCCTGGTTAGCTCAGATGGTAAAGCGGCTGCCCCGGAAAGGCGGTGGCCCCGGGTTCGAGTCCCGGACCAGGATGAATTTTTCTTCAACTATGAGGCTTTTCTTTCGAGGAAACCGTATGGGTTTCCTTTGTAGGAATTGCTACGAACGGGTGGATGTCCGATTTTCCCTTTATTCACAAGTATACCTTGTTTTGTTTTCTCCATTACTTACTTTCTTCCATGTTTCTTTATATATGATCTTAATGTGCGGGGGGGGGGGGCATATTTATAAACAGCAGGAAGTCCCGATACATTCATTGACTGTGGGACTTCATCCTGTATATTGTTTTTTTTATAACCTGTAATCTATAATGAACAAATCCATTTCAATTTCGACCGGGTTCTCAGGCAGGCAGCGGCGGGCACCTGCCGCAGCACGTGTTTCGTCGATAGCAAGTTCGGGGCCGTGTGCAGCATCGCTCGAGGTTCCAGGACGGCGGGACTGCCGCGCGTTGTTCTCTAGATCACGTTCTCTAAACGTATGGAGTCGGAGCCTCATAACGGTTCTAAGTTTCGTTAACTCAGTTACGAGTTTAACTTGTTGGGCCCACTTACGGCTGCCTAGAATAAAGCGTAGGTTCCTTCGAAGCGTGTGGCCGTGAAAGCTTTAGCTCGGGCCCAACTCCGACGCGGCCTATTCAAATACATGTAAAACGCAAAAACGTTTTTATGAAATAACCCCTGGACCGATTTTGATGAAATTTGTCGCATTTGAAAGAGAAAGTTAAATTCTAGTGACTGTTGGAAGCGGAATTTCGATTTAGGGCTTGAATTTTCTTAAAACGATTTTCAAATATTTGACCGTTTGAAAAAAATAGAAGCACGAAGTTTATAAATTCATAGCTCTGCATCAAGAACCGATATCGCGGTTCTGTAAACGGCATCCATTAGATCATTCAAAGCGGACAAATTCAATATGTCATTTTACATCTTACGTAAATTTGTTACGTTGGTTACAACGGTTTTGCAAAAGTTGTATTTCTCTATGATTAAATTTTTTTTATATTCATGTGTAATATATCAATTTTGTCCGCTTTAGATGTACTATTAGATGCAATTCACAGAATTGTATTATCATTTTTAGTGGTTAAGTTACAGAGTTGTAAACTTGATAGTTTCGTTTTTTGAAAATTTTCGATTTTTGCCAATTTTTAATAAAAAATTGACGATCTAACTCAAAAATTCGAAACCAACAGTCACTAGATTTCAAGTTTTTCTTTTAAATGCAACAAACCTCGTCAAATTTGGTGCAGTGGTTGCCGAGAAAAACGAATTCTCCTTTTACATGTATTTAGATAGGAGCACTTGAGCTAAAGCTTTTAAGAGTAAAGGAATCCTTCAGCTCCGGTTTTCATTGTAATCTAGCTATTCACTATTCCGAACACCACTGGCAGCATGTGGACGCTCGTTCGGCTTCTCAAAAAACTAAATGTGCAACACAATTACGTACGAGAATTACGTGGGCGAAATGACGCGCTGCCATAGCACCGGAACGACGCAAACACTAATTCTGTGCGACAAGGTTACACGTTGAGGTTGTGCACTTTAATTGAACGAGCAGCAGAGGAACCACGCTCAGCGATTACGAGTCATTTGTCATTCTATATTTGTCAATCATTTATCATTTGTCGCCATCAGGTAGTATCCACTCTTTAAAATATCGATTAAACGATAATTGCTTTGCGGGAGAAAAAGATAACGCAGACTTGAAGACGTCTCTTTTCTCAGATGTTAACAGCGTTCGGAATTGCCCAAACATTAGTGCGAACTTACACTAGTACTGAGAGAAATGTAAAGGGCCTTTTGCAACTTGCGAGCGGACTCACGAGTAGGGAAGAAAAAACACTGCAAGGAGGCACGGCTTAATGACTCAGGGTTAAAAAAATTTTAAAGTTTTTATTAACTATCCGCGCCAGTAAAGTCCCGAGGCAAGCGCCAGCCCCACTGCATGTCTGACCAAAATCCTTTTTTTTTTCATTTTTTTTTCTGAATGCGTTAGCATTATGCTTACCCAACAGGGGTCCGTCACGTCACGTAAGATCATCGCTTTCAGGTTCGGGCCCGCAGCAGCGCGCGAACTGACCTCCTTGCTGCCTTTCTCTTCAACGAGAACTAAGCGGAAAGAACACAACGCACGCGAAGCTATCAGCACTCGGCGCTCCTCATCGCAGGTCGCTTTCAAGAGATCGGGCCCGCGTGGCCGCGCCATACACAGCCGCCGCTCGATTGCGGTTGATTACGGTTGATTGTGTTTCGACGCAGACGGATAAGGCGCTGCAACGGCTTAATTACAGGAATGTCAGCAGCACATACGGAGCCGCTACCTTCAGTAGTTTGCTTGCGTCAGCAATCCACCTTGAACCGCCGTCCGCAGCAGTTTGTGTCGCCGCAGCGCTGAACACTGATAATGACATCGGGCTCCGTGGAGACGAGCGAGTGGCACGGTGCTTACGCATCATTCATATTTAAAACAGCGCCAAAAAGCACGGACAAGGGAGGACACAGGACGAGCGCTGCCTAAGTCACAGGACGAGCGATGTCTAAGTATGCTTACGCGTACTTAGACAACTCCCAGATGAGTTTCTGCGTGAATTTTTTTATCTGTGCGGGCTTTTTGACACTCTGACTCCTTGCACCTTGTGTCTTTTCATGCATTCCTCTCACTTGAGTTACCTCAAACATGAATCGACGCAATCAGTTTGGCTGACCTCCTCAGTTTCCATTACAATTTGCCTCTCTCGCAACTGCGGTCGTAGATTGCGGGCACTATGCCAGCGGCAGCACAACGTGTACGCTTTTATGTTCCAGGCTCACTCATTGAACACAGGCTTCCCGAGGCACGCTGTCACGAAGCTCTGCCTTCGGCTTATAAGCCGACTAATCCGTTTACGGAGGGAGCGGATTCCACGATTTCTTCCGGCCAGCCGCAGCCAATAATAGCACCGCCCAGTCCTGCTGTAGTTCCATCCGTGGAAGAACACGGTGAGCAGCAAAGCACGGCCCCGAACACAGCCTGGCACACACGGGTGCTGATCGCGGCCGAATATCGGCGAAGGCTCCGGCACCGCTAATGGTCACCGTCAACTGGCGCTGCAGCTTCTACAGGCTACGCGACGTTCGTACATTTCTCGCTGACGAAACAAAACGTCGCTTGCACAATACTGAACGTTGTTGCACCTCCCATTCTTTCTTCTGCGGCCTGCCAAATACTGTGGTATCGATAAGCCGGGCGCACATCTATGAATGAATGAATGAATGTGTGTAGTTTAGCGGCGCAAGGGCCAGATATGGCCAAAGAGCGCCAAGACAGTGTTAGTGATTTCGTGGTGGAATGATGAGTTCTGTGAAGAGGATGTGACTTGGCTGTAAAGTGGCCTAAAAATAGTCGCTGTAAAGTGCGTAAAATCTATGTGCCATAAAATTATGGCGATGACTAATGACGAATACTATGAACATTAAAATCCATCGTAGAAGAATGATGCAAAATAGAAAATATATAAGATGGTAAAATTACTTGGAGCACTGCTGCCTCGCCAGAGCCCTTGAAACACAAGGGCCTAGAGGCATGTGCTATGCGAAAGAGCTATCACAGCGGCATCCTCTGAAGAGAGGACCCGCTACGAACATGTGGGGCTAAAACCATGCAAGACAACCTCTTTCAGAAAACTTAGGACTGCGTTGGTGTCAAATAAAGGTTCTGGGCCGAACTTTCCGTTCGTCACAGCTGTGCTCGTGCCGCGCGGTTTGAGCGCAACGCCTCGGGCCCACGACGAAACGCCGAGCACAACTGAAGCGGCGTCGCTTGGGCACGGCTTGCTCGACGGAACTCCTCTGTGAGCGGGAAAACAGCGCTAAAACACGGGGCAGATTTTATTGGAACACCCGAAGCTTCGTTTGCTGATGCGTGTAGAGCACAAAAGAAGGCTCGCAAATTGTACGGCTGATGGATCGCGCTTCCCACAAAACACGACTGCCACATGTACAGCTTTGCGTCATCGTTATCGATTTCGCGTTGTCTTACTCTGCCTAAATGCGCTCGCACGCGAATACGACAGGTGATTTAGAGAACTGCGAGCATTCAAAACGTATAAGGCAAAGCGCGAAGCCTATATATGTTTACCAAAAGGTTGTGACTAAAGGTATACGTCCGACGTCTCCGTTCAACTTTTCGTTGTATTTTTTTACAGGTACGTGTTCCGTCTCTTAGGTCGCGTGTTTTTATGGAAGCACGTGCGACGTATCTCTCTTTTTTTTTTTTCCGACACGCCAACCTACGTCGGCCACGCTGCAGACACGCGTGCTTCGCTCGCGTCACTCGGTGCGTTGCGGCGCAGCGGGCGCGCTCACGGCTGCTGCACTCGCACAGCGTCGGTGCGCGCTTTGACAGCGAGGCCATGCGGCGCCTCCCTCGACGCGATACAACGCGTGCTTCTCGCAAATGGGCCAACGATGCGACTGCACCCCGTTACCGATCCACACAGGTGATTGGTGCAAATGCGTCCGTGCTTTCGCAACTACGAACATGTCGAAACTGCGGTGCACAAATTGACAGCAAGCGCCATAGCTAACCGAACCAGAGAATAACTCCGAAACACGATGCCCGCTTTTCGAGTCGCCTGCTTTGATGGTGCCGCTATACGATAATGCCAATGAAATCTTGAAAATTGGTAGCGCGAGTTACGACGTCGTAACTCGGGGCTTACCTTGGCACATCCACGCTTGAAAGCTCAGGGTAAGAAGACACATCCAGTGCCAAGCGCCCGGCTTGAGATCTGTAACAAATGCAGCGAAAACACCATCACAACCTTGTCTCGAAAGCGGCATTTTCTTCTATTGATACACTAATGACGCTCTTGATAGCTTAACGCTTGCAATACGGATGCTTACAGCCTTTCTAGAGAACAAAGAGAAGGAAGGAGAAACAAAGCCGCTGCGCATGCGCTCTGCCATCTGCCTAGTCGGCCTGCACCCGCACTGCTCGGATTGCCTTTGGAAAGGGAGCCGGACCGTCCACCTGACTACCCTCGCATGATGCACCACGAATTCTACGTGGTCAACACGACACAGACAGGACTTCGCAACGCACGCATGCGCTATAGCGGCTTCATATCTTTCGAAAAAAAAAAGCTGCACGAATCGATCAGTCGAGACCTGCATGCATGGATGGATGGAATTGATTGATTAATTGATTGATTGATTTTAACGTATAAAAGCAACTCATAGAATATGCAACACGTAAAAGTGCAGAGCTCGGATTAATTTTGACCGGCGTAGCAGGCTCACACAAACTGGTAATTCACAGCAATGCGAGAACAGCGCGCAAGAGAGAAGGAATGGTATGCGTGGCGCTGACTTCCAACACTGCTTATTGGGGAAGCAAACATCAGGTGAAGCAAAGGGTGCAGCGGTGGCGTAGAGGTAGAGTATACGCCTCGCGTGCAAGAGGACCGTGGTTTGAATCCCGGCGCCACGCAATTTTCCGTTAGATTAAAGAAAAAAAATCCCCTTGTTGACAACATTGCATAAACAGGCCTGGAGTGCGGCCTCATCCCGGTGACCCGAACCTGCAACGCACTCCCTCACCAGAGCAGGATTGGCGACCCTGGTGCAGTACTTGGCCACAACCTCCTCAACAACAACAACAATCAACAATACAACAATCAAACCCGGGCCCTCAGTGCGCAGCAGCTGCGAAGCAACTGACCACGACGGCGATCAGACCTATGACGCAGCAGAGGGTGCTAAGAATACCTGGGTCCGAACAGGTCGCCATTGGAATGTGAACCTGGCAACGTTTAACGCTAGAACGTTATCTAGTGAGGCGAGTCTAGCAGTCCTATTCGAGGAATTAGCGGGCAGTAAATGGGATATAATAGGGCTCATTGAAGTTACGAGGACGAAAGAACCATATACAGTGCTAAAAACGGGAACGTCCTGTACTACCAGGGCTTAGCGGAGAGAGAACTAGGACTCGGATTCCTGATTAATCAGGATATAGCTGGCAACATACAGGGACTCTATAGCTTCAACGAGAGGGTAGCAGGTCTTGTTGTCAAACTTAAGAAGAGGTACAAATTGAAGGTCGTATAGGTCTATGCCCCTACATCCAGTCATGATGACCAGGAAGTCGAAAGCTTAGAATGGTAAGAACTCGAATTAGCCTAGACTTGAGGAGGGAATGGAAAAAACTGGTACATAAGAAGCCGATCAATGTGTTAGCGGTAAGAGGGAAAATGGAGGAATTCCGGATCAAGCTACAGGACAGGTATTCGGCTTTAACTGAGGGAGAGGACCTTAGTGTTGAAGCAAGGAACGACAATCTTATGGGCGTCATTAAGGTGTGTGCAATATAAATCGGTGGTAACTCCGTTATTTAGCCAGGATACCAGTAAGCTATTGCAGGAGACGAAAGATCTGATCAAGAAACACCAATGTATAAAAGCCTCTAACCCTACAGCTAGAATACAACTGGCAGAACTTTCTAAGTTAATCAACAAGTGTAAGGCAGCTGACATGAGGACGTATAATATGGATAGAATTGAACGTGCTCTCAGGAACGGAGGAAGATGAAAATAAGTGAAGAAGAAACTAGGAATAGGCAAGAATCAGATGTATGCGTTAAGAGACAAAGCCGGCAGTATCATTACTAATATGAATGAGATAGTTCAAGTGGCTGAGGAGTTCTATAGAGATTTACACAGTACCAGTGGCACCCACGACGATAATGGAAGAGATAATAGTCTAGAGGAATTCGAAATCCCACAGGTAACGCCGGAAGAAGTAAAGAAAGCCTTGCGAGCTATGCTAAGGGGGAAGGCAGCTGGGGAGGATCAGGTAACAGCAGATTTGTTGAAGGATGGTGGTCAGATTGTTCTAGAGAAACTGGCCACCCTGTATACGCAATGCCTCATGAGTTCGAGCGTACCGGAATCTTGGAAAAACGCTAACCTAATTCTAATCCATAAGAAAGGGGACGCCAAAGACTTGAAAAATTATAGACCGATCAGCTTACTGTCCGTTGCCTACAAAGTATTTACTAAGGTAACCGCAAATAGAATCAGGAACACCTTAGACTTCTGTCAACCAAACGACCAGGCAAGATTCCGTAAAGGCTGCTCAACAATAGGTCATACTCGCACTATCAGTCAGGTGATAGAGAAATGTGCGGAATATAAACAACCCTTATATATAGCTCTCACTGATTAGGAGAAAGCGTTTGGTTCAATCGCAACCTCAGCAGTCATGGAGGCATTACGAAATCAGGGTGTAGACGAGCCGCATATAAAGATACTGAAAGATATCTATAGCGGCTCCACAGCCACCGTAGTCCTCCATAAAGAAAACAACAAAATCCCAGTAAAGAAACGCGTCAGACAGGGACATGCGATCTCTCCAATGCTATTCACAGTGTATTTACAGGCGGTATTCAGAGACCTGGATTGGGAAAAATTGGGGATAAGAGTTAATGGAGAATACCTTAGTAAATTGCGATTCGCTGATGATATTGCCTTGCTTAGTAACTCAGGGTACCAATTGCAATGCATGCTCACTGACCTGGAGAGGCAAAGCAGAAGGGTGGGTCTAAAAAATTATTCTGCAGAAAACTAAAGTAATGTTTAACTGTCTCGGAAGGGAACAGCAGTTTACGATAGGTAGTGAGGCACTGGAAGTGGTAAGGGAATACATCTACTTAGGGCAGGTAGTGACCGCGGATCCGGATCATGAGGCTGAAATATTCAGAAGAATAAGAATGGGCGGGGGTGCGTTTGGCAGGCATTCTCAGATCATGAACAGCAGCCTGCCATTATCCCTCAAGAGAAAAGTGTATAACAGCTTTGTCTTTCCAGTACTCACGTACGGGGCAGAAACTTGGAGGCTTACGAAAAGGGTTCTACTTAAATTGAGGACGACGCAACGAGCTATGGAAAGAAGAATGATGGGTGTAACGTTAAGGGATAAGAAAAGAGCAGATTGGGTGAGGGAAAAAACGCGAGTTAATGACATCTTAGTTGAAATCCAGAAAGAGAAATGGGGGGGGGGGGCATGGGCAGGACATGTAATGAGGAGGGAAGATAACCGATGGTCATTAAGGATTACGGACTGGATTCCAAGGGAAGGGAAGCGTAGCAGGAGGCGGCAGAGAGTTAGGTGGGCGGATGAGATTATGAAGTTTGCAGGGACAACATGGCCACAATTAGTACATGAACGGGGTAGTTGGAGAAGTATGGGAGAGACCTTTGCCCTGTAGTGGGCGTAGCCAGGCTGATGATGATGATGATGATGATGATGATGATGATGACTTAGTTTGGTGTCTTAGTGTTTTTTTTTTCATCTTCTCTTTTTCGCCTTACCCCCACTCTCCTTTAGAAGAACCCTACTTATATATAAGTATAAACCCCATGCAAGCGATCTTGCGCGCGACAACGACAAGCGACGCGATGGAGATGGCTGCCGCGTTCGCTCGTCGCCTACAATTTGACCAATGCGACCCATCGACCGATGCGCACCCCATGCGAGCGATGTCTTCGAGCGACGTCTCTCCGGAGTTGCCGGTATGAGGGCAGCAATATAGGCGCTGAAACTAGCGTTAAGCGAGCTTTATTAACTTAAGTTGATGTGTTTTACTGTAAAAAGCTGCATAAGATATTTCGGAAGGTCTTTTAGTAGGTTCTTATCCTTGCACTATAAAAATTAAATAGTTTGCTAGTTCGGTGCCACAATCGGTAGTACTTGAGCGATGTACATTCAGTTCCGTGTTCGCACTATAATCTAGTCACTCATAGCACTTCTGGGCGACGAGCGAAGAATTCTAGATTTGCAGAACCCAGCGATCGCGCGACAAGAACCAGCGATCTGTTCAAGCGACGGCCCGATCCGTCGCTCGAAGCCGTTGCGCATAATCATCATAAAACTTTATTTTATTATAAGACTGAGGAGTTTGGGGCACACAGGCTCCCGGGCCCCCACACGACCCCACTGCACTCAAACGTTTATGTTGCTTCGCTTCATAACGCTGGCAGCCCGATCAGTAGCCATGGTCTGCACGACCGGGTCTCCAGGGCGCAGGAGAGTCTCCCAGTCCTCCCAGGTCTTGTGTGGACAAATGGGGGCGGAATCCCACCACGAAATCGCTCTCATGGGGTTTAGCCTACACTGTGGCGAGGAAAGCATATGTCTCCTTGAAAAATACAAGACCACTTGTCGAAACGTTGGCTCCCGCTTTTACCTTGTTCTCTTTTTGTGCATCGCTATGATGAGCAAAAGAAAAATGTTGTGTCTGGTCTAAGAGAAGCACCCGGCATATATATAGTGGTCTTTGTTTCAGCAATAAAACGTTGTTGTAAATCGGCACCGAGCATGTCCTTCTATCGGTGTCGAAGTCTTCTGTGATGGGCTCGTTTTGCCAATAACTTCGATCCGCTGGGGTCCAATCCTCGCAATTGAGTTGGTATTACGTCACGTCCGAATATCGTCGCCCGCAGATAGGTGTCGAACCCGCCAGTTCGTGTCCGGCACCAGTACGAGGCACGTCTACGGCGGTTGGTGCACGCACGTTTCGCGATTATGCGCGGTAACGAAATAAACGTGCACAGGTATAGCGACAACGCGGCGCATATTATACGCGGCGGCAAGTAACTGAGCACCCCCCATGTGGGGATAAAATAAAATGGAGTTGCGCTGAAGTCCTCCAAACATGTTTGATTTAGTGCTGTATACGTCGACGAAGCACAAAGGTTCTTGAAGAGGAGAACTATCGGCAAGTGATGTGTTAATTTGTTATTCCGCAGTAGTTGCTACTCGAACACCCCTTCCAGTCGGTTTACCGTGTGGTTGCTAGCCGTCTGCGCCAATCACGTCTGCGTAGTACAGAGACTGTAGCGTGCGCTCAAAAAGAAAACAGTCGACTCCGATGTCAGTGACCGGGCGGCTACGATGGCGACGCTAAGGCGAGTGACATGGAATCAGCGACTCCTCGTGTAGAACGAGTGAACTGCTTGAGGTAGATTCTCCACCAGTATCGAGGTGAAGCAAAGCAAACCCGTGTCAGCGAGAGCGTAAGCATCGTGCAGAAGTCCGCCTGGTTCGCTGTTTAACCAAGTAGAAGGAAACTTAAACTTCCACCTACCCCTCTTGACTATACCGAAGTGATTGGTTGGAGGTTACAGTTGCTTCCTGGTCATCCTTCCAGATCGTAGACCGAGAGGGTGTTCTGCGTGCTGATGGGGCGCAATCAACTCGGGAACGGAGCACCGGAACATTTCACGACGGGGTCACTACAGCCCCTATAAAGCTGCGCCCGGAAAGAGCAACGGCCGAAAAACGCTCCGCTTTATGACTTGAGCTGAACTGCTACTATTTGGACTCTTGCGAGTTGCCGAAGGGGCGCGCGGGCGAAAGCTGCGTCTCTCACTGACCCGAGGTCACAGCCCACCTGCCCACTGGCAGGAAGGACAAGACGCGCATTCACGTCGCACAAGAAACAAGCGGTATGCGGTGTACGAAAGGGCCTCGTGCCGTGAACCTCGTGCCTCTGCGGGAGAGCTTCGGGCGATTTGTTCTACGCAAATTTTCCATTTCAAAACCGCCTGAAAGCTCCCTCCAAACTCTCCTTCGTCTCCCCCCTCCCGCACTCACACGCACGCACATAAACGATATTTCAGCATGCATACTTGATCTAGTTGGTATGCAGGGAACGATTACGAAGGAGTTAGAATTGTAGCACGCGGACTACAGACTTGAGCGACGGAAAAGACGGATTCTTTTCGAACCATCGTTTCTGCAAGCATAACTAAGCAACCCGGGACACGCACACACTTTCAAGCCATATCAGACTGCATATATTAGCTAAATATCTTAACTCTCTTAGCCGCCTGAACGTAGGTTAAACTTTGTAACCGTAAATGCGTCGGTAAAGCGCTTACAGACTTCCAAGCCATATCACGCCAGAAAGATTTTCATTGCAAGCGCCAAATATTTCTGTATGTTGAAGACTTTGTTTTAACGGGCATCTTGCATCATCAGTCCTGAACATAATGTTCAGCGACAGTCCCTGGCATCCGATCTAGCGCACCTTGGCACTAGACCATTGTCCCTCAATAAAATTTTCACATGCCGCCGACAGAAGACATCGCACGTGAAGGCGACGAAGGGACTACTTCGGTATTTGAAAGAGACGGGATTGGACAAGTGGCTGTGACAGTGATATCACGTACCATGCGAGATTGATGGACTCTGACGGACGATGTTTGTGTGCTGTGCTATGTGCCCTCTCTCTCTCTTCTCTTTCCCCATCTTTCATCGCCCCCATCCCTCTCCCATGTGTAGGGTAGCAAACCGGTTAAGCTAAACTGGTTAACCTCCCTGCCTTTCCTTCTCCACTTTTTCCTTCCTCCTCCTTGCATCATCAGCATCGATAAAGGCAAAGAAGCCAGACAGATTACGAATTTAATTTCTTTGCGAGCTTCCTCGCGCATGCCAATGTGGAATTTACGACTTAACAATAAATTATTATCACGTTGTGATGACGATGAAGAACACGGTAGCAAAACCGTGAATTACGAAACGAACACGTGTCAGTATATTGCAGTTATGTCGACTGTTTCGGGTGTAGCGTAGTTGGGAAAACGCCCGACCGACTGAGAAGTGTGCCTGATATACTGTAAAATATTGCCGACAAACAGAACGAATGAAGCGAGTAAAGCACCGGTGCTCTGATCGAAGTATTTTCTCCATGTGCACATTCATCTTGCAGCACGTGTGCATTCAGAATAGTATGTATATTTTATTTTTGGAGGCGTTATTTTGCCCTGTACGCTTCTACACGAAGTCCCTGAATAGCGTGTAGTACTCACCAGGATAATCGCCGACCCTCGAAACGGCTGCCAGCACGCGCCGAAATTTAGACAAAACATTTCAATGCGTCTGGCAATGCTTCAACTTTCTTTTTTCTTTTCTTCGGAAGTGGCGAGATGTGTGATGTCTCAAAAGTTGGCTCGACAATGCAAACGTGCACTCATCCTAATGTGATGCGCCGAGTGAAGCAAACGGGACGAGCCCTACCGTATACTCTGTCCTCCGTTTCACTCGGCCCACCGTGAGGTGAAGCAAGACCGACCACGTGTAGGCTCGCTTCGCACAGGCGGCGCGCATGCGCTTACGCGCTCATGCGTTTACAACGCTCGACGTCCGCGCTTCTGCGGTAGTACGAGCACGCGACGTTTCGACAAACCGGTACGTTACGGCTCGAGGAATACGTCGGCTCATATACCTCACAAAAATGTGAGAACCTTTGAATGACATACTGAATCATACAGCCTCATTTATATATTGCATACCCGACGCGACATGATGAAATGCACAAGTTTTGTGAGTGCTGTTCACTTTGCCGCGTTTTATTTTATGGAGCTCGTGTCGTATTCACGAATGTCACCACAGATGACGGGCAGTTACAAGAAACGTGAAGACTTATACTTAAGCGCAACTTTTTTTTTCCCGATGAAACGCGAAAAAGCGCGTCAGATTTGATGCCTGGCTCACGCACCTTCAACGTCGAGGGAAGGTATAAGGTGCACTTTCAATGATCACAATTCGCGCTACTCCACATGGCACATAAAGTTCTAGGAACATGTACACATATGTGCGTCAGGAGAGCTCGTAAAAAAACCTGAAAGAACGGCGCATAAGATCGAAGGACCGGACGTCGTTTATCGAGACCGGTCTCGGCCCTAATTTTGGCGATTCGGGAATTAGGGAGGCCATCACGTGCCCTATAGCCGCTTCCTCGCAGGAGGAGAGCACAGTCACACGCAGGCACATTCAAAACGAACTACCATCAACGCTACGGACGCATGTGAATATATTGACTCGCTTTTTCTGGGAAACCCAGTTTATTATGTTCAGCGTTTCTCGCGCAGGATAACACGGTAGCCCTTTCGTTTCGTAATTTCGTAAAGAAGCGAGGCCTAGAAATATATTCTGGGAACTCACCTGATCAAACTTGTGTTTGCAATTCTTACTCCATTATGCAGGTGTGGCAGTCAGCAGCACTCGCAATGTGCGTTCGTTTGCTGCTGGATTAAATAGTTAACGAGCGCGATCCGCAAAATTTTAAGCAGCTACTGACCGCCCATTTCCAGAACTAATCACTTGGCTCACGTCTGTCGTGCCTTACGTTCGCAATGCCTTCAATGTCCCTACCCCCTTTACCATACGTTGTTTCAGCTTTATTCATATTATTCATGTTTTAATTGCTACTGTGGTTGTTCATCTTGATGCCTTTCCTCTTATGGAATAGCCCGCAGGGGGCCTTTTCAGAATGATAAATGATGATTATGCTGACGAATTTGCACTTTTCTTAATTGTTACCATCGCACACATGATAGTGCTTCTATAGTTACCGGCCCAAAAGTAAAAAAAAAAAAAACAGTTTCCAAAATGCCGATAAAAGGTCATTTATATACTGCTGTACTGCTGACCGGCAAGCAATTAAGCGCTGTAATTGGGGCGCGAGTTGGGGAGGTATTCTCATCATCATCATCATCATCATCGTCGTCGTCGCCGTCGTCGTCGTCGTCGTCGTCGTCGTCGTCGTCGTCGTCGTCGTCATCAGCCTGGCTACACCCACTGCAGGGCAAAGGCCACTGCCATACTTCCCCAACTACCCCGTTCATGTACTAATTGTGGCCATGTTGTCCCTGCAAACTTCTTAATCTCGTCCGCCCACCTACCTTTCTGCCGCCCCCTGCTACGCTTCCCTTCCCTTGGAATCCAGTCCGTAATCCTTAATGACCATCGGTTATCTTCCCTCCTCATTACATGTCCTGCCCATGCCCCCCCCCCCCCCCATTTCTCTTTCTTGATTTCAACTAAGATGTCATTAACTCGCGTTTTTTCCCTCACCCAATCTGCTCTTTTCTTATCCCTTAACGTTACACCCATCATTCTTCTTTCCATAGCTCGTTGCGTCGTCCTCAGTTTAAGTAGAACCCTTTTCCTAAGCCTCCAGGTTTCTGCCCCGTAGGTGAGTACTGGTAAGACACAGCTATTATACACTTTTCTCTTGAGGGATAATGTCAACCTGCTGTTCATGATCTGAGAATGTCTGCCAAACGCACCCCGGCCTATTCTTATTCTTCTGATTATTTCTGTGTCACGATCCGGATCCGCGGTCACTACCAGCCCTAGGTAGATGTATTCCCTTACCACTTCCAGTGCCTCGCTACCTATTGTAAATTGTTGTTCTCTTCCGAGACTGTTAAACATTACTTTAGTTTTTTGCAGATTAATTTTTAGACACACCCCTTTGCTTTGCCTCTCCAGGTCTGTGCGCATGCATTGCAATTGGTCCCCTGAGTTACTAGCAAGGCAATATCATCAGCGAATCGCAAGTTACTAAGGTATTCTCCATTAACTTTTATCCCCAATTCTTCCCAATACAGGTTTCTGAATACCTGCTGTAAACACGCTCTGAATAGCATTGGAGAGATCATATCTCCCTGCCTGACGCCTTTCTTTATTGGGATTTCGTTGCTTTCCTTATGGAGGACTACGGTGGCTGTGGAGCAGCTATAGATATCTTTCAGTATTTTTACATACGGCTCGTCTACACCCTGATTCCGTAATGCCTCCATGACTGCTGAGGTTTCGACTTAATCAAACGCTTTCTCGTAATCAATGAAAGCTATATATAAGCGTTGTTTATATTCCGCACATATCTCTATCACCTGATTGATATTGTGAATATGGTCTATTGTTGAGCAGCCTTTACGGAATCTTGCCTGGTCCTTTGGTTGACAGAAGTCTAAGGTGTTCCTGATTCTATTTGCGATTACCTTAGTAAATACTTTGTAGGCAACGGACAGTAAGCTGATCGGTCTATAATTTTTCAAGTCTTTGGAGTCCCTTTCTTATGAATTAGGATTATGTTAGCGTTTTTCCAAGATTCCGGTACGCTCCAGGTCATGAGGCATTGCATATACAGGGTGGCCAGATTCTTTAGAACAATCTGCCCACCATCCTTCAACAAATCTGCTGTTACCTGATCATCCCCAGCTGCCTTCCCCCTTTGCATATCTCCCAAGGCTTTCTTTACTTCTTCCGGCATTACCTGTGGGATTTCGAATTCCTCTAGACTATTTTCTCTTCCATTATCGTCGTGGGTGCCACTGGTATTGTGTAGATCTCTATAGAACTCCTCAGCCACTTGAACTATCTCATCCATATTCGTAGTGATATTGCCGGTTTTGTCTCTTAACGCGTACATCTGATTCTTGCCTATTCCTAGTTTCTTCTTCACTGCTTTTAGGCTTCCTCCGTCCCTGAGAGCATGTTCAATTGTATCCATTTTATACTTCCTTATGTCAGCTGTCTTACGCTTGTTGATTAACTTCGAAAGTTCTGCCAGTTCTATTATAGCTGTAGGGTTAGAGGCTTTCATACATTGGCGTTTCTTGATCAGATCTTTCGTCTCCTGCGATAGTTTACTGGTATCCTGACTAACGGAGTTACTAGCGACTTCCATTGCACACTCCTTAATGATGCCCTCAAGATTGTCGTTCATTGCTTCAACACTAAGGTCCTCTCCCTGAGTTAAAGCCGAATACCTGTTCTGTAGCTTGATCTGGAATTCCCCTATTTTCCCTCTTAGCGCTAACTCATTGATCGGCTTCTTATGTACCAGTTTCTTCCGTTCCCTCCTGAGGTCTAGGATAATTCGAGCTCTTACCATCCTGTGGTCACTGCAGCGCACCTTGCTGAGCACGTCCACATCTTGTATGATGCCAGGTTTAGCGCAGAGTATGAAGTCTATTTCATTTCTAGTCTCGCCGTTGGGGCTCCTCCACGTCCACTTTCGGCTATCCCGCTTGCGGAAGAAGGTATTCATTATCCGCGTATTATTCTGTTCCGCAAACTCTACTAATAACTCTCCCCTGCTATTCCTCATGCCTACGCCATATTCCCCCACTGCCTTGTCTCCAGCCTGCTTCTTGCCTACCTTGGCATTAAAGTCGCCCATTAGTATAGTGTATCTTGTTTTCACTCTACCCATCGCCGATTCCACGTCTTCATAGAAGCTTTCGACTTCCTGGTCATCATGACTTGACGTAGGGGCGTAGACCTGTACAACCTTCATTTTGTACCTCTTATTAAGTTTCACAGCAACACCTGCCACACTCTCGTTAATGCTATAGCATTCCTGTATGTTACCAGCTATATTCTTATTAATCAGGAATCCGACTCCTAGTTCTCGTCTCTCCGCTAAGCCCCGGTAGCACAGGCCGTGCCCGCTTTTTAGCACTGTATATGCTTCTTTTGCCTCCTAACTTTACTGAGCCCTATTATATCCCATTTACTGCCCTCTAATTCCTCCAATAGCACTGCTAGACTCGCCTCACTAGATAACGTTCTAGCGCTAAATGTTGCCAGGTTCATATTCCAATGGCGGCCTGTCCGGAGCCAGGGATTCTTAGCACCCTCTGCTGCGTCGCAGGTCTGACCGCCGCCGTGGTCAGTTGCTTCGCAGCTGCTGGGGAGTGAGGGCCGGGGTTTCATTGTTGTTTTCATATAGGAGGTTATGGCCAAGTACTGCACCAGGGTGGCCAATCCTGCTCTGGTGAGGGAGTGCGTTACCGGTTCTGGTCACTGGGATCAGGACACACTCCAGGCCTGTTTATGCAATTTTATCAACACGCGGATTTTTTTTAGTCCGGTGGAAAATTGCCGGCACCGGGATTCCAGCCACGCACCTCTTGCACGCGAGGCGGGTGTTCTACCTCTACGCCACCGCTGCACTCTATAAGGTATTCTATAAGAGTCCATCTAGTGGACTGTCCATCTCGGCATTGGCTAGGGCCGCTGTATACTCCTAGCTCGTACAGCTGCATCCAATCAGCAGCGGCCGAAATGGACCGTCCACTAGGTGAACTCTTACAGCAATACCCCCCTAGGTCAACGCTTCGAGGCGGGAATCTCGTAAAACGTTTTTCAGAAGGTGTCCCAGTTCGAGAACGCGGGACCAGCCCCGCCGCCGTCGCTTACTAGCGGCTATGCGTACAGGCGCCGGCATAAGGGGTGTACTCCACGCAGATTGCTACTGCAGCGGCGTCGCTCGGCATTTTGGCGAGCTGAAGCACGAAACATTGACAGGAGTCAAGCGACATGCGTGCAGATAATAAAGGGCACCCATTGGCTGTGTCGATCCCAGATGCTGCCTGTAGATGGCGTTGCGATGATGTTTGCCGTATTTAGTTTGCCGTTGCTCCGGATCCCGCTGCGTGGAGTATACCACTTTTGTCGGCGCTTGTACGTCGCGCTGCTGGCCACGAGGTCGCGGAATTGAATTCCAGCCGCGTTTCGATGGGGACGAAATGCAAAAACACGCGTGTCCCCTGCAATTGGGGCACGTTAAAGATGCCGTAGTGGTCAAAATTAATCAGGAGATCCCCCCCCACCACCACCACCAAAAGAAAACGTGTCTCCTGATAAAATCGTGCCTCAAAATCAAAGCGTCCGTTTCGCTTTCAGAAAGACGTAATGCTTTAAATGCAGTGTGATTTGTTGTTGTCACGCGGATTTAAATAAATTCGATGTGCAATTTGTCTCCGAGAGCAGGCGTAAGCGAGGAAATTCGCACGTACACAATACGCACGCACAGGTATCCATGCGCACGCAAACACGCACGCACACGTTCGCACACGCACACATTCACACGTGCCCACGCATGCACCGCAAGCACACGCACATATGCACCAACACGCGCGCACACGCAAATAAATGCACGCATTCACACACAGCGCGAATGCTTGCACACGCATGCATGCACTCGCGCGCATGCAAATGCGGAGGCACGCGCACGCATGCGCACGGTCAACACGTGCACACTCCCTCCCTGCTGCCTCTCAAGAAACGTGCGCGTGCTGCATAACACTCCCTCTGCCAGTGCCGTCACAACGCCAGCTCCAATAAATCGCTTTACGGTTAAAATTTAGCATTGATGATGGCGATGTAATGCGGCTTCACCCTTCGCAACGGGCAGGCAAATCAGTTGCACGCCCTAGCCACGAAAGAAAAGGAAAAAAAGAACACGCAAACTGAAAGAATCTCCAAGTCAGTGCGCTCTCTGCCGGGAGGGTGCAATTTGCTCCCGCCCATCAGGGACCAAAACACTGCTTTAACGAATCATCATAATGTTCCACCTAAGTACCATAAATTCATATATGTTGTTAGAAGGGACTGCCCTCTCGGCGCAGTCCGCTGAAACTTGTTGATACTCAGCCGACAAGTTAGTCAGTCAGTCAAGAACTTCAGTGAGGTCCTGAGGAGTTTTAAGCCGTTAGAGATCCCATGCGGGGAGCTCCTCGGACCGAAACCGTAGGCGACGCCCAAGTCGGGACGGGAACGTGGTGACGCTCCGCCAGTTCTTGGGCCCTCTGGACGGCCTTGAGCTGGAGTTTGAGGTTCGGGCTTTTGAGGGCTTCTTCCCATTCGGGCTCACTAGAGAGAGGGCCCTTTGGTAACGCGGTACATTGCCATAGCATGTGCGAGAGTGAGCAATAGAGTTCTTGGCAGTCTGGGCAATTTGCCGGGATGTCTGAGTTATAGTGACTCAGTAGGCCTCGTGAAGGAAATATAATTTTTTTTTTAATGTTGCCCAGTCAGTTGAGCTCGTGCTTTGCCGTGAAGTTCCACAGAACGGCAAAGGGGGCAATGTTCAGAATACCTTGACATGGAAGGTGGCAGAAAGAGCAGACTGGCCTGTTGTACGCAGTGATGCCCTTCTCGCTCTCGTCTGGTGAAACTTTGTATCTTGTCTGGTGCACTTCTCGGTCTCTGTCTGGTCCTTAATACGAAGCACTTTTTTCCTCCTTCCACACACTTTGCGGTAGGTCGTCTGACAGTAAATTCATCGGCGCCTCCATAATAAACAGAAATGCATGCCAGGGGACGAATCGCGCCAGCTTTTTCGAGCAAAGCAGCTCGGTGCTCTCCTCACTAGGCCCCGATCGCAAGCATGTTTCGACTGGCTCTTCGCGACGTTTGGCGCGTGCGTCACGCGCCGTTTTCTTGCAGTTGAAGACGTGCTCCACCGTCTTCGGGACGGGCCCACATTACCCAGCACTTTCCTCGTAGCAGCTAACGCTGCGCACAAACTGTGCGAACTTGCAGCACTTTCATTACCGGCCCAGGTTGATCGCGCTTTAACCTTTCTTCGCCGAATTACTAATGCCATCGTCGTTTTAACATAGACCGCACGACACAGACGTAGGTACGTATGATTGTATAACGCTTAGCCGCATATAACGTCAGGATCAAGCGTACCTCTGGCTTACGCCCGTTCAATACCTATGCAGAACCCAACAATTCGCGCCGAACGGACGCAGTAGGAATCGCGTGCCGTTGCTGTTATACGATCGTCGTCACCGCTGTCGTCGTTTCGGTGCTGAGTGCACACTGACGAACGCTCGCGTCACACACAACTACTAGATTTACACAAACGCGTTAATTAATTATATGGTTTTACGTGCCAAAACCACTTTCTGATTATGAGGCACGCTGTAGTGGAGGACTCCGGAAATTTCGACCACCCGGGGTTCTTTAACGTGCACCTCAATCTAAGTACACGGGTGTTTTCGCATTTCGCCCCCATCGAAATGCGGCCGCCGTGGTCAGGATTCGATCCCGCGACCTCATGCTCAGCAGCCCAACACCATAGCCACTGAGCAACCACGGCGGGTCACAAACGCGTTGGTCCACTTGACAGTTTTCATAGAAACGCGCTAAGGACGAAGGCGAAAGGAACACATACAACTGAACTGGCGCTTCGTGTTCGTGTTTAGCACGTCTTTATGAAAACCGTCAAGATGAACCAACTCGCCCGAACCGAGGCATGGTCGGTGCACTAGATTGTGGAACCGCAAGCAATGGCCAGCTACCTGCAAAATGATGCGCATAGCATCGTTGCCCACAGTGCATGGCATCTGTGCAATTATTTCTTTCTCCTTTCTTTTTTACACTGCAAGAACACAGCAGACGCAGTAAGCGGCCACACGTGCAGCGTTGCGCGATGCCCGTGCGAGCCTAGTATGGCAAAGAAAGCTTTGGTTTAAACATCCGCAAGAGAAGAAGAAGTTTGGTTCGACACAGTCGCACTGCTGTCTCGCTGTCTAGTGTTTTTGAATTTTTTCGACGTTTTGTCAAATAGATTTGTCGAAGACGTCGGACGACTCGCCAAGGTACCTTCCCTACCGGAGGCCGGGGGGGCCTTCGCCTCCCGTCGCTTCGATAGGAGCCTGCAGAAGAGCCCGATCTGGTAGCGGTGAGAGCTCCGTCATGACTACGCCTGACCTGACACCGGGCCAGAGGCCACCGACTGACCCTGAGAGCAACCGTGACTGTAAGCGATACAAGGCGGCAGAAACAGACGACGAGTCTACGCTTATTGACGATTGTGACATAGCTGACATCACAGATCTGGACGATGAAGGCGTCAGGCTTGTGCGGCACCGCAAGAAGAGGACCGTCGGAATCCCAGTGATTGTTACGCCTGCCACAGAAGGAGCCGACCTGAAGAAAGTAAATCCCATTGTTCTGTCTTTGGAAATTGAAAAAATTCTTGGCGCATCGCCAGTTAGGAGCCGCTTTACTGCTCAAGGAGCCCTGCTTCTAGATGTACAGACAGAAGAGCATGTGAATTCCCTTCTCAGCTGCAAGTCAATCTCAGGGACTGCAATCTCAGCACGAGTGCCCAATTCGTACCTGCAAAACACGTGCATCATTAGAGGAGTACCGAAGTGGTACACTGACGAGGAACTGTTGCTATACCTAAAACCACAAGGAGTTTACCATGCAAGGAGAGTCACGCGACGTGTCCAAATTTCCGAAACCGATTGGGAGTCCAGGCGAACCAGCTCCGTGGTTCTTACGTTCGCTCCAAATACAGACCGTCCAGAGAAGATCAACTTGGGCTTCACAAGACACGAGACCATTGACTACGTTGAGACACCACCTCGGTGCTTCAAGTGTCAGCGCTATGGACATGTGGCCAAGCACTGCCGTGGTGAGCAGCGGTGTAAGAGATGTGGAGGGCCCCACGATTTCAAAACATGCGCGTGCAGAGAGAAATTTCTATGTGCAAACTGTAGTGGTGGTCATCCAGCTAGTTATAGCAAGTGTCCTATGCGGGCAGCGGCAATAAAGCGTAAGAAAACGTTTATCTTGGGGCCAACAGGAAACGATGAGAAAAATACGACGAAGAAAAAGACAGAAAGTCAAAGAGAGTCAGACGAAATGAGATGGAGCTCAAAGAGTGAAACTGATTTTCCAAGCCTGAAGCCTTCTCCAGGAATCCAGGACACAGTGGTGCCATCGCGCAGTGGACCGGCTAAAACAGTGAAATCAATGAACAGAGGCCCCGTAGACGAGAAGACAGCTGAACAACCGGAACAGCGAAGTTATGTGTCTGTACTGCAGCGACCCCAATCGCGTTGCGATGAAAACACACCACAGGAGGACTGTCAGCAGGTGCTACGTGCTCTCTTCAAGGCCTTGCGATCACACATAGAGAAGATGCCGGCGAGCTCGATGAAGGAAATGCTCGAAGTAGTCCTGGCTCTCGAGTCAGTGATTCTCAGTTCTGCCTCTTTTTAAAGCACCTATCAATATGGATGCGGTCAGGGCACAATGTTCACCATCTAGTCCACAGGTGCCACTTATTATGCAATGGAACTGTGCGGGTCTTGCGTGCCATTTACCTGAACTGTCGCTTTTCTTGCGTAACATGCCTGTGCCGATATTGGCCCTGTCCGAGGCTGGTCTTCCAAGTTCCAGATCAATTGCTGGTTATGTCGCACATGGAAGCCAAAGTATTCCGACATTTCCGAACGGAAGCGCCAAGCTATATGTGAGACGTGACATACCACATTACGTTCTACCAGTGCAAGACCTTTGCAGCAGTGCTTTGGAAGTCACTGCTGTACAAGTGCGGCTGGGAAACCGAAGCCTCAGCGTGGCCTCCGTGTATGTGAGCTCTCGCCTGAAGGTCTCGATGCGAGAAATTATAAGAGACCTCTGCAGCCGCTGCCCAGCTCCTAGGATTATATGCGGCGACTTCAACGCGCACCATACTCTCTGGGGCGACAAGGCGACTGATGCACGTGGTAAGCAAATTGTTAGTGCTTTAAACACCGAGGGACTATGCGTGGCAAATGACAAACAGCCTACGTTTTTTCGACCACCGGCCTCTTACAGTGTCATTGACTTGACGTTACACTCAACGGACATCCTCGCATCGTCAACGACTAGTAAAGATAGAATGGGCAGTGATCATTTTCCTGTCTTCGTTAACATTGCTGGATATAGAACCAACGGCCGAAGATCCTGTCCGGTGACGCATTGGGATACGTACAGGGACGGCCTAACCGAATCATCTGGAGACCTGTTCGCGGACATGCTACGTAGCAAGAGATTGGCTACCGCTGAGCTGAAGCTACCCGACCACTTCCCCGCTCCGGATCTAAAGCTCAAAAATCTATGCGCTGCCCGTAGAAGAGCGGAACGGAGGCTGATGAGGACGAAGGGCGACCCACCAATGAAGACTATATTCAACAGGATTAACGCAGTAATTCGACGTTATACAAGGAAACTAAGAAGAGATCAATGGGCATCATTTTGTGCAAGCCTATCGGTCTTCACACCAGTTCCACGGATATGGTGGGTCGTTAATAACCATGCTGGAAACTTTCGACCAAACAAGCCATTTGAAGCCCTAGCATTGAAGTTAGGCAAGACATTCACTTGTCTTGCGAATACCTTCGCTGAAATATACTCTTCCGGAAGGTCAGCTGGCACAACCAACCCGCCCCCGCTGCTATCGTCGTCTCTAATGGATGCTCCTTTCACACTCAGAGAGCTGGAACTAGCTATGAGCAGCCTCCGACGTCGCTGTGCGGTGGGACCTGACCTTATCGGTAATCAGATGCTGACTAACCTACCGGTTGAGAGACGGTGTGATTTGCTGGCATTTTTTAACCAAGTCTGGGCCAGTGGGGCTACCCCACATTTATGGAAGGTAGCATGGGTGGTACCGGTTCTGAAGCCTGGAAAGAACCCTGCAGCTCTGGACTCATACAGACCGGTATCACTGACCTCGTGTGCAGCGAAGCTAATGGAGAAGATGGCGTGCACAAGACTCACTTGGTATGTCGAGCAGGGTCGAAAACTACCATCGTGCATGAGTGGCTTTCGGCAGCGTCTAAGCGCTCAAGACAATGTGCTGGACCTGCTAAGCCACATAGAACATTACAGTGCGGATGGCCTGTCGACACTTGCTGTTTTTATGGATGCTTCTAAGGCTTACGACTACGTGTCTCAAAGAGCCATCATCAGCCAGTTGCAAGTTATAGGCGTCACGGGTCATCTCTTGCACTTCATACATACGTTCCTCAATGATCGTCGCATCAGAGTTCGTCTTGGCGACACTTTGAGCGATGAAATACGTATATTTCGCGGTGTGCCACAGGGGAGTGTTTTATCTCCCTTATTATTTAACATTGCCATGAGTAGCCTCCCAAGAGTACTGAACCATCGAACACCAGTGAAGATATCTATATATGCCGATGATATCTGCATAAGGGTCTCCGGCTACCAGCATCGCCGCCTCGCACGAATAGCCCAGGGAGCAGTAAAAGCCATTCAGAGCCACTTGGCAACGATTGGATTATCGCTATCAGCAGAGAAATCATCATTCGTACTATTTCCTGTAGTGAAAAGAAAATCTACACGCTTGACGCTGAATTTGGACGGATACCAGATTCGACAAGTCACCAACGTCCGATTTCTGGGCGTTACCTTAGACCACAGGCTACTCTGGCGCCGCGGCGTTGACCACGTTGTGGCGTCATCGTCACCCAGGCTACATGTGCTCAAGCGAGTCGCTGGCATACGCTGGGGCAACCACCCGACGTCGATGCTACGACTACATGTGTGTGAAGTGATTTTTGGAAAGGAAACGGAAGAGATGAGTGCAGCGCCGTAACTGTCTCTCATACAGCGTTGGTTACCAGTCGATTCCTGTATCAGCTACCTCTGATGTCACCCTCAGACAGCCAATACGAGCGCTTAGAAGCCATCCACAGAAAAGGTATCCGACTTTGCCTTGGAGTCCCTCAGCCAGCGTCAAACAAGAAAGTGCTCTACGAAGCTGAGTCACGCCCTCTACGACTCCAGGCTTCCCAGGCTCTGATGATCCAGCTCCTACGATTGAGTCAGTCTACGCCCGGTAGAGCCCTCTTACGACGTATAGGTAACAGGCCGCGCTCACATTTCTATGCAGCATTGAACACGCTTCGCGTATTAGGATTGCGCTGCTCGAGACAGAGGGAAAGGATAGAACCACCCTGGACATTCGAGGACATCACATGCAACTTAAGTGTACCACGATTGCAATCAAAGAGCTGCATTCCATCTGCAGAAGCGAAGTCATTAGTCCTGGAACACCTGAACACGATTTACCCGAATCACCTACAAGTATACACAGATGGCTCTGTCAAGGCAGACGAAGACCGCTGTGCAGCTGCAGTCTATATTCCCTCTCTAAGATATATGTGGTCTGGCCGTCTGGACTGTATAGCCTCGTCGACAGTTGTGGAAGGCGTAGCAATAGCTTCTGCGCTGCGCAAACTAAAGACTTTGCCTCCGCAGAATGCGGTTGTCCTTACGGACTCGAAGGCCGCATTACAACAAATACACCGTGGTTTGCCATCCCTCAAGTTCCCACGCAAATCACTAGCCATCGTGAAAGAACTCAATAACAAAGGCTTCACAGTAAAGTTTCAGTGGATTCCTTCCCACATTGGCATCTCAGGAAACGAAAAAGCTGATGCGCTTGCATACGCAGCACTCTGTCAACCTCCCAAAATCAAGGCTCCAAAGAGTAATCAAGTGCAAAAATCTGCCATTCGAAATCACTTTGCGTCGCTTTGAGTTCCACCGCATATGCCCTGCGTAACCAAGAGATTGCACCGAGAGGAAGCCACACTTCTATATCGAATAAGGACAGGATCTGCTAATACACCGGCCTGGTTATTTAAAACGGGGCGAATCAATTCTCCGAACTGTACGGCATGCAACGAGACAGGAGACATTGAGCACTTTTTGTGGTCCTGCCAGCAATTCCAAGATGAAAGAGACACTCTCCTGAAAAATCTGCAAAACAAGGACCTTCCGCATGCGCGCCTGCAAGACCTTATATTTCCCGAGGGATCAGTTATAGCCCGCAAAGAAACTTCACGTCTCCTCATCGATTTCTTAAGAGAGACCGGTTTGATGGACATATGGTGAAATCCTTCAGCGGTATTGTGCGAGACGCTCGGGCGGAGCAATTGCCGGCCTTGTTCGCCAGGCTAAACCCGCCTGTTGCTACACTTCACCACCACCACCACCACCAACATCCGCAATGTCATCATTTTTCATTTTGGGACATTTTCCTGCAAGACTAACAGAGAATGCGTCAAGAGTGGCAGTTTGGCTTCGTCTGCGAGGCGTCCGCTCGCAGACTTCCCGTTACTCTCTCTCTCTCTCTCTCTCTGCGACGCACTCATCGAACCAAAACGCTCCGAATATGCAACGGATATGGAAAAGCCGAAGCGGTATCTTCTCGAAATTGGAAGCCGGAACGCTGCTCTGATATGGCCCAGCGTGGCGCGGATCCAACCTTGGCGAGCCGAGCTGAAGGAAAACAGGGCCGATCGTAAAACACAAGCGCAAAGAAAACTGCACAGCGCGATGCGCCCCCGATAGGGCTGTTTAGTATGCTGCCGGTGCTGCCGCGTCCGGCGAGGCATAGGTGATTACGGCGAAACGATCCCGACTCGGAAAGTCCCGGAGTGTGAAAAACCAACTGACACACGGACTCTTCGCTGCCAGCCTGCTAATTGTCGAAGAACACGGAATCCCGCGCGATGCCGTGGATCAGCTCGAAAGGGCGGTTTTTGATGCCTCTGGAGGAAACGGGGTAGCCGGTCGCGAGTGCATGATAATACTATGTAAAGTCACACGTCAGTTCTTAAAGCTATTCGTCGGAGGTTAGATAGAGAATGTTAGCTAAAGTCACGCTTCTCGAAATGCGTGTAATAAAAATCGTTGCTGAAACCACCGAGTATGATTTCGATAGTAAGCGAATAGCATCATGCGGACAGCAGAAACTGGGTGCTCACGCTAGCAATATACTTGCGAAGTGTGCTGCTGACGTCGATAAGCGTGTTTGACGATGGCGGAACAAATTATCGTCCATACACTATGGTGTACTGGAATAGGGTAGTGTTGTACGGCGGTGAAAACGTGCCGCTTTTTGCGATGACGGCCGGGAGTGCTGGAGCACGCCGGTCTACGGCAGCGCCATCTGTCGCTGCGGCCGGGAGTCATTGCTGGCACGAGGAAAAAATATTGGTGCAACACAGGGCCTCCGGGATTGGCAGTTATGGTTGTCGCGGAGGTCATGCATGTACGTTTGGAGCTCGCCGATTGCTTGCTGTGGTTTTTCCTGCCGCGTTCGCACATCCTTTATGTGCACTGCAGGCGCTGGGTTTGCAAATGTACTTAGTGTGTGTGCGCGCGTGCACTGAGGTTCCTGCATAACGATCACAACTACTCCGGGCTGCTTCAGGTCGGGCACATTGAGAGCATTGGCTGTATCCTTGCCATTTCGGCGCCCTTTTACGGAGCGAAATATCTAAACGTTAGCGGCTGCATTCGTCACAGAGCAGTCTTTTTTTTTTCTTCAGTGAAGCCTGGCGACCGCTTTTCTGGCCGATACAAAAAGAAAGGAATCCCGTGCAACCGACAAGCCACAGTGCAGGCGCTCTTTCCGGGCTTTTCATCCTTGTGTCTTTCGAAATACTAAAAACATATGCGTGCTTACCGCACGGAACGAGCAGACGAGTGCTTGTTTGTCTTCTGCAACCGAAACGCACGGTGCCATTGGCTGAGCAGACGATCAGGAACACTGCATGATTTGTGATCGGAAACGTGCAAGCATAGACGGCGTTAATGGTGTATCTTAACAGTTTGTATTATTTATTATCTTGCAAATGATAAAAACTTCAGTTGTGTTTTCAGAGCGTTTCAGTTTATAAATGCAGGAAGTTTTGCACAACATGATTAAATTTCGCGGGCTAGGCAAGCCGGTCGATCGCAGCGCGCTACTGGTGGCGTCATCGCAAAAACGTCCCCAGCTCTCCCATTGTTTTTCCGTACAAATAACACACGGTTCCATTGCATACACCATAGATATACGGCAAGAGAGCGTGACGACGGCGCGACAGCAGCAGCCGCATGACCAAGACACGAGACGTTCATTTGAGGGATCGCCAGCCGTTCTTGCGCAGGCGCGAGTAAGAGCTGGCGCGAGAGAAAATCTGGGGGCTTTTGCTCCTTGAACATATTCTGCCCAGGCAGTACGGAGGAGGTTTCTTGGAGCGCGTTGTAGGCTTTTGTCCCTAGCCGTGCCGGCATTGCGGAGTGGGGTCGAGTTTGTTTACGCTCGCGACGCTGGCTGGAAATCCATGGCTGGATTTGAACGTAACCGATGTTCCATAGACGTCATCGATTTGGTTACGTACGTTCAACATAAAAGGCGTGTAAGCGATTATCTGTCGCCATGTTCCTCGACATGAAAGGAGCATATGACAATGTTCTGCATGCGGCTATATTAGAGGCTCTGGAAATGGTTGGCCTCGGTGGTCGACTCTATCGTTGGACACGCAGTTATTTACATATGCGATCTCTCTTTGTGAATACCGAAGACGGCCCAATTCTCAACATTATACACACCGTGGAGTATCCCCAGGGTGGTGTGTTGAGCCCAACACTCTTCAACCTTGGACTTATTGGTCTCATAGAATTTCTACTAAATACGGTGAAGTTGTCAATCAATGCCGATGACATCTGCGTCTGGGCATCTGGTGCGACGCGTCCTCAAGTGCGTGCAAAGCTGCAAAAATCTGCGACCCTGATATCGGCGTACCTTAGAGAACGAGGCCTCAGAATTTCTTCAGAAAAATGCGCACTGGTTGCATTTAGCCGGAAGCCAATGACTTCGTACGCATTTCCATCGATGGACAAACTGTCTGTTATGTAAGGACGCACAGGTTTCTAGGGGTAATCATCGACCATGACCTCTGTTGGAGGCCCCATGTGGCCTGTCTAAAGAAGCGCCTGATAGCCATCGCTCATTTGTAAAAGTTTCTTGGAGGAAAAGCCTCGGGTGCTTCAGTACACGTGATGATGCAACTGAAACCGGGCGCTGTTTCTCGGGTATCTGAGGTACAGCTTGGCAGTGCTGACCAGGCCCAGGCATTCAGGCTTTGCCTAGGGCTGCCACAATGTACATCAACATCCGAAAACACTGCAGTTGCACATGACTACCCAGCCAAGATTCACATTGTTATGGAAACGCCCAGAGCACACGTCAGGCACCTTGCTCGCGCCTCTCTACACTATCTCGTCTCACTGCCAGAAGGCCGCCCACGTGCCTCTTTTTGTCAGACGATGCTGCCTTATCGTGTATCCCTGCCATCAGATTACACAGCTGTAGCGAGAGTTTTGCTTCCCCCTTGGTGCTTGGCTCAGCCACAAGTTCGACTGACAGTACCCAGGATACAAACGAAGGCACAACGCTCATCACCAGCTTTCAAAGAACTTTCGTTGATCTTGCTGTACGATAGAACGATAATACCCATATACACTGATGCTTCAACCACAGTGGACGGACCTGCAGGGTCAGTGGTCTTTCCTGCGAAAGCCACCGCCTTCAAGTTCAAGACATCGAATCAGACTACATCCACAGCCGCGAAACGTGCTGCTCTTCGAAACGCATTACGCATAACTCGACAGGAACCACCTCAAAAGTGGACCATTTTCAGTGACTCTAAGGCAGCTCTACATTGCTTGTTTTCCGCCTTACGCCATGGACCCTACGAACTAGTGCTACAAATCCGCGAGCTCCTTCATTGCCTCGTCGATCAAGGACATGGCGTCACATTTCAGTGGCTCCCTAGCCACCGTGGCATAGTGGGTGATGAACAGGCCGATGAAGCTGTTCGATCTGCTCATGAAGACGGCGTGCAGGTTCCAATCCCGCTGTCAAGAACAGATACAGCAGCGCAACTTGGAGTGCTTGCATATGATGCCTTACAATCGTTGCGGACACACCTACTTTCCGGCACACAAGTCTACATCGACTGGATCCCTGTCTGCAACTTCAGCCTCTACCAGGACTATATATCCTGACCCGAGGCAACGGTACCTTACCGATTGTGGCTTAGCGTCGCATTTACGAAGTCGTTTGCTTTCCGCATCGGATGGGATCATAGTGCTGCGTGTGACCAATGGGGCGACGAGGAAACTGTCGAACATGTTTTTTGCCAATGTGCCCGATACAGCGCACCCAGGTAGACGCTCGCCACCGCGCTGGCGCGACTTGACGACCGGCCATTTTCGGAGCAGCCAGTCCTGGAACGCTGACCTATACGGTCGTCGCACCACAAGACAGTGAAGGCACTTTTGAAATTTTTACGTTCGAGTGGGCTATTGGAGAGACTGTAATGCTCGTGGACGTTCACGACCTTCCGTACCTTTTTTTCCCGTTAGTTTGCTTTTTCTCTCCGCCCCTGTTTTTCCATTTCTCCTTACCTTCCCCCAGTGAAGGGTAGCAAACCAGAAGCTCGTCCGGTTAACCTCCGTGCCTTTCCCATAACGCTTAACTCTCTATCTTTCCGAAAGGGCGAAACTTCAAGGAAAAATCGGGTTTCACCCTATTTTCATAAAACTTTTTCAGGGTGGAAAAACCGGTAAATATCGGGTTTGACCTTAAAACGAAGGTCCGGCGTATACCATACGACAGCTGCACTACGTGGGAAGCGACTATGTATTATTTATAACCTTTCTTCATTCGATCAATCCACTGGTTGTCGTAGCTCCAAATGTAGTCGCATAAATCAATCAGCCAATCAATCAATCAATCAATCAATCAATCAATCAATCAATCAATCAATCAATCTTTTATTATAGTGACCAAGAACAGCTACAGAGCCTTCGTACTGGTGCACTTAAAAAATAATACGCGAATAAAACGCACAGATAAGACAAATGTGGTAGACAAGGTTAGATAGAGAAACAAATACAGACACAGAAAACGAGGAGGCCGGCCGTACACGGGTGTTAATTGTACGACATAATTATCTACATAGACAAAAAACAGAAAATTAACTGTGAAATTTGTCAATGCAGGTCGAATACTTATTACATGCTTTAATAACAATAATAACAATAATAATAATTGGCAAAGCGCTGTCGTACACACGCTCACTGGTGCGCAGCGATACGAGGGCGGCACAAAGAAGAGGTCACAGACCTCGCTCCCATTGCGAGACGTGCTGGGAGAGACGTCCTCCCCGCGGCGCCTAACGGCAGTCTCTCGCTCTCCGACTGACATCACGGGGAGGATTTTCTCGTCGGATGTCTTGGCAGAAAGAAACGGATCTCCGATAGCAGCCGATCCGGTTGCGTCTGGTACGTTCTCCGTCGGGCGTTCCGCTCTTCGGGCTTTCGGTGGCCGATATAGGTGCGAACTTGTCACAGTGTCTGTTCGAGCTCGCTCCATTTCCATATGGTTTGTGCGTGTTTTGTGAGTACACCTGATAATTATTTTTTTTTTATGGGAACTCGCGAAGTAGCACGTGCTTGGATTGGCCGTAATCTGGATGTTCACAGGAGCCTTACGATGTCAGTGTAAATGTGCATCGTAAATTTTATATTCTATAGCATATTGCCTTCAATCCTTTCCGGTTTTAGCTCGGAAACGATTACGCGAGTTATTAGTCCCATAATGGAAATGCATTCGGAACCCTGCGGAAGTTGCGCATGGAATCCTATTCGTGCCGTCCCATTCTGAGAAAATTGGCAATAATCTGAGCAAAGCCACTGTGAGGTCACGGGCGACAAAATGCACCCGTGAAGTGCGCTCAGAATTCTGCAAGATGAAATAAAAAATGCAGAGGTTAGCGTCAGCACGCACCACACAATGGCACATAATTTTCCTACCGTCCAGCCCAGAAAATTCGGCTTCTTCCACGACAAACATGCGAGAACGGGAACTCCCTCCACGTAGAAACACGCATAAGGGGATGCTGCTTTCGGCATCTATGGCCACGTTATCTTTAAAAAAGATATGCAGACCCAACACACATGCTGGAATCAGTTTGAAGCGAAGCTTTAGTCAAGTGGTTATTTAAATGCTGTACAACAAATGACGGCCATGCGTGCAACTGTGTTCGTACGCCGCGTGCAACCTCCACCGCAATGAGTCGTAACTTCCACCTCGTGCAATGCTTAAGCACTGCACCGCTCACACACTGTGTCAAATCAGGCAAACGTACGGCGACGTCACGAAGGCGACGTGGAACGAGGAAGAATGGAGGTGACGGGTGTATAGAAATGCGACACGTATCTATAGCTTGTTTATTTGAAAACGACTTGTACTTTTTAAAGGGGACTACTTTTCTGGACTATTCGTCCTTCACTGCAGCTTGGTATCGCGTTGGAGACGGCAGCAGCGTCTAAGGATCCTGTACCTCGCGTGTCACCGTGGCACCTGTTTATCGCATCCACGGTGCGCATGCTCGAATGCATTTATCGCTCGTTGCGTACGTGGTGCTGTCTTGCTTTTATTTTTCTTTGCGATTCCACTCATTTAACCGCGGTTCCTGCGAAATAAACAATGTGTTGCAAGTGAGCACTTGTGTTCCTTTACTCTGTGCCCGTGTTGGTTGCGCGCGTCACGACAGAAGAGGACGCAAATCAATTTGTGGCCGCGACTGCGCGGGTGTGGCGCCAGTTATTCCGCTCCGCGGGTGTTTCAGCGAACGTCGCCACGAGACGAGGGCGTTGCGTGGCCGTGTATACAGCAACTTGCCGCGGGTCGGCTCGGGGACTAACGGTGAGTTAATTTTATTCTCGCTACGTTTTCGCTTTCTTCGTTGGTGTTGATAAACATTTTCTTATTATTATATTGCGTTACTGGAAGCCATGCCCTAGCAGTAGGGTCACTGCATATAGTAGCCCGTTATTTATGGTTATTCAACCAAACGCAAGGCACTGGTTTGCTTCCTGTACGCGGGGTTTTTTTTTTTTTTGTAGCTGCACCAAATTAAAGGAAAATATGCGTGGGGCAGGTAGCACAATTCTAACAACAGAGCTGAACTACTTGATGAAGCGGCCATTACTCATGGAAAAAATCAAAATCCTTAATTGTAGAATTAACATAATTGCAATAACTGTACTCGAATTATTTACTTTACGCACATATGTCAATCTACGAATTGTAGCTAGTGAGTGTGCAAGGCGTATTAACGTACAACGAATTCCGAGGACAGCACCGGTTTCGAGATATGCGCGTCAAACATGTGGTGAAAAGGCATTGTTCCACGTACTTTTTGAGAAGACGCTGTTTTATGCATGGAAGCGCTAAGGCAACTGGAAATCCCGATGCATTTCGTCAGACACTCGGGAAATTAATATCTCGACGCTGGTGACGTCGTGAGAGCTCGTCACAAACAGATACGCCTAGCGAACTCACCGGCTGCGATTCGTAGATTTAAATATGTGCCTTAAGGTAAATGGTTGAAAAGGTTGTTAGTTGAAAAGGTCATGTTAATTATTCAATTAAGCATTTTGATTCCTCGCATTAGTAATGGCCGGTTCATCGAGTAACTTAGCTCATGGGTTAGAATGGCGCTATTTACCACAGGCAAATTTTACAAATTTGGCGCAGCTAAAATAAAAAAAAAGAACACCTTGCAGAACGTGAAGCACGTATTGTAACCCGCCGTGGTTGCTCAGTGGCTATGGTGTTGGGCTGCTGCTCACGAGGTCGCGGGATCGAATCCCGGCCGCGGCGGCCGCATTTCGATGGGGGCGAAAACACCGGTGTACTTAGATTTAGGTGCACGTTAAAGGACCCCAGGTGGTCGAAATTTCCGGAGTCCTCCACTACAGCGTGCCTCATAATCAGAAAGTGGTTTTGGCACGTTAAACCCCATAATTTAATTTAATTAAACGCGTATTGTTGTTCGGGTACCCAAAGGCGGTCCCAAGAACTCACACGACCGACCGCTATCGCTCACAGGTCACTGTTGCGCATTCGTGTAGCCAGCGCGCTAGAGAAACATTTAGAGCAAACTAAGTATTTCACGAACTTTCAACGCGGCTGCGTGACACACCTAGTGGAGATCAGCGTCGAACTTTCACACTGTATCGACCTGTGTGAGAAACTTGCCTGCACATTCCGGAAATGCTTGCGACGCATTCGCGCATATGCCTTTACTTCACGGTAGAGCTTTTCTCAGAACACAATATTAGGCAACGACCATACCTTTCAGGACGAACACAACACAGGCACGTACGCAGGATTTTTTTCAGGGGGGGGGGGGGGGGGCAACCCAAGGTAACTTTTCTATGCAAAAGAGGTGGAGGGTACTTTTACTAGTACAAATGTGAATGATGCCCGCCATATGCCATAAAGACGCGTAAAGCCGCAAAAGAGAATTGAAATAACGTGTACCTCACAGGTACGCGTGTGTCATACACCTCCTCTTTACTTGGCAAACAAAGAACCCCATCAAATGGGCTCGCGCATGAGAGATGCGCAGGAAGAACCTTGCAAAGAAGAAGTTAACAAGTGAAAGTGCAAAATAAAGATTTCTAGTAACATTTTTTGAATTAGCTCTGGAAGAATTTTAGAGAAATGTATATTTGCGGAACGGTCACAGTTCTTTTGCATCCCTTGTTTACTGCTCTATCAAGTAGCAAAACCGACTCGTGTTGTTATTTGGGAAGTTGCGTAACGATGCGTGGTCACCAGTCCCGTACAAGTGCGTACAGCGCAGAACGCTGCAATTCTAGACGTACTGCGCACACCGCGGAAGGTTAGAACCCCCCCATTAGGATAGCAGTGAAGTGGCTACATCAGGCGGCTCGACTGATAACTGTAGAAGCGTCATTCAAAACACACGGAATTATTCTCCAGTCCTGGCGGCGTTTTCTCTACTTTCTTTTTAAATAAAAAGATGTTGATCCATAAATACTTTCACAAACAATTTTCGCTTTTCCTCCCTGTTTGGCTGTTGCCTTGGCTTTCTCGCTTAGTAGATCGGTTAATTTCTCGTCTCCTTGCGACTCTTGTTTCCAGTTGCCAATTTTGCACGAAAAGTGCTGTACAATTAGGGAAAAACCAGACGAGGTAACGGGTGACAGTCAAACTGCTTATGAGTTTAAGGGTTATTGCAGGGTCTGGTGAGCGACGCTGTTTCGCGATATTTTATTTTCCACCTTATCTAACCCATATCGCGGATATATGGTTCCGAGGATCTGCCAGCGTTGTGGCGAGCTTTCACTCGAGGAAATAATGAAGCAAAAGGGAAAGCTAAACGTAACTGGCGTTTTCACCGGCCACAACTCGTTGCACCAGCATACAGACCAGCCGACTATGAACCGAATCCCTTTCCTGGCGTTGGATCAGTCTAAATAAAGAAGCGTGTGCTAACGAAGCAACAGGGATGCGCGTGACCGTTGAATAGACGGTAACATAAACATTGTTTTGGGCATTATAAATAAAATAAAATATTATATTTAAACCGATCAACTACGCGCTGCCTGCTGCAATAGATGGTGACAACTGAATTCATATTGAGTTAATCGCGCGGGCACCGAATCGATGACAAAACTGGCCTCCACACCCCAGGAGATGCCGATAACTACCGCCATCCAAAAGGAGTGAAAAAATTGACAACTATTCCACTCCTTGAAAATGTAATGGCAGCGAAAGCTGACGACAGTCAAAGCACTCAAACGAAAAGCAAAGTGTTTCACATCCGCTGCGGGTCGGCCTGAAGATAGTGCAATAACAGGCCGACCCGCGGCGGAGGTGAAGCAGGCTTTAAGAACCCCGCATACGTGGGCCAATCCCGAAAGTGGTGCAATTCCGGGCCGACTTGCGGTGGAGGTGAAGCAGGCATTAACTCGTCATACGTCGGCCGATCCCGAAGATATTGCAATACCGGGCCCACCCGTGACGAGGGTGAAGCATACAGGCGTTAAGCGCTCCTCAAAAGTGAGTCCATCCCAAAGGTAGTGCAATGCCGGGCCGACCCGCGGTGGAGATGAAGCAGGCATTAAGAACTCCTCATACGTAGGCTGATCCCGAACATATTCCAATACCGGGCCCACCCGTGGCGGAGGTGAAGCAGGCGTTAAGCGCTCCCCTCATGTCGGTCCATCCCGAAGGTAGTGCAATACCGGGCCGACCCGCGGTGGAGGTGAAGCAGGCGTTAAGCACTCCTCATATGTGGGCCCATCCCGAAGATTCCGAAGGGCGCATTATAGGTTCCCGAGTCCACAGGGGTATCTGCCATTGATCTTCGACCCTTTTTGCACTATCACCAGGACCGGTCCACATGATGATTCTTTCTGTTAACGGACGCCGAAAAAAACTACGGAAGTTAGTCATACACTGCTTTCGCTGTAAAAGGCAACAAAATGTTGGCCGCCGAGTAGATTGATTTGTCGACGCTTTGATAATGTGTGAGGAGTGGTGCCCGGGCCCCCCCGGGCCCCCCCTTGGGTACGTGCCTGACACAACATGTACTAAGAAATGAATCTCAGTCGTATGGCGCCAATGTATCGTATGGTGTTCCACAAAGCTCAGTATTAGGGCTCACATAATGTCCTCAAGAGGAAGAATAAGCTCGGGAGACCCTGTACCGTAAAAAAGAAATGAGCAAAAGAAAGTAAAGGAGAAACGAAAAAAAAATTCTATGTTTAATAGACAAAGCTATTACAAAAACAGAAAGCCCTTGACTTTTAAAAAAATTGTTTATTCTGAAGGACAAAAGGTTTTGCTCAATTTTAAATTTAGTCGCTATACTGTGAAGTAAACATTTGTCGTCATTACAGTGAGACGAAACGAGGTTTGTTGGTTTCTTTGTTATCCTCACTTGTACACAGCTTCACCCACCACGTAAGTGTAGGCCGCTAAATATTGCATGCTCGAGCCAATTGCTATTACTTGTGCACTCAGTAAAAGGAAAAGGCTGCTCACAGGACGAGTGGGGCCACTTAGAGCACGGCTATACGTGAGCAATCGACGTTCGGAAGCACCTGTTGCGTTTCGCCTGCGACACGTGGTTTTGCCGGCGCTACTGCGGCGGGGCGGCGGACATTTTGGCCCGATCGTCGTCGCCGCAACACTCATCGCCAGGTGTTTCCAGGCGCGACTGCGGCGATGCGACCGCCTAGGGATCATCCTCGCATTCCAGTCATTGTGCCCGAAACAGGCGATGCCAAAGCAGGGATCTCATTCCAGTTATTGGGCCCGAAACAGGCGATGCCAAAGCAGGGATCTCGTTCCAGTCATTGTGCCCGAAACAGGCGATGCCAAAGCAGGGATCTCATTCCAGTTATTGGGCCCGAAACAGGCGATGCCAAAGCAGGGATCTCGTTCCAGTCATTATGCCCGAAACAGGCGATGCCAAAGCAGGGACCATCTTCTCATTACAGTCATTGTGTCCGACCGGCAGCGCCACGACAGGGTGCTACGAGATCGTGCTCGACATGGTGCTACGGCATCGCTACGACAGTGTGCGTCACCATTAGCCCATTGTACATTCACGTGCTCGTCTTTTGAGGGGTTCCTTCTTGCCCTCAACTGCGAGAGTATAAAAACAGCTGCCCCCGGACGCCAAAAGGAGGGCTCCGATTTCTTCTGTTGAGAGAAGTGCTCTCCCGTCTCTCTACTACGGTCAAACCTGACCGCCAACTCTTTGCGATGTTAAAATAAACAAGTTGTTTTGTTGTTACCAGTCTACTCATGCTTTGCCGGGACCTTCGGATGCTTCCAGTTGTACCCCAGGCCGCCAGGCCAACGCTACCCTTGGGGCTTGCGACCCAGGTACAACCACGGGCGTCAGCGCCGAGTTCCCATCCGATCGCACCAGTGTCGCGATCCCAAACATCTGGTTGGCAGCGGTGAGATCGCCTACGACTTCAAACAACTGTCTGCCAGCGGTGAGATCGCGACAACGGAGGCCAGCAGCGAAGAGATGCAGTTGACGGTATGCTGAGCAGCTCAACGACGATCCGGGAGCAGTGCAACGAGCCCTGTGTGACGACTGGTTGCCTGCAGCGGAACGACTGCGCGGAATTCCTGCCTGCGAGGTTTGGTGAGTGCGGGACTTTCTTCTTCTGAGCTTTGCCAGGCTTTTTGTTAGTGTCAGAAACAGAGCTGGTAATTGTGGTTGTCGTTGCTGCCGGGTTAGTTTGCGGCAAGACAATAATAAGCAGTAGAGAAAGCAGCATTCAGAGCAGCCATGGATTTGAAGTCGTTGCGCAAACCGAAATTGTTGGAGCTTGCAAGAGAGTTGGGTCTGGATGTCTCAGACAAACTAAGAAAACCTGAACTGCTAAAGGCTATTCTTGAGTTAGAGGCTGAGGATGACGAGCTGTCGGAATGCCTTGAGACTATTGAGGAGAGGTCAAAAAGACAGGAGCGCGAACTTAAAGAGCAAAAAGAGAAACAGGAGCGCGAACTTAAAGAACAGAAAGAAAAAGAAGAGCGTGAACGTAAAGAACAGAAAGAAAAAGAAGAGCGTGAACGTAAAGAACAGAAAGAGCGAGAGCAACAAGAGAAAAAAGAAGAGCGCGAACACGCTTTGGAAATGAAGCGTCTTGAGGTAGAGATGGAACGCGCTCGTAATGGAAGTCAGGCACACGGTGCAGGAGAACGCGTATTGTTCAAAATGACTGACCTGATGCGGCCGTTTAAGCTTGGAGAGGACATTGGTTTGTTCCTGGTTAACTTTGAGCGAACGTGCGAGAAGCAGGGGTTCTCTCGGGAAACGTGGCCACAGCGCTTGCTCACTTTGTTACCCGGCGAGGCGGCCGACGTAGTCGCTCGCTTGGATAGAGAGGAAGCAGAGGATTTCGACAAAGTAAAATCAAGTCTGCTAAAAAAGTACCGGCTGTCTGCGGAGGCGTTCCGTCGGAAGTTTCGGGAAAATGAGAAAGGCAGAAGTGAGTCATATACAGAGTTTGCGTATAGGCTTATGTCGAACATGCAGGAGTGGCTCAAAGAAGAGAAAGCGTTTGGTGACCACGATAAAGTTCTGCAGTGCTTCGGGCTAGAACAGTTTTATAGTCGGTTACCGGAGAACGTGCGATACTGGGTCTTGGATAGGCCAGACGTTTGTACGGTGGCTAGAGCCGCTGAGCTAGCCGAGGAGTTTGTGACGCGTCGAGCTCGCGGAGCTAAGGACGGTCAAAAGGGTGAATCTGGCTCGAAGTTTGAGAGGCCGAAGTTCACACCCATGAGAGCAAAGGGGAACACGCGTAGTGCGGATGCGAGTGGAAGCAGTGCGACCGAACCTAAGGAGACGGCGGCAGCCGAAGCCGAACGCAGAAAGCGGTTCGAGATGAGGCGAGCGGGCGTTTGTTATACGTGCCAGAAGCCGGGTCACTTTTCGGCGCAGTGTCCGGAAACAACACCAAAAGTTGTGTTTTTTTCATTAGGCAGCACTGACGAGAACATGAAGCTTCTCGAGCCTTACATGCGAGACCTCCTCGTGAACGGGAAAGAGTGCCGAGTGCTTCGCGATTCCGCAGCTACGATGGATGTAGTTCACCCGTCTTACGTAGAACCCCATATGTTCACGGGCGAGTGCGCATGGATCAAGCAAGCCGTGGAAGCTCATAGCGTGTGTCTGCCGGTAGCAAAAGTGCTTATTGAAGGACCTTTCGGAGCGCTTGAGACAGAGGCGGCAGTGTCATCTATGCTGCCACCCCAGTACCCGTACCTATTTTCAAACAGGTCCGATCACCTCCTGCGCGAGAAGGGGCTTTTGTTTGGTGAAGCTAGTGTTCAGGCCTTAACCAGATCGAAGGTTCGGGAGCTCGCTGCAAAGGCGGTAGTTGCGGGGCCGACGTTATCAAACAACGAAAAAGGGTCAGAGGCGCAGCAAGCTGATATTCCGAGCACGCCCGAACTGAATAAACTTGAGTCTGTAACGTTAAAGGCGCCAGATACTGGAGAGGAAACGCCCGACGCGGGAAAGTTAGAAGAGCTATCTACTGATTTGCTCATCGCGCCTACGTCAGACGGACTTGATAGGTTGCTAAAAGTCAGCCGGACGGCTTTGATAGCCGAGCAAAAAAAGGATGGCAGCCTGGAAAACGTGCGCTGCAATGTCAAAGAAGGTATCGCCAGGAAAACTGCGCGTTTTGTGGAAAGGGGTGGAGTCCTGTACCGGAAGTATCTAGACCGCCGAGGAGTGGAGTTCGATCAGCTGGTCGTGCCTCAATGCTATCGTCAGGATCTGTTGCGCTTGTCACATGGGGGTTCGTGGTCCGGACACCTAGGAGTTAAGAAAACTAAGGACCGTCTCTTGCAAGAGTACTATTGGCCAGGGTGTTTTCGGGACGCAGACCATTTCGTGAGGACATGTGACACTTGTCAGCGGGTGGGCAAACCAGGGGACAAATCGAGGGCGCCGTTGAAATTGGTACCTATCATTACGGAGCCTTTTAGACGGCTCGTTATTGATACAGTGGGACCTCTGCCGGTAACAGCCACGGGGTACAGACACATTTTGACTGTGATCTGCCCAGCGACAAAGTTCCCTGAAGCAGTGCCGCTTAAAGAACTCAGCTCAGTTGAGATAGTCAATGCTCTACTGTCCATATTTGCGCGAGTTGGTTTTCCTGCAGAAATTCAATCAGATCAGGGCACAGTGTTTACTAGCGCTTTGACGACAACTTTTCTCGAAAGGTGTGGGGTAAAGCTGTTACACAGCTCAGTGTACCACCCACAGTCGAATTCCGTTGAGAAGCTCCACTCCGTCATGAAGCGCGTGTTGAGAGCCTTGTGTTTTGAACATCAAACTGACTGGGAGCTGTGTCTGCCTGGGGTGATGTTTGCTTTAAGGACCGCGCCGCATGCGGCTACGGGGTTTTCGCCAGCGGAACTGGTGTACGGTCGCTCGCTTCGATCTCCGCTTCGCATGCTTCGAGAATCATGGGAAGGTAGGGGCGACGACCCAGTCGTGGTGGAGTACGTGCTTAAGCTCCTCGAACGCTTAAGAAGGGCACAGGAGTTGTCAGGTGAAGCAATGACAAAGGCCCAGCAGAGGGCCAAGGTTTATTATGATCGGACAGCCAGGGCCCGTCGTTTTGAGGCTGGCGATGAGGTCATGATATTGCGCACATCGCTAAACAACAAACTAGACGTGCAGTGGGAGGGCCCAGCACGAATTGTTCAGAAACTGTCGGACGTTAACTACGTGGTAAGTCTGCCAGGAAAGCGGAAAGCACAGCAAGTTTACCACTGTAATCTGCTCAAACCTTATAGACAAAGGGAAGCAGTGGTGTGCATGATGGTAAACGTTCCTGAAGAGCTTCCGGTCGAGCTTCCAGGACTAGGCTCAGTGACGAACAGGGAAGACACCGGTCAAGTCATTAGTGACCTTATCAGTAAAGCACCGCTGTCGCCCGAGCAGAAAACCGAACTACATCAGCTATTACAAGAGTTTCAAGGTCTGTTCTCTGAGAGGCCTGGTAGGACTTCTGTACTTACTCATGATATAGAACTTACCTCCACAGAGCCAGTACGATCCAAGGCGTATCGGGTGTCACCCCGCCAGAGCGATATTATGGAGGCTGAGGTAAAGAAAATGCTACAGCTCGGTGTTATTGAGGCAGGTGAGAGTGATTATACCTCCCCTTTGATTTTAGTTGAGGTACCGGGCAAGGAACCTCGTCCTTGCGTCGACTACCGCAGGCTTAATTCCATCACTAAGGATCAAATTTATCCGATCCCTAACATCGAGGAGCGCCTTGAGAAAGTTAGTAGCGCTCAGTTTATTTCCACCCTAGATCTTGTCAGGGGTTATTGGCAGGTTCCACTTACAGAAGAGGCTAGTAGGTATGCGGCGTTCATTTCACCAATGGGAACATTCCGTCCTAAAGTGTTGAGTTTTGGTTTGAAGAACGCGCCATACTGTTTTTCAAGCCTCATGGATAAAGTGTTGCGGGGACAGCAAGAATTCGCTTTACCGTATCTAGACGACGTAGCGATATTCTCCGCATCCTGGTCTGAGCATATGGCACACTTGCGGGCAGTGCTAACCCGCCTGCGCGAAGCGGGCTTGACAGTCAAGGCTCCTAAGTGCCAGTTAGCACAGGCCGAGGTTGTCTACCTCGGTCACGTGATTGGTCAGGGTCGTCGCCGCCCCTCTGAAATAAAAGTGGCCGCTGTGCGAGACTTTCCGCAACCGCGCACAAAGACCGATATTCGGTCGTTCTTGGGTGTCGCCGGCTACTATCAGAGGTACATCCCTAGGTACTCTGATATCGCGGCTCCCCTGACGGATGCTCTAAGAAAGACAGAGCCTCAAACAGTCGTCTGGGACGAGACCAAGGAAAGAGCTTTTAGCGCCCTAAAGAGTGCCCTAACAAGCCAGCCTGTGCTACGATCGCCAGACTATACAAAAGAGTTCATTGTTCAGTGCGATGCTAGTGAGCGAGGCATGGGCGTTGTACTGTGCCAACGGGAAAATGGAGAAGTAGAACACCCCGTCCTGTATGCTAGTCGTAAGCTGACCAGTCGTGAGCAGGCGTATAGCGCCACCGAGAAAGAGTGTGCATGTCTCGTGTGGGCCGTTCAGAAATTGTCATGCTATCTAGCCGGCTCGAGGTTTATCATTGAGACGGATCACTGCCCTCTCCAATGGCTGCAGACCATCTCTCCCAAAAATGGCCGCCTCCTGCGCTGGAGCCTCGCTTTACAACAATATTCCTTTGAGGTGCGTTACAAAAAGGGGAGTCTCAACGGTAACGCCGATGGCTTAAGTCGAAGCCCCTAACGTAGGAATCAGCCTCAAAATTGTTTGTTACTGATGTTTTTCTTCCTGAGGCAGGATTTTTTTTTAACATATTGCTTTTGTTTAGTGTTTCAAAGTGATGATATGCTTTCTAGTGCAATTTTTCAATTTGTGGACGCGTTCTGAGTGATGCTAGACTACTGTAAGGAACTAGGCAGTGGTATAAAAAGGGGAAAGAGCCTGGCAGGGCTTAGTGAGGGTTGTGCCGTGCTTGCTGACTGAGCGGTTGAGTTTCAGCGTAGTTCTAACGCTTGCCGGGAACGAGAACAAAAATGTGAACTCTCCCGAAGTCACTTTGCAGTGTCCCGTGCGAACCTGAACGAGAGAACGAGGCCTTCTCTGTGCGCTGCGCTCAAGAAACGTCGAGGGACGCCCGACTTCGGTTATGAGCATCATCGAGCGACATCCCTCCGGACAGCGGATGCAGTCCCCTGTCCATCGGGATCTCCTTCCCCCGGCGGGGCGGTCTGTTGCGTTTCGCCTGCGACACGTGGTTTTGCCGGCGCTACTGCGGCGGGGCGGCGGACATTTTGGCCCGATCGTCGTCGCCGCAACACTCATCGCCAGGTGTTTCCAGGCGCGACTGCGGCGATGCGACCGCCTAGGGATCATCCTCGCATTCCAGTCATTGTGCCCGAAACAGGCGATGCCAAAGCAGGGATCTCATTCCAGTTATTGGGCCCGAAACAGGCGATGCCAAAGCAGGGATCTCGTTCCAGTCATTGTGCCCGAAACAGGCGATGCCAAAGCAGGGATCTCATTCCAGTTATTGGGCCCGAAACAGGCGATGCCAAAGCAGGGATCTCGTTCCAGTCATTATGCCCGAAACAGGCGATGCCAAAGCAGGGACCATCTTCTCATTACAGTCATTGTGTCCGACCGGCAGCGCCACGACAGGGTGCTACGAGATCGTGCTCGACATGGTGCTACGGCATCGCTACGACAGTGTGCGTCACCATTAGCCCATTGTACATTCACGTGCTCGTCTTTTGAGGGGTTCCTTCTTGCCCTCAACTGCGAGAGTATAAAAACAGCTGCCCCCGGACGCCAAAAGGAGGGCTCCGATTTCTTCTGTTGAGAGAAGTGCTCTCCCGTCTCTCTACTACGGTCAAACCTGACCGCCAACTCTTTGCGATGTTAAAATAAACAAGTTGTTTTGTTGTTACCAGTCTACTCATGCTTTGCCGGGACCTTCGGATGCTTCCAGTTGTACCCCAGGCCGCCAGGCCAACGCTACCCTTGGGGCTTGCGACCCAGGTACAACCACGGGCGTCAGCGCCGAGTTCCCATCCGATCGCACCAGTGTCGCGATCCCAAACACACCGCGTATCTCCCGTCGTCTTGTCGCATTTGGTGTGCTCTGTGCAGGGTGCTTACCTGCACCTGTTAGAACCGCGTTCCAGCATTTGACTATTTCGCACTTAGAGAATCCCGAGGGGAGTGAAGGTTGCTCCAATAAAGAAGCAAACTAGTTAGAAGTTTTTTTTCTTTTTCTGTAAGATCACAAAACAACTCCATCAACAGAAAATTATTATCCAAGGGCTGTTAGCCGTCGCCAGTGTTAAAAAATTAGAAAGAAATTAGATGTCCGTCCAATTAAGGAAAATGTGAAAAACAAAAATGCAGAAGAAAGCACGAAAGGTATGTCGATAAAATGCCCATACTCCAACTTTTCTTTTTCTTTTGTTCTGATAGGACGCTTTTTACAGTGCATCTAAATGCTCGAGGACGGAGAACTAATTTTTCTGGGAACCTACTGCGCTGATTTTGATGCAGTTTGTTGCATTTAGAGGACGAGGTTAAGATCCAGTAGCCATATTAAATAAATTGTTAATTTAAGCAAGAATCTTTTTGGAAATCTCTTGAAAATCGCAACATTTCAAAAAGTTGCAGGGTGAAGTTTACAACTCTCTACCTGAGCGTTATAACAATTTTGTAAACTGCACCTCTTAACACTGCCCTGAGAGATTCCCCAAATTATGAGCAGGACCTTTGCAAAACCATCGTAAGCACTGCAACAACTTTACGTAAACTGTAAATTCCTATATCACATATGTTTCTTTAAGATGACTTACCAGTTCGAGTTTACAGAACTGCAACATCTTTTACGAATGTTTGAATCTAGGGTTTCTACATTTCTTTTTTTACCATGCTGATCTTCGGCAGTGTCTGTAAAATTTTAAGGCCATAAATAAAAATTCTGCTTCATAGCGTTGCTAGAAGCTAACTTTCTCTTTGATATGCAGCAACCATTATTCAAATTGGTGTATCGGTGTATTTTACCATGCTGATCTTCGGCAGTGTCTGTAAAATTTTAAGGCCATAAATAAAAATTCTGCTTCATAGCGTTGCTAGAAGCTAACTTTCTCTTTGATATGCAGCAACCATTATTCAAATCGGTGTATCGGCTGTCTCATAAAATTATTTCTGCGTTTCACGTGCATTTAAACGGAGAAGTCGTGTCACGAGCTAAAGCTTCCTCTTAATTTGAATGAGTGACATTGTTCAATGTATTCGCATTTACGAATCTACGCAGATAGCCCTGTCATTTTGTTGTATTCGATGTCTCAGCAACAAGAATTCGACAGTGCATGCGAGGCGTTAGTGTGTAAAGTGAAAAAATACCGCTGAATACGGAAAAGTGTCAGCTTGTTCCGTTCGCATGCAAGTGCTCCCCGGCAATGTGCACGTACACCCGCCACAAAAGGACCACGGTGTCTCCGAAAACGTTCGATTCTCGAGCAGCATGTGGTAGCAGTAGCCAGTAAAGCTGTATATACTATTAGCGTATTCTAGCCGAGGCCCGAAGCACAGAGATACCGGGCAGCATTGTGAGGCTGCGAAGCTTTTTCTTAGATTTCATGGTCCATGATATTCTATGGCCAGGCGTACCTCATTGAAGATGCAAGTCTTAAGAAAGTACTTGATTACAAATAACTCAGTGTATATTTTTACCGCAATTTAACACGGCGTTATAGCTCACAGATAGTGTAACTTCCGAAGCGTATAGAGTCGTAAATTTCGTCAGACGCAATTTCCACAATGCGCTAATGAAGGTGGAGGAATTTTCGTTGATTATCAAATATATGTTGGCTTCTGCGCACGCGTGCATGGTGCTGGTTACGCTGCGAAGCAATTTCGCGTTTAGAACACGTACTGAAAGCTGTGCTGTGCGTGCTGCATTAAAGAAACTACAAATTTTATTAAACGTGGCACCGGTTGACGTGTACACTTTCACAAAAAATTATGGGATTTTACGTGCCAAAACCACTTTCTGATTACGAGTGTTACGTTTCGCCTACGACGCGCGGTATAGCCGGCGCTGATGCAACGGACGCCGAAGCTTCGTTGAAAGCGGCGGACATTTTGGCCCGTTCAGCGCTGCCGCAACGCTTCCCGCCAAGCGCGTCCAGGCATGTTTCAATGCCACGTTTCTTCGTGTGTGCGTGTGTGTGTGTGTGTGTGTGTGTGTGTGTGTGTGTGTGTGTGTGTGTGTGTGTGTGTGCATGTTGGTGCCCAAGCTTGTCAAAGCGCGGCAGCCGGGGAGAGGAGCTCCCCAACTGTGAAGCGAGGAGGTCTGACCGGCGCCGGCCCGGCGGATGCGTTACTCCTCGTCTCAACGTGTCCGTGCACCGCCGTCACGTGCGCCTCATCCCGAGCCGTTCCTTCTTGCCCTCGACTCCGAGAGTATAAAAGCAGCTGCCCCCGGACGCCAAGAGGGCTTCGAATTCTTCCGTCGAGTAACGTGCTCTCCCGTCTCTCCATTTCGGTCGACCTGACCGACCACTCTTTTGCGATGCTAGAATAAACAAGTTGTTCTGTTAGCAGTCGACTCATCCTTTGCCAGGACCTTCGGATGCTTCCAGCTGTGCCCCAGGCCGACAGGCCAACGCTACCCTTGGGGCTTGCGACCCATTTGCAACATGAGGCACGCCGCAGTGGAGGACTCCGGAAATTTCGACCACCTGGGGTTCTTTAACGTGCACCCAAATATAAGTACACGGGTGTTTTCGCATTTCGTCATCATCGAAATGCGGCCGTCGTGACCGGGATTCGATCCCGCGACCTCGTGCTCAGCAGCCTAACACCACATCCACTGAGCAACAACGGCGGTTTCACTTCAACAAAGGAGATTCAAACATAAAACTCGTTACTACACCGAATTTACTATAATAGGTCTGTAATTACTAAAACGCGCTGTTTGTTGCCTCCCTTTTCATCCGAACCTCGTGTCCCCGTAGTATGATATTATGGAGGTCTAATGGCGCGCAAGTATTTTTCGAGAGTCCTTCTTCCCGAACATATATCTGAGGAGTGGAACAGGCTGCACAACGTCAGTGAAAGGCCGATTAATTGTTTCACTCATTCTTGTTGAGTGCTAATTTTTTTGGTATCCTTTCTGAAGTATCCCTTCCTGAAGCCAGCCTGTTCCCTTAGTCAACCAAGGGAACAGGCTGGCTTCAGGAAGGGATACTCTACAATAGATCACATCCATGTCATTAATGAGGTCATACATCCATGTCATTAATGATGTTATCGAGAAATCCGCAGAGTAAAATAAGCCTCTCTATATGGCTTTTATAGATTACGAGAAAGCATTTGATTCAGTAGACATACCAGCATTCATAGAGGCATTGCGTAATCAAAGAGTACATACCGCTTACGTAAATACCATTGAAAATATCTGCAAAGTTTCCACAGCCACCTTAATTGTACACAAGAAAAGTAGGAAGACACTTATAAAGAACGGTGTCATCCACCGTGGTTGCTTAGTGGCTATGGTGTTGGGCTGCTAAGCACGAGGTCGCGGGATCGAATCCCGGCCACGGCGGCCGCATTTCGATGGGGGCGAAATGCGAAAACACCCGTGTACTTAGATTTAGGCGCACGTTAAAGAACCCCAGGTGTTCGAAATTTCCGGAGTCTCCCACTACGGCGTACCTAATAATCAGAAAGCGGTTTTGGCACCTAAAACACCATTATTTTTTTTTTAAAGAAAGGGGTCAGACAAGGAGACACAATCTCTCCAATGCTATTCACTGCGTGCTTAAAAGTATTCAAGCTATTAAAGTGGGAAAGTTTAGGAGTAAGGATCGACGGCGAATCCCTCAGCAACCTTCGGTTTGCCGATGACATTGTTCTATTCAGCAACACTGCGGACGAGTTACAACAAATGACTGAGGACCTTAACAGGGAAAGTGTAAGAGTGGGGTTGAGGATTAATATGCAGAAGAACAAAGATAATGATGAATAACCGGGCAAGGGAACAAGAGTTTAAGATCGCAAGTCAGCCTTCAGAGTCTGTAAAGGAGTACGTTTACCTAGGTCAACTAATCACAGGAAACCCTGACCATGAGAAGGAAATTCACAGAAGCATAAAAGTCGGTTGGATCGCATACGGCAGACATCGTGAGCTCTTGACTGGGGGCTTACCGTTATCATTGAAAAGGAAAGTATACAATCAGTGCATTTTACCGGTGGTGACATTTCGGGACAGACTTGGAGACTGACAAAGAAGCTTGAGAACAAGTTAAGGACCGCACAAAGAGCAATGGAACGAAGAATGTTAGGCATAACTGTAAGAGACAGATAGAGAGCGGTTTGGATCAGAGAGCAAACGGGTGTAGACGGTATTCTAATAGACATTAAGAGAAAAAAAATGGCACTGGGCAGGTCATGTAATGCGCAGATTAGATAACCATTGGACCATTAGGGTGACAGAATGTGTACCAAGAGAAGGGAAGCGCAGTAGAGGACTGCAGAAGACTATAGTCGGATACAACTTTAGAAAAAAAAGGGGGCGTTTATTCCTCCGAGGCGTATGTACACGTGCATCCACCAATGGGCGCGCACTCTGGACCGACGTCATGAGCCAGACGGCCGGTGACCCCGCCGTCGGAGATGGCCGCCCGGGCTTCGAGCGGGCCAAATCGCGTCAGCTGTGCGCGTCAACCCGTCGTCACAGTGAATTGCCAAACTGTTCGTGATTGTCTATCATGCCGGAAATATTACTGCGAGCTTACGATGCCGCATTTGTGCCGCATGCGTTTATTCTGAACCGTGATCCGGCGAAGGAACATGGCAGCGAGCATCGCTGGCGCTGCGCTACGTTTTGCCTGATAACAGGATCCCGTGGCGACCGCTACGAACACACATCCTGCGTGTTTGTTCCATGTTGTTTTATTTCGCTCCCGAGTGAAGTTACGACGAGAAAAATTTTTCAAAGACTGGTGCCTACTGTTAGCGGCGGATGTGTTCGTGTACTGTGTCGCTGCGTTTTTCGTCGGACGGGATGAAGTGATGGAGCCAAACCATTCTCAGGAGAAATCATAAAAGCGTGCGCGCATGAAACGAACCTACGAGCGTCTCAACAGAAAATATTTGCAGAAGAAGCCTTCAACGCAAAGATTTGTAGCCGTCAACTTAGCGTGAACGATCATTGCCAGCAGTGAGATAGCCGAGCGTCTAGCGATGGTGTTCGAGCGTTGTGTAGCACCGTCGATTGATTGCTTTCCACCAGTGCTCACCGCACACGCAAGCTGTAGAATGCGCGCTGTGGCACAGTCACGCATAAGTTGTGTTGCCAGCGCTTGATATGGTGTCCCACAACCCAGCTTCGCGCTGCTGTTCGATCCTCATGATATGCTGCAATTAAAAATTCCCAAGACAGTGTTAAGAGAACGGTTAAAAAAAAGAAAACATACGAGAAGGTAGGCACAGCAGCTTGCGAATCCGCTCGTATAATACGTCTACCCGGGTCTGTTTGCAAATGTGTGTATGTTTTCTTGCGTTTGTCTAATTTTTTTTATTTCCCACATTTCTTTATATTTGAGATTTTCTTAGTTTTCACGTTTGTGTGTGAATACGTGCCTCCTTCCATGCGTGTTTGCGCTTACTCTTATTTCTGTCCTTTTATTTTATATTAGCATTTGTTTTTGCTAGTTTTCTTTCAGCAAGGTGTTTTTACACATTTTATTAACCAATCTCATTCAAAGCACTAACTCCTGTAAACTGCAAGGCTGGCCTCTTCCATCTTATTGAAACCTTTCTCACTGGTCTACCTCGTCTTCTCAATCTGCCTACTCGCTGTGTTCTCTGTCCTCGCTTCTTGTGTTGTTGCCGCAATGTGATTAACCAACTTGCTCAAAACAAATTGTGAACGCATATGAAAACAGAAAGGTTGGCAGATACATTTTATTAAAAGCGTCATGTGGGTTGCACAGTAGCTTTGCCTCTTACCTCTTTTCATGTAAATGCCTCAGTGCTTGTGCCAGCTCGCCAGAAGTGCACATGAAAGGCTGCATATTGTGAGACAACACCTTGCTATGCTGTTGCATTTTCATGCTTTCAGTCTTATTAAATAGACGATTTCGCTGCCCATCACATATGATGGTAAAAATTTTCAACATGAGTAACACTGTGCAGTGGCGTGTCATTTCCTGTCCGACGCTTTCATCGTTACAAAGACATTTTTCAGTGAATGGAGCCAAGCAAAGCAGTGCTCTGACAGCTTTTGTAACCTTCACCATTTATTACTTCACCAATGTCATTGTCTGAACCTGGTCGTCGAACGCTATGCCGATGGCTTGTGAATTAAATAATTGCCTAAATAAAACACATTCAACTTTACTCAGCATTTCTTAGTACAAACAATGCTAGCAGAGCTATTCACGGTGAAAAATTGTGCTTGCATTCGTGTTGCTTGCCCGATCAGATAAAGAAATACAACAATGGATGCGGCATGACTGCGCTTTGACGTGCAGACTGCTAATGGTGCCTTTCAAGCGTGTCCTCAAATACTGATATGAATAGCTACCCGAATGAGTATTTTGGGCCTCACTAAGCTAATGACGTTTGATAATTGTTCTCTTATCCGCATGACTTGCCTGAGCCATATAACCAAAATAAGGAATGCGACCACATGAATGTTCTTTTGCATACAACCTGCTAAAAGTGGCGGTCAATTTCGCGTTGCCTACTGCTGTATCACCTACAATGGCTACGACATGGCTGAACTTTGAAGTGCAGATGCTAAAGGTGCCTTTCAAGCATGCCCCCAACTACTTCTATTTCACCAAAGGGCCCACCAAGCTCGACGGTGGTTGCCCGAATGAGTTTTCTGGGCCTCATTAAGCTAATGATGCTTGACAATTGTTATCTTATTCGCATTACTTGCCTGAGCCAGATAACCAAAATAATGAAACCACATAAATATGCTTTGGCATGCTAACTGCCAACAGTGGCTGTCAATTTCGCAGTGACTGCTGCTATTTCACCTACAATGGCTACGCATGACTGCACTTTGAAATGCAGACTGCTAAAGGTGCCTTTCAAGCGTACCCCGACTACTGTTGTTTCATCACAGGGCCCGTCATGCTTGTAGGTGGCTGCCCAATAGAGTATTTTGGGCCTTCTGACATTTGCATTATTCATCTCAATAGGCTGGAAAAAACAGTAGGGGCAGCACAACTACCTTAAAGCAGGCCGCCTAACAGGGGAATTTAGCTCTGCATTGCTCTTATTTGTTCAAGTGACTTGACGAAATTAAATGATTGTGCAGTGGAGTAAACCGAGCCTACGGTGTGTTTTTGTTATTACTTGGCTGCATGTATTGGCCTTTAGGGGCATGTAAACTTGACGATGGCTCCGACACGACTGCTATTGTTTTCTTTTCTACACGCAGGCTGCCAATATTAGCGGTCACTTTCGCCTCGGCTGCTCCTACTTCACTCGAGAATTGCTGCCCTAGTGAGCACTTTGGGCCTCACTAAGCAAATCATGTTTTATAACTGTTCTCTTATTCACATTATTTGCGTGAGCCAGATAACCAAAATAAACAATGCAACCACATGAATGTGCTTTGGCGCGCAGGCTGCTAAGAGTGGCTGTCAATTTCACGTTGACTACTGCTTTTTCGTGTGAAGCTGGACAGTGGCTGCCCGAATGAGCATTTAGGGCCCCACATAGTTATTCAGGGTTAATAATTGTATTTGCGTTCAGATTTTCCGGCATTTCAGCACGTTTTCATGCCAATACTTATATTGAGCACGATCGGTGAAGGACGTTGCTTTTTCAGAATTGAGATTCCATTAAAAGGAATATGTCACCAAATGAACTGCTTATTGATTGCTTATTGAGAGGTCACAGGAGAATGCTTGGCTGCTGCGAACCCACCGGCAAAATTTTGGTAGCCCTAATAAGGGCTGTTCTTTCGTTAATAAGAAGCTGTTGTGCTTCGAGTGGCTCGATGCCGGACAGCTCGCAGTCGGAGTCGCTTTCTTCACTGTCATCTTCACCCAGTTGCATGATGATGGGTTGGATGTGGTCACTTCCAGACGTATCAAGCCTGAACTTTGAATCCAGGTCCATCACGTGGTGAATGTTCTTTCTCCAGTCTTCCGCCGTTACGTGCTTGATTTTTTCCCTCAAGACGTCTTCGACCGTGGACAGCTTGAAGTATCTGTTGCCCGCAGCGATGCCATTTTCCACCTTTGCCCACACGAGCTCAATAGGATTAAATTCGCAGTGGTAAGGTGGGAGCCTGGGTACAATGCAACCGGCGCTTTCAGCTGCATTGTCTACGATGTAACTCAGAAAGCGTGGCTTTACAGATGCTACCAACTCAAGCAGCTGCTTTTTAACCATCCTTTCGCTTTAGGTGATGTTTTTGCTTTTGAGCCACTCCTGTATTTTTTTCCTTCTTCCAAGCTGTCATCGGTAATTTCTCTTTTCGCCGGGAATGGGTGCATTGTCCAAAACAACGACACTACCAGCAGGCAACTTCTGCAAAACGCCATTAAACCATCCCTCGAAGCGATTGTCGTCCATTTCTTCGTGGTAGTCGCCCGTTTCTTGGCCTCGGAATATATCTAAGCAGCCGTCGACGAAGCCATCCTCGCTGCCAATGTGCGTCACAATCAGGCGCTGGCCTTTTCCAGAAGGTTGTTTCAGACTCGACGACAGGCCATTTGCTCGAGCATATAGGCGTCCGCGCTTCAGCACCACGGTGTCTGTCCACACGATCGACCGAGTGTGTCCCGCTGTCACACATGTCTCGTCCAGGAAAAAGATCTTTCGGCCTTCCGCCCGGTAGCGCTCCACGTCACGAAGGTAGCGATTCCGCCATTCATCGACGTCATCCCCGTTGATAAGCAGCGAATTGCGGCTCCTCTTCTCGTGCTTGAATCCGATCTCGACAAGCTGACGACGCACAGTACACCACTTCAGTGATGGGAGATCCACACGCTTCGAGAAGTCGTTAGTTATCTTCTCGACCATCGGTATCTCGTTGCGGCGAAAGAAGTCGTGCACGTATGACCTCAGCGCGCACAACGTGAAGCTGTCATACTTCGTGCTGCGTCTTTTCTCCGCATTTCGTGGGCGCTTTCGCGAGGGCGTCGGAAGTTTGCCACCCGAAATATGCGACGCTTTGACCTCCCTCCTCACCTTGAACACTGTGCTTTCGCGGACACCGAGCATCTCGGCGACAAACTTGGCCGTGGCCTCCACGCTGTGTTCAGGCTCCCTGTTACGCCAATACGTGTAGCAGTGGAGGATCATGTTTCGTGAATCAGGATGTGGCCACTCTTGTTCTTGTCGAGGTTCCTTGGTGGTGTGGGCATCGAGACGACACAAGGCTCGTTCGGCAACAAAGGATCGCATTCCGATGTCATCTCGCTGGGCTCCATGTCGGAAAACTCGCACGGAATGCCTTGCGTCAACTGGCGAGATTGCAGGCTCGCAAAAAAAAAAAAAAAAAAAAAGACTGAGAAGGAAAATATTTGCGAAACCACAAAACCAAAAAAATATAAATTTTATGCTATTTAACACCTAGAGTATTTATTTAAAACGATGAATGAAGCATTTTTGTACCTTTCCTGCCTCGAGTATTCACGCCCCAGGTTTGTAATGGTTGCGATAAATGCATTGTTTTATATAAGTACTTGTTCAATAGCAACTGATTCATTTTAAGCTCGGAAAAGGAGTAGTAAATGTGCCGTGTACATGTAAACAAGCGCAAAAATCATGCAGAGGTGCTCTTTCTACTTTTGTCAGTTGCGCAATGAAGCTAAGGAGCAGACGACGGGCAGCGTTGTGGAAGGCACGGGGTTATATTTCAGTCGCTGTCCGGCATGCGCTGTAGCACATGAGAGCTCTACTAAACCATTATCAAAATAGAAAAGTATTTATTTATGCCGAGAATTGCGCATTTCAGAAGCACGATTTCTTGAGTGCGACTATTTTAGTCGCGGAGGCAATCAGCTGTCGCGCTTCGGTCATCTGGGCAGGGCCTCCCCTTTTTTCTAAAGTTGTATCCGACTTTAGGTGGTGCGGCGAAATTAGGAAATTTGCGGGTGTTAGTTGGAATCGTTTGGCGCAGGACATGGGTAATTGGAGATCGCAGGGAGAGGCCTTCGTCCTGCAGTGAACATAAAATAGGCTGACGATGATGATCATGATGAATTTTTACCTTCCTTTTATTTTATGTTCATTCTGCCTTTCTCATACTTATTTTGTCTCATGTGTGCACACCGTTTACTGTATCGCATAGTCTTTCGTTGTAAACGCCCCCCAACCATTCTATAACGGCTTTTATTCGGCGCTATATGTTATTTGCATAAATAAATAAAAAGAAATTTTGCAGCGACAACGCCTTCGTGCTAGTGGGGGAGGGGGGAGTCAACTGCAGCAGCACATGACAAATCAACGGAGGCTTTCTGGCTCCGACTCCCGCTTTGATGACAATCGACTAGCCCGACAAAAACGGGCGCTTTTTAACATTTTTATAGCGAAACAGATTAAGCAAGGTGGATGCGCTGCTTACGAAAACATGCCAAGTGTGTTTGGCCAGCGCCGAGCCCTACGAGTTACGCAGAGGCGCCCTTCCACAAACGTGCGCTTCACGAACCCTTCTCGAGGTCCGACGGGTGTGGAGCTCCAGCCATCAAACGAGCAGCGCGCAAACTTGGCAGCGCTCGTCGATGGCCCGGTCTGCGCCGACGCAGGCAAAAGAGTCGAGCGGAAACAAAGAGAATCAGTTCGCCTGGCCCGTCGACAATGGTCCTTCGAGAGATGCCGATAAGAAGAGCTGCATTGTGCGCTTATCAGTCTGCCTGTGACGTCATTCGCAGGCAAGCCGAGATTTCGCCCACACCGCAAACAGCGCTCGCCGTGCTCGCGGACGGGGCTGCACCGCTGCTCGACGTTTGTTGCGACCACGCGTAGCGTGCACGGCGCTCGGAAGCCGCACGAGCGCCGTGGCCGCGGCGGAGGACCCGCGAATGCAGACGGGAGTTTGACGACGCGTATCTCAAGACCCGCGCCATCTTTAGTTCTGCAATCTCGCCGGTTACAATTCGTAAATTGCAATATGCTCCGTAAAGTAATTCATCAAGAGATTAATTAATGAATTGTGCCTAATTATTCAATGATGCATTATAATTTATCGTGCAACTAATGTTTGCAGCTTGGAGTAACTCAGATCGAGGACCACAACTATGTTACCTGCCACGGGCAATTTCTAAATATTCCGTATGATCTAAAAAAGAAAAATACCTATATAAACGCATACTTCCTACGGAAGAGAGAGTGTCAATAATTGAACGCACAACAAGGGTACCACCGGATAGTTAAAACGAAACATTCGGTGTGCACTTAGCGGTAAATGCGAGATAACTGCGTTAAGCATTATGTCGCATCTCTTTGACATCCCTCGCCCGTGATTTAAGCCACGTTCACCACACTTCTGATTCAGGAGATCACTCGACACACGTCCTGCCTCCTGCGCCTTCGAAGTGCGACTGGCGACGGTGGTCTGGAGCACAGACCACCGTCGCAGCGAGTCTTCTATATATATATATATATATATATATATATATATATATATATATATATATATATATATATATATATATATATATATATATGGTAATTGACACGGGGAATTGTTTATCGTCTACGGGTGAGCGCTTTTCACACTGAGAGATCGTCCGACGCATTGGCGCACTCGACTATGAGGTCGTGCCAGATCGTCTTTCGCTACCACGGCGGCGCCCCCCCCCCCCTGCTCACCACCTGGAATAGTCCAAGTCGTGCGACTTAAGCCGTTCTACTAGCGCTAATGAACTTTGGGACTTTGCAAAGCTGAACTTTGGACTTTTGGGGGGACTGTATTACCTTGGACTCTGTTTCTGTGTTGTTTTGTTACTTTTGTTTCATAAGTGTCGTTTTGCGTTTCGCTCACTTATGTTCGTGGCATCGGGACGATGCTTTTTGAGAGGGGCGCATTGACACGTGAACTTGTTTATCTTTTACTGGCGAGCGCCTTTCACCGTCTAACAAATGTTATCGCTTAGCGCGGGACGCGCCCACATGTATCGGAAGTTTCTCGAATGCTATCGATGGTTCTGTTGTCGCCAAGCCTTGTGTAATCCGATTTCATGTATGCGCGAGGCGAATGGTGTAGCGCTTTCTGGAAGACACGCGGGCACCAGCGATTACTCTGGGACCTTCGATGTAAAGCCGACGCACTTCATCCGCTGACGAGATTTTCGACGGTCGCCGACTGGTGTTCGGCGCTATCGTTGTGCTTTGAGTGCAAGTTGCTTTTGTGGGCACAGGTTCGCCCAATAAAACGCAAGTTTCGCCATTCACAGTTTTGCTGCTTTCTTCGCCGTCACTACCACGTGACAATATGACCCTACAAAGCCAGCAGACAATGAAGCCAAGGCTTCATTTACATGGCTTTGTGAAGCAATGATTAAAAAAAAAAATCGAGTCCTCAGTTTCTCTGAGGGGCTCCACCGACTCCTGTGGCTCCCATATATATATATATATATATATATATATATATATATAGATTTAGGTGCACGTTTAAGAACCCCAGGTGGTCAAAATTTTCGGAGTCCTCCACTACGGCGTGCCTCATAATCAGAAAGTGGTTTTGGCACGTAAAACCCCAAATATATATATATATATGTTACGGGACCGGCTTCGCGCACTTTTTTGACACTCGCTGACGCGAACGCGTTAAAACGCTCGTCGCAACATACGTACTTGTCGATGGGTCGCGCATGGTCCTCCTGCCGTTGGACGAAGCGCGCTGGAGGCGAACGCTGCAGCGCTCGTGCACACCGCTCCTTCGCAATCGAGTCGCGCACTCAGCACCGCCGCGCAGTGGGCGCAGCTATCGCGAACATCTTCGCGCCGTCTGATCGCGACGCACGAGGAGTGCCGGCGGCCAGCCGCGCGCCTTCGACGATGCGACTCCGGCGATAAAAACACGCCATCTGTCAGGTACCACACAAACTGCGACGCAGATGCAAGCGCGCGCGGACGCCAAAACGAGAAAGAAACACAACGATGGTTTCTCTTAAAGGGACACTAAAGCGAAACAATAAATCAGTTTAGACTAATGAAGCATTGTTTGAAAACCCTGCAGGCAGTAATTTCAAAAAAATAGTTTGATTATTAGATGAGAAAATGGAGGTCCAAGTATCAGTATTTGAATTTCGTGCCGAAACCCCAGCGCCGGTACGTCAGCGTGACGTCAGGGATTCCAAAGTATGTTTTCGCATTTGGGCCGCGTTTGCTGAATAAAGGTTCCCGAAACTTGCCATGTTTATTATTTGGTTCCTTTAGAACACAATGTAGTCAATCTGTACCGCTATATATAATTAGTAGGCCCTAGAAGATGCCATCAAAATCCAAGACGTCACAGCCCCCAGGTACGGGAACTTAAGTAGGCGTCGCCACCCGTATTTCGTTCTTGTGCTTTTTCTGGCTTACCAAACGTCGTATCGTTGTAAGAGTGGTGTTTTTAGTGTCGTAGAGAGGTAATTTACTGATGTAGAAGAAATAATTTTTCACTTTAGAGTCCCTTTAAGGTCCCTTGAAGCTTGTTACATGTTTCGCGCCAGTTCTGTTTTTCAAGTTGTTTAGAGTACTCTTGCGTTTCCTTGGTCAGCTTGGAGTTTTGAATTTTGAGTTGCCGGTTGCATTTGTTACGCTGTCAGCGTTTCGCGAGTCCCCTCCGCGCCTCCCACAGGTGGAGTAAGTGAGGGACGACCACAAGGATGACTTGCGACAGCTGGATTGTCTTCGCATGCTTCTCGACTCTTTCCACGACTCCTCTGATCCATATTTCTATGTAGTCTATCGTCGCATTAATGGCGTTCTCGTCTTTGCGAAAGGCCTGCCAGTCCGTGACCTTGGATTTTCCAATCTTCATCGTCGCTTTGTGGTGCGGGATGATCGTTTGCACTATATAATGGTCGCTACCCAGATTCTCGTCCATGCAGCTCCACTCATACTGTTTGAGTCCGTGTGCGAGTGTGAGGTCGGGGCTGGTGTTTCTAGATACACTGTTGCCGATGCGCGTGGGTGTTTGCGGGTCGTTGAGTAGCGTGAGAAGGTGTTGTTGGGCTACGTTGTGTGCATCTTCTTCTTTTTTCTTTGAAGCCGCATATCCCCAGGCCACATGGGGAGCATTAATATCACCAACGACTATCAGTCCGTTATACCCTTGCTCAGCTTCTTCACTTCTCGCATTAGCTTGTCTAGATCCTTTACGTGGTCCTTTGGCGGGCTGTACACGTTTAACACGAAGAGGCTTTGCTGCTTTTTTCTCGGGTACGATTTCGACGAGGGTGTGTTCAATGCGGTGTTGGATGTCTTGTCGTTGAGCGTTCATGGCCTTCTTGGTCAGAATTGCTGTCGTCGTCTTGCCGTCGGTGACGTGAGTGAGGTAACCACTGACCTTGAAGTCTTCAGCTTCGGTTTCTTGTTAAGCTATAATGTCCGGATTAAACTGCGTGCAGAATTGTACAAGGTTGCTTCTCCTACTTCGGATAGGATGACAGTTCCATTGCCAAATTTTGAGCCGTAGGTGTTGCTTGCAGTCATCTTTCTCTTTAGTTAGCCTCGCCATCTTGTTCGCTTAGGGTCTGCATGATCTTGGCTTCTCTCGCAGGGTACTTAGGCTTCTTGCGAGTATTATCTTTTTCTTCTAGCACGTGGATGCGTTGACTGAAACTTTCGCCCGATTGTGTCATTTTGTTCTGTAGGGCCTGAGTCTGGTTGTCCATTGCGCCCTCGAGAGATCGGAACCCAGTCTGTATCATCTGGGTTACCGCGTTTTGCATAACCTGTGTTACCGTGGACATTGTGGTTTCGGTCATGACGGTCACGCTGGCGTTGATGCGTTCTTCAAGTGTCTTGAGGTCGTTCTGAGTTATCACCGCTTGCTTCGATAGTGTTGCTGGCTCTGGTTGTGTTGCTGAGGATGGTGGTGGTGGGGATGACCGTAAAGTTTCGGAGAGATATTAACGCAAAACACGAACAACAGCAGAATGCTTAAAAAATGAATGAAAAGCAAATGACAGAGATCGTAAAAAAATATAGAGAAGAAAATGGATGCGCTTTCTGCAACAGTCTGGGGACATAAGCGACACCTATAGACGTTATGCAGCAGGAGATGAGAAAGCTGCGGCAAAAGACTGCAGGATTGGAAAAAGGTAACGCTAAGTGGTGGGGGGAACAAAGAAATAAAAGCAAGAACGTAAGCAGGCGTCTAGGGGTCGTCGAGAAGCCAGAAAGTCGCAATTACCCCAAAAGACGCTCCTCATAGAAGTGCCGAGAAAAGAGTGGCCAGTGAACTCGTGCAAGAGAAAACTAAATGTGCGAGTGAACGTTGGGTGCACAACATTCCCGAAAGAGAGAAAGTGTAGTCCCACCTCAGACAGATACAACAGAGAAACCTGACAGATCAAAATTTACGTAGAAAACGTTTACAGGAAAAAAAAATCTGATGAAAATGTCCCCAACAACACCACCGCAAGACCCGATGATATACCATTGCAGCTAATAATACAGCTGGGTCCAAAGAGCAAGGCACTGCTGACTAATGCCATAGAGAAAGTGATTAAAACGAAGGAAATGCCGTTCTGATGGCGTGAAAGCAGGATAAACTTAATTTACAAAAGCAAAGACGATCAGGATAAGACGAGCTCGTACAAGTCATTTACAGTAATGTTGGTGATATATAAAATGGCCATGCAAGCCATGAAATTAGAGCTGTCGAAGTGGGCAGAGAAAATATAAACTAACTAAGCGGGTTGTAACCCTAACGAGCGGGCCAACTGCCTGGAGTGTGAATTCACGAACCGCGCCCGAGCTAACGGTCCGGCTCTCCCACAGGATTGCCCCTTCAAAGATCCTCTTACCACCTATCACGAAATTACGTCGCATTACAGACACAGTAGGAGGAAATTCCCTCCCCACAGGCCGAAACTGAACAGGGTTCAGGCTCTTAGGGACGAGATCCCATTTCACCCCCAGAGCGCTTAGTTGTACAGACCCCAACTACCCGCCGTCGTGCTCCAAATACGGTCACGCATGCTGCTCCTTCGAGCACATGCTCTTGCTGTGCCCGTACAATGCAGGCTTCGACCTTCAATACAAGTCCAAGTGAGACGCCTTGCTCAAGAACTCGGAGTTCACGCGCCAACTACAGGCCGTCCAGAGGGCCCGCGACGCCAAGTCCTTCAGGACGCTCCAATAATGTTCTTGCCACTGTCACTGGGTGAACTACAGAATGGGTTCAAGTCAGGCAAACGCTTAATGGATAACGTGTTTATACAAATTAATTGCACATAGAGACTTCAATGCTCAGCATAAACCTTTACGGATAGCGTCCCTAGGTATTAAGGGAGCCTACGACAGCGTAGACAGATAATAGTCATGGGATATTCTCAAGCACGAAAGCATAGATGACGATTTCATGGAGCTGCTATGGGAGATGTATAGGGACAACCGAGTAGAATTTGTGTGGGAAGGCCGGAAATGCAATGAAGTGGTACATTCACCGAGGACTGGAGCAAAGATTTTTTTTGTCTTCACTGTTATTCACGCTTTATGTTAGGGACACAGAAATACGATTGCAAAACAGTAAAATAGGGTGTCATTAATCTTGCATTTGTAATGGGAAAAGGGTGCAGCAGAGGGCTGATGTACGTACATATGCGGAAGACACCATGCTACCAGCGGACAACGCAAGATATCTACAGGGCCTTGCGAATACGTGTGGCAACGCAGCGACATACAGAGAAATCGGGGTATTATGGTCTGTTAATGGAGAGACGAGTAATTACGTGGTATCAATTCAACAGCAAGCCACACCTATAGTCGAGCAATATAATTTCCCGGGCGTATACATAAACGAAGGAAAGACTTACCGAAGCACCCACCAAGATAATCTGAAAATAAAGGAGAAGCGGAATGCAGCAATAATCACACACTTTGGGGCCACAATATATATGAGAATAAATTGCACTAAATTCTGGGGTTTTACGCACGCCGTATCCTTAACGCGCGCCCGCCCAATGCGCGGTGCACGGGCGTTTTTGCGTTTCGCTGCCACCGAAATGCCGCCGCCATGGCCAGGATTTCATCCCGCGTCCTTTGGCTTAGCAGCGCCACGCCGAAGCTCCTGCGCCACCACGCCGGGTTGTGCAGATCGAGCTACGGTGGGACAAATTATGACAAACGAAATGCCTTCGAGAAACTCGGATGGTGAATTCGCTTACTGCGCGAAAATTGCGAAAACGGACAGAGCTTGTTCATATGGAGTGTAGAAAGACGTTTGTGGAATCAGTGGCGAGATACGCTTGAGCACCGCCCTTATAGCGGCAAGGTGCGTTCCTGCAAGCCGTATTTCGTCTATCAGGAAATGTCGAGGAATGTATGGGGCCATAGATTAGAGCCAATCCACGAAACTCATTTGCTGTTCCCGAAATTTGACCGAACGACTGAGCGACAGCAGCTATCGAATGAAACCGTTTTCCGCGAAAATTATACCACAGTTATCTGTGTACATTCGAAGTGCCTAGAAGTATGCGGTACTACCTATGACTTGCTATAGCGCGCTGTCACTTGAGCTTCTGAATATTTGCGACCCATGACGAAATCAGAATGTCAGTGCTTGTGTACGTAAGTCGCAAAAGAGCTCCGTACATTCAGCATGGTGCGTACTTAACGCGAAAGCATTGTATGGCTCATGAAGCGGAAAATTCGGCGGCGTGGTCGAAGACAGTACAAAACGTCACGGGGTCACGGAGACAAACTGCGCTGGTGGCCGGTCTATATATAGCGCCGCGCGTCGCGGCGCTGCCAGTCGGTGCGGCGAGTTCCGTCGTGCGCCCCGATGGACGAACCTTCTCAGACGGTAGCTGCGCCCGGCTGCTACCGCGTGGGCGCAGTGACTGCGCCCAAGCAAGTGTACTAACGAGGCACGTGATCCGAGGAATGATACAAGGCAACGTGAAATCCTTGCCATTACGTTTCGTAACACTAGTCGTCACCGGGAAGACGTAGCAATGCTTGCGGATTCATCCACGTACCCAAGCGCTGTTGACTTTATTCTAATCGCGGCACCAAATATATAAATTTTCCAGCGCACATCTTTATTTTAGGTCTCACCATGTTGGGCTGTTCGGGGCTTCTTGCGCAGTTTGGCAGACGCCGCTCGAGCGGCAATGCGTTTCGAGTTGACGTCACGCAGGAGCCAGTTCTCCAGCACTCTCCGTATTTTGGAAGCGCACAGCGATTACTTGATTCGTGGTTTCGATTACAACATTCAATCTAGCTGCCTAAGCTTGCAAGTTCTGTGCCTGCGTCGTTGTCAGGGCAAGTTGATGAAGGACAGCATGACGCATTAAATTGCTTTAGATATAACAGCTATCTCTCGGAACGCGCTTCCTCTCGAAAGAAAAAGCACCCGAAAAACATTTCGCTGCCATCGCACAGTGTTACCATGCTATAGAGGTAATTTTGACGCTGAAAATACTCATCGCCATTCATACCTGCCCATTTGACGGATACGCGTAACCATCCATGGCTGCATTGTCCCCCTCGATTTGCAAGGTCCGTGAAGCGCACAGGTGCAGCACTAAACCGAATGGCGTGGACTGGTTCAGAGACTGCAGTCAAGCCAGCGAGACCGCCAGTGTTCCCGCGGAAGATGCTTTCATGATTACCGTTCACTGGGACCATCCACCCTCTTCGCTTGCCTTTGTTATTGCTTCCAAAAATATATTCGGAGATAGAGTGAGCACTAACCCGAGAAAAAATAAACAGATAAATGCCATGCTTGACGTATATAGCCCACTACGGGCTCCTTGTTCGCCACAGGAAGCAATGCGCAATGGTTCGGCTACGCTTAATTGGATTACGCGTACTGTATGCGGCCCCTTATTAGAATGCAGGTTCTTTAGTTTCGACCGGTCCGGACGAACACCGATGTTCACGTCACGTGGCGCCCGACCAATCACAGGCGGAAACGAGGCGCGCTAGCTGCCCGAGTCTGCTGCTGCACTTTTCGTCGAAATAAAACCTGTTTGCGCTTCCTTTCGCTCAATTTCTGTGCGATATTCGGATTCGGAGGGTTGAAAACCATTACCTACAGCTCTTCACTAATTTTTTCTGGAAACTCTTCAGCTTCCCTTTAAAAACCCTCTGTCCTCCCTAGACCCCTAGGTGAGGGAAAACTGCCGTCCAACCTTCGTCCGATCGGACTGTCCACAGTCGTTGGAGGCGTAGTCGACTCGCCTTTGAGGGGGAGGGTTCACACACTCACATCTGCACTTTGGATTCACGAAACACACCGAGTAGAGAGTTTGTCACGCTTGACCTCAGCTGGCACCTCTTGATTCCAGAGCTGAGTCCTCAGGTAGCCGCCGCGACTATCAGCAGACTGGGACGAATTCTGGGCCCGTGAAAACGCAACGCAAAACACCCTTTTCCAGGAGTTCTCTTGCTCCAAGAAGACCGTGAAGGCGACAACGAACCAACTAACAATACACTGTCCGCCAAACGTGGCTAGGCTTGCTGGCGCCGTTGGGGGTGTGAAGGAGGCGCATTGTTGGCTTTCCAAAGCGACTCGTCGCAGCGGGCCGGGAAGGGTTCGAAGGTCGCTACCCCCGCAGGTCGATCGAAACAGCTGCAATGGGTTGGGAAAGGTTCGCAGGTCAGTACCCCTGCAGGCCGATCGTAACAAGCCCAATATAACAGCGTATCAGATGACCTAGCGAGCCCATCGCGAGGGCCAGAACAACACGATATCGTGACCCACGTGACTACCTTCTGCGCCATTACGTCATGACACATGTGCAGTTCCTGGAAAGCGAAACCAAAATGGGCTCGTAGAAAAGTTAATTAGGGGAGTTTTTTTTATCACGCTCTGTGGCTTTCCCGTGTTTTTTCTTGGGTTTCAAGGCCCTCATTTAACACAAGATAATAATAATAAAATCCCCAAAATATATTGTTAGTACTCCTTTAAAGCGTACTTCCCAAATATAATGGATGTTGTGGGGAGAAGCCTGCTTCTGTATTTCCCTTCCTTTTGCAGATGATTGCCTGCCAGTGTGGGCTGGCATACGTACTCATGAGTACACGCACTCATTTCGCAGTCATGAGTGTGGGCGACGAAGGGTGCAAATGGACGCGTACATAGACGCGAGAGTTCCGGTGAAGTGTGAGCGGACGGGATTGTGACTGCCGGCATGCGTAGGTGGGCGAGATCAGGGAGCACCAGCTAGTGAGAGAGCGACTGGACGCGAGTACGAGCGTAAGTGAGTGCAGGTGAGCGTGAGTTTGTGTATGAATGCGAGCATATGAATGCGAGCCGCGTCCCCAAGCGAGCGCCGCCGCTATGGTTAAACGCGGTCGGCGGACCAAGTGCTGTTCGTGGATTCGCCGTGGTCGCCACGGCTTGTCTAGAAGCAGTGGAAATCCTGGGAGAAGATGTCTGGCAGCCGTCTCGCGGGACTTAGAAGTCATGGACGCACACGACGGCCATTGTCTGCAGTCAACACTGGGATCAAGAGCCACCCGCTCGGGGAAAAGCACCATGTCTCCGAGAACCCAGTCACCTCGGCGTGGTCAGGGAAACCTGTGGGGAATTGTGTGTAACCTCCCCCCCCCTCAAAGGCGGGTCGGCTACATCATCATCATCAGCCTGGTTACGCCCACTGCAGGGCAAAGGCCTCTCCCATACTTCTCCAACTACCCCGGTCATGTACTAATTGTGGCCATGTTGTCCCTGCAAACTTCTTAATCTCTTCCGCCCACCTAACTTACTGCCGCCCCCTGCTACGCTTCCCTTCCCTTGGAATCCAGTCCGTAATCCTTAATGACCATCGGTTATCTTCCCTCCTCATTACATGTCCTGCCCATGCCCCTCCCCCCCCCCACGTTTCTCTTTCTTGATTTCAACTAAGGTGTCATTAACTCGCGTTTTTTCCCTCACCCAATCTGCTCTTTTCTTATCCCTTAACGTTACACCCATCATTCTTCTTTCCATAGCCCGTTGCGTCGTCCTCAATTTAAGTAGAACCCTTTTCGTAAGCCTCCAAGTTTCTGCCCCGTACGTGAGTACTGGAAAGACAAAGCTGTTATACACTTTTCTCTTGAGGAATAATGGCAGGCTGCTGTTCATGATCTGAGAATGCCTGCCAAACGCACCCCGGCCTATTCTTATTCTTCTGATTATTTCTGTCTCATGATCCGGATCCGCGGTCACTACCTGCCCTAAGTAGATGTATTCCCTTACCAGTGCCTCGCTACCTATCGTAAACTGCTGTTCTCTTCCGAGACTGTTAAACATTACTTTAGTTTTCTGCAGATTCATTTTTAGACCCACCCTTCTGCTTTGCCTCTCCAGATCAGTGAGCATGCATTGAAATTAGTTCCCCGAGTTACTAAGCCAGGCAATATCATCAGTGAAACGCAAGTTACTTAGGTATTCTCCATTAACTTTTATCCCCAATTCTTCCCAATCCAGGTCTCCGAATACCTCCTGTAAACACGCTGTGAATAGCATTGGAGAGATCGTATCTTCCTGCCTGACGCCTTTCATTATTGGGATTTTGTTGCTTTCTTTATGGAGGACTATGGTGGCTGTGGAGCCGCTATTGATATCTTTCACTATTTTTACATACGGCTCGTCTACACCCTGATTTCGCAATGCCTCCATGACTGCTGAGGTTTCGACTGATTCAAACGCTTTCTCGTAATCAATGAAAGCTATATATAACGGTTGCTTATTTCGCACATTTCTCTATCACCTGATTGATAGTGTGAATATGGTCTATTGTTGAGTAGCGTTTACGGAATCCTGCTTGGTCCTTTGGTTGACTGAAGTGTAAGGTGTTCCTGATTCTATTTGCGATTACCTTAGTAAATACTTTGTAGGCAACGGACAGTAAGCTGATCGGTCTATAATTTTTCAAGTCTTTGGCATCCCCTTTCTTATGGATTGGGATTATGTTAGCGTTCTTCCAAGATTCCGGTACGCTCGAGGTCATGAGGCATTGCGTATACAGGGTGGCCAGTTTTTCTAGAACAATCTGTCGACCATCCTTCAATAAATCTGCTGTTACCTGATCCTCCCCAGCTGCCTTCCCCCTTTGTATAGCTCCCAAGGCTTTCTTTACTTCTTCCGGCGTTACTTGTGAGATTTCAAATTCCTCTAGATTATTATCTCTTCCATTATCGTCGTGGGTGCCACTGGTACTGTATAAATCTCTATAGAACTCCTCTGCCACTTGAAGTATCTCATCCATATTAGTAATGATATTGCCGGCTTTGTCTCTTAAAGCATACATCTGATTCTTGCCAATTCCTAGTTTCTTCTTCACTGCTTTTAGGCTTCCTCCGTTCCTGAGAGCATGTTCAATTCTATCCATATTATACTTCCTTATGTCAGCTGTCTTACGCTTGTTGATTAACTTCGAAAATTCTGCCAGTTCTATTCTAGCTGGTTAGAGGCTTTCACACATTGGCGTTTCTTGATGAGATCTTTCGTCTCCTGCGATAGCTTACTGGTATCCTGCCTAACGGAGTTACCACCGACTTCTATTGCACACTCCTTAAAGATGCCCGTAGGATTGTCGTTCATTGTTTCAACACTAAGGTCCTCTTCTTGAGTTGAAGCCGAATACCTGTTCTGTAGCTCGATCTGGAATTTCTCCATTTTCCCTCTTACCGCTAACTCATTGATCGTCTTCTTATGTACCAGTTTCTTCCGTTTCTTCCTCAGGTCTACGCTACGCAGCAGTTGTGCGGCTGGTGAGGGTGCTCGTGCTCAACAAGCGGTGTGCTTGGAGCTTTGAGCTCGTGTGCTGTATGCTTCGTCTTGCGTGCTCCATTTGGGAGTCACGCTAGACTGTCGAGTGTATCTCTTGTTTTAATGTAAATAAGTAAATAAATCCTGTACGCCTAGTTCCTCCCTACGACCTCCAACTCTTACAACAGGATGGCAGCGGTGAGATCATCCTCTAACTCCTACAACTTGATGGCAGCGGTGAGATCGGCCTACGACGTGTAGACAGCAATGAGAGATCACGGACTTTGGGACATAGAGACCGACCGGTATCCCGATCAAATTGGAGCCGACTTGGGATTGACCCAACTCTTGCAACTGAGTGGATACGGCGGAGAAGGGCTGGTGATATGGTGCTGCTTGAGTGGGTAAGCGTTTGGTTTTGGCTGTAAGATTTACCAGGCTTCGATTTCTCTGTTTTTGTCGATTTGAATCACTGGGGATCTTTTTACTTGTATTCTGATTTGCGTGGGTATCGCAGCAAGTATTGTGTGACAGCAGAGCCAAAGCATAAAGTAGCGACGATGGTCCTAATGTGTTTGACGAGAGCTGACCTGTTGTGGTTGTGTGAAGAGGTCGAGGTAGACGTAGAGGAGGACTTGACTGAAGCAGAAATTTGTAAAACATTTCTCCAAAGTGACAATGATTTAAATCTCATCGAACAACTAGGTAAACGAATTCTAGGCAAAAAACGGGAACAAGAAGCAATTAGGCAAGAACAGGAAGAAATGAGGCAAAAACAATAAGCTAGGCAGAAACTGAAAATAATTTCGCAGGAAGAAGGCCTAACAGATGTAACGAGGCAGTACGTTGCCGCATTGGACAAAGAGATTCACGGTTTAGAACAGTTAATCGAACGAAGTCAACAGCGGCTTGAGAAATCTGTAGGCTGGACGCAGCGAAAGTGGGAGGAAGTCGATAGCAGGTTTTGGGCGAAAGCCGAGAGAAGTAGTAGTACCTGCGAGATTAACCGCACGTTCGTAGGTGAACGCAAATCGCTAGCAGCTAACGATGCCTTAGTGGCAGCAGAGGCCGTTAAAGGCCAGAGCGAGAGCGACGAGGTGCTTTGCCAACAGAGCACTGTAGAGACAGCTAGGCCAGCTGTGAATGAATCGGCACAGTCACTGCGCGTGTGCGTCGCTTGTAATGTTAGCGAAGTTGCTAACGAGGTAGAGAGTATTGCCGACCCGACAGACGCGAGCACCCATGTCAGGTCAGATCTGCGTGCCGAAGTGAAGTGCCAGCTGGACGATGCAGTTGAGGGCAGTTCGCAGGATTGCGAGCTGCGTAGCTGAAGGGAAGACAACTGCATTGTTCAGGGATGGCGGTGCAGCTGTCCGCCAGTCTAGGTAGCAAAGAGAGGGATGATTTAGTTAAGGATCATTCGGACTGTGCGGGTGAGACAGCGATCGAGACCGACGAGCTGTGTGCCGATGCACAGCGTGAGCTGGGCAACGCAGTAGAGGGCAGTTCGCAAGAGCGCGAGTTGCATAGCTCGAGTAAAGACTGCTGCATTGTTCCAGAGTCGGTTGAGCTATTCGCCAGTATAGGCAAAAAGAGAGTAGATTTAAATGAAAATCGCACAGACTGTGGGGGTAGGAGAGCGATCCGGGCCGACGAGATGTGTACCAGCCAGCTTGAGGCACGAGAAGGCGGCATGAAAGGGATGGAGTTCGAGGAAAAAGCGCCGCAGAAAGAAGCGCCGTAAAGATCAGAATGCGGTAAATAATATAGCGCAGCGAAAGACGGCAACAGACGCAAAAAGTCAGGGCGCGAAGAAAGGTGCAGTCGTCGTTGACGACATTGGCGCATCAAGCACGTTCGCGCCACCGGACAGAAAGAGACCAAGGCCGCTATCTTGTACACGTTCTAAAAGCCCACGTTCGATTTCGCCTCGCGCGATTGTCCAGGCCGCGCCGATATCGCGGCCTAGGCCAATCTAGTCCAATCGCATGAGGTGGAATCGAACGCCGGCTTTTCGAACGTGTACAAGATAGCGCCCCAAGAAACATGTTCTGCGTGAACGCGGACAAAGGGCACGGGCCAGTTATGTTTCTCGTCGTTCTTTCCTGGGTGCAGCATGTAGAGCGAAGGAGCGCAAGGTGGCCAGACGAGAGGAGGTGACGAGTCGCGACGCGGTCAGTCGAGATCCTGATGAAATGCTGGCGCCAGGACGCAAATTGGCCAGAGACTGTAACGTCTTGAAGGAACTGATAGTGTCTCAGCCTTTTTGTTGTTCCTGGGTAGCCAGAATAGCTTTCGAACCGCAACCACCTCGAGTACGGCTCAAAAGTATGAGTCAGTCGTAAACGTTAACAACGGGAGGCGAAGACAGCTTCCGTAAAACTAAAACGTGTTTTGTTTTATTTTTGAGCATTTGCAAATTTTCGCGATTTAAGACTAAAGTTTCTTTTAATATTGTTACGTAGGAAGACGCCAACGACAAGCTATATACAAGTATATTTACAAGGCTATACACCGCACTTGGCCAAGAGGCAACAGCCCGCGCTAGCCTCTAATCGTCGTTGTCTTCTTCACCCTGCTCGCCTCTTTGTCATCGCAAATACTGTTCCGTTGGACTACCACCGGCGGCAAAAGCGCCGTCCCGGAGCGACTAAACGCCGGACTCGGAAGCAGTGTAGTAGGTCTTGAGCCTACTGACGTGCACAGCATCGCTAGAAGCCAGAGTAGAGGACGAGGTTGAACACACAGGAGCAATTTCGTACCTCACAGGCGTCACCTGGCGCAGCACGCGGTAGGGCCCTGTGTACCGTGAAAGGAGCTTCTCTGAAAGTCCCACGTGACGAGAGGGCGACCACAGGAGCACGAGCGCACCAGGCGAAAACTGTACGTCACGGTGACGGGCGTTGTCCTGACGCTGCTGAGTGGGTTGCGAGGCTGTCAGTCGAGCACGGGCAAGCTGGCGTGCATGGTCGGCGAGGGCGATGGCGTCGCGCGCACACTCGCTTGTTGAGATCGCAGCAGGAGGAAGTGCCGTGTCTAGGGGCAAGGTCGGTTCGCGACCGTACAATAGATAAAATGGAGAAAATCCGGCGGTGTCGTGCCGGGAAGAATTGTACGCAAATGTGACGTAAGGAAGGGCAATGTCCCAGTCGTCGTGGTCTTTGGAAACGTACTTGGACAGCATATCGATAAGAGTACGGTTTAACCGCTGTGTCAGGCCATTAGTTTGAGGATGGTATGAGGTAGTCAGCTTGTGTTGAATGGAGCAGGAACGCACAATGTCGGCGATAACTTTCGAAATGAAGTTACGACCACGGCCAGTAAGCAGCTGTCGAGGGGCGCCATGAAGTAAGATAACGTCACGCAAGAGAAAATCCGCGACGTCAGTGGCGCAACTGGTAGGGAGAGCCCGCGTGATAGCGTATCGGGTGGCGTAATCAGTTGCGACGGCTACCCATTTGTTCCCAGAGGATGACGTGGCAAAGGGACCGAGGAGGTTTAATCCAACACGAAAGAACGGTTCCGCAGGGACGGTGACCGGCTGGAGATGACCGGCAGTTAGCGCCTGAGGTGTTTTCCGACGCTGGCAGGGATCACAGGCAGCAACATGGCGTCGGACGGAGCGAGCGAGACCAATAAAATTGTTAATCTATAACGCCCTCTTCGCTTCCTATCTAAACTATTGTCATTTGGTCTGGGGGACTACAACACAATCGAATTTCTCGCGGCTATTAGTAATGCAAAAAAGAATTTTGAGAATGATTGAGAATATGCCACTCCGGCATTCTACTGTGGAGCTCTTTAAAAAATTTAAAATAAGTAGAGTACAAGACAAATATGAGCATAAATTGTTGCGTGAATATCGCCTTAACTATGACTGTCATAATTCTATCTTCATGGGTTTGGTGAATCTCCATTTGAAGGAAGCATCATATGCCACTAGAACAACAGAAATATGGAATGTTCCATATTGTCACACTGGCTAGGGTCAGCAAATGCTCCAAAACAAAGTTCCACGTCTACTAAATGAGTTCAATAAAAAACAAATCGATATTCGCGAAGCAACATTATCTGACTTGTACACATTCTTTCTAGCCTAACATTGACCACTAGAGCTTTTTACGATTTCTATTTAAATATATTGTTTCAATGTCACTATTACTAAGCGTACATTGTTATGAAATGTGTTGTCATTCGATGCTGAGGTGAAGTAAAGTACGTTAACGCATGATGCCCTACGTAGGACAGTAACTAATGTGTTTAATTTTATGGTTTTGTCAAGGTTTATGGCAATGTTGTGCTTAATATGATGGTTTTGTAAAAGTGTACGACCATGTGAACAGGACGTGTGTGCCTCTGCTGTTTTCTTTGCCAGCGTGGGGGCGAAGGACTCCCTCAAGCCATCCTTGAATGGCTTTTCCCTTCGCCTCCCATCACATGTATATGTGATAAACCAATAAAGAAAGAAGAAGAAGAAGAAGGGCCAATAGAAGCGGCGGCGGACGCGGTCGTACGTGCGGGATACACCAAGATTTCCTGCAGTGGGTGCGTCAAGCATCTCAAAGAGCACAGTCTGTCGTAGATGTTTTGGCACGACAAGAATAAGATCAGAGCCGTCAGGGAGGAAGTTCCTTCGGTACAGAATGCTGCCCTGGAGGACATATCGGCGAACGGATGCGTCGGTAGGTGTAGAGCGCAGACGCTCGATGAGTACTCGCAGTGATAGGTCTCGGTACTGCTCATCGGCGATGTTAGCGACGGCCGACACAGAGAAAATGCCGTTGGCGGTACTACTGTCGGTGTCGTCAGGCTCGCCTACCGGGTAGCGAGACGAGCAGTCAGCGTCCTTGTGTAGTCGGCCAGATTTGTAGGTGACAGAGTACGAATATTCTTGGAGGCGTAAGGCCTAGAGACGAAGTCTTCCTGTAGGATGTAAGCGCATGATGGTCTGTGACAACAGAAAAGGGTCGGCCATATAAGTATGGGCGAAACTTCGCAACCGCCCAAACTAGGGCCAGACACTCACGCTCAGTGATGGAACAGTTGCGCTCCGCGGGCGAGAGGAGCCTGCTGGCGTAAGCGATAACACGGTCGTGGCCACGCTGGCGTTGTGCCAGTACTGAGCCAATTCCGTGACCGCTAGCATCAGAACGGACTTCGGTAGGCGCAGAAGGATCGAAATGGACCAGAACGAGAGGCGTTGTGAGAAGGTCGATTAGGAGCGAGAATGCAGAGGCCTCGTTATCGCCCCACTGGAAAGGGGCGACTTTTCTCAAAAGCTCGGTTGGCGGTCATGCTACGGCCGCGAAATTTTTCACGAAACGGCGGAAGTACGAGCAAAGGCCGATGAAGCTGCGCACATCCTTGATACACTTTGGAACAGGGAAGTGCGTAACGGCATGGATCTTGCCTGGGTCCGGTTGCACTCCGTTCGCGTCAACGAGATGCCCAAGGACGGTAATCTGGCGACGGCCGAATTGGCACTTCGATGCGTTGAGTTGCAGACCGGCTCGACGAGGCGTAGCGAACGTTGGCGAGAATACTATAACGTCGTCCAAGTAGCACAGGCACGTGCACCATTTGAAACCGTGAAGAAGGGAGTCCATCATGCGTTCAAAAGTGGCAGGAGCGTTACATTGACCGAACGGCACCACTTTGAATTGATAAAGACCGTCGGGTGTTACAAAGGCAGTCTTCTCGCGGTCGAGATCGTGCACGGCAATCTGCCAGTAGCCGGAGCGAAGGTCAATAGAGGAGAAATATCGAGCACCGTGGAGGCAGTCAAGGGCGTCATCAATCCGAGGTAGGGGATACACGTAGGGGAAGTGAGGGAAGCTCGCAGAAAAATTGAGTATGAAGAACGACTGAGGAATATGGAAGAAAGTAAATGGGCTGGGAGAGTGTTGAGGTATCTGTACAGGAAAAACATGATTCACAGTGGAGAAAAAGAACTAGGAAGCTTACCAACAAGTATGCGGCCCATAGGGTGGGCAACTCAGCAACAAAGAACATCAAGCGGAAAGTCAGAGAGGCTGAAATAATATCATCGGTGGCGGCAGTGGGAAAAAACCTGCCATGAGTAACTACTTAAGAGGAAAAAACGAAATCAGGAAAGAAACAAAGCTCATTACTTTTCAAAGCGAGATCGGGATGCCTTAGAACACGCACCTATAAAGCGAGATATAAGAAGGAAGAAGCATGTACTTGCTGCGGTAAAGCTACGGAAACTATGGAGCATGTTTTATTAGAATACGAAGACATCTGCCCAGCAGTCGATTTAGGCACCACTGGCCTCCTTGTAGCCCTTGGGTTCAGCGAGAGCAGTGGAAAAGTAAACATGTCCGCAATAGGGATTAGTAAGAGGAGATTGGAGGATTGGTGGCAGTAGGGAAACGACAAAATACGGAGACGTACAAACGAACAGTTGAACAAATGAACAATAGGGGATCAGAAAATTTGGTTGTGGGTGTTCATAGTGTTTTCTTTTTTTATTGTTTAACCAAGTAGGACATTAGGCAGTATAATAGCAAGAGCTTGGTGGTGTGACCCACCAGCCCGTTCCAAATGGGATGCTAACAAACAAACAAACAAACAAGCCCAGCCCAAGCCCATCCATCCATCGCTGCGCCGCCTCACCATTGCAGGGAGCGCATTATACAGCAATACATGTTGTACATATCATAATTTTGTTTACATTTTTTGTTAGCAGATACAAGCGTGTCTTTACAAACGTTCAATTTTACCAGCAGTCTTGAATTTGGCGATTCATATCTTTTTTTATGACATACATCTCGTTAATAAAGCTTTTATGCGTGAAAAGACCATTCATTTTGCTTTTTTGTTTTTGTATTGCATAAAATATTGAGTGCAGTAGTTTGTCTAAAAAGAAGTTGGCATAACCTACAGAAAAAAAAAACTTTTTCCCATGGCAGTGAGAGTTAAGTCGACGCTGTATTTTGCAGATTTCATAGAAATCTCACTCGCGAAAGTGCAAACTGCGAAACAGTGAGCAGTTAGCGCGGGAATCCAGTTCTCTCTAGGCATTGCTCTAGGAATAGCCTCAGCCATCTTTTACGCAAACTTATATCTACTGGTTTTCCATGAAACGATAAGCCGTGACATCGGCATCAAGTGCTTCACTTACATTGCGGCACGCAGCGATAAAGCATGATTACTGCAGTCTTTGTTGGACACCACAGGTAGTATTCACATTTAGGAGGTCTTTAATTGATGCAAAAATGACAGATAAAGGGCGCAGGAACTGCAAGCGCAAAGAGCCAGCATTCAACTAAAGAAATCCTGCGACTAAGAACGTCTGTCAGCTAGAAATCCTTCACAATAAACTGATGCAAAGCACTTGTTTGTCGCAATAATGGCAAAGCGCATTGAAGAACTGTGTAAACCACTTTCCAAAACGTTAAAACATGTTTCACGACATTTCTTACCACAAATCCAGGTTTCGCTTCCTTATTCCGACATTCAAACAAAAAATGTCGCATAGCCTGTCGTCTGCCCGGCTCCGTCTGCCCGCCGACGTCGTCTGCTCCGCAACTGCTCCGCTGCACGCCACTCCTGCCGCTTCCGAGACTACGCCGAGACGGTAACATATGCCATGGTCGCACGAGAAACGTATGGCCATGGCAATCTCACAGGCCGCAGCACGTGGTCTAGGTTGCAGGCGCGAGCCCACAAGCGGCGCTCGTTGCCTTTTCGCGATCCCTTGATAAAGCTAGGTTTAGACTTGCTTTATCTAGCGACCTTATTTCGCGGAGACGAGAAAAGGGAGAGGGCGCGGAACCGGGTTTATCGGACTACGCGGCAGGCATCTATAGCGTAAAGGAGGCATTGCTTCGACATGCATCAGCAGTGCTTACGCGCCGCCTACTCCTTCGCTTGCGATGGCAACAACTAAGAAAACTGATGCGCTAAGCGGGGTAGAAAGGCCACGACGTGGACGGGCGAATCTCGCTCGTGTCCGGCGAGACACGCCAGCGTGAATCCGAACGCGTTCGCAGCGCACGCTGCGAATTCTGCCACTCCCATTCCTGAAGCTGAGCGCGTCGCAACTGATCTCGCTGCCCATGACACTACGGAGCTGAACAAATCATCATAAATTATTATACACATAAGACAGGAGGGGGGGGGCAACGTTCAAAAAATGTTGTCGTACATCAGTCATGTGAGTTGTCACAGAAACTAATCATTAATAATAAAGCTACGAGCCAGTAAATCACTCAATTAGCAATAAACAAAATAAAGAGAGAGAGAGAGAGAGAGAGAGAGAATGAAGAGGAAAGGCAGGGAGGTTAACCAGATATGAGTCTCCGGTTTGCTACCCTACACTGGGGATGGGGGATAGGGGTTAGAAAGATGACAGAGAGGAAAACGCAAAAAAAAAAAAACGAACGCGCACACATGGAGACACACACACAAAAGGCGTTCCAGTTAAAGTCGTTCACACAGGCCGGTAGATCGCAAGAAGCGCAAAAGCGCTTGCACGGCCTTCTTCTGTGACGGTAGGTCCTTTCGATGTTGCAGAATTCTTTTTTCGGATAGCGGTTGGTCGTCCAGTTGGTCAAGTTCGTGGCTAAGGCATGCCCTCTGTGGACTGTACTGCGGCCAGGTGCACAAAATATGGCCAATTGATTCTTCATGGCCACAGTGGTCACAGGTTGGGGTGTCGGTCATCCCTATGCGGAAGGCATAGGCTTTAGTAAAGGCAACGCCCAACCAAAGTCGATATAAAAGCGTGGCGTCTCTACGGCGAAGCTGTGATGGCGCTCGAAGACTTAATGTTGGATCAAGTGAGTACAGTCGCGGATTTCTTAAATGTGGCTCATTCCATTGCGACGCGGTGCACTGCCGAGCAAGTAGGCGGAGCTTCCGTGCCGCGTCAGTTCTAGAAAGAGGAATTGGGACGTGGCGCTCCTCAGTATGAGCTGAGCGGGCAGCGTGATCCGCCCGTTCATTGCCGATAATCCCGCAGTGACTTGGAAGCCACTGAAATGTTATTTCGTGACCTGCATCACTTATATGGTGTAATGTCTCTGTAATATGGAATATTAGTTGTTCGTGCGGTCCGCGTCGTAAAGGTGACAGTAGAGACTGCAGTGCCGCCTTCGAATCGCAGAATATTGTCCATTTGTGCGGCGGTTCATCACCAATGTGATGAAGAGCAGTAAAGAGCGCTGCGAGCTCTGCTGCCGTCGATGTTGTCGCGTGGGTCGTCGTAAATTTGATTGTTGTAGCTTTCGCTGGTATGACGATTGCCGCCGCGGAGCTGCTTGGAAGGACAGATCCATCAGTGTAAATATGCGTAGAGTCACGGTAGTTCTCGTACAAATATAGTAGCGTGAGCTGTCTAAGGGCTGGTGATGACAGATCAGCTTTTTTCGAGAGACCAGGTATTGCGAGGTTGATTTTTGGCTGAGCGAGGCACCATGGAGGGATCGAAGGTCTCGCAGCCGGAGTGAAACAAGCTGGCAACGATTCATCATATGCAGTTATCGTTTGGCTGAAAGATGTGTGTGGCCTGTCCGCAGGTAGAGAGGCTAAATGGTGACGAGGAGTCCTGGCTAGATGCCTTATATGGGTCCTGAGTACTTCAATTTCAATGTGGGTCTTGACAAGGTGGTCTCTAGCGATTGCTATCGTAGCCACTGTTGAAGCACTCTGAGGCAGGCCTAGACAGATCCGGAGCACTTGACCCTGAAAACTTTGTATTGTGCGTAAATTTGTTTTGCCGGTGTTGTTTATTGCTGGCAAGCTGTATCGCAGAAATCCCAGAAAAAGCACCCTGTACAGTTGTAACATGGCACTAGGCGACATTCCCCAGGTCTTGCCAGCGAAAAACTTGAACAGGTGGCAGATGCCTGTCAACCGTTTTTTCACGTAAGATATGTGTGGGCTCCATGACAAGTCCCTGTCGATTATGATACTTAGAAACTTGTACGATCGGACTCGTCGTATTATTTGGCCATTTATCGTTACACTGTAGTTTGCCATGGGTTCGCGCGTAAATGGCACTAGTGCGCATTTCTCGGAGGAAATTTCCAGGCCTCGATTACGGAGGTAGATAGCAGTTTAACAATCTTAATACATACAATAAGCTCAGACACGTTAGATAGATATATCAGTGGGTGGACAACGTTCGATAAATGTTGACGTGCATCAAACATGTTGAGTTGTTACAAGACTAACACATTAATATAAACGCTATGACACGGTAAATCACACAATTAGTAACAATTAAATGATTGGTAAGAAGGATACAGTGGCTAGTGCACGTGTTTCGTTAAGACCTCTCAAATTTTTTTTTTTGGGGGGGGGATTTTGTTTGTTGACAATGGGACCAAGCAAACAACTCCATGATTCAATTACAGAGGGTAGGAATTATTGATTGAAAACCTTAGAGTATTCGTGCAAGCGTTGAATACTGAGATTGTTAAAGAGGCGGCGAGAAGACTGAGCAGGGAGCAATAGTGGTGTTCCTCGTAGACGAGGGAAACTTTAATAGAGCTCGTGGAAAAGACATAGCTTGCTGATTATTTGACACAAGAGCAGAATGGTAAGACCAAGGGCTGAGTTGACATGCGAGATACTGGTGCGACGATCGTAATTAGTGGAAATGAAGCGAGCTGCATGATTTTGTATGAATTCCAGAGCATTAATTAGATAAGTTTGGTGGAGAGACCAGATGCTAGACGCATACTCGAGTTTTGTGTGCATGAAGATTTCCTAAGCAAGTTTGCAGACATGCGCTGGACATAGTACAATGGACTTCCACAAAAAGCCAAGTGTTTTTGCTGAGTATTCGGCTATCTTTAATACATGGTCACTCCAGTTAAGTGAGCTTATTATTTTGATGCCGAGATACCGACACGAATACACTTGTTCAGTTGCTGATGAATTAAGATAATACTTATAGCTGAGTTTGGAGCGCTTCTCATATCTGCATGAACTTGCATTTTGACGAATTTAGTTCCATCTGCCAGCGAGAACACCACGTAGTGATTGCATTAAGGTCATTTTACAGTAAATATTGGTCATATGTGCTAGCACTGTGCCGATAGACAATGCAGTCATCTGCAAGAAGGCAGGTACAAGAGGAAAGGCCGACTGGAAGATCATTAATGAAGATGATCAAAAGGAGGGGGCCAAAAACTGACCCTTGCGGGACACCGGATATACCGCAATGTTGGTTGTACTAGATACACGAGTGCCCAGTGCTGTGAATTGCCTGCGATCGAAAAAAAAAGCTCTGAATCCAAGATAAAACTAAGGGGTCGAGAGAGAGACATGCAAGTTTACTCATTAAGCGATGATGAGGAACCCGATTAAATGCTTTGGAGAAGTCGAGATATATGCTCTTACCTTCGCTGAAGCAACTTGGCAGCAGGACGCCATTTGGCAACAGGATGTCACGTGCTAAGTAAACCTGCAACACGGTCGCCAGCCCGCAAATCGTGCACCTTTGGCAGCAGCGGACCGTGAGTTCACAAAGCAAGCACACAACAGCTTTCGTGTAGGCATGTTTCATATTCGTGTTCTAGATTCCTATGACAGAGGGATCAACCATATCTTTTTAATTGTGTCGGCTTCTGTTCAATTTCACCATGTTTCTTCCAGATTAGACAAGATTTTGGCAGACTAAGATTCAACAGGAGATAGTTATTGGTACGAGGTTTTGATAATAATTTGCTGCTATGGCAATTCATAAGCCCCGTTAGATATATAGGTTCTCTACCAAGTTGACATTTCCATATTCCCAGTTTTCCAGGTTTTCCCTGAGTGCCCTAGCAAAATTCCCTGAGTGACCCAGAACTTTGTTTTACGTCAAGATGGGCTGACACCATGTCACCTGGTGCTGTCGCTCTAGCAAGCACGTTAAAAAATAGAAAAAAAACCTACTTAATCCAGTTTGAATAGCAAGGAGTAGCGTATATTTTACTCCAAAAGTAGACAGAAGGGAGGGGTTAGTAAAATGCACAGCGAATAAAATATCTTCGAAAGAAGAATGGTAAAATCCCTTGCAAATGGAGTCAAACATCATCAAATACGAATAAAAGGAGATGCATACAGAAACAAATATTTTCAACGATTAGCTATTTGTATCAATTGATAGCAAGCTCATGGTATAAGGCCTGAACTTTGTCGAAAGTGAGATTTTCTCTCAGAAGCTGGACAGTCAACTTCAATTGTCCTGACACACTCTCACCCGCTGTGGTTGCTCAGTGGCTATGGTGTTGGGCTGCTGAGCACGAGGTCGCGGGATCGAATCCCGGCCATGGCGGCCGCATTTCGATGGGGGCGAAAACACCCGTGTACTTAGATTTAGGTGCACGTTAAAGATCCCCAGGTGGTCGAAATTTCCGGAGTCCTCCACTACGGCGTGCCTCATAATCAGAAAGTGGTTTTGGCACGTAAAACCCCATAATTTAATTTTTTTAACATACTCTCAGCCTACGCACAGCCCGTCAGTGTTGCGGTGCGCTGCTTTTAAGGGTTTATTTTGGTTTGAATGAGGAACACCCGTGTCTCGGCGTCAGCCAACACTTCATTTTTTGAGCTCAAGCCCCTTCCAAGAAGCGACGGCATGCTTCCGTTCCCGTTCATTCCTCGGTGCGTATGTCCTTTGTGTTCTCGTCCTCCTTCCACCGCACGTTCGCCCCATGGACCGTTTGAAGCATCCTCTCGGTCAATTGTACAGTCAACGTCCGATTTTTCAGACTCCCTAGTAAGGGCCGCGAAATCGTTAAAAAAATCGGGCAGTTCGAAAAGAAATGAATGCATGTTTTTTATTACCCTTGAGGGCTCAAATCGCCACAAGCACATCTGAAAAGGCCTGCCAGTGCACTTATTGAAGGGACCCTAAAGCGAAACAAGAAATCAGTTTAGACAAATGAAGCATTGTTTGAGAATGCTGCAGGCAGTCATTTCAAAATAATAGTTTGATTATTAGATGAGAAAATGAAGGTCGAAGTACCAGTATATGAATTTTGTGCCGAAACCCTGACGCCGGTATGTCAGTGCGATGTCAGGTATTCCAAAGCATGTTTTCGCATTTGGGCCAGGCTGGCTGAGTATTGGTTCCCGAAACTTGCCATGTTTAATATTTGGCTCTTTTAAAACACAATGTAGTCAATCCGTACCACTATATAGTTAAGTAGGCCCTAGAAGATGCCATCAAAATCCATGACGTCACAGCGACCAGGAGCGGGAACTTCAAGGAGGCGTCGCCACTCGTCTTTCATTCTTGTGCTTTGTTTAGTTTACCAAGTGTCTTATAGTGGTCAGAGTGGTGTTTTTGGTGTCATAGAAAGGTAATTTGCTGATGCAGAAGAAATTATTTTTCTCTTTAGTGTCACTTTAAGCATATCGGTGCTCGTACTGCGACAAAAGATGACGGGTGCACGCGTGTATAATTAAGGAATCCGTACTGTGTCTCGTGACAATTGACCCTTCCACGCTTATTACGCTTCACCGCAATACTTTCGCGTATGCTTCACAGCGTAACATTGCTATATCGAGGCGAAGCTGACTTTCGGGCACCTGCATTATGCAACGCACCGTGCTTGCCGAGCTTCGAAGCTAATCGCGAGGACCACAAAGGCGGAGTCGGTGCCATTGCTGACAGCGGTGAATTTTTCAATTAAAGACACGACACCCAACGGCTAGAAGCTTAATAGAGAACGTCAAAGCAGCTAGGCCTAGTGTTGCCGCATTGGTGGCTACGGCTGCCAGCGGATCTGCGTGCGAAAGCGCCGGTTCGAGGCGGCGAGGTAACCAAAACGGCAGCGGTGTTGGCTTTGATTAATGCCATTTCGGACCTGCGGTTAAAGCAAAAATCTGGAAAATCGGGCGGCGAGAAGCTCTCGTGTCCAAAATTTCAGACGTTCTTTTACATTGACCCGATGGGGTACATGGTCGTGCCATGAAGTCATCAGAATTGCCTGGCATCCGGAAAGTCGGCCGTTGACTGTACACAGACAACACCTCCAACCGACGAAACGGCGTCAAAGACAATTCGTCGTGATTCCTCTTTGTTACTCGAGCCAGCATTACCGCGACCTTCGTTCCCTAAAATTATAGCTAATTTTCCCTGATAGAAGCACCAATTCCCCGAGTTTTCCTGAGTATTTCCAGGCTACTGAAGATCCCTGAGAATTCCCGGTTGGTAGACACCCTGATCGAGGGCAAGGTCTCTTACTTTAAATGTGGCCCTTACTACAAAAGTGCACTTCAGCTGTGTAAGGCCTCAAGAACAGGCCAAAGCTCTTGACCATCTTCAGTGGCACCTGTGCGGAAAGAAAGCAGATAAGCAAATATCGATGATGGAAGCCCCAAAGAGCACTCCTTTTGCACAAATGATTAAACTTCAAGGTATGGTGAAACGCCAAACAGGCAGCATAAATGAGGGTTTTCCTGTAGTTTTTCATCAACAAATACTAAATACGATATGCCAATGTAAAAAAATGCAGATAATAAAATATATTGAATAAATTTTCTGTAAGATTGTACTGAAAGTAAGTTGCGAGATGTCTCCATGTAAATAAGCGTTTTCTGTTAAAACCACAGCTCAGCTATCTTTGTTTCTTTATTCACTTGAAATAGTATTGTAACTGCATTTTTTTCCCTTACAGTGTCACTCCTGTCTGGTATTTTAGTTTTCGTTCACCACAAAGTTATGGCTTCAAATGCAGCTGATCATCTTCGTGAGGTATGGACTATTTTTTTTGGTAACATGAAAAATCATTCAATGTCTTTTCTTTCTTGCACATCACAACAATGTAACCACCTCCCTGCTGACATTGTCTGAATAAAGGATAACCATGCCTTTAACCAAGCATCAGCTAACACTGCATAAATAGCCATTATTTTTACTATTAAGCACTGCATATTACTTATTACTTTGTTCATTGCTTTGTCATTTGCTTTCGTCCTATATTTTTCATTACTATAGCAATTAGCTAACATTGTAGTACTATTAACAGCCAAGCTTTTTGTATATATTTTAACCAGCTGTCGATTTCATTGTTTCGTGCTCATAACCACTCCCCTCTGTAATGCCTTTGGCCCTGAGGGTATAATAAATAAATATAAATAATAGGAAGCCTACCCTAGATCATTGGTCTGTTTGTTGCAAAGAACTAGTTCAGCAATACAAGCTGACTTTGTCACCTACTTGTTTTCATCGTCAGCCTAATCATGTCCACTGCAGGACAAAGGCCCCTCCCAGTGATGTACATTCACCCGTCTTGCATTAGCTGATCCCACCTTATGCCTGGGAATTTTCTAATTTCATCGCACCACTTAATCGTTCACCGTCCTTGGCTAAGCATTCCGTAACTCTAATAGACCACCGGCTATCTGCTCTACACATTACATGACTTGCCCAGTTCCTTTTTAAAGTGTAGCTTTCTTTGGCTCTTCACCGGGGTTTCGTGTTCATTGTTCTTTCCTTGCTTAGTAGGGCATTGCATCACTTTAGAAAGCCTCATTAGCATGGCGTGCAATGTGTCATGTTTTGAAATGGCAACAACAGTGTTCCCTATTAGTGCCAAGATTTAAAATAAACATCCATACAATGCCTCATCATCATCATCATCATCATCATCAGCCTAGTTACGCCCACTGCAGGGCAAAGGCCTCTCCCATACTTCTCCAACTACCCCGGTCATGTACTAATTGTGGCCATGTTGTCCCTGCAAAAGTCTTAATGTCATCCGCCCACCTAACTTTCTGCCGCCCCCTGCTACGCATCCCTTCCCTTGGAATCCAGTCCGTAACCCTTAGTGACCATCGGTTATCTTCCCTCCTCATTACATGTCCGGCCCATGCCCATTTCTTTTTCTTGATTTCTACTAAGATGTCGTTTACCCGCGTTTGTTGCCTCACCCAATCTGCTCTTTTCTTATCCCCTAACGTCACACCCATCATTCTTCTTTCCATAGCTCGTTGCGCCGTCCTCAATTTCAGCAGAACCCTTTTCGTAAGTCTCCAGGTTTCTGCCCCATATGTGAGTACTGGTAACACACAGCTGTTATACACTTTCCTTTTGAGGGATAGTGGCAACCTGCTGTTCATGATTTGAGAATGCCTCCCAAACGCACCCCAGCCCATTCTTATTCTTCTGGTTATTTCAGTCTCATGATCCGGATCCGTGGTCACTACCTGCCCTAAGTAGATGTAGTCCCTTACTCCTTCCAGTGCTTCGCTACCTATCGTAAACTGCTGTTCTCTTCCGAGCCTGTTAAACATTACTTTAGTTTTCTGCAGATTAATTTTCAGACCCACCCTTCTGCTTTGCCTCTCCAGGTCAGTGAGCATGCATTGCAATTGGTCTCCTGAGTTACTAAGCAAGGCAATATCATCAGCGAATCGCAAGTTGCTAAGGTATTCTCCATCAACTTTTATCCCCAATTCTTCCCACTCCAGGCCTCTGAATACCTCCTGTAAACATGCTGTGAATAGCATTGGAGATATCGTATCTCCCTGTCTGACGCCTCTCTTTATAGGGATTTTGTTGCTTTCTTTGTGGAGGACTACGGTGGCTGTGGAGCCGCTATAGATATCTTCCAGTATCTTTACATATGGCTCATCTACACCCTGATTCCGTAATGCCTCCATGACTGCTGAGGTTTCGACTGAATCAAACGCTTTCTCGTAATCAATGAAAGCTATATATATAACGGTTGGTTATATTCTGCACATTTCTCTATCACTTGATTGATAGTGTGAATATGGTCTATTGTTGAGTAGCCTTTACGGAATCCTGCCTGGTCCTTTGGTTGACAGAAGTCTAAGGTGTTCCTGATTCTATTTGCGATTACCTTAGTAAATACTTTGTAGGCAACGGACAGTAAGCTGATCGGTCTATAATTTTTCAAGTCTTTGGCGTCCCCTTTCTTATGGATTAGGATTATGTTAGCGTTCTTCCAAGATTCCGGTACGCTCGAGGTTATGAGGCATTGCGTATACAGGGTGGCCAGTTTCTCTAGAACAATCTGACCACCATCCTTCAACAAATCTGCTGTTACCTGATCCTCCCCGGCTGCCTTCCCCCTTTGCATAGCTCCTAAGGCTTTCTTTACTTCTTCTGGCGTTACCTGTGGGATTTCGAATTCCTCTAGGCTATTCTCTCTTCCACTATCGTCGTGGGTGCCACTGGTACTGTATAAATCTCTATAGAACTCCTCAGCCACTTGAACTATCTCATCCATATTAGTAACGATATTGCCGGCTTTGTCTCTTAACGCACACATCTGATTCTTGCCTATTCCTAGTTTCTTCTTCACTGTTTTTAGGCTTCCTCCGTTCCTGAGAGCCTGTTCAATTCTATCCATATTATAGTTCCTGATGTCCGCTGTCTTACGCTTGTTGATTAACTTAGAAAGTTCTGCCAGTTCTATTCTAGCTGTAGGGTTAGAGGCTTTCATACATTGGCGTTTCTTGATCAGATCTTTCGTCTCCTGCGATAGCTTACTGGTTTCCTGTCTAACGGAGTTACCACCGACTTCTATTGCGCACTCCTTAATGGTTCCCATGAGATAGTCGTTCATTGCTTCAACACTAAGGTCCTCTTCCTGAGTTAAAGCCGAATACCTGTTCTGTAGCTTGATCCGGCATTCCTCTAGTTTCCCTCTTACCGCTAACTCATTGATTGGCTTCTTGTGTACCAGTTTCTTCCGTTCCCTCCTCAAGTCTAGGCTAATTCGAGTTCTTACCATCCTATGGTCACTGCAGCGTACCTTGCCGAGTACGTCTACATCTTGTATGATGCCAGGGTTCGCGCAGAGTATGAAGTCGATTTCATTTCTAGTCTCACCATTCGGGCTCCTCCACGTCCACTTTCGACTAACCCGCTTGCGGAAAAAGGTGTTCATTATCCGCATATTATTCTGTTCTGCAAACTCTACTAATAATTCTCCTCTGCTATTCCTAGAGCCTATGCCATATTCCCCCACTGACTTGTCTCCAGCCTGCTTCTTGCCTACCCTGGCATTGAAGTCGCCCATCAGTATAGTGTATTTTGTTTTGACTTTACCCATCGCCGATTCCACGTCTTCATAAAAGCTTTCGACTTCCTGGTCATCATGACTGCATGTAGGGGCATAGACTTGTACCACCTTCAATTTGTACCTCTTATTAAGTTTCACAACAAGACCTGCCACCCTCTCGTTAATGCTATAAAATTCCTGTATGTTACCAGCTATTTCCGTATTAATCAGGAATCCGACTCCTAGTTCTCGCCTCTCCGCTAAGCCCCGGTAACACAGTACATGCCCGCTTTTTAGCACTGTATATGCTTCTTTTGTCCTCCTAACCTCACTGAGCCCTATTATATCCCATTTACTACCCTCTAATTCCTCCAATAATACTGCTAGACTCGCCTCACTAGATAGCGTTCTAACGTTAAACGTTGCCAGGTTCAGATTCCAATGGAACAATGAGAAACAAATTACTCAGACAACTTGTACACTCGTTCATGTGTACCAACGTCGACAAGTGAATGCAGATAAACTTGTGCTCAAACATTGCACAAAGCTTCGTTCCCACTGATTCCAACATGTGTGTTGGATCTGTATGGTTTTTTCCCCTCCTAATGCCAACTAATACCGGCTACTCCTGCCTGCTCTCTAAAACACGCCGGTGTCTTCCTGTTTATTAACTTGCACCTAACATTTTTCAATCCCTGCTCATTGCACTGTCCTTAACTTCTTCTCAGGCTCCTTTGTTAACCTCCAAATTTCAGTTTCTTTATGGACAGTGAAGAGCAGCATTACTAACTTGTGTGCTCTGTGTCCGCACCAGCTCCACACTGTGTACAACATGGAAGAGGTATGTCTTCACAACATGCAGGGCAAATCTCGTCCCAATGCAGTTCCTTGGTCCAGCACCAAATGGCAGGTAGGAGTACGGTTGTATTGACCCAATATTATCTTCATTGAACCTGCAATTTGACCATAATCCAAACTCAAGCTGGTCAGTAAATGAGAAATGGCAACTATTTGCAGAAACTGCACATATAGAATGTTGCAATACAAACTGACAAAGCACCCAGGCAAAGACACAGTTCTTGTGATCTTCATTAACAATCCACTTACATGTGAGTGACATTTTATTCAGAGAAGAGGCAAAAAAAGGTCGAACTGAGCTGGTGCCGTTCGCTCTGGTCGGCTACTATGCACTGGGGACGTTTGAAGAGAAGTACGCTGCACTCTGCGAGGACAGAATGGATACACTATTGACACGTGTACTTGTCTTTATCGGGCGACATGTTTTGCCGCCTAAGAAATGTTATCGCACAGCGCGGGACGCGCCTGCATGTATCCGAAGTTTCTGGAAAGTTATCGATGCTTCTATGCGCTGTCGGTTGTCGCCGAACCTTGTGCTATCTGATTTCATCGCTTGACACGAATGGTGTAGAACTTTGTAGAAGGCATGCGGGTCCCAACGATTAGTCTGGAACATTCGATGACTGCTGTATAAAAGCCGACGCGCTTGACCCGCTGATCAGATTTTCGACGATCGCCGACCGTGTTCGCCGCTATCGTTGTGCTATAAGTGTAGCCTGTTTCTGTGGGCACAGGTTCGCCCAATAAAAGTTAGTTTTGTCTTTCACAGTATTTGCTACTGTGTTCTTCAACGTCACCACCACGTGACATCTGGTGGAGGTGCTTTTCGTTCATGTACCGGACGCCCCCGACAAGCCGTGATCCAAGCCCGGACCGCAAAGAGAACACCAACGTAGTCCCGGAGCATCGAGCAAGCCGCCGTCTTCAACAGCTGCCCCCGGAGCACGGACTTCTACCTGAGAAGACCAAGAAGATTGTGGACAAGGCAACCCCAATGGCAGCCCCAGCGTCCCCCATCGTGCTGCAGCAGCCCAGGGAACCTCCGACGTTCCGCGGATCAACATTCGAGGACCCGGAAACCTGGCTCGAGACGTACGAGAGGGTCGCAACGTTTAACAGTTGGGACAGCGACGACAAGCTGTGGCATGTCTATTTCGCACTGGAAGACACCGCCAGGACCTGGTTCGAGAATCGAGAAGCTAACTTAACGACGTGGGACCTGTTCCGAAGCGGCTTCTTGCAAACGTTTACTTGCGTCGTGCGAAAAGAGCGAGCTCAAGCACTACAAGAAACTAGAGTGCAGCTGCCAAACGAGACGATCGCCATCTTCACGGAGGAGATGGCCCGTCTTTTCCGGCACGCCGACCCAGAACTGTCAGAGGAGAAAAAAGTCCGCTTCCTGATGCGGGGCGTCAAGCAAGAACTTTTCGCAGGACTTATTCGTAACCCGCCGAAGACCGTAGCTGAGTTTTCTGCAGAGGCATCGACGATCGAGAAAACTCTGGAGATGCGCACCCGGCAATATAACCGCCAGGGGCTCACGCCGCAGTACGCCATCCAAGGACTGGATTCCGGTGACCATCAGGAGACCATCAGGGCCATTGTGCGCGAAGAACTGCGCAAGGTCCTGCCTTCGTCGCAGCCCCAAGTGGCTTCGATCGCCGACATCGTGAAAGAAGAGGTGCACCGATCGCTCGGAGTTCCCGAGCTGCAACCACAATTACCGCATCCCCAGCCAGAAGCGATGACATACGCCGCCGTCGCACGCCGTCAAGGTCCCCCTCCGCCACCACTCCAGGGCCCTGCAACGCCGCAATTCCGTCAACCACCGCCGCCGCCGCCAGCACGCCCACCCGTCGCCCAGCGCAGCTACCCGAGGAAGACAGACATTTGGCGAGCCCCCGACCCCCGCCCGCTCTGCTATCACTTCGGAGAAGCCGGCCATGTGTATCGCCGATGCCCATACCGCGACTTGGGACTGAGATGGTTCGCCGTCAACGCGCCGCGTCCACAGCTTGGAGAGCGCCCACGTGACATCGCCGACTACCTCGCCGCTACTCAATGGAGCCCTCGACGACCGTCCCGTTCGCCGTCACCAGGCCGCTACCTGTCGCCGCAGCGCCGACCATACACCGGCCCAGCCCATATCCGGAAAACTAAAAGCAGCAACCGATGGAGGTGCGGTTGCTGTTCGTCGAACTGACGAAGATCCTCCGCCGCCGACGAAGACGACGAATAAACCATCTCGACGACCTAATGACGACACGCCGCAGTCCCGAAGAAGTCGGGAGGCCAAGACTACTCCGACGAAAGACGACTTGACGACGCGACGTTCCAGCTTGAGTTCAACACGACGCAGCCGTGATCCGACGCCAAGACCCAACTGCAACGCCAGACAAAGAACCACCGACCTCGACGTGCTTCTCGACGGCCATGCAGTCGCTGCCTTAGTCGACACAGGGGCCGATTACTCCGTAATGAGTGGACACATCGCCGCCCAGTTGAGGAAGGTTAAGACTGCATGGGAGGGTCCCCAAATTCGGACCGCTGGAGGACACCTCATTACGCCGACTGGAATCTGCACGGCAAGAATTACCGTTCATGACCGGACTTACCCTGCCACCTTCGTTATCCTCGAACAGCGTTCGCGAGACGTCATTCTCGGCATGGACTTCCTGAACCAACACGGCGCAATCATTGACCTGAAGTCGAAGTCCATAACGCTGTCGGAAGATCGAGCGATACCGCCGGAGAGCTCTAGTAGTCACCATGCCTTAAGTGTGCTCGAAGATCAAGTCAGCATCCCGCCTCGCTCCAGCATTGTCAAATCCGTAGGCACCAAAACGCCTGCCGACGTAGAAGGCGTCATCGAGGGTGACCAACGTCTACTGCTAGACCGTGAAATTTGCGTCGCGAGAGGGATCGCTCGACTGCATGGAGGGAAAACTGAAGTGTTGCTGACAAACTTCAGCCAGGAGTTCAAGCACATCAACAAGGGCACGACGATCGCGTACATCGAGGAAATTCTGGAAACCAGTAATGGGTTTGTCCTCTCGGATTCCGCCGCATCTACCCCGACGACCATGGTTCCCGAACCAGACTACGACATTAATCCAAGTCTCCCCGTGATTAAGCAACAGCAGCTCAGAAGTCTGCTCCAACGATACAAAGGCTGCTTTTCGACGTCATCGAGGATTCGACAAACGCCAGTCGCCAAGCATCGCATAATCAATCACCGAGGAGTGCGCTCGACTGCTCCGCCAGAGCCCTTACCGAGTTTCGCCGCGAGAACGTGCAGCTATAAGAGAACAAGTCGACGAAATGCTGCGCAACGACATCATCCAGCCGTCTAAAAGCCCGTGGGCATCCCCTGTTGTCCTGGTAAAGAAAAAGGACGGAACCCTACGTTTCTGCGTCGATTATCGTCGTCTGAACAAGATCACGAAAAAGGACGTATACCCCCTCCCACCAATAGACGACGCATTGGATCGGCTCTGCAACGCTAAATACTTCTCGTCGATGGACCTCAAGTCTGGCTATTGGCAAACAGAAGTCGACGAAAGGGATCGCGAAAAGACGGCCTTCATCACCCCAGACGGCCTCTACGAGTTCAAGGCTATGCCATTCGGACTGTGCTCGGCGCCTGCA